>NC_064920.1:1003596427-1004221427 GCF_023897955.1 Schistocerca gregaria
ATTTCTTTAATGTTATTGTTGTGTGTGTGTGTGTGTGTGTGTGTGTGTGTGTGTTTTAGAGAGAGAGAGAGAGAGAGAGAGAGAGAGAGAGAGAGAGAGAGAGATGCATTATGGTAGCTGAGACTGGGGACAAGAGGGAAATGATGATGAAAATAGAGAGGAGTGTTTCTGAGTGAAAGATAAATCTTACTTCATGCCTGATTGTTTCACTCAAGCATATGTTCTTTGAGAAAGGGGAGATAGACTTATTCAGTTTGGTTGGTTCAATGTGGTAGACTTTTTGTATAGTGATCTGTTTCCAACAATTATCTGCTCATTAAACAGATGTTGGTTTAGTAGAGGCATATAAAGTATGATCATCAATGAAGTGTGAGTGATAATTGTTTGCTGCATTACAAAAATTGGTATGAGTATATCAGATCCACATGAAGTTATCTGAGTAGTGGGTAGTTCGATACTACTTTTTCTGCAGATGAACCTTGTCCATGATTCACTTTGTACATTAAAAGTGAGAAGCATCTTAAGAAAAAACTAAAAGAAAATTTACTTATTTTATAGAAAATATAAAGGTGATAATTATGCACAAGGAGGGTGAGTGTAATACAAGATAAAAGTAACGTTTAATTGAGAAAATGAACTATATTAGGAATAAGGCTTCAAAAACTCAGCCAATATGAAAGTTTGTGATTTTTCTCTATGAAAAAAAGTTAGTTTTGCCATTAAAAAGAAAGCATGTACAAACAGTAAGAAAAAAATCGCAAAGCTGAATTACTGTGTGTCAGTCTGGAGTCTTCAGGTAGCAAAAAGTGAGTCAAATACACTATGTGGTCTAGTCTGTTAATGAAAACTGGACTGAAGTTGCATACAAAAACAACACATAAGGTGTGCAAATTCATGTAAACAGTGCATAAACATTCTGTACACAAAAACCCCTTTGAAGTGCTTTCCATATAGTGCAACGAGCTGTGTCTAATCACATGGGAAGAAAAAGGACAATGAAAACCAAGTACAGCAAAATCATTTTCAACCTCAGGGAAAAAGTCAACCGTGATTGTGGTCACTGTCATTGAATCAAAATTAAGAGTTTCTTACAATGCATTATCAGCCATTATAAATGAAAATGACAAAACAAACCATGTCATCAAGCAATGCAAAAGTACCAATAGAACTAAAAACAGTAACTACTACACAGAAAGAACTGGTAAAATAAGTCTATTTGCAGATAGTTATGGGTGAAACTTAGCCACCGACTTTCAATCTAGAAGCGGTTCAATAGCTAACATGGTGAAACCAGGCGCAAAATTTCAGACACCGACTTCTATAAATCATGGTATTAGTGGAGTGGGGGGAAACTGATGTTGAGCCATTGGGGCCAGTGCTGCTCAGTTTCTCCATTGGGGCAAAAAATTTTAGGCGGTATATGGAATTTTTGTTCAAAGTTGGTGAGGGCGTACTATGCATTCCTTGAGATAGATTTACTGAATAAGCATCACAGAAAAATTGCTCTTCTGTAATACGCAATTTAACTCAGTGAAGCATTATTGTGGCTAGAAAAGACAACTGCAAATGGTGCATTGTCACAAGATTCATTGAGTATAAAAGTGGAGCTAAGTAACCTGCACACATGATCATTAACACTCAACTCACATGACAGAGTACCGGAAGGTACAGTAAAACCACTCTGGGTAAGTTTGGCTACTGGCCTACTGGATGTTGTTTTGTATATAACAGGACCATTGGAACACAATGACAAATTGGGTACTTCACACTGTTTTGTATGTATGAATGTGGTCCTTGCAGGTAGTAAATGGAGATTTCATGGTTTCAGTTAGTGGTGATAATCTTCGATCTGATGCACTAAAGAACATAAACCACTTTTCATGTTCCAGTGCAATGGTTGCAATTTTGAATCAAAAAGCAAGTACATTATCACAAGCAATGACAAACAACTTGTTACAGAAGTTTGGCATTCCTGACTCACTAATTACAGATCAGTGCACCAACTTCATGTCCAAGTTGATTAGGCAACTATGCCACCAGCTCTGAATAATGAGGCTGAGACCTAGTCCCTTCCACCCTTAATCGAACAGAGGCACTGACGGTGAATGACAGCACTGGGCTCCAGCACTATGAGGTGGTATACGATAAAAAGTTGCTGTTGTCTTTCAATGTGATTAAGACAAAAAGCAGGAAAAATGGGAAGTCAGTGAAGAATTTTGCAAAGACATTGTAGGATGTGTGGAAATGGGTGAAGACAATGAATACAAAAGCACTTGAGCGGCAAGAAAGAATAGAATAATGCACTGTTAAGTTGCCTGAATGGAGAATCAGCCAATGGGTCATAACAGCAAGAGTCTACACACCATAGGTTCAAATGTAAAAATTTATTATGCAATTCACGGGCCATATCAAGTCACAAAGATAACATTACCCACTAATCTGAAGTTACAATTACCATTGTGAAATTCCATTGTTCACACAGGACATGTTAAGAATTTTAAGGTTAATTTAGATGCCTTACCCCAAGAGCTACTGTCACTGCCCATGAAGAAAGGGAAAGCTAACCACGGAACAGAGGAGACAGAAGCCTCCAAGCACAATGTGGGCAGAGTGCCTTATGCACCCACATCTCTTCACTAGATATTGAATTTGTGTGGGATATAAGAGGGATGGTCAACAAAGGCTGAAACTCATTTCTTTCACAGATGTTTATTTCTCCATTTCAATGTTTACAAGATCATTTTGAAAGTACTACTCTTCTCCTTGCAAGCACTTTTTATACCATCTGGCAGTCCTCGAGTATACAGTGCAGACCATTCTTTGTCAGGTCCTTGACAACCGCCTCACTTTTCTTGAGCACTGCTTCAGAGTTCTCAAATCAAATGACCCGAACCTTTGCCTTTAGTGGCAGGAATTAAAAAAAAGGGTGCCAGATCGGGGCATTTAGGCAAATGCAGTACACAAGTAACGTTGAACTGAGCCAGAAACAGCATGACTTACATTGTAGTGTGAGGCTCCACAAGGTCATGATGAAGTCAACACCCTGTCCGAGTACATTCAGGTTGTTTCCTTGCAATGTGCTTCCTCAGTTTAGCCAGTACTGACATGTAGTATATTGCTGTAACTGTGTGGGGGAACTGTGTGCTGCTAAATCACTCCATGACAGTAAAAAAAAATGTGATTACCATCACTTTCCCTGCTTATGGAACAAGTTTTGCCTTTTTGCTTTTGGAGAACCTGGCAGTTTCTACACTGTGCTGGCTCATTTTCCTTCAGGATCATAATGATGTTGCCATGAGTCGTCTTAAAAGATAATAAACTTCAGAAATGCATCCCCTCCATCAGCATAGCGATGCATCACCTCATGGCTTGTCTCCATTTGCACAACCTTTCATTTGGGAGTCAGCAGAGATGGCACCCAATGGCCACAAATAAAGGCTATACGGGGATAAGTCAGCCTCCTCTGAAGTTCTTGAGCAACCTAAACACTGTTGCATGAGGTAAGGCATCTTTACTGAAAGTTTGCTGCCACTTTTCAAAAGTTTCAATAGGTGTATGGTTTAAATGAACACACAATTTTATTGTACCATACTGCTCCTCTCATGTCATCTTCACTGTTTGGTATGCAAAAAGCAAATAGCATCTACAAAATAGAGCATTACCACCAATCTACCTATCGAAAGTGCTGCTACCGTATATAAGAAACTATCATAGAAGCTACAAGAAACAAATCAGTCTCAGTATTTGTTGATCAGCCCTCAGATAAAAAGCTTTGGGGAAGAGTACATGACAGTTATGTAACTGACTGACTGGAAATTGGTTGTTATAGGGAGTTTACTTCTGCATTATTATGTTTTTGGTATTGATGGGGGTGGCAGGTGGTACTTTATAAACGGACAGGAGTATACTGTTGCAATATGATGCTTAGTGTGGTAATGAACCATGTACACTGTGCTTCGTGACAGGGGAAGGGTGAACGATGTGAATCCCTTTCAGGAGAAGTAATGGAAACACTATGGCACCAATGACTTGAAGCAGAAGTGCTGTTTTCCAGGCAGGAGGACACCAAATGAACTAGCCACCAATGGACACTAAAGCTAACTAAAATATGAAAAGTAAGAAATGAGATACAAAGGTTATGAGTGGAGAGGAGAGGAGAGGAGTACAGGAGAGACATAGGGAGAGTACTAAGGATGCAACTATTATATGGGCTGTTACAAGATCAGCTGCGCCATGTGATGGATTTAGCACCACATACATTATAACAACAGAAGAAAATTATTGAAGATACAACGATATCCAGAAACTGAACAACACATGGGGACAGGTGCAGGGAATAGTAGATAGCAATAGAGCAACTTGAGACATATCAAATTGGAATCTAAATCTACTATGTTTTCTGCTACCAAGAATAACTACTTTTTATTCTATACCTAATGCAGGTGCACATGTACTATATCATATGTTCAGGAATAAGTAAAATAATTACATATGAAAAATCTCTTTAAACTTGCAGCTCAGTTGTCTATATTTATGTTCAGTATAATGATGCTACTGATTTTACTTGAAGTCTGAGCTATTAAAAGAACAGATAATTAGAGTAACAATGACATAAGATGGACAGCTGAGAAAAATAGTGGTGTAAGTCAATGTTTTGCAGCTTTGAGCTACCAAGCTGTCTAGCATCTAATTTAACCAATCTGTTACGGCACAGCACTTTTAGCCACTAGGTAGCAGAACCTCCTTGGAGCACTCCAAGAAACTTCAAATGCCTTGCAGGTCATAGTGAAATGAGTATGAATTATACCACTATGTTCCTACACTTCTATCACAAATCAGACAAGGTACACACTAGTACCACGGATAGCAACAATGATGAACTGGATGATATTCTTTGCTATAGTGATGACAGTGGCACAGATAGGGCCTGTAATCCTCAAGCACAGCTACTCACCTGGTCAGTATATTTTATACGAAGTTGTAATAATAATGAAAAACAATGTTCAAACTAATGTCGGAATGTTTTAGGTGATGTTTTTTCAACTTCAATTTCGCCCAAAAGGCCTATTTTAGTAATAAACTACCATTATTGAGAGCTTTCAAATTTGACTGCTGCTTACTTTAAAGTAGTAAGAATTGATTTCTAATATTAAAGATTACTGTTTGATGGTTTGGTTTTAAATACGCACTTTAGTATACTATTATCATTACCACACACTTGCCTTTTGCCTTGACCTTTTAGTCACATGCCTGCCTCAAACGTTTCAGTCAGGGTTTTAACCATTCCCTGACATACGTATGTACATACTTAAAACAAACTAACCTAACTTAACTACAATTATGTTAATTCAAACTAAATATGACAGTGCCACAACATTGGAAGAGGCACAGTTGTACAACTGGTTTGTTCTGGCAGCTTTGGGCTTATGCATCTTCTATATCTGGCTCATCTGCAGGAGCATCTTCTCTGACTGCCTCTTCCAATCTACCATGGAAACACCAAAAGAACGAGTCAAGGAGGGTATGAGCAATGAGGCTTTGAATAAGGGAGAGTCATACATCAAGGGCACTATTACAGCACGTACGGAGTTTTGCAAACATTAACTGTGGGTGCCCCAAGCGATACTTTGTACTCCTCATATAAGATGAGAGACAAATGAAATTTGAGGAGTTTCATACAATTGGTGTTTTTAACAAGCAAAATGTCTATTTATGTGGATGTATCTATCAGGCGACCATACAGTGTAGATGTCCAAGTTCTGAAGCAAAAGGCAAAAAGGAAAGTACAAATTTGTTCCATATTCAAAAAGGAGAATGCATGATTTGAGCGAGCAGTAAGTACTTTTTGGTAACTTTTGCTGTAAGCAATGGAAAGTAAGAGATGGGTGTATTTCAGGATTCCAGGGGAAGTCCTATGGGATAAACATGCTTCTGCACAAAAAATTATACCACTGCAAGTACAATCCATGATAGACCACATTAACCATTTCCCATTCTATTGAAGCGACTATAGTAGGAACTATAACCCCAACAGGAAATACTTGAACCCAGACCTTAGTACATCAAAGGTGTACTATCTTTACACACATTGGTGGGTGGAAAATCAAACTGATCCTGTCAAAGAGCATTACTACTGATCTACTTTCAGTTTTAAACTTAACTTATAATTCCACTTGCCTAGAAAAGATACATGTAAAACTAGAATAGGTACAAGTAAATGATTGATGTGGAGCAAAACTGAGAAACAAGGGCAGAGCTAGAAAGAGAATGTAATCCCATTTAGCAAGAGCTGAAAAAGCATGCCCTACTTTGAATGCTGATGGCACACTGGCAAAAGAAAATGAAGATGTATGTACCTTCCCTATCCAAAACCAACTGTTTCAGAGACATACTACTGTAGTAACATGTACTGTTAAAATCTGAGAGTAAGTAACATGGGGAAAATGTTAGGTTACATGTATGTATGTGATGAGACCATAGCAAGCAGGGGATCAAAAGAAATCTCTGCTTGACTGACCAAGCACATAAAACACAATCCCTGTAAACACAAAATAATTTTCAGTGACACTTGTGATGGACAAAGCCATAACATTAATGTAGCTTTAATTGAAATGAAATTAGCACAAGAAACAAGTGTAGAAACTATTAATTTAAAAGTTCATGGTTTACGGGCACTCATATCTGCCTAATGTTGCCGACTTCAGTTACATAGAAAAAGCAGCATGAAATCAAACTGTCTTCACCCCAGATGACTGGTACAGAATAATACTAACTGTAAATTCTTGTTAGTAAGAATGGAAGGTGACTAGTTTCCGAGTGTTGAAAAGTTGATATAAGCAGTAACGAAACAGAGGGGATGTAAATGAAGATCAAGTGAACTGATTGAAAATACAATGACTTCATTCTGATGAGCAAAACAAGTATTCAATCTCGCACAACTACATTTACCTGTTAGTAAAGTATGTGCCCAGAATTTATACTATTAACATCCCTATGTCCGACTGCATTCCTTGAATGAGATAGATTTTGCATAGTGGTGTTGTGAAGCACATATTTCTATGTCACCAAAAGTGACAAACTGCATCTCAATGTAATACCCATCACAAGTAAATCTCCCAAGAGCATAAACTGTGTAACTGACTTTCGTGTTTAAAGTATCTTGGATGAACCAATGGACATCCAAACCCAAAGGTTTTAATTATCTGCAAACTATGTTTATTGGACAGCATTATGTATGTTGGTAACAATGCCATAAATTCTTGTCTGTGCACTGTTACAATCATAACTACATAATCATTAATTCTGCCACTGTGAACATTAACCACCAAATCTATGATGTTGCTTTTTAGTCAGGTGATTCTCATTCCTTAAAGGACTACAGAGAAAGATGATGCACTTCCATTTACCTGTATATACTGTGAATTGTGAAACCAAAACTGGTCACCAATTACAGAGCAGTACAAATATATTGGGCTGTACCTCATTTAAAACTTATTGCGTGTCCTGTTTAGAGAATCTGTATTTCAATTCTCAACAAGTACACAAAAGATGGATTGTTACTTACCATATTTAAGTTGCAGATAGGCACAACTAAAAGACACTTACACACTAGCTTTCAACCACAGCCTCCATCAGAAAAACACACACACACACACACACACACACACACACACACACACAAAAGCAAGCAAGCACACATCACACACATATGACCACCAACCGTAGCAACTTTGAGTGGAAAATAACCAAGCATCTACTCACTACTGCTCCAGTGCTAGCCTACTTAGAGTGATGAACTACTGGCTTCCTGATCACTGACAACCAAGTTCCACCACACACATCAGAGGCCAACCACCCTTGGCTTCCACAGCAAGATCATGCTTTTTAGGAAATAAAAACTTTGCATTTTGAGTACAAGGTTAAGCTCAGACATTCCAGATTAAATCAACCTCCCAGTCACTCATTTAAATGGACCAAGGTGCAAAAATGTGACACACATCCATGATAGTGATTGATCTGTTTTGCTTGTCTCTTAGACCCAATAGATGAGGGGAGACGTTGAAAGACCATCTCCATTCAAAACTTCTTCAAAGTACATCCATTATACACAAAAGACAAGGTGCATGTTTGTATTCACAACCATCATTTATACAAAAACTTAAAAACCAGGAAATAACCAGTACCAGCTATGATGATAAGAAAAATATAATCTTTTACTATGGAAAATGGACTATGATATCTGGCACTAATGCCATCTACCAAAGGCAGATATTAAAAATAATTTATTACTTCATACTTAACTAAAAATTAAAGAGTAAAATACCTGTGTCTGATCTTTCTCAACCAGCCAGTGTAAGTAATCCGATCTTACATCTACAATTTCGGCAAGTTCTGGCATTTGAAATGTGTCATAAGGTACTTTCAGATCATTTGTACTCTGATTTAATTTGTTGAGCTGTGAAAGAATTTCCAGGGCAATATGTACAGATACCTCATATTCGGCTTTCTGGAAGGAAAGAGATTTGGTGTAAGTAATGACTTCACTGCACTAAAAATTTTCTGTACTTTTCAAATTAAATGTTAAACACAAATTTATATGTAAACTAGTGATCCCTCAATTCACAAAACACACAGGACAAGAGAATGTTAAGTCGTATAACCATAACACTAAGCTAATAGAAACACCAGTAACTGTGAATATAATAGGTTTAGTGTTGACAGCTATGGTTTACTTACTCAGAAATGATGTTGTA
The DNA here is from genome assembly GCF_023897955.1 of Schistocerca gregaria. Classification (NCBI taxonomy): domain Eukaryota; kingdom Metazoa; phylum Arthropoda; class Insecta; order Orthoptera; family Acrididae; genus Schistocerca; species Schistocerca gregaria. The sequence continues at coordinate 1,003,605,181 of NC_064920.1, forward strand.
AAAAGCAACAACTGAACCAAACAATGTTTACAATGTGTAATGAATCTCTCTTCTGATATGTTACCCTTATGTTCATGTAAACAACTATACTATACAGTACTGTACTATGCTATCTATACGACACTGTACTTAAAGCAAACAGTGAACGCTTCATCATATTATAAACACCATTCCAACACTCGCACAACCTTATGCCAATTCACAAACAAAATGGTTAATGAATTTCAGAACTCTGTATATCCTATGTTCTGGGCAATATTAGGAAAGTGGGAAGGAATATGTCAAATTATAGTAGATATCATCATGAGTCTGGTATAAAATAACTTAATGGTCTGAAAACGTGAGAAATACGAGGGCTGTCAAACAAAAACCTGAAAAGTTTAATTAAAAATAGACATTTCGCACCACTGATCTGTAAGTTGGCAGTACCCTACATGTGATAGCATAGTAAAGACTAGTTCAAAATGGCTGCCAGGCTTGTGATATGCACCATGGAAGAAAAGCATTATGCCACACATTTTCTGAGCAGGGAAGGTACAAACCCCATATTGAAATCCATTGGCAAATGAGGGTCCAGTATGGTGATGCATATCTATCAATGCACCAAGTGTGAGAGTGGGGCAGAAAGTTCAGACATAGTGTGATTTTTGTGACAAATACTCAGTGGCCGGGTAAGGCACACTGCATTGTGACACGAGTCTACTGCAGCAGTTGAAGCTGATGTGATGGAAAATCAGTGTGTGATGGTGGATGAAATAGTCACAACTCTGAACATCAGTCATGGCTCAGCACACCACATGATTCATGAAGTGCTTAAGATTTGCAAAGTGTCTGCAAGATAGGTAACAGGGCAGAACTGAAAGTGTGATGTGTTGATGTAACATCAAGCCAAAACAAAGATAGCAAGCAAGAAATGGCACCATTCCTCATCATCAAAACCCCTAATGTTCCAGATGCAGCTATCTGCAGGGAAGAGTTTTCTGACTCTCTTTTGGGGTAACAAGACATTGTCTTTGAGCACTACACGATTAGAGGAAACACCATCGCCAGTCCACCATAGTCCAACATATTAAAAAAACTAGCTTAGGCCTGCAATAAGACCAAAGCGGTGTGGGTTTCTGATTATAGATGTCATTCTGCAACACACAATGCTCAGCTTCATACTATCCATGCTATATGTCCACCAATGACCTGCACTTGGACACTCTGCCACATCCACCATACTCACCAAACCTGACAAAGTGTGATTACCATACATTTGGCCCACTTGGAGAACGGATGGAAGGAAAGAAATTTTATTCCAATGAGGAGGGGTAACAGAACCATGCATTTCCTATGTGCCAGAGAAAATGTGTTGAATGACAAGGGAGACTAACAAAAAAATGATGCATCTGTGTTCCACTTTTGTTCAATTAAAAAAATAAAAATATTTAAGGTTTTCAGTTGACTTCCCATCATATGTTGCAAGAATGCAGATTACAAGGAAATATTGGTTACTATTTAGTGCTTCCATCTGAACAGTCATATTTACCCTTGCTGTCAGAGGTACCTTTTACAACCAAAGTATGCTGAATTTTGAATATGTTTCAACACTATAGAACACAAAAGCAACTGGATCACATGCAAAATTTTTTTGTTCTCTGGATGTAACAGTCAATATGAATTATATTACAACCAAAAATTAAAGTTTGTTTTGATGGTATCCCCTGCAACAAACTAAAGCAATAAAGCAATGTCTGATCACCACTGCTACCAACCACAATGTGAGCAGTAAAATATTTGATAATGGCAGAAGTAAAAAGGACACAAAAAGCAGATTGCCAATAGCAAGAAAAGTTTATTTTTCTGGAAAAGGGAATATATTGTTACTGGATGTAAATTTAACTGTTAGAAAATCTTTTCAGAAAAAATGTCTGAAACATGTCACTATCAAGTGAAACATGGACCATAAACAGTACAGAAAACATGAGAATAGCAGCTTTTGAAATGTGCATCAGAAAGCTGAAGATTTGATGGGTAGATGGGATAACAAATGAAGGGATACTGAACTGAATCAGAAAGAAACCTTATTATAGCACAAAGTGACTAAGAGAAAAAAATAGATTGCAGGACACATTCTGAAGTACTACTGACTACTGAATTTGGTAGTGGAGGAAAACACAACGGTAACAGAATGTTAGCAATATTTTTATTCTCTGCATCAAGCACAAACAGAAATTGTATTATGCCATTTTTTAAAGGGTATTCCAAATAGCTGGAACTGAAGCAATATCTGCAAGGAGCATAGTAACAACAATAACAACAGCTGGCACTGGAATACTTCACTGCATTTCTGAATTACAAAATACTACATCTACTGATCTACAACATCTGTGAGATGCTAACAAATGATGGAATGGCAGGCTTCCACATCAATTTTCACAATAGAGTGTGAATGAACTTAAACAATAATTTTCTGTCAATGAGTGCTTTTCGACCTGCAGAATTTATTTACTGCTGACTGAACCATGAGAAATTGACGCAAAAGTGACTCCCCACTCAAAAAGTGTCGCTCACAGGAATAAGCTGTCAGAATGGAGTCCATGGTTCTTCACAATAATTTTCATCAGTTTGTATTTCCCATCATTGACACTTTCGAATTATTTACTTTTTTCTTCCTGTTTCATACTTTTTCTCTAAGTGACGATAAATTAAAAAAATTTTGGATGCCAGTGATTGTATACACATGTAAGACGAACAAGAGTTATTTCTGTCTCAAAGATAACTAGGCACAAATCACCTACTTTTATTAATTTGCTTCAGTCACTCTTTTTTAATGTAGTTGTATAAAGGTAATCTCCAGTCAGGTCTTGCAAACAAAAGCTTAATTGTGTTTTGTGCATTCTTAACTCAAGAACACAACTACAATGTTTTACCTTTGATTTAACATCTTCAGCAAACTGTAGTATATATAGTACCACATCCTTGAAAATGCGAATGAGCCTCTCAAAATAGTCAATGGGTATTCCTCGCCACCATAGTCCTGAGAAAAGTCAGAAAATGATATAAAAATGTTACAAACACAAAACTTAGAAACAAGAGTTTATCCTTTTCTTTTGAGAAAAAAAGACAATAAAATGTTTTATTGTTTATCTAATTGATGCTTGACAGATAAATTCATTTTAATTCTGTCAGTTTTCAAAATATGAATTAAAAGTGTGATTCTAATGTGACCATAATTGTATCAATCACAGTGTTTAACCACATCTTTTCAGGTATTTAATCTGTATATGCATAATACAACAGTGTGTAGTGCACAGTGTTTTATATGAATGCTGAGTAATACTGTTTTAATACATTTTCTTTTACCATCACCATTCAAGCTGCATGTTATCCACTTGTCAGCGATGGTATTTTACCTTCCTTTTCTCATTTACAAAGGGATGTGTTACCTGTTTTACTTTTGACATACATTTTCTTACCCATTTTTTACTTAATATTTACATAATACATGGTATACGATGTGTCATATTACAGGTGGCTCTCCCTTTGATAGTAAATGTTTTGCCAGTTACAGCACTGGTATAGCTGGGGATAGGAGGGTGCCTAGAGCATGTCCTACAGTGAGGATGGTCACAGGGGTAGGAGCCACAGGGTATGGAGGTGGGTGCAGAAGGTGCATAGAGTCTGACAACGATGCTGCACAGACTGGAAGGACAATGAAAAGCTATTGAAGGTGAGATGGGCAAAAGTCAGACAGAATGGGCCTCATTTCAGGTCATGATTTTAGAAAGACATATCCTTGTCGAAGTAGCTGATTAATACATTCAAGGTCACGATAATCCTGAGTGACAAGTGGTGTACTCCCTAAGTTGTTCATTCGAGGGATCAGCTTTACCAGGATTGGATGTTGTGGCCCAGGGAATCTGCTTCTGGACTAGGCTAGTGGGGTAATTATGTACTTTGAAGGCTGAGGTGAGAATGGTGGTGTTGAGTCTGCATCTGAACAAATATGTTTGCTTTAAATGCCAAGGCTGTATTGTAGGGAACTTACATGTGGAATGGACGGCAACCATCAAAATGTAGGACCTATTATTTTTTAGTGGGTTTAATGTGAACAGAAGTGTGTAGCTGACCTTTGATGAGGAAAGTAACATGGGATCTGGAAAGGACCTTGTGAAATTTAATTGGGAGAATGTATTTAGTGTGTCCAAGAATTTTAACAGGTTAGCCTCATGAGTCCAAATGGTAAAGATGTCATCAATGTACTTAAACCAAACCAGGAACTCAAGGTTTATGGATCCCACGAAAATCCCATCCAAGTGGCCCATGATAAGGTTGGCATAGGAAGGAGTCATCCTGGTTCCCACAGTTGTGCCCCTGATCTGTTTCTATGTCTGCTCCTCAGAGGTGAAGTAGTTGTTGGTAAGTATAAAGGTGACTTAAGTTGAGCAGGAACAATGTCATAGGTTTGGATCTGGTAACCAATGACTGAGGAAATGTTCAGCAGCAGACAGACATGTGCATGGGGGATGTTGGTATTGAGGAACGTGACATCAATGGTGACATGTGAGGTGTGTAGTGGGAGTGGGGCAGGCACAGGTTTCTTGAATATCGGAGGGAAGTCTAGGTACTGTTGGTTGCAGGTGGATCAACGAAGGCAGACATAAGTTTGGTGGGCGCTTTGAAGCCAGTAACTATGGCATGACCAGTGTGATTGGGGGGTGTGGATCTTAGGAAGAAGATGGTACTGCATAGGTTGAGTGGGGTAAGAAGTGTAGTGATTGAGGTGTTAGTCCTTGTGACAGGTCTGAGGTTTTAAGAAGGGACAGTAGGTCAATTTGAATTACAGGGACAGCACCACCAAGTTATCAGTTTGGATGAGTAGGCATAGGCAGAGGGTGTATGCTGCCAACACAAAATATACTGTTGCAAAGTAACTGTGGCAAGTGATGGGAAGGAGAAGAATCTGCACTCAGTGTGTATGCTCAGAGACTTTTTCAACAGGCTGAAGAGGGGTTCCCAGAAACAACTGAAAGCACAGGATACAACCAATTGCAAATGTTTCTTGCGTTAGAACAAACAACGCCTGCCTGTGCCTCAGTTCTAAAGTCACACTCGATTCCCTCCAATGACTGTTGGAAATGGTGGAAAAAACAAACTTTGATTTTGATGTTACAACAAAAGTTCTCTAATTGCAGCATACTCCCTGAAATGACCATGGACCTCTTTTTTTGAACGGAGTGGAAGACCTGAACCAGACACTTCAGTGATCCCATAACATCCTACACTGTAACTATATGGACTTTTGCAGTCAGATTGGGAACTGCAGAGTCATCCTAAATGGATCAGGATGCATTATACACCACAGCTGGTATGGCTGACTTTGTATGAAATGCATATAAGTTTTAAAGAATATACATGAATATTAGAGGTGAAAGGAATCAAAATGAAACAGTATGGGAAAGGGATATGAAGCAAATGACGACTTCCAGTCACACAGGGCACTCTAGCAATGCAATGTTTAGAATGGCTGTCACAACCACCTCAGCTATCTGGACAAACTTTCCATCAGACTCAAATTTCCAACTTCCCACTTGCCACACCACAACGAGCTCCACGCATTAACCCCCTACCCACAGATTTCTGATCCCCGTATGAGTTCAGATGTTGATTGTGCATCCGTACTGAAACTACTTCATCAAACTGCTGTTGTGGTCATAGAATTACAGATATGAGCAGTGTCTCTTCTGTCGGGATGTCCGACATAATAGGCAACACATGGATATATATACACGTTTCTGTAAGAGCATGATGGCTCATTGATGATTGTTTCTGTGTAGGTGCACTAATATCATCCGAACTCCTATGGAAATCAATAATTTGTGAATAGGGTTTTAATGCACTGCTGCATGTAGGAAGCTGAGAATTTGGGTCTAATAGAAAGCATGTCCGAATGGCCAAGCTGGTTAAAGGCAATAATTCGAGAGAAGAGGAGAGAAGTGATGGTGGCAGTCATGTGGTTAGAATCCAAGTTCCATAATCACTGGATTCCTAGACTGAGTCACACTTACGTTGTTTTTCTTTAATTTAGATTTTTTCAGCACTAGCCATATTATTTAATACATATTGCATCTGAAAGGTAATTTGACAAAAAGACACGAGTATTTTCATGAACGTTTATTGAATTTTGAATATTCTTTGGTAGTTTGATAATTTTTATTGCCACAACAAATATGATATTTATAATTACTGGCAAGTAAATGACCAACTGCATAAAGTTTTCCTGAAAATGTATGTATGTCATGACTTCTGAAAGCCGTTATACCTGCAATCAGGTCAGGTACTGAGAACTGTTTTGCACCTGTATGCTTCGATCTGCAGAGATTGGTTGCAAGAACAGGCTTGGAAAGCCCAAGTCAAACATCGATAAATAAAGGTGCAAATAATTTTATTGAACAATTCAAACAGTTACAATAAACCAGAATATGAAGGTAACATATGATTAATCATCGGATGTGCTTTTGACATTACAAGTTGCAGGACGACATTTTTCATACAGACATGGAACACACAAAGTGGCATCTACCATATTGAACAAATGTAATTTTTCTGCATACACAAGGGATCTTCAGAGTTTCTCAGGAGAAACAAAGCTCACTGACATTTTGAAAAATTTCTCTTTCTTCTGACAATTTGGATGTACACCATGCGTAGCATGGCATTTTGGTAAATACTGGTGCTTATAATTGGCGACATATGATTGAATGTATTTTAAAAGCATCTTCTTGAGAAGGAAGTCTGAAGGTGTTTGATAAAGCTTTTAAATTGCTTATTGAAGTAAAAGTCACAAATTATTTGTTGTAAAAATTAAAATTAGTAAATAGCCATTTAACACTGGACATTCAGTTCAACCAAATACAAGTCTCATCATCGATCACTGCCATCTCATGCTCAGGGTTGCAACACAACCGTTCATCACTAAAGCATAAAATTTCTCTTGAAATTTTCTCGAAGTTATCGAGGTAGCATACCTTTCTAGTTGCACGTTATGTTGTCCTAATGGACAACTGAAAGTGTATGAAGTTTGAAGTAAGTCCATGATCTGAATGTGACGGCCTCGCCTTCTCAGTGACTTTAATGCAGTTTCCCTTAACGAACAGATATTGAAGATACAAAGTTGCTTACACATCACTTATCCTATTTTAGACCACTCTCCTTTCTTTATAAGTGAACAAATTGTACACTGATTGTGATTGCTTGTTAGTTCAATGGCTGGTACGTTATTAACTCGGAGTTTTAAACGTCATTTAAAACTACACCGAGTACGAGTTTTACCAATACCTCTTTTTAATGCACTATTCTCTATCCCCTTTCATGTAATAGCACCAAAAGAGCCTTTTCTATTTCATGACACAAAACACAGCCAAGATTATTTCCAGATAAAATGAGGATGTTTGATGACATCATTAATCACTGTATGTCAAAGGTATGTGTGGATGTTGCAATATGTCTGAAGAATAAAATAATTTCTCCTAGTTCCATAGAGATTTCTAATACCATGCAGATAGACCTGAAAATTTGTGCTTGTGAATTTTTAATAGCTACGACAAGGTCTATAAAGTTTGAAGTGAAAAACATGGGGTGCATGCAGTAGATAATAGCAAGGAGTGTAGATAGTAGATATTGTTGGAAAAAATCACACAACAGTTCATATAATTTGCTGTGCAATAAAATTGTTAGTAACACATGTGAACTATTCAAGCATCAGATATCTGCTGCATGCGAGCCACACGTTTATCACTTTAAATTTTAAAAGTACTGTCATAGCTATTAAAAATGTACAAGCAAAATTTTCAAGACTATCTGTGTGGAGTTAGGAATCTCCATGGGACTATGAGAAATTATTTTATACTTTTTACTCCATTTTAAAAATGTGTTAAAGTAAAAGTTATTTATTTCAATTATTTATCTACGTGGTTGCTCCAATTGTTAGGAAGAATTCAGTAAATTTACTAGCCAATATTTTGAGTCTAGCACCACCTGTCTTGGAGCTATAGTCAATCATGGACTGTAACACCATTTACCTTACCAAGTTCACTTAGTTCATGCCTTGTAATAGCCCGTATTTTTGACTTTGTTCTGAAATTCTGAATTTTTGCACACAGTACACGAGTCTTGAGAAAATGGTGAGAACTTTACAACAGTGACTGTAGTGCCACTTTAGTCCTTAATTAGAGCTAACCATCTACATTAAAAAGGCTCTCTCTTCTTGGCAAAAGATATTTTGATCCAAGACACAGTCAGCCTCTATCTTGGCTTTGACTGCAATTGTCACAGGCCTGTTTCAAGGGACAGGTTCTTCATATTTTAAGAATACTTTTAAGGCATCATTAAACTTCACAATTACTGTTTCTTCTTGGTAAACATCTTCTCATTGTTTGTCCCTTAAATTCGCACAAAATAGTGAACTGAGTCAGAATCTATGATTCTGTGGAACTATACTTCTTCCTTTTTAGCTAAACCTGATTTATGAAGCTTTTCTATTGCTGACACTACTGTGGTCAGGCAAATCATTAAGCATAGGGTTCATGTCTATTTCATGTAAGACAGCTGGATAACTGTTACATAATATAATTATATTTTTGTTGGTAATTTACCATGGAGAACAAACCAAAGCTGAACATTAGTAATTGTACATTATCTAAATCTTGTAGTCAGAGAGGAAGTCAATACCAAAAAACCTTTATATACCATCACTTCCCAGTTATTTCCTTCCATTCTATGGTTCTGTTTTGTTCAACAAAGTTCTACTACTTCTTTATTGTTGTCATTTCTTTAGATAGCCTGACTTCTGTAAAGTATTAAATTGAGATTCAAATACAAAAATCTTCATTAGAAGATGAAAATAACAAAAACAAATGTTTGAGAAACCGAAGGAAACAACAAAAAATGTAGGTTTAACTTACCAACAATTTTCCCTGCTTCTGTTTTTAATTTTAACAGTGCCTGCCCAAATGGACTATGTAATCGTTGACAATTTTTTGGATTATCAAATTCGTGGTAAAAAGGCAACACCAAATACAGTCTTAAGGTTTCAACATCAGGTGGAGAGCTTGACAAGGATGGAAGTAAATGTTCACTAATGGAGCTGAGTATCTGTAACACATGAACAAGAAGTAACAATTAACACTCACTGTTGAATCACTAGAGACTAAGTTGACAGCATGATAAGGTAAAAAATTGGGCAACAAACCATACTGAATCAAGAAAAAGAAACTTGGAAAGAGAAAGGATTCAATAAAAAAAGCTTTTATGGTTATAAATGAAGCGTGTAGTAGAGAGAAGAAATAACTGAGCTGTATGAAAGGAAATAGAAAAAGAATCCTCATGTTAATGTGACCAGATAGTAAGCAGTGGGTTCATTTTAACAGCCACTACACTTTCAGTTTCAATATTTCCTCCCAGTTAACTTACGTAATTTTAACAAAAGGAATTTTCTGTAAATACAAATCTTTGCTAGTTCATAATCCCAAATAACAAAGTAATGTTAACAAAACAATACCTGGGCAACGCAAGACTGTTGAGCACAGAGGAAGTTATGGATTCAAACTAGGCTGCTTGTATCACATAAATCCAGAAAACAAGCACATGAGAAATTGAAAATTTATCTTTGTAAAAATTGCTAAGGCTTTTGTGACAACTTGACAAATCGACAAATGTCTATTGGATTCAGTCTTAGGTTCTTCCGTCAATGTTTGATGATTTTTCTGACGTTTTACCAGCACAAATGACTGACGTTCAAGCTGTCCCCTCCATGCCAATGACTTGTTAATGCCGCTATGGTTCTCCTCTTGCTATCTGCAAAGGTTGTTTGTTGCGGCACGGAAATGCAGGACTGTGCTTAAGGCTTTCCTCTTTCTGGTTGGAGACATTGTCATCTTTGTGTATTTCAGTGGCTTCTCTGAATGAGCAGGCATGTTAGCTCTTCTCCACAGTGAGAACTTCCATGTTGACGAATTTTATTATGTGGTCAATCCCACAACGTTTGAGCACCATCACAGCTGATTTCTCATATGTCCCAATGTACAACACTGTTCATTATCCATGAACCAGGTGTTGTTGCAGAGTCCTGTAATTCCCACACAGACTTTTACTCTGGTACAGGATATGGAGCATATTCTCAGCGTTGCAAGTGAGTCCCTTTTGTCATTTTTCTAATCTGATATTCCCTTTACTCTTCTTGGTTGGTTTGCAAATAGTCTTTCTACAACTACATCTACATTAATACTCTGCAAGCCACCCAACGGTGTGTGGCAGAGGGCACTTTATGTGCCACTGCCATTACCTCTCTTTCCTGTTCCAGTCGTGTATGGCTTGTGGGAAGAACGACTGCTGGAAAGCCTCCGTGTGCGCTCGAATCTCTCTCTAATTTTACATTCATGATCTCCTTGGGACGTATAAGTAGGTGGAAACAATATATTCAATACCTCATCCAGAAACGCACCCTCTCGAAACCTGGACAGGAAGCTACATAGCGATGCACAGCACCTCTCTTGCAGAGTCTGCCACTTGAGTTTGCTAAACATCTGCGTAATGCTATCACGCTTACCAAATAACCCTGAGACGAAACACGCCACTCTTCTTTGGATCTTCTCTATCTCCTCTGTAAACCCAACATGGTACGGATCCCACACTGATAAGCAGTACTCAAGTGTAGGTTGAATGAGTGTTTTGTAAGCCGCCACCTTTGTTGATGGTCTACATTTTCTAAGGACTCTCCCAATGAATCTCAACCTGGCACCCACCTTACCAACAATTAATTTTATATGATCATTCCACTTCAAATCGTTCCGTACGCATACTCCCAAATATTTTACAGACGTAACTGCTACCAGTGTTTGTTCCACTATCATATCATCATATAGTAAAGGATCCTTCTTTCTATGTATTCGCAATACATTACATTTGTCTATGTTCAGGGTCCTTTGCCACTCCCTGCACCAAGTACCTATCCGCTGCAGATCTTCCTACATTTCGCTGCAATTTTCTAATGCTACAACTTCTCTGTATACTACAGCATCATCCACAAAAAGCCGCATGGACCTTCTGACGCTATCTACTAGGACATTTACACATATCTTGAAAAGCAATGGTCCCACAACACTCCCCTGTGGCACGCCAAAGGTTAATTTAACGTATGAAGACGTCTTTCCATTGAGAACAAAATGCTGTGTTCTGTTTGCTAAAAACTCTTCAATCCAGCCACGCAGCTGGTCTGAAATTTCGTAGGCTCTTACTTTGTTGATCAGCCGACAGCGTGGAACTGTATCGAATGCCTTTCGGAAGTCAAGGAAAATCGCATCTACCTGGGAACCTATATCTAATATTTCCTGGGTCTCGTGTACAAATAAAGCGAGTTGGGTCTCACACGATCGCTGTTTCCAGAATCCATGTTGATTCCCACAGAGTAGATTCTGGGTTTCCAGAAATGACATGCTACTCGAACAAAAAACATGTTCTACACTTCTCCAACAGATTGATGTCAGAGATATAGGCCTATAGTTTTGCGCATCTGCTCGATGACCCTTCTTCAAAACTGGAACTACCTGTGCTCTTTTCCAATCATTTGGAACCTTCCGCTACTCCGGAGACTTGCGCTACACGGCTGTTATAAGCGGGGCAAGTTCTTTCGCGTACTCTGTGTAGAATCAAATTGGTACCCCATCAGGTCCAGTGGACTTTCCTCTGTTGAGTGACTTCCGCTGCTTTTCTATTCCTTGGGCACTTATTTCGATGTCAGCAATTTTTTCGTTTGTGCGTGGATTTAGGAGAAGGAACTGCAGTGCGGTCTTCCTCTGTGAAACAGCTTTGGAAGAAGTTGTTTAGTATTTCAGCTTTGCGCGTGTTATCCTCTGTTTCAATGCCATTATCATCCGAGAGTGTCTGGATATGCTGTTTCGATCCACTTACTGATTAAATGTAAGACCAGAACTTCCTAGGATTTTCTGTCAAGTCGGTAAATAAAATTTTACTTTCGAATTCACTGAACGCTTCACATACAGCCCTCCTTACACTAACTTTGACATCGTTTAGCTTCTGTTTGTCTGAGAGGTTTTGGCTGTGTTTAAATTTGCAGTGAAGCTCTCTTTGCTTTCGCAGTAGTTTCCTAACCTTGTGGTTGAACCACGGTGGGTTTTTTCCCACCCCTCACAGTTTTACTTGGCTCGTACCTGTCTAAAATGCATTTTACGATTGCCTTGAACTTTTTCCATAAACACTCAACATTGTCAGTGTTGGAACAGAAATTTTCATTTTGATCTGTTAGGTAGTCTGAAATCTGCCTCCTATTACTCTTGCTAAACAGATAAACCTTCCTCCCTTTTTTATATTCCTATTTACTTCCATATTCAGGGATGCTGCAATGGCCTTATGATCACTGATTCCCTGTTCTGCACTTACAGAGTCAAAAAGTTCGGGTCTGTTTGTTATCAGTAGGTCCAAGGTGTTATCTCCAGGAGTCGGTTCTTTATTTAATTGCTCGAGGTAATCTTCGGATAGTGTACTCAGTATAATGTCACTCAATACTCTGTCCCTACAACCCATCCTAAACATGTGTGTCCCTGTCTATATCTGGTAAATTGAAATCTCCACCTGAGACTGTAACATGCTAAGGAAATTTATGTGAAATGTATTCAAGATTTCCTCTCAGTTGTTCTGCCACTAATGCTGCTGAGTCGGAAGGTCAGTAAAAGGAGCCAATTATTAACCTAGCTTGGTTCTTGAGTGTAATCTCCACCCATAATAATTCACAGGAACTATTCACTTCTATTTCACTACAGGATAAACTACTACTAACAGTGACAAACACGCCACCACCAGTTGCATGCAATCTATCCTTTCTAAACACCGTCTGTGCCTTTGTAGAAATTTCGTCAGAATCTATCTCTGGCTTTAGCCAGCTTTCAGTACCTATAACAATTTCAGCTTCAGTGCTTTCTAACAGTGCTTGAAGTTCCGGTACTTTACCAACGCAGCTTCGACAGTTTACAATTACAATATCGATTGCTGCTTGGTCCCCGCATGTCCTGACTTTGCCCCACATCCTTTGAGCCTGTTGCCCTTTCTGTACTTGCCCAAGGTCATATAACCTGAAAAACCGCCCAGTGCACACCACACAACCCCTGCTATCCGTGTAGCCGCCTGCTGTGTGTAGTGGACTCCTGACCTATCCAACAGAACCCGAAACCCCACCACCCTATGGTGCAAGTCGAGGAATCTGCAGCCCATATGGACAAAGAACTGTCTCAGCCTCTGATTCAGTCCCTTCACTCGACTCTGTACCAAAGGTCTGCAGTCAGTCCTGTCGACAATGCTGTAGATAGTGAGCTCTGCTTTCATTCCACTAGCGAGACTGGCAGTCTTCACCAAATCAGATAGCCGCCTGAAGCCAGAGAGGATTTCCTCTGGATCCATAGTGACACACATCATTGGTGCCGACATGAGCGACCACCTGCAGATGGGTGCACCCTGTACCCATTATGGCATCCAGAAGGACCCTTTCCACATCTGCAATGACTCCCCCAGTATGCACACGAGGTGCACATTGGTTTTCTTCCCCTCCCTTGCAGCAATATCCCTAAGGGACCCCATTACGCACCCAACGTTGGAGCTCCCAACTACCAGTAAGCCCACCCTCTGCGACTGCCTGGATCTTGCAGACTGAGGGGCAACCTATAGAACAGAACAAGCAGCAATGTCCAGCCAAAGATTAGTATCAACCGGAGACAGGGCCTGAAACCAGTTAGTCAGACAAACTGGAAAGGCCTTCCGTTCAGCCCTCCGGAATGTCTTTCGCCCCCTGCCACACCTCAAGACGACCTCCCACTCTACCATGAGAGAGGGGTCAGCCTCAATGTGGGCAGTATCCCGGGCAGCCACAACCATAGTCTTATCGGGTGATGCGTCGTATGAGCTGGGCGTCCCCAACAAACCCCCATCCAGACCCCCACAGTGATGCCCATTGGCAACAGCCTCAAGTTGTGTGACCAAAGCCAACACTGCCTGAAGCTGGGAGCGAAGGGATGCCAACTCAGCCCGCATCCGAACACAGCAGTCGCTGTCCCTATCCGTGTTAAATACTGTTGTGCAAAGAACGTCTGAACTAATCTACGGAGAGCAGAAACAATTTGACACAAAATTTAAATGGTTATTAAAATACAAGAATGCCTAGTAAATGCAGTAATGCTGCTACTTGCACACTGCTGATACACTGCTCGGTGGCAGAAGGCCATATTTGCACAATATAGGACTGATTCTATCTATCACCTTGGAATATATGGCAGAAAGGCATATCTGCCATTTCTTCTTCTGATGTGTCACTTCACCAAGTGTTATATTTCTTGACACTTTGTAACTGGTTGAGTAAACACTGCTTATCAGAATGCTTATCATGCATTGCCTCTTGTGTCCGTGGTGCTGTGGCTTACATGTTTGTCTTGTCAGTGATACAAATGTACTAATCATTCCTCTTTTCTGGATCTGGTGAGGATTCAACAGTTTGTGCAGATATCAGTCCATGTGTGAGTACTTTACACACTGTGTCCCAGGTTCTGACAATTCCTCATAACCAGCACTTCTAAAATGAGTAACTGTTGGTCCTCTTCTACCTCCACAGTCAATTTTATGATGGTGTAGAGACTGTTCAGACATCTTGAAAAGTCACCAATCTGTTTCTCACCATGACTCCACAACACAAAACTCTGTCAACATATCAGTACCCCATCTTAGATTTACAATATGTCAAGTATAATGCCAGTGTTTTGAAATGCTCCAGGAGGAAATTCGTCACCAATGGACCAAGCAGACTATCCATGGCAGTGCTGTCCAGCTGTTCATAAAAATCACCTTTCCACATGATGTGGCTTGTGGTACAATAGGCATAAAAGCGCTTGCAGATATCATGTGGGAAAATGAAACGGATATGCTCCTGAGCATCTCTATGTGGGCAAGATGAATTTTCCTTCTTCTTAAAGACAGGCTTGTCACATATCCTGTCACCAAGCATTTTAGAGCTACTACATGTCACAGATGATGGGCTGTACAATTGCCTTCTTCACTTAATGATACTTGGCAGGTGTGTAGAGGGAGCAAGAAAAGTGCAAGAAGTATGTTTTTTTTTCTTTTCTTTGCATGTGCAAAAGTCTACTTTTAAGGAGAAAAATGCACCCCGAAAGGTAATATGTTCACAATGATCATACATAAAACATACTAACATTTATTTTTCCCCCACTGTTGGGCACAGCTTCACAAAGGCATTCACCGCTTTTCCCTTTCTCGCAAGTATTTTGTCATCTAGAGAGATGATCTGACACTAGCAAGCCAAGGTAGCAGAATTTGTTGACTACATTCAACAAGAAGCCATCCAATCTTATGGCAGACATACCTGTGTACCATTGAGCCATAATAACAGTCTTCTTTAAATTCACAGACATAGGGAGGGGCTTAGACACAGAAGCAAATTTATCCATAAGCCTTTGAAGGTAGCTTTGAGTAAGAGCTACGAAGGCTGCTTCAACAATGAATACAAGGCTGCTTACAAATAATTCCTCACTATAGTGCCTAGCTCTGAGTAGTAAGAAAGTTGTTTGCAATCAACTGTGATTGTAGCTGGATGCCTAGTTCTGTTTCACAGAAAGCAACATTGAGAAGTAATGAGAAGGCTGTACCATAGAGGGGGAGGGGCAGTACACAACCTTGACAAAATCCTCTTTGCATAACAAATGAATCTAATGTGACTCCTCCAAATATCACAGCACCCTCCATACCACTGTGAAAATTTATATCGCCAGAAGTTTTGGAGGGCACCCTATCATTAGTAGTAAAATATACAGCTCCTACCTGCTGACTGTGCCAAAAGCCTTATTTTAGTAGATGAAAGCAATGAATAATGGGGGCGGTTTACTGCTTGTAGCATTTTCCTTAATTGAAACCCACACTGAGACTCAGGGTACAAACACTTGGCAAGCTCTTCCTGACTGTCTAACACCACATGGATACACTCTTTTTCCAGTGATATTCAGCGTTGAAATTCTGAAGCAGAAATTGCGATCACTGCGGTCATCTGTACCTTTGTACAGAGTGTATGTTGGGACAGTACACTCAGTCCAACATTTCAATAAAAGGTTATGAAGAACTGGGAGCAGCAGTGTCAATTTGACAAATTATGTGAATGTTGTCTTACAGGACATTTCCTGCATTTAAACAGTTCTCTGCAGCTGCTGCTTAGTAGGAATGGCCTCCACTTCATGGTAAGTTGTCAATCGAGTAATTTCACCTATTGCTTTTGGGCTGATGTGGGCCAGATGTTAGCATGGGCTGGAGTATGTTCCACCGATTTTTATAGTTATCAGTTACAATTCTGATGACTACTCCAGCCACCTCTTTAAGTGGTGGCTGTCTTCGTAGGGGTGCGTTCAGGGCCCTTTTGATACCTGAAAACACTCCATCAATGTTCCCAACACTAACACACCACTGTATACTTGCACAAAGTTTCTGCCAGTATGTGTTAATGCAGTCATGGATGATGCACTGAACAATTGCCTTCTTCACTTACAAGGGAACATTCCCAAGTGTAAATAAACGATCTTAGTGATACTTGGCAGGTGTGAAGAGGGAGCAAAAAAATGCAGTAAGTACTTCTTTTGGTTCGTGTGCAAGTCTACTTTTAAGGAGAAAAACACACCTCGAAAGGTAATTTGGCATATTACATTTAGAGGGAGTATCTCCATAATGATCATTCATAAAAAATGTTTTTCACTCCACATTTGATGTGTAATTAACATTCTTGGAAACTGTATAGTCAACTTTCGTATTAATCTAAAAATTTTCAGAACACCCACCATCATTAATGAATTTTGAAAAATGAAAACCTTTGTTATAAGATTAATTAAAGAAGCTTTCAAGCCCCATACATCCACGTGCAATATACCTGATTTCTGAAGTAATATTTTTGGAAACTAAGCTGTATGCAAAGTGCTATTGGAGTAGTTTCAAATAACTAATTAAAATATCTAACCATTCATTATTAATCTAATTATTCATTTTACTTATGATTGGTTTTATGTTTTAAATTTTAATTACAGTTTACAATTTTACTGTTTTTTTAGTTTACCATGTCATATATGCGTATTTTGTTAGATTAAAATAAAAGGTAACACATTATTATCGTACAAAAACATTACAATAATGACATTCTGTAATAAAAAGCTTAAAACATAACTTTTTTACAACATGCACACAAAATGAATGAAATTTCTTCATATACACTACTGGCCATTAAAATTGCTACACCAAGAAGAAATGCAGATGATAAACAGGTATTCATTGGACAAATATATTATACTAAAACTGACATGTGATTACATTTTCACGCAATTTGGGTGCATAGATCCTGAGGAATCAGTATCCAGAACAACCACCTCTGGCCGTAATAACGGCCCTGATACGCCTGGGCATTGAGTCAAACAGAGCTTTGACGGAGTGTACAGGTCAGCTGCCCATGCAGCTTCAACATGATACCACACTTCATCAAGAGTAGTGACTGGCGTATTGTGACGAGCCAGCTGCTCGGCCACCATTGACCAGACATTTTCAATTGGTAAGAGATATGGAGAATGTGCTGGCCAGGGCAGCAGTCGAACATTTTCTGTATCCAGAAAGGCCCGTACAGGACCTGCAACATGCGGTCGAACATTATTCTGCTGAAATGTAAGGTTTCACAGGTATCAAATGGAGGGTACAGCCACTGGTCGTAACACATCTGAAATGCAACGTCCTCTGTTCAAAGTGCCGTCAATGTGAACAATTGGTAATCGAGACGTGTAACAAATGGCACCCCATACCATCATGCCGGGTGATACGTCAGTATGGCGATGACAAATACATGCTTCCAATTTGCGTTCACCGCGATGTCACCAAACACGGATGTGACCATCATGATGCTGTAAACAGAACCTGGATTCATCCGAAAAAATGATGTTTTGCCATTTGTGCACCCAGGTTCATCGTTGAGTACACCATCACAGGCACTCCTGTCTGTGATGCAGCGTCAAGGGTAACCGCAGCCATGGTCTCCGAGCTGATAGTCCATGCTGCAGTAAACATCGTCGAACTGTTCGTGCAAATGGTTGCTGTCTTGCAAACGTCCCCATCTGTTGACTCAGGGATGGAGACATGCCTGCATGATCCATTACACCCGTGCAGATAAGATGCCTGTAATCTTGACTGCTAGTGATATGAGGCCGCTGGGATCCAGCACGGCGTTCCGCATTACCCTCCTGAACCCACCGATTCCATATTCTGCTAAGAGTCATTGGATCTTGACCAACGTGAGTAGCAATGTCACGATACGATAAACCGCAATCGTGATAGGCTTCAATCCGACCTTTATCAAAGTCGTAAATGTGATGGAACTCATTTCTCCTCCTTACACGAGGCATCACAACAACATTTCACCAGGCAACGCCGGTCAACTGCTGTTTGTGTATGAGAAATCGGTTGGAAACTTTCCTCATGTCAGCACGTTGTAGGTGTCTCCACCGGCGCCAACCTTGTGTGAATGCTCTGAAAAGCTAATCATTTGCATATCACAGCATCTTCTTCCTGTCGGTTAAATTTCGCGTCTGTAGCATGTGATCTTCATCGTGTAGCGATTTTAATGGCCAGTAGAGTAATATATAGAATGTACAACCCAAATTCAGCACAATTTCAAACTGGGTGATCCTCTAAATACCCTGATACGTATTAGGCATATTTCAGTACATTGGTAAGTGTTGGTGAAGAGAATTGATTTTGGTCTAGTGACAGCAGTGTGAGTATATTGTTTCTCAAGTGGAGATTGACATAATAATTACTTAAAACGACTAGATCTGGAAATAAGGTGACGAAGCTCTTCAAACTTCAAAAGCCGTATGTGTCCCATGGCTCTAACTGAGCCATTGAGCTCTTTGAGATCACCAGGTGACAAAGTTCCTAGTCTACAGGTGTGATACTCTCAACCAGGACTGGTAAAGTGTGGCCTGCATGCCATTCCCCTCCAGCAAGCACTTCCCCCTCCAAGTTTACTCACATCATGTCATAATGGCCACTCTGCAGCACATGGTGCACTTGTACATCAGCAGCCAGGAGGGCTGCCAGTATACAGCAATGATTGCACTTACATCCCAGGTGTCAATTTTTTCTGGACTCTATCACCAAATATTTCTACTACTGAAGGCTCCTTACTTTTACAAAGACTGATTTGTTTCTGCTTGGTGTTTTATCAGAATGAATCATTCTGGGCGGAAGTCTCACTTTTGTCACTACTAGTATATAATCATATTAAAAATAAAGATTCCAAGACTTACCAAGCGGGAAAGCGCTGGCAGACAGGCACATGAACAAAACACACAAACACACACACAAAATTACGAGCTTTCGCAACTGGCAGTTGCTTCGTCAGGAAGGAAGGAAGGAGAGGGAAAAATGAAAGGGTGTGGGTTTTAAGGGAGAGGGTAAGGAGTCATTCCAATCCCGGGAGCGGAAAGACTTCCCTTAGGGGAAAAAAAGGACAGGTGTACACTCGCACACACACACACACATATCCATCCGCACATACACAGACACAAGCAGACATATTTAAAGGCAAAGAGTTAAGGGCAGAGATGTCAGTCGAGGCGGAAGTACAGAGGCAAAGAAGTTGTTGAAAGACAGGTGAGGTATGAGCGGCGGCAACTTGAAATTAGCGGAGGTTGAGGCCTGGCGGATATCGAGAAGAGAGGATATACTGAAGGGCGAGTTCCCATCTCCGGAGTTCGGATAGGTTGGTGTTGGTGGGAAGTATCCAGATAACTCGGACGGTGTAACACTGTGCCAAGATGTGCTGGCCGTGCATCAAGGCATGTTTAGCCACAGGGTGATCCTCATTACCAACAAACACTGTCTGCCTGTGTCCATTCATGCGAATGGACAGTTTGTTGCTGGTCATTCCCACATAGAAAGCATCACAGTGCAGGCAGGTCAGTTGGTAGATCACATGGGTGCTTTCACATGTGGCTCTCCCTTTGATTGTGTACACCTTCCGGGTTACAGGACTGGAGTAGGTGGTGGTGGGAGGGTGCATAGGACAGGTTTTACACCGGGGGCGGTTGCAAGGGTAGGAGCCAGAGGGTAGGGGAGGTGGTTTGGGGATTTCATAGGGATGAACCAAGAGGTTACGAAGGTTAGGTGGACGGCGGAAAGACACTCTTGGTGGAGTGGGGAGGATTTCATGAAGGATGGATCTCATTTCGAAACCATGTGCTGCAGAGTGGCCATTATGACATGATGTGAGTAAACTTGGAGGGGGAAGTGCTTGCTGGAGGGGAATGGCATGCAGGCCATTTCGAAATGAGATCCATCCTTCATGAAATCCTCCCCACTCCACCAAGAGTGTCTTTCCGCCGTCCACCTACCCTTCGTAACCTCTTGGTTCATCCCTATGAAATCCCCAAACCACCTCCCCTACCCTCTGGCTCCTACCCTTGCAACCGCCCCCGGTGTAAAACCTGTCCTATGCACCCTCCCACCACCACCTACTCCAGTCCTGTAACCCGGAAGGTGTACACAATCAAAGGGAGAGCCACATGTGAAAGCACCCATGTGATCTACCAACTGACCTGCCTGCACTGTGATGCTTTCTATGTGGGAATGACCAGCAACAAACTGTCCATTCGCATGAATGGACACAGGCAGACAGTGTTTGTTGGTAATGAGGATCACCCTGTGGCTAAACATGCCTTGATGCACGGCCAGCACATCTTGGCACAGTGTTACACCGTCCGAGTTATCTGGATACTTCCCACCAACACCAACCTATCCGAACTCCGGAGATGGGAACTCGCCCTTCAGTATATCCTCTCTTCTCGATATCCGCCAGGCCTCAACCTCCGCTAATTTCAAGTTGCCGCCGCTCATACCTCACCTGTCTTTCAACAACTTCTTTGCCTCTGTACTTCCGCCTCGACTGACATCTCTGCCCTTAACTCTTTGCCTTTAAATATGTCTGCTTGTGTCTGTGTATGTGCGGATGGATATGTGTGTGTGTGTGTGCGAGTGTACACCTGTCCTTTTTTTCCCCTAAGGGAAGTCTTTCCGCTCCCGGGATTGGAATGACTCCTTACCCTCTCCCTTAAAACCCACACCCTTTCATTTTTCCCTCTCCTTCCTTCCTTCCTGACGAAGCAACTGCCAGTTGCGAAAGCTCGTAATTTTGTGTGTGTGTTTGTGTGTTTTGTTCATGTGCCTGTCTGCCGGCGCTTTCCCGCTTGGTAAGTCTTGGAATCTTTATTTTTAATATATTTTTCCCATGTGGAAGTTTCTTTCTGTTTTATTTACATCGTCCCTAGTATATAATCAGTGTCACAGACAGGACTGTGGAAGGAGCACATGAGGATAAAATGACTGAGAACCTTCCTCTTCCTAAAATAAGACCTCATTGTTGCCACTGTCTCAAGTAAAGATGGATCCAGAAAACCTTGTGCCTAATCTTACCTTTACAGTATGTGTTGGTGACACGCACTTGATACTTGGCACAAAATTCAAGAAGGCATAAACCATTTCATTCTCCTTGCCCAACCAATGAATGCCCAAGTTGTCTGGCCAAGCAGCAGAATCACTTCTGATAAGGGTACTGGAATCATATAGAATAGACAGTCAGTCCCCAGCGTGCACTCCTTGCACCACTTCACGGAACTGTTCCTGTAAGTCTGCAGTCGAGGTCAGTGCTGATGCACATTGACTATCAGATGAAATCCAGATCAGGATTTGAGAATCTTCACTGCAAACCACCAATTAAATCTTTCCATAAAAATTTCTTAGTTCATTTGCGATGTCAAACTCAGATAAAATTCCAAGGTTTCGATGATATCCACCATCATCTTTACCAGGGACTAAAACTGACTCATGACTGGCAAAGTTCTGTCTTTCATAACCATTGAATGGCATCCAATTGGTTGGACTACATCATGGAGGCATGAACAGAGGTGGTTTGCTTTACATCCATAGATTTTGCTCGTGCTCCTATCTGGCATTGCTTGCAGCAGCTTCCATCGCATCAGTTGGTGAAAGTACTCCTCTGTGTTTTTTCCTTGTCAAGAGCGCACTTCCATGCACTTCTAAGTACATAGCTTGTTTTCACATAGTCAGATTTCAACAGCTTCTCTGATCACAAAATCCCAACAGTTCAAAGCATGGGCCAGTATTCTTGTTTTGTTCAAATGAGATCTTGTGCTTATTTAACAAGCTGCATTCTGCCACTGTTGTTTTATGAAAGTGCCTGTATTTAAGGTGACATTGACACACGATGCAATGACTGGCAACCATCCATATAGACTAGCCCACATAACTTTTGCCACACTCACGCAGGATGTTATAAATTTCCAGCACTCTCAGGCAAAGATTATCTTTAACAGGTCACAATATTCCTTTAATTTTTCTGGTTGACTGGAAGACTGGTCTGATTCCTTGCCTGTTTAGGACTCTACCTACCTTGCTACATGTTGCATTCACATACTAAGGGTACGTACATGTTTTCCATTTACTTAGCTCTGAAGTACAATATAGTTTAAAAAAGCTTCATTTTTAAAAAATAGAGGGGAAAAACAGGGTTAAACTTTTATTTTTTTTTCCTTTCTAACATTTTTCATCCTAACTCTTCCCTTCACATTTCTGCTGTCTGCCTTTTTTCTTAATTCTCTTCCTTGCCTCCAGAGATTAAAAATTAAGCAAAATATACCATGTTGGTCTTAGTTTTATTGCAAGTAACGCTGTAATAAAATTTTTATTACAGCATTATTAGTGTTAAAACTGAAAATTGCCTAATTTGACCAAAACTGGTAATAACAGTTGATAAAAGTGATCTAAACTGTTTTATTCATTAAATAATAAAACCAATCATTGACTTCTGCTGCAACAAAATGCTGTCTTCATGTAATATCATCCTCTCCACATTAAATGTGGTGTGGAATGCCTAATAAGTAAATGTATGAGAAAACATATATTTACATAAAAATTCTGATATACTAAGCATGCTCCACCATCACTAATTTCACATGTAAAGATATTCACTCATGAGCAGCTGTATTGGGAAAATAATGCTATCTTCACAGCAAATGGAGTATTACAGACAAAACATGGGAGCTCAAATAATGAGACATTCCATCTTCAATGTTGTGTAGACAGATGGCTCTTCATTTTAACAATGTACTACGAGTAGCTGAATTCATGGAAAACCTTTTTCACCAGAATCAACTACTGTGGGCAACAACAATGTGTTGATGACACGGCTCATCGTAAGCTATTGAAGTCTGTAAACTCAGAAAAACAAATCACAGAACAGAGCACTTGCTAATTCAACGCTGGGCAAAAGCAACTGATGAGTAACTATCATTCACAATCAGCTATTGGTTATGCAAGACAGAAGCTATCACCACATATATGTTCCTCTGCTCACCCCATCACAAGACATAAGAAATTATCAACAGCAAAAGAACACTCGCATGAATGCTAGAAATCTTGACAATGGTCACCAAGACTGCTAAGGCATAGCACATGTATGTAAACACAGATGGATACAGTATGAATTGGTCAAAACCACATTACATGATTCATCACACTTACTACAGGTCACCATTCAAGCAGCTGGTCAAGGAATCCTCATGTCGGAGCTGTTAATATAGGATTGAATGGAACCCTTGGTACAACTAACATTGTCTTTCTCCAGTGAATGAAACAAACTGTCTATTAACATGCCGCCATTTGTTCACTTATGGCATTTGCAGGTAACCAGTAGCTTCAGTAAGATCCACTGGTCCCACATTGTGTCCATACTCTAACAAAGGTGTTCATGTAGACCCCAGCCCCCACGGTCACCTGACCTCAATCCTTTTAAGTACCCCCTGATACCCATAAAGCTGGACGTGTGTACTTTAGACCTGGCTCTAAGCACTGAGTCACAAGCAGCAGTTTAATGACCAAGAATCTGGATGGCTCCTAACTGCTTCTTATGCCTTGTGAAAACAATGACTCCATAGCAAAATGGTGTGTTGTGTTATATTCTATTAGCCAGGTATCTCTAATGCAATTGGTTATGGGTTAAGAGGTGTGAACAGGTACATGATAAATAAACAAAACATTACTCACTAGTCTTTTTATAGACTGATTTTCAATTTTACTTAATAAAGTGAAGAATCTCTCAGCAACTGTCAAGTCAACACCATGGTGCCTTGAAGTACAGCAGTAGTGACCATCATCTTGTAAGAGAAAAGAACTATTGATGCAAGCCTGACTGCTGAACACAGTCTCAACATACCTGAAAATCAGAATCATATATTTGATGTTTCAATTATTAGTATTTCAAAAGGCAAGATCACACTATAATTAGAAATGCAAATATGAAAACATATACTCCTCTACTACACATTTCAACCACATGCATATCACAGCGCATTTCTCTAGTGTTAAGAGATACTTGCATGTAAAAACAATTCCTTGTTTCAGAAAATTAGATGAGGAAATAGGTATCTTGAGCCATGAATTCAAAGGTCTTACACTGGGTGGGGGAGGAAGAGGAGACTCAAGCAGTATTAATGTACTTGGAGATTCATCGGCAGGGAATACAAAATTCTGTAGTTCAAACAACGGAAACTCCAGGTCGGAATACCATCGTATTACTCACCATAAAGATGACCTACTGAGTTGCAAACAGGCACAATGAAAAGACTGTTAAACATTACGCACGCGCTTTGCTGAAGGTGGTTTTGGACAAATGTTGTAATATGTAATAGCCTTTTCATTATGTGTGTCTGCATCTCAATGGGTCATCTTTATGCTGAGCAGCAATCTATCCTTTTCCAGATACTGTGTTAATTTCCTAATACATCACACTTTTTTTCTAATTTCATTATATTATTACCATCCCCTTCTTCGTACAAGTAGATTATAATTCCTGAAAAGCATGCAAGAATTATAAGAATCAAAGTTAAAACATTTATAATGAATGTCTATATACCACTGTAACCTTAATTTCTGATGAAATGACTCCAAAAATAAGATTCTCTCAATGGAAAAAAAAAAAAAAATTACTTGGCTGTACTTTCTGAAATTCTTTGGTACTTACAGTGTGTAATTACACAGGTATGATTGGTTTTTAGAGTGAGATCACTCAATTTATGCTGTGATGGTTAGCTTAGCTCTAAATGGGATACTTGCTAAGTCTAATAGTCAGGTTTTGAGAAGAGAAAGGGAATAGTTGCGTATGACTTCCATTTTAATTTTTAGCTAGATTAAAGTCATTCAATAGAAATTATGGGCCAATAGTAGTAGGAAAGAAGCTTGTCTTATGAGTCACCTCTCACCATATGCAACACAACAATCACTGCTTGCTGGGAAATAAGACACAAATTGTGAACTGCTATGAGAATTCTGAACTGAAGAATAAGAACCATATTTTTAATAAACTAATTGAATACTTTAAGAACACTGACAACTAATACATTGCAATCACTATTTAGTGGCATAAATACATTTTATTATGACCAACATTCACTGCTAGGTGAAATACATTACTTCCCTGTGCCAAGAAGTCTTTCTTTGATAACAGTTTCTCTAAAAAATATAGACAAGCAGTTAATCCCAACGTTCACAAGTTCTTATCTGTACCCAATTTTTTGTTTCTTAACAATTGCATAATGAGAACAAAGTTAGACTTTTCACTTTTCGCTTCTCAGGTCTTGATTGTAAGACTTATTACACTATCCTCTTTAGAGCTAACAAAAACACTGCAGCACAGATAGAGGGACCTCACTTTAAAAGCCTGTCATACTTGTGTAATTACATTCTGTAAATTCTACAGGAGTGAGCTGAGAAGGACTGAGACATGCTGTTGTACAGAGGGCCATTACAGTTTTTATTTAAAATGATTTTCAAAAATACACTGGGTAACTTTATTAGAATGTCTGCAATGAGACTTGAATCACAGTTACCTCAAATACAGAGTTTTACACCCTGCCATCAATTTACTACAAACTAACACTCAATCCTCAACCTATTCCATTCAAACATTTTGTTTTCAATTTTTAACTTTTATTTAACTCCCCCTTTCATTGAAACTAAAGTTTAAGTTATTTAACTCTTTAAGTCAAATTCTTTCAGTCTGTTATGATCAAAGCTCCTGATCATGTGTATAAAGCAATTTGTTGTCTATTTTGCCAGTATCAACCAACTTTTTCCTACTTACGGCTGTCGACAGGTATGTTTATTCTGCTAACTCACTACTCACATTGGCGGCACGGCACAGCAATGATTAAACAAGCCTGCTGAGTTTTATTTCACATTAAGCTTGCGGTATTGCTGCTCACCACACTGCTCACTACAATCCTTGTCAGGTGATCTTAAGCTGGTTTGTGTTTTGAGCCCCAATCCTCAAATTCCAAGTGTGGCTGGCTGCTTCAGTCACTCTAGTGGTGCTATTGTTTACAGGGTTGTTCCTCGCTTATGCAGTTTCTTGGGCACCATACGTCTATGTCAACATCCACACACTGTAAATCACTGAATTACATTGCAGACAGTACTTGCCACTGTCTCGCATATTAGGTTTTTGTCCTCTGTTGCAGACATGTATGCAGCATCTACTCTCATCTTAACCATCCACTTAACAGAAATCATTTAGTTCCAATATGATGGATGTAGAGGAGTTATGAGCAAAGTTTAACCTGGCTATAAATCACACTCTAGATGGGTACTACATGTGTCGAGTACTTGTATTATGGATGGAAAAGACCCATGTGGTTTAATAACTAAATTTGGAAAATTCTGATGAAACACAGATTGTGGCACTGTTGGCATGAAAATGAACATGGAAATGTCAATAAGCTTAAGTCAGTAGAAATTTGCCCATCTACAAAAAGACTGATGCGTCAAGCACACATGAACTTCCACCATCATGTTAGCAAAAGGTGTTGGCAAGAACACATGAAAATTCTGGTCCTACATAAAATCACTGATTAGGTTGAAGGCTTCTGTCCAGCCAATCATTGACCAGATTGATGTGACAATACAAGACAGTAAAGGAGATCAAATTATTCACACAGGAGGATGATACAGACAAATAATGGTTTGACTACTGCACAGACTGCCATACGGAAGGCATAGAAACAGGGATCCCTAGTGTTTAGGAGCAACTGAAAAGTGTTGAAAATAAATAAAAAGTGACAAGGTTTGGATGGAATCCCAATTCCGCTTTACAGAGTGTAATCTCTGACATTGGTCCCTTGCTTAACTTGTGTTTATCGTGAATTTCTTGCACAATGCAAAATTCTATGCAACTGGAAAAAAGCGCAGATGACTCCTATTACAAGTAGGTTGAAAGAATGCATCAGCAAAATACAGACCAATATCCTTACATCAGCTTTCTGTACAATGCTTGAGCATAGTCTAAGTTTAAATGTAATACATTTCCTTTCAACAGTAAAGCTTCTGACCTCAAATCAGCTTAGAATTTGGAAAGCAGCGAAAGTGCAAAACTCAGCTTGCCCTTTCCTCACACATCATCCTGTGAGCAATAGATGAAAAGCAAGAGCCAGATTCCATATCCCTAGATTTCCAGTAAGTGTTTGACACAGTGCCCCAACACAGACTGGTAACAAAGGTCTGAGAGTTTGGAATAAGTTCCCAGATATGCGAGTGGCTCGAAAACTTCTTACACAATAGAAATCAGTGCATTGTTCTGGATGGGGAGCGTTTGTCAGAGTAAATGATATCATCAGTGGTGCCCAAGGAAGTGTGATAGGATCACTCTTGTTCTCTATATAAATAAATGATTTGATGGATAGTGTGAGCAGCAATGTGGAAATGTTTGCTGATGCAGCAAGCATACATGATGACTTAGACAGAATTTCTATTTGTTGTGATGAATGGCAACTTGCTCCAACATAGAAAAAACGTGAGTTAATGCAAATAAGCAGGGAAAACAATACCGTAATGTTTGGATACAGTATTAGTGGTGTCCTGCTCGATACTGTCATATTGATTAACTGTCTAGGCATAACACTGCAAAGTGACCGAAATGGAACAATCACACGTCAGCAACGCAGAAGGCGAATGGTTGACCTCAGTTTATTGGGAGAATTGTAGTAAAGTGTAGTTCATCTATAAAGGAGATCATGTACGGAATGCTACTGTGACCCATTCTTGATTACTGCTTGAGTGCTTGGGATCATCAATAGGTTTGATTAAAGCAGTGGTTCCCAAAACTTCTGAGAACACTTCCCCTGAGAAAGATCATACAGAAACCAATTACCCCACCCCCCAACAGAGATTAACATCTAATTTAAGTTTACATTGGGGCAAAAATTGTTTGAATATCTTTACATTCAAAATTATAGGGAAACACACAATACTTCACTAACATTCAAAAACAACTCTCACATGTTTTTGTGAGTGTTACATTAAACCAAGAAATAATAATATCCAACAAAATAGTTGGTACTGCATATTTTTAATTTTTTTATATTGTATTCGGTCCCAATCGATGCACACCATTAATTGTGTTCAAAGTTCAATT
This sequence comes from Schistocerca gregaria, assembly GCF_023897955.1. NCBI lineage: Eukaryota > Metazoa > Arthropoda > Insecta > Orthoptera > Acrididae > Schistocerca > Schistocerca gregaria. The sequence continues at coordinate 1,003,633,799 of NC_064920.1, forward strand.
GGTTCTTTACTTTTGTTTTCACCATAGTTACAAATCCATTTTTACACCTAGAACTTGTGGCCAATGGTTTCAGTATTCTTACAGCTTTTTATGATAATAATGGATTCCTGGCACCAATCTTTCTCCAAAGTGTTGCTAATTCTGTTATAGAGAAATATATTTTCTATGTGTTGTCTTCACATAGTTCAAGAAATACTGCTTGGGCTTGAACTTCACTATTTGAAAATGTTTCATCATTCACTGAAAACTGACTTAAAACCTAGGTATTTACTTGTTGGGAGTTCAGGAAAGTAGTTACTGAATGAATTTATTACTGACGACTAGTGCTGGTTTATTTCATGTCCAAATGATCACTTTCCATTACTTGCGACGAGCATCATTGTCAGTTCTGAAAATGCTGAAATTTCAAACTTTAGCACTGTGTTAGTGACGCCTCAATCTGCGAATAAAAGTGGTAGCTTTATCTTCTGCTGTCAAAATATTCATTATATTTCCTTGCAAGCAAAAAGTTATGCATATTTATCCACACAAAGAAGCCCACAGCATACATCATTTCGGAAATAATTGTATTATTTGTTGTTTCTGCATGTAGAGCTGTCTCCTTTTCTGTCTTCGCCCTTTTTGGAAGGCAAGTTATTTGTTGTCAAAGCGCGAGTTCACTGTGTCCAATGACTCCAAGAACTAAGATTCTTCTCTCGGCTCTTCTCTGCCTGACCGATTAATGGTATACTTTCAGGTGTTCAGCCAGGTTGTTGTTCCTATTTTACGCAACTATTTTAATGACGGAACCAGCCGTCTTCTTCAGGTGCTGCTAGTTCTGCTGTTATGTGTACTTGCTGCCTGGACCCCAACCAGACCGTGAACTATTGTTGGCTTTGTATTGCTACATATAGTAGATTGTGAGTTCAACTCTTGATGCCCACTATGTCCTTGATGCTCTTGTTTTTCAGACCCCACGTTGTCTCAGCATTCACCACTTCTGGTAGATATCGTGGACAGACCCAAGCATTACTTCAGCTGAATCCTCCTTCCCAGTGTTTTATGTTTTCTGACACCTTTATTTTGATACACTCCTTAATCATGATGCCCAGAAACTTGGTATTTGTACTAAGATATTGCTCTCACTATATTTGTCCCAGGAATCTATAGTTTTCTCTGCACATGCCGAAGAATGTTAGTTGGCTCTCTTTTTAAAGTACCATCACTAATTTCACATTAGTGTTGAGTTGAGTTTAAAAGTTCTGTGAACTCTTCAACATATTCTATTCCATGTGGCCAGGTCCACAGATGTATCATCCACATCTCAATAAGAACATGTTGGTTTAAACTTGGCAGATCTTAATGCCTTTGTTTCAAAGTGTTCCATGTGCAGGTTCACAACAAAAGGCAATGATGGACTACACATTGCCACATTATCAGTTTGTTCATAATATTTTCCATTGAATAGGAAATGAGTTGGCGGTAGAATAGGTGATATAAAGGTCAGAAAAGGAGTCACAGAACTTTATGGCTATTAGTTCCATGGATTCAGCAGGTGGGACACTCAAAAAGACGGAAACTACATCAAAGCTGGCCATAACATCTTTCACCTAAAGCCACTCATGTACAATAGTAGCCGAGATGTGAATGTGGTGTTTGCACTTGCCCACATATTCATTGCACAGAGTTGGTTTATGGACCAAGCGACACAAGTGAGCACATAAGACGCAGAGCTGAGAGAGTGCAAGAGACTCCAAGGAGCAAAATGTGTACAAGCATATATCATACATAGTATTAAAAACAACACAATTCCATACTCATTATATCTAAATTTTTTTAAACGTCTAATCAAGAGCCCAAGGAATGGCAAATAATGGGTGAAGGAAGGAGTGAGAGTAGGGGTGGGAGGGTGCTGAATGATGAGAATGTGTTTCAGATATTTTGTCTGTTGGTGTGTATTTGCACCAATACTGTTAGCTTTGGGCCTTATACAAATGCCATCCTTGGGTACCTTAATACAGTTACGATGGCACAGGTGCTCATGTTCTAAGACATTACATGGCAAGTCTGATTCATTTATAAGAGCCATCAACTTCCTCTCAATATTATTCATTGGATTGTGTGTGTGCAACTTTTATTCTACAATGGAAATGTCGGCTTGAAGCACATACTGAATTCAGTTCTGTGAAACAATTTTTAGATTGTAAATTGTGACGAAGCAAGCTGGGATATTTTTACTTCCCCTCTTGTTTTGCAATCTGCCTCTTTAAATTCATTTTTACACTTTTAACCAATTACCACTAACATGCGTGAGTATAATCTGCATTTACATAAAAGAGAAAGGTTGGCCATCAGTTTTTAAGAATGTAACACCAGATCTAATTTTGTGCTTAGTTTTATGTATGTAACTGCTTTTCTAATTTATTTCAACTATTGTTACAGGGCGAAATCAGTACTTGTTTTGTAACTTAAATTATATTGTTGATGTATAAACAAATATAAATTCTACAATAATTATAAACATTTGGAAGATGAAACACTAGCATTCTTTATGTATTTATTTGACTCTATTTTAAAACATGTTAGCAAAGTCAGATCTTAATTAATTACAAAGTAATTAAGTTTTGTCAGAAGTATTGTTTGCATAACGATATTTGTTAATTTAATGATTTAAACAAATAATTCAGCCTAAGACTTGTAGTAGAAGAAACTGTTAAAATGAACCAATTTTTTTCCATGTATGCAGTTAATCGAAAGAGTTAAGTTTTAATTTAATTTCTGTAAATTTAACTTTGAACAATGTGTAGTTTCGGTACCTGTGAGGATATATAAGGGCCCAATTTTTGGTCACGAGACAGTCAGTTTACAGCCGAGTTTCAGACGAGGAACCTGTGTTGGTTAGAATGACAACAACGCATCAGCTTAAGAGTGTAGTATGTGTTACATAATTAGGCCATGTGTTAAAACAGTGACAGTGTGTGCTCCATACATACCTTTCTATTCTTCAAGGACTGTTAATTTGTGTTTAGGTTTTTACAGCTCATAGATATTTAACAGTAAACTATTGTAGCAGTATGTGGATGTTTGCCTGAAACTATTAATGAGGCTTATCAAAAGTTAAACAATAGTGCACTGGCCATATATTAAATGTGTATATTTGGGGGGGAGGGGGGGGTGGTGGTTGTGAAATGTAACTGTGCATCTGTTGGTTACATCACTTAAAGTAGTCCGTGTTTCACTTCCACACCCCATTTTTCAGCCAGTATGTCGACACTGAGGGCAATCAACAAACAATGAAACAAAGTAAGTGAACCGTTACAAAGTGTGTACGTAATTTATGGAGGTTTTTTTTACAATTTCTGGTCAGTGGTACCTCTTCTACCACTACAAAAGAAACAAACAAAACAAAATGAAGAATGGAATGTAACAATATTGTGAGAAGGAAAGTTGCTGCTCACCATATAGCAGAGAGGTTGAGTCGCAGATAGGCACAACAACAAGACTGTCAATAATATAGCTTTCAGCTAGTAAGGCCTTCGTAAAAATTAGACAGCAAAAACACACAAACTCACACTTACACAAAGGCAACTCTCACACACGACAGCAGTCTCAGGCATTTGAGGCTACACTGCGAGCAGCAGCACCGGTACACAATGGGAGTGGCAACAGGGTGGGGATAAGGAGAAGGCTGAGGTGGGGAAAGGGGAGGGAAAGTAGAATAGAGGTGGCAGACAGTGACGCGCTGTTGGGGAGCGTGCTGGAATCCAGACAGAGAAAGACTGGATGGGAGAAACAATGATTAACGAAGGTTGAGGCCAGGAGGGTTCAAGAACGTAGGATATATTACAAGGGAAGTTCCCACCAGCGCAATTCAGAAAAGTTGGTGCTAGTGGGAAGGATCCATATGGCACAGGCCGTGAAGTAGTCACTGAAATGAGGGATGTCATGTTTGGCAGTCTGCTCAGCAACAGGGTGGTCTACTTGTTTCTTGGCCACAGTTTGTCAGTGGCCATTCATGCGTACAGACAGCTTGTTGGTTGTCATGCCCACAGAGTGCAGCACAGTGGTTGCAGCTTACCTCGTAGACCACATGACTAGTTTCACAGGTAGCAATGTGTTTGATGGGATAGGTGGTGATGTTTGTGACCGGGCTGGAGTAGTTGGTGGTGAGTGGTGGAAGGATGTATGGGACAGGTCTGGCATCAAGGTCTATTACATGGATATGAGCCATTAGGCAAGGGGGTTGGGAGCAGGGGTTGTGTAGGGATGGACCAATGTATGGTGTAGGTTCTGTGAATGATAGAATACCAGTGTGGAAGGGGTGGGAAGGATAGTGGACAGGACATTTCTCATTTCAGGGCCCATCGAGAAATAGTCAAAACCCTGGCATAGAATGTAATTAATTTGCTCCAGTCCTGGGTGGTACTGAGTTACGAGGGGAATGCTCCTCTATGGTCAGATGGCTGGACTATGTGAGGTGGAGGGAGACTGCAAAGATAAGGCACGAGAGATCTGTTTTTGTACAAAGTTGGGAGGATAATTACAGTATATAGAGACTTCAGTGAGACTCTTGGTATATTTTGAGAGGAACTGCTCATCACTGCAAATGCAACCACCACAGGTGGCTAGGCTGTATGGAAGGGACTTCTTAGTAGGTTTGATACAGACAGAGGTACTGGTGCAGCCATCTTTAAGGTGTAGGTCAACATCTAGGAAGGTGGCTTGTTGAGTTGAGTAGGACCAGGTGAAGCAAATGGGGGAGAAGTAGTTGAGGTTTTGGAATAATGTGGATAAGGTGTTATCACTCTCGATCCAAATCGCAAAGATGTCATCAATGAACCTGAACCAGGTGAGGGGTTCAGGATTCTAGGTGTTAACAAAGGATTCCTCTAAGTGGCCCACAAATAGGTTGGCATAGGATGGTGCCATGCGGTTGCCCATAGATGTACCCCAGATCTGTTTGAAGGTAATGCCTTCAAAGTAGAAGTAATTGTGGGTGAGGATATAGCTGGTCATGGTGACTAGTAAGGAGGTAGTTGGTTTGGAATCCATCGAACGTATGCAAAAGTAGTGTTCAATAACAGTAATGCCATGGACGTTAGGGATGTAGGCGTAAAGGGAGGTGGTATCAATAGTGACGAGCAGGGCACCAGATGGTAAAGGGACAGGAACTGTGAAGAGTCGGTGGAGGAAATGGTTGGTATCTTTTATATAGGAGAATAAGTTCTGGGTAACAGGTTGAAGGTGTTTGTCTACAAGAGCAGAGATTCTCTCAGTGGAGGCATAGTAGCCAGCCACAAGGGGGCATCCTGGGTGGTTGGGTTTATGGACTTTAGGAAGCATGTAGAAGGCATGAGTGCGGGGAGTGGTGGAATCATTCTGAATTTCTGGAATAAGGTCACTGTGGCAATGTTTGTAGTTGTATGTATCTGACAGCTGGCAGAGTCCTTCTGCCAGACAATCCTTGTGGTTCAAAACTGCAGTGGTGAAGCCTTTATGTGCAGGTATGATTATAAGGTTCGGATCTCTTTTTAGGTGGTGGACTGTGGTTCTTTCTGCAGATAAATTCTGGAAAGTTAACAGGGGGTGATTTGGGGGCAGTGGGGATGGGTCACGGTTAGATGGAGGAGTGAACAGAGTTAGGCATGGTTCAACATTGGTCTTTGGTTGAGTCTGAGTGGCATAGTTGGTGGCAAAAAAAGTGTCTCCGCTGTAGGGACCGGGAGGTCTTTAAGAAGTCCTGCATGATTGAATTTGGGGTGGGGCAAAAGGTGAGGCCTTTGGAAAAAGACTGATTTTTTAATTGGGCTAAAGTTTCTGGTGAAAAGGTTCATGACTGTTTTTCAGGTCTGTTCAGGTTCTGGAGTCTGTGTGGTGGTGGGAGTGACTTTTGGGGGGTGAGATAAATGTAGTATGACAGGGTTTGTCAGCTATGAGTGGACATGGAGGAGGACTGGAGGTTGTAGTAGAGGGGGCGGACATTGGTACTCCAAGGTGGGAAGCAAGCAGGGTGGAGAGCTTTTCGAGGTGGCTTTGTGCATGTTGCTCCAGTTCTGGAGGGAGTGTTATGGGGTCCAGGAATTAGGGATTGCAGAGCAAGATAATTTTGCGGATGGAGAGAAGATATTACAAAGAGGTTTGGGCTTGGTTGAAACGGTTTTGCAGGACCATTTTGGTGAGGGCTAAGGATTGGCAGAATCTGAACAGGTGGAGGTTATTATTGAAGTAGCAGTGGCAGCTGGAGTTGTGTAATTTGACGGTAAGGCAATTTAGGGGGTTCCATGAGCCAAGCAACAACGCAGGAACAGCATGTGAGACTGGATTCTGGCTAGGGATAAGGAAACTTTTCTTTATTTATGCACACGGAAGGAGCAAGTATCCATGATGGTGGCGGAAAAATGCAATAAATTATGTAAATAACGTAGATTGATACCTGATAAAATTCGCAAAAATATGTGTGAAAAATCACGGGAAGGACAAAATGGAAGCAAAAGGGGGAAACATGATGGAGTCTTAGGGCGTTGATGATAGCGAAAGGTGAAAACTCACAAAAATTGGCGAGAAGACTGGATGAGGTGGAATTAATTAAGTGCAAACTGGGATGGAACGGAGGATGGGGGATACATATGATGAGATACAAGATCGTGTGGCATAAAATGCGAAAATACGGGAGAGTGATGCAGGGAGCATGATCAATTGCAAGGAATGGATTAATGATATTGGCAGGATCAATGTGGAATATAAGATACTGCACCAACAATCAATGTGGTCTTCTAGCTGTCTGTTGTGTGCAGCCGAGATGGTTGTTACAGTGTGGCTCATAAGAAGTACATGCCGTGCAATTTGTAAGGTGATAAAGGAAACACAGGTAAACAGAGAAAGAAGGATAGACATTGAGTATGGTAATGCATTAGAAAATAGTAGCAAAGGAAAACGGCATTGACTTAGGACCTATCAATCTTTCTTCCACAGGAATTGCATTAATAATGTTTTTATTTACAATAATTTAAAATAACAACATGCAATCATGGAGGAGAGTGTGCAGAAAGTTCACGCTAAACAAGCAAGAAAGAGGATGAGAGATGAAAGCTATCTGAAGGTAACCAAAGATGCTGACATGTGGACCAAAAGTGGGCAACTCCTAAATTTATTCACCAATTTCAGTGTTGTTGCTCACCCTATGTCAAAAAATGAACTGAACTTTACTTTTAAGGGATCATTAGAATCACCTGAAAAATATTCATTAATCTACACAATATATAGCTCTATATGTAACATTGTCTTTTTCAACACATGTTGGCTACCACCAAATAAATGGAATAAATACATTAGCTTTTGTCCATGCTCGTAAAGAACTGGAGAGTGTAGTTGTCCATCTTTTTACAATGAGCTGCTCAGTGTGTATAACTATTTTTGATACAATAATGTTTAAAATAAAAGAGGAGGATTTTTTGTGAAATGTAACTGTCTGAGAAGTGCTTTGGATCATTCCTGAGCTGCTGGCAGGACCAATAAAAGTACCTGCTGTGCAGATGTTCAGCATTCAAAGGACGCACCCATACCACCTCCAATTTTGCCCTTCCAACAACCACATTTTTGTCATGAACGAACCATTGTTTACTATCAGACAATACTGAGAAAAATCATTTTGCTCCACAGTACTGCAAGTAATGCACACTGTGAACAACAGCAGAGCTTGCAGTGAGTAGTGTGGCAGCAGCTGAGAATGCAGCATAAAGTTTCCCTTAAATGCAATGTGAGATGTGATCTGGAAATTTCCAAGAAGTACCAACAATACTGTAGAACGTACATTTATATATAAGGAAGGTAAAATAATAACACTATTCCATTTCAATGATGTATCATACTGCTTGTAAGATGAAAAATACATACGTCATCAGGTCCTGGTCCACTGTCTCATCTGGTAAGACTCTTCCGCATTCTTCAATTTTCTCCACAGTCAGAGACAAAATCTGAGAATCGGTTTCATGAATGCGGCAATCATCTGATGGAATATTATCCTAAAATGGATGTTTGGTAAAATCCTTACACTCATTATTATTAACTTACTAAAAAGACACAATTTTAATATAAATAATACACTAGAATGAAATAACATATCAAATTGTTTTCATTACGAACTGCAAGAGTTTTGTGATAAAATACAAAGATATTACTTGAAAATCATTATCGTGACTGTAATGCCAAACTGGGGAACAAAGAGGCTTTAAGACATATGCATTAAGTAAAATCTGCACAATTTAAATAGTAATAACAGTCTGATGGCTGCTCAATTTGTTGCCACAAAGAACTTGAAGGAATTGAGTACTTGTCTTCCTAGAAAAAATCTGTGAATGGACCTGGAAAACATTGAAAATGAATTATGCAAACCAAATAAATCAAATTGCGGTGCTTCCAAGAAAGATAGTATCAGAGCAAAGAAGTGAAATTGTCTCAGTATTCTGACTGGTCTGATGTGATCCATCTCAGAGTATCTCTTGCATCCTACATCAAAAGCATTTGTTGGATATATTCCAGTCTCTCCTTCCTCTACAGCTTACTCCAGTACCATGGAAGTTATTCCTCAATGTCTTAACATATGCCCTGTGTCATCCTGTCGGTTTTTTCCACATGTTCTTTTCTAGCTGATTTTGAGGGGAAAAAACCCTCTTTCCTTATCTTATCAGTCTACCTAATTTACAACATTGTTCTGTAGAATGACATCTCAAACACTTCAATTATCTTCTTTTCAGGTTTTCCCACTGTCCACGCTTCACTACCATAAAATGTTTAACTCCACACTCCTCCTCAAATTAAGGTCTATGTTTGATACAAGTAGACTTCTTTTGGGCAGCAGTTCTCTCTCTTTACTTGTGCTAGTCTCCCATTTATGTCGTCCTTGCTTCATTTGTCATAATTCCTTACCTTTGTCTACTTCGTGATCACCAATTCTCATGTTAAGTTTCTCACTATTCTCATTTCTGCTACTTCTTATTACTTTTGTATTTCTCTTATTTACTCTCAATCCATATTCTGTACTTATTAGACTGTTCTTTCCTTTCAACAGATCCCATAGGTTGTCTTCATTTTCACTGAGGATAGCAATGTCATGAATCAATCATACCACTGATATCTTTTCACCCTGAATTTTAATCCCACTCTTGAACTTTACTGTTATCTCCATCACTGCTTCTTTGATGCACAGATTAAACAGTAGGGGCAAAAGACTGCATCCCTGACTTATCCCCTTCCTCAACCAAGGACTTCATTCTTGCAGTCTTGTTGTTCCATCTTGGTCTTGCCTTTCCGTAGAGCTTACTCCTATTTTTCTAAGTATTTCGAAAATCATACACTATTTCACTATGTCAAATGCTTTTTCCTGTTCGACAAATCCTATGAACATCACTTTATTTTTCTTCAGTCATGTTTCCATTATTAAGCATAATATCAGGACTGCCTTCTCTGGTGCCTTTATCTTTCCTAAAGCCAAACTGATCATCATTTAATAGCTCCTCAATTTTCTTTTCCATTGTCTAGTATGTTATTCTGGTCAGCAACTTGGACGCCTGGGCTGTTAAGTGGGTCGTGAGAGAGTTCTAACATTCATTATCTCTTGCTATCTTCGGAGTTGTGCAAATGATGATTTTTCCGAAAGTCTGACAATATGTCACCAGTCTCCCAGATTCTACACACCTCCTTGAATAGTTGTTTATTGCTTATGTACAAGAGCCATTAGGAGAAAGATGGCTGGAAGAACATTAATTTATGATTGACTGCAGAAAATTTTTTAAGAGAATTGAAGAGGAACTTCAGGAATACACACCTAAAATATGAGTGTATAAGGAAGAAGATGGAAATCTGCTGACAAGAAAACTAAATTTTATGAATAGACACAAGGTGAATTTTAACAGGATCCCAAAAGAGGTGAGCAGCTACCATCTTACACTGCAAACCCAAAGAAAGAAGAGCCCGCTCTAGCTGAAGCTGAAGTACTGAAGTTAGTGAACTGTTAAAAAATTACAATGCAACAGAAACTGATGGAATAACTGTCCACAAAGGTGGAACCACCTTCCATATATGATTCTACAAACTTCTTAAGTTGATAGTGAAATGAGAAAGGAACCCAAAAGAGTGGACTAATGATTAAACCAATACATAAGAATGGGGACAAGATTTACTGCTACAATCACTGAAGAATCATTCTGCTGAAAGATCTGTATAAAATTTTGTCTAATATTACCTGGAACAGGTTAAGTCCATTTGTAAAAGAGCTTTGGAGACTTTTACATGTGGATTTTGGTCTAATGCATCAACAACAGATTACATATTCATCCTGAGGTAAATACAAAAAATGGCATTTGAATAGAATATTGAACTTCCTAACCTCTATGTAGACTTCAAATTAGCCTTTGATAGTCTTTAACTGAATTATGCTCTTACTGGGTACACCATCCAAGTATGTCTTACCAGTTCAAGCATCCTTGGCTGGTTCCATTATTGCAGTGTGAGTCGGTGAAGATTTATTATATAGGTATCTTTAAGAATGGTGGGAAATTTTGTATTATGTATACACACGTCAATTTTTTTGGAGAAATCTTGTTGCAGACTCATGAAGTCTGGAAAAATGGGGAAAGAAAACTGTTACACATTATAAATTCTGAATCCTTGGGACCTACTTTTTCAACCCCCTTGGAAAAAACAGAGCACATATTATAGAGCCCATAAGACACAATAAATGTACTTTAACCACAAAAACTGAACTTTTTTTCATGAGTGGAAGACTTTTTGATGCATTAACAGAGAACATTATTGTAGACAAACACTAAATTTCACGTTTATCATGAGGCATTTTTCCTGCGTTGCTCGTTGCTGTCATTAGCACACTATCGGTTTTTGTGTCTTCAGTTTAAGCATGTGGTTAAGCATTCATGATTCTTTTTTTTTCAAAATAAACATATATATTAGGAAAGTGATTCCTAGCCCCAGATGAGTGTTATAAAAATATCAAAATCTGTTTCTGACTCAGAAGGCTGCTAAATGTCATTTTTAACTGTGCAATTATGGTACATGAAAACTATTATTGTACAGTGTTTTGTAGCTGTTACATGAATACTAGCACGTTAGAAATCTTTTGTTTATTCTGTATGTATCTAATTAATTTACAAGGAATATTACAGATAAAATATAAGTTGTGTCTCCTGCGAAAGCTGTGTCACTTTACAGGAATTATACAAAAAAGTACCGTACTTTATTATTTCGTTTTGCACTATCCAGCACAGCAAATAAAACTCTCTAACCAAATTTCATCAGGATGTGCCATACAATTAGACCATTGGCTTATTAATGCTATGTATAATCTAATCATAAGCACTGTAAAATGCAGCACAAAAATTAATACCTGTTTTCTAGTTACTAAAGCAAAACAGTGGTCTCCGCCAGCATATATCCTTTTCACAACACAATTCTGGGAATGTTGACTCTGTTCATGTGGCTCAATAATGGAAACTCCGCTAGGTGACACCCAAGGTCCTAAAACAACTTGTGGAGTTGTAGCATTTAAGACAGCTTTTGTACCCAGCTGGCCAGCTCCACCAAGACCAAAAGCATAAACTCTTCCTCGTGATGGAACAAGTGCAAGTGTGTGCCTCCTGAAATGCAAGTGATAACTAAATGTTATACTGAGAGCAATATTACAGTGCAATTAATTAGTTTCAAAAAGTACTGATTTCTTATCACTATACTGCAATGTACCTTCCACAAGTAACTTGAGTAACTGTACTACCCATCAATTCCATTACTTTCCGTGGTAGAATTTCATTACAAGTGGAACCATGACCTAACTGACCATATGTTCCAGAGCCACAAGTAAAAACGCCTCCGTCCTGCAAGTACAGCCTTGGTATTATTTTGAAAATCATAATATATAATTTAAGGCATGAACTACACATTCCTATAATTAGAGTCAATTACTAAACTTTTACAAGTTAAAAAATTACATTTCATAGGAATGGTGAAATGGCAAAAATCGACATTCAACTAAATGGAAATAAAAGAACAATATGGAAAGGTTGAACAGCTACTCACAACATATAGAAGGAGTTAAGACACAATGAAAAGGAATACTAGTAATAGATCTACTTCTGAGGAAGAACACTGTTCGCAAGTCAAACATTTTTCGTTGTACCCGTCTGTAACTCAACACATCCTCAAGGCGGTGAGTAGCAATCTGTCCTCCCCACAGTGTTGTTATTGCACCATTTTTTTAAATAAAAAAGAACATGCATACTTTGAAGGTAACAAACTACACACACACACACACACACACACACACACACACACACACACACACACACTTTTAAGATTTTCTTGGGTATAAATGCTTAACATGTTGTTGTGGTCTTCAGTTCTGACTGGTTTGATGTAGCTCTCCATGCTACTCTATCCTGTGCAAGCCCCTTCATCGTCAGTTAACTACTACAACCTACATCCTTCAGAATCTGCTAAGTGTATTCACCTCTTGGTCTCCCTCTATGATCTTTACCCTCAACACTTCCCTCCAATACCAAATTGGTGATCCCTTGATACCTCAGAACATGTCCTGCCAACTGACCCCTTCTTCTAGTCAAATTCCTCTTCTCCCCAATTCTACCAGTACCTCCTCATTAGTTACGTGATCTACCCATCTAATCTTCAGCATTCTTCTGTAGCACCACACATTGAAAGCTTCTATTATCTTCTTGTCTAAACTAGTTATTGGCCATGTTTCACTTCCAGACTTTGCTACACTCTATACAAATACTTTTAGAAAAGACTTCCTGACACTTAAACCTACACTCGATGTTCACCAATTTCTCTTCTTCAGAAACGCTTTCCTTGCCATAGCCAGTCTACTTTTAATGTCCTCCCTGCTTTGAAAGTCATCAGTTATTTTGCTTCCCAAATAGCAAAACTCATTTACTAATCTAATTCCCTCGGCATCACCTGATTTAATTCGACAATATTCCATTATTCTCATTTTGCTTTTGTTGATGTTTGTCTTATATCCTTATAAATATACAAAATTTTTATAAATTATATAACTGCTTAACATACTGATGGGAAAAATGGAGGTGGGAGGAATCAGGCGAGCTTGAGGGAGTTGAAGGAAATCAAGGTGTCAAAATGATCTATAGCTTCTAGAGGGAATTTTTCACCCTACAACAGGGTGTGCACTAGTTTGAAACTTTCTGGCAGATTAAAACTGTGTGCTGCGATGGGACTGGAATCCAAAATCTTATTTATCATGAACATTTCTGTTATTGATTGAGCTGTCCAGGTACAACTGACTACTCGCCCTCATGACTTCACTTCTGACGTAGTATCTCCTACTTCCCAAACTCCGCATAAGCTCACCAGCATACCTTACTGAACAAGAACTCTGGAAGAAATGATACTGTTAAATGCTCAGCCAGCAAAGTACGCAGGAGAGCTTCCACAAAACATGGAAAAGCAGTAAAAATCAAACCTCTGACGGCGGGTCATAGCCATGCCTGGATAGCTCAATTCGTAACATCTTTACCCGCAAAATGCTAGGGTCCTGGTTTGAATGCTGGTCATGTAAACAATTTCAATCTGCCAGGAAGTTTCAATACATATCTTCAATATTAGAAAAAGTACAGATAGCTACGCATTGTAAAGCTGACCCACTGATTTTTGACAAAATCCTTCTTCAGCAAAGAAACAACACACACACATTCACACAAGCACCCACATCTCAAGCACACATGATGCCCGTCACTGGCAGCTCAAACAAGAATGCAACTGTCATGTGAACAGCAATCTGGACTGGGGCAGGGAAGGGGGAGAAATAGCAGGGTACGGGTGTGGGAGAAGGAACAATAATGCCTAACAGGGCACTCAGGGACTAGAGACAGCCAGGTGCAACGCTGAGAGGTGGGGTGTGGGAATGGGGATCAGAGACAGAGAGAAGCAGGGAAGGGAAAGGATGGGTGGGCACAATGGTAGAGGGCAGCACACAAAGATGGTGAGAGAATGCGAAAAGAGGTGACAGGGCGGGGGTTGTAAACTGTTGGGTGAAGAAAGTGAGGATAGTAGGTTACAATAGGCTGAGGCCAGGATAATTTCAAGAGCGGAGATAAGGTTACCTCCCATCTGTGCAGTTGAGAAAAGCTGGAGATGGTGAAGGAGGGAAGATCCAGATGATATGAGTTGTGAAGCAGTTGTTGTTAAATATGTATCTTGTAAGTTTTCCACTTTCAGCAACAATTTCCTCTTGCTCTACATTGCCTTCTTTTCTTATAGTACTCTATCCCTTTCAGACCCCCCACCCAAATTTGAAATGAAAATTTTGAAATAAATGCATTTTTGTAACTAAAAAAATATAGAATCATGGACCAATTGCTTAGAAAATTTTATTTTTTAATTTTGCAGTGATATCCATGAAAGCAATTACTGTCTTTTGACAAACACAAATAAATATTACACTTCAGACATCTTGTTCTCGTCCTCTTCTTGCAATTTCTTTGCCTGCACCAACGAGCTGAAGGCAAGTCATCAACAGTTGGCCAGTGACGAAAACCGTCTAGCTGCTTCTCATCACATGGTGTGTTTGCTGGTTTGTACTTTTTATGTCGTGGCTCTTAATCAGATTCGCTTTCATGTTCTTGTCCTGAAGAAGAAGAAATTAGCGCTTCCCCAATCACTTGTCAGAATCCAAGAAGATCTAAAGTGTTTTTCTTTTGTACTTTATTGGCTTCGCATTCAACTTTGTATTGTAACCAGGAACTGATGCAAGCCAAATCAAGTAAATGAAGCAAAACTTTTAAAGTTCACTTTTTTGTCTTCAAGGAAGTCCTGTAGGTCTCCATCATTTGATCGCAGAGGTCCACTCCTCCCACACACAGGTTGTACTTCACTACGACTGCAGGACATGGCACTAAGATGTACTTCTTTTCTGGTTTACTCCATCTCTCAACATTGCTTACAGGTTCACATCCTGTACAGGTAGAGGCAAGGGTCACAGCTTTTGAATCTTTCCACTGGACAATGACTATTTTATCATCGACCCTGCAGAATTCTTCCATATCTCATCTCTTCAGTCTTTTTTCTTCTGTCAGGTGAACTCTTTTCACTCTGTTTTTCATTATGGTTCCTGTTCCTTCCAGCCCTAGGTCAAGTAACTGTTGCAATAATGGCAAAGCTGTAAAATATCTGTCAAAATATAGTCTTGCACCTTGAGGTAATGTTTGAGCAAGGCGAAGTATTACAGATGGCCCAAGACCAAGGCGAACTTCTGGTAGAGGAGTTGATTTACCTTGATAAAATTCAAAATCAAGTACTAAACCTTTCGTTGATGCCAAAACAAAGCTCTTAATCCCCAAAGGGCGCGGTTTGTTTGGAACATAGTGAGACAATGTGCAGCGTCCAGTAAATGATACCATTTGCTCATCAATGGGATAACCATTTTCAGAGGGGCGTGGAAGTCTCAAACAAGCACTGCGTACAACATTAATTGCAGCTAGTACTTTCCACAAGCTATTAGTTTCTGATTCACGTGGAATGTTGTTAGTGTCCACAACATGCAGTGCTGTTCTGAGAGTGAAGAACCTGTCTCTACGCATACTATTTGCAATAGTTGGCATACGCAATGACTTCTGCCAGTACATACATGTACGAGGATATGTAATGCATCTTATAAGTACATGAATGCCATATAGATTTTTTATCTCTTGAGGATTTGTATGAAGCAACTTCCCTTTCTTCGAAAAGTAGTAACTGTTAGTGCAGTCAGATGCTAACTGGAAAAAATCTTCTGTGTAGTATTCACTGAAATGGCTCATTGGAGTTTTAATTCCCTGTCCTACCTCACTCTCTGAGTGCGCAAAAGTTTTGGAGGTGAATGGTCATTTTCTTCAAGTGGACAAACAACGATTTGTTTCCACTGTTTTTTGTTGTTTTTTTTTAAGAATTCTTTCTACTATGTTGACTGGGAAAACTGTCCTGAACTTCTGGAGCAACTGGTAGTATTGTTGCAGAAGCAATGTTACAATTTTCCTCCTCAGCAGAAAATTCAGACCTTTCTCCAAGTCTAGGTTTGATTGTTGTAAGAGTCCAAGTTGTATCTAACAATTTGTCATCACTACTGAAGACTTCCACTTCAGTCATCTAATATGGCTAGAATTTCCTCGTCAGTAAGCCCTAAAGTGAAACAAACAAATGAACTGTGAAAATAATACGTAAATACAATAGTAAAATGACTTATCTATTCTGTAATCTGTTCTGTATCTTAACCACAAACATCGACCGAAAATGACTATATGCCAGTAAAATAGTTCCAACACGCACAATCGTGCATGTCGAAGTTACAGTCATTGTAGCTATGAAAGTATTCAAATAATTTTGGCGGACATATTTTTATTTACGTCTGTACACCTTTCGGAATCTCAAACACATTTTTCCAAATGTCAAAACGCAATAAATAAGCACAATAAACATTTACCTCGACAGACGTGCTTCCGATCCACCATCTTGAAAATTACAAAAAATTAAGACACAATATCTCGCGTCTGTAATGAGATACCTATATAAAT
Source organism: Schistocerca gregaria (assembly GCF_023897955.1). Lineage (NCBI taxonomy): Eukaryota > Metazoa > Arthropoda > Insecta > Orthoptera > Acrididae > Schistocerca > Schistocerca gregaria. The sequence goes on from NC_064920.1 coordinate 1,003,650,367, forward strand.
CGAGTTTTATACTAAACAGCGATTCCAGCGCACTCGTGTGACTTGGGACTCAACTGCATAGCAGAATAATATGATGCTGCAACGCAAATCAACAGCACCCACACAATTGTACATATTGGGTCTGAAAGGGCTATGCACATAATCCTTTGGAAGTCCAACAGTGTTCTCCCTGAGATATTCTGTTTTGTCCATTTCTGCTCTCTTTCATTTGGCAAAGAAACATCCAGTTCCAAGACCTAATGAATTTAGTAAACTTTTATTATTTATTCTTTTTATTCCATAGCATGATTATAATACTGTCTCAACACGAATCACACCATCAGATTAAAGCAGTCACATCAAAAACCAACTCTGCTGTAGTTTCTGCACAGCATTTTATGTGCGTATGACCATTAACCAGCAGTCTACACAAATGAATTCCACTGCCAAATTGTGGCCTAGAACAGAGCTGACCGCCTAGAAGTGACCACACAGCTGAACCCAACATGCTCAGTTTCGATAGCTGCTTCATAATCCACACCATATGTATCATTCTCCCACACCCCACTTCTCTGAGTTAAGTGGATTGGAATTATCCTTCTGACACGCCCCTCAACTCCGTAACCTTCCTGGCCTCTACCAGCTCCTTCCCGATACCCCCCTACACCCTTGCTCCAGTACCCTGACTTAACTCATCCTGCATCCACATCCTCTTCTCTGTAGTTTCCTTCGTCTGTTATTGTCTTGCCTCCCAATTACTCCTCCATGTCATTGAGGGCTGTACAGAACTCCAACTGTCTGTGGTCAGAATGAGATTGTTGGTGCCCATGAACATGTCACCCCTCCCTTCCAGCTTTCAGGCAGACTTCTACAATCCTCTCTCCTGCTCCCCATCTCCCTCTGCATGTGTACTAGAATGTATTCATCTGAAAGCTAAAAAAGTTATCATGTGAAGCAATGAATAAAACTGTTAGCTCTGTTACACAAAGTTATTGGTGTTACTTGTTGCTTCACATACATACATTCATTAGCTGCTGTCCAACTATCCATTTGCTGATGAATATTCAGATACTCAGAAAAGGGGGGGGGGGGGGAGCTGTGTTCAATCCTGCTTGTTTTCTTTTGACAACTTAGTGACTCTAGTATTTTGTGATTTGTTTCCTCAACTCCTTAAATTATTTACATTCTACCAGGAGTTTCTACTGATTTATGTAATAATGAAGTAGTTCACAAGTACCTCTTGTAACAGTAACTGGTCGTTAGTAAACTTTACACAAGTAGCCTGCAGTTGCTGCTTCAACCATTTGGTGTGTGATATGACTTGTTCCACACCCCAAAAGACTCTCCTTTTGATGAGATGAGTGAACAGATGAATGGACAGTTGTTCAAAGAGCTCAAAATACTGACTGCTGTTTGTCAGTACAGACTAAGTATTCTGAAGAATAAAGCAACTTCCTGTTTAACTGCATTTCACACATCACTTCATGTAGAAGATTCCAAAATGATGACGGCTTTATACACCCACCTGTTCAATTTAGATGAGAAGACAATGTGACCAACAAACAATTTCTGGAAGCTTTACTTTCTCTCTGTGTAGCGCTTACACGTACATTACACAATGTTAATTTATAAATAATGTATTGCAATTATAGTCAACAACAATTTCAATCTCTCATGGATTCTGTGGGAAAGCTCAATCAGTGCTATAAAGTTTTTGCCACTCAACGTAATCAAGCAGTCCAATATCTGAACTGTTGCTATGAAAACTATTCTCAGCAACTGAGCAGAAGTTTTCAAAACTTACCTTTGTTAAAAAGACAGAAAAATCCTCTCCACATGCTATATACTTTACTTTCGCAGAGCGCAATGTTTTCAGCTGCGTTGGATACAATTTATTGATATCGTCATTTAAACCAAGTTGACCAAAAACATTTTTTCCCCACCCATACACAGCTCCTGGAAAAGGACAGTGCAGAAATGTATAAGTAAAGAGCAATAACAGCACCAAAACATTTTCATGTACAGTGGACACAGTCTATTATGAAACAAGTTCCTTTCCTTGTGCTGAACACTTAACTAAGGTCCTGCTCAGTAACCATTAATTTTGTTTCTCAGTGCATGATAATGTTGGCTGGATGAAGACATATCTGCCAACCATAATGAGCAGCATTAAATTAGTTATCTCTGAATAAATATATGTATTAAAATGGACACCTCTAGGTGTTAAATCTCAATAAGTTAAACTAAAACTAAAACATGAGAATCTGACTACTGCTCTTAAAGCGTGATCTACCAACCAAACAAAAATATCTGGAGCAGTCCTTAGAAATGCACAAGACTTTAAAATGCAGACGAATCACTAATTGTCACAATTTTCTGAAAGTCCTTCATCACCATCGCAGTAAAGCTGGAGAACAGAAAGAAGGGTGGTGAAGGTCTTTATATAAGGTCTTGTACATAAGAATAATTATTACTCATGTTTTCCAATGCCTTTGCTTCTAAGTGTAACTTTCCCCAGTCATTTGCACATCTCCTCCTTGTATCATGTATCAAATGGCTGTTACAGCCCTTATGATATGAAATACATAAAAATGACATACAGTACCACTGAAATTTTGTCAGGCTCTAGACTTAAAAATTCTTCATACTGAAATAGTACTTAAACTAAGTGTAAAGAAAAGCCTTTTTTCACAGAAATCAGCATATTACACAAACATACCTGACTTTGAAACAGCAAAACTGTGATTTCCACCACATGCAATAATGGCAATAGGAATTCCCATTAATGATCTTACCAAACAAGGTCTTGTTTCTTTGGAAACACTTGATCCAAGACCGAGCTGGCCGTATTCATTACAACCCCAGGCATAGAGTTCACCATCTGTGAAATAGAAGAAAAATAAATCAGAAATATAGAAAGTAAAACCAAAATATTTCTGTGACACTCTAAACAAACACATAATAATGACATTAGCAAATATTCCTTTCCTAAAATGCAAAACATGATGATTACAGTTTGGTCTTTGATACCTATATCCTACATCCTGATATGAACTTGTTTCTTGCTCCTTATATTAAAAAAAAAAATACTGAGTAATTTTTACATTTGAGTGTGTGACATGACCCAGTGTGTAATAGTAGCAGATGGACAAGTGATAGATACAGAGTGTAAATGAACAAATAGTGTATGATGGAAGCTACAGATTGAGTGTTGAGTGTGACAATACAACAACAGGACACGCGCGCGCGCGCGCGCGCCCACACACACACACACACACACACACACACACACACACACACACACACACACACACACACACACACAGAGAGAGAGAGAGAGAGAGAGAGAGAGAGAGAGAGAGAGAGAGATTACAGTCAATAACACACACAGCCTACACTAAGGAGATACAGCAATGTTGGTGTGAGGAAAGGTTTGGTTGAGGAGGGGAAAAAAGAAACAAGAGTAAAGGAACATCACAATGGAAGAAGAAGAGCTGTGCATCATGTACTGACTATTTGAAGTATCTTCACCAACAACAAATACTGGTGCTAACTGCGCAAGATGTCAACAGCTAGGGGGTGGGGTAAGCATATACCCTCCAAAAAGCAGTGCAGGTAGTCTTTAACTGATGGGCACAGACATTGCTTGTGTGAACTCGGGTGTCTACTACATTATTATTGAATATATTAAAAACAAAGATTCCAAGACTTACCAAGTGGGGAAGCGCCGGTAGATAGGCACAATGAATAAAACACACAAACACACACACAGAATTTCGAGCTTTCGCAACCAGCGGCTGCTTCGTCAGGAAAGAGGGAAGGCAAAGGAAAGATGAAAGGATGTGGGTTTTAAGGGAGAGGGTAAGGAGTCATTCCCATCCCGGGAGCGGAAAGACTTACCTTAGGGGGAAAAAAGGATCTATTATTGAAAATATACAATGGAGAGACCTAGAAAGAGACTGCCACATGCAAGCTACATAAATAATATAAACATTAAGGCTTCACTACTCTGTTACAATAAACTAATGAGAGGAATAGTGGTTGCTGAAACAACTTATTACAAACATGCTGGATCCATGCAATATTAAACTTTATAATGAGCCATACATACAATAAAAAATAAGAAAAAGTCTTGCTTTTCACAAAATAAAGTATAAATTTATGATAAAGTGAAAAAATTCTTCAGTGAAAGAAGATATAATCAAGCAAAAGACATTGTATATTAAAAACGAAGATTCCAAGACTTACCAAGCGGGAAAGCACCGGTAGACAGGCACAATAAAGTAACACACAAACACACACACACAAAATTTTGAGCTTTCGCAACCGGTAGTTGCTTCGTCAGGTAAAAGGGAAGGAGAAGGAAAGATGAAAGGATGTGGGTTTTAAGGGAGAGGGTAAGGAGTCATTACAATCCCGGGAGCGGAAAGACTTACCTTAGGGGGAGAAAAGGGTAGGTCTATACTCGCACGCACGCATGCAGACACACACACACACACACACACACACACACACACACACACACACACACAAGCAGACATATTTAAAGGCAAAGAGTTTGGGCAGAGACTTCAGTCGAGGCGGAAGTGCAGAGGCAAAGATGATGTTGAATGACCGGTGAGGTATGAGTGGTGGCAACTTGAAATTACCGGAGATTGAGGCCTGGTGGATAACGAGAAGAGAGGATATATTGAAGGGCAAGTTCCCATCTCTGGAGTTCGGATAGGTTGGTGTTGGTGGGAAGTATCCAGATAACCCGGACGGCGTAACACTGTGCCAAGATGTGCTGGCTGTGCACCAAGGCATGTTTAGCCACAGGGTGATCCTCATTACCAACAAACACTGTCTGCCTGTATCCATTCATGCGAATGGACAGTTTGTTGCTGGTCATTCCCACATAGAAAGTGTCACAGTGTAGGCAGTTCAGTTGGTAAATCACGTGGGTGCTTTCACACGTGGCTCTGCCTTTGATCGTGTACACCTTCCGGGTTACAGGACAGTAGTAGGTGGTGGTGGGAGGGTGCATAGGACAGGTTTTACACCAGGGGCGGTTACAAGGGTAGGAGCCAGAGGGTAGGGAAGGTGGTTTGGGGATTTCATACGGATGAACCAAGAGGTTACGAAGGTTAGGTGGACGGCGGAAAGACACTGGATTTGGATTGTGTGTGTGTGTGTGTGTGTGTGTGTGTGTGTGTGTGTGTGTGTGTGTGTGTGTGCGCTAGTATATACCTACCTTTTTTCCCCCTAAGGTAAGTCTTTCCGCTCCCGGGATTGGAATGACTCCTTACCCTCTCCCTTAAAACCCACATCCTTTCATCTTTCCTTCTCCTTCCCTCTTACCTGACGTAGCAACCGCCGGTTGCGAAAGCTTGAAATGTTGTGTGTGTGTGTGTGTGTGTGTGTGTGTGTGTGTGTGTGTGTGTGTGTGTGTGTGTTGTTTTATTGTGCCTGTCTACCAGCACTTTCCCGCTTGGTAAGTCTTGGAATCTTTGTTTTTAATATATTTTTCCCATGTGGAAGTTTCTTTCTATTTTATTTATATCAAAAAACATTGTATGTCGTTAATGCAACTAAACTTATGTTCGTGTGTGTACATTCTATCTTTGATGAAGGCCTTGTTAGCCGAGAGCTCATTTTCTGACAATCTTTTTGTTGTGCCTATCTGTGACTCAGCATCTCTGCTATATGGTGAGTAGCAACTATCCTTTTCATGATATTAACACTAATAAATGCTTTCACACAGTAATTTTATGCACTGATACATTAAAGTTTATGTATTTTATTCCTAACAAATCTACTCCGAGTGAAAATTCAAGTAATCTTGTGGGATTTCATTGACATTATGAAATTAATAATCATCATGTCACCTGCAAAGAAACTTTCTAATCCTTTTATGAGTAATGCAAACTACTGTTCCCATTTTTTTGTTTTCGCAGTAAGTTCAGTGGTAATCACAGTGTTCCCATTTCCAGCTTGTGCTGCCATCTCTGTTATCATGTGATAATTGCATGTAGTTTGTCCACTGGCATGCAGAAGCTATTGTATGTCTACATCTTTAGTCAATCAATGCAGAGGCGCCATTTCTGAGTGAAACGGGGCCATTATTTGGACCACAACCACTTATTTTATATTCTGTGCTTTTCTTATGTGTCTTAGGTGACTACTGTTACATTTTTCTACTTTTGTATTTAGCAAGGAGGCAGTATATGTCTCTATTTATCTGGAAGTTTTCTTTGTAAACCACTGAAATACTACAACATAAGTTAGTGGGAACTATTTATCACAATGAAATGTGTGTGATGTGTAAGTAGCATGGCTGTGAAATTGGGACTGTATTTATTGTGTCTTTCTCATTGTTCAAAATGGCTGGACTGACACCACAAGAAACAATGCGAGTTTTGCACTCCTTACCACACAATGCAGAAGATTCAGATTTTGCTGCTGACTCCAATTCTGATGAAGGCATTGATTCAGTTTGAATGAAATTATTGATAACATTATTGTACCACGTGATGATAAGATTTCCATTTGACAACAGAAGCGGGTGAAATTGAAAAAAAATGTCTCCTTGTCATGCTGGTATATCTAACTAAACTCCAATAAGGGCTGAGTCCATATTTTCTCACAGTGTTAATACATGGAGTGAGGATGTTTCTTATTCTAAAAATCTTCCAGTGAAATTAAAAGAAAGCCCTGAAAATCAGTCTGATAATAAAATAATATATTTTCAGTCTTTATTTACAGGAGTTCTATTGCTACACATTTGCAATCAGATGAATCTATATGCAAAACAAGGAAGATGTTTAGTGAAGTCAGAGAGGAAACAAGTAAAGTAACTTCTGGCTGGCAGGACATCATCATTCCTGAGGTAAAATCTTTTATTTGAACGCTTATTTTGATGGATATACATCAACTTCCACAATCTGGAAATTGTTGAAGTAGTGTCCTGTTCTTGGTGTGGTGACAAAGCACTGATACAAAGATACTGCTGAAAATCTGCATGGCAATGACAACAGCATGTGTGTCAGAAAGGGATGACCAGGATATAACAAGCTACTCAAAATCCGACCTGTCATCAGTGCTATAACAAAGAAGCTGTGTTAAGTGTACACACCTCCTGTTTTGACATTTCAGAAAAGTATGATGTCTTTCAAAGGACACTCAACAATAAAACAATGTATGCCAATGAAAGCAGTCAAGTGTAGCTGCAGTACATGGTGCTTACCTCATGCAATGACTGGGTGCATAATTAACTATGACATCTACACTGGAAAAGAAGACAATTATGATAGATCTGAATTTTCACTGGGTGAACACATAGTGCTTACCCTAATAGATACAATGGTTGGAAGTAAAAGGTTGGTAACATCCAATAATTATTTTACAATGTATCAAATAATGGAAGCCTACAGTCTCATGGACTTTAGGGCATTACTACTGTTCACTCCAACACAAAGGATCTGCCAGCCATGCTGAAAAAAATTCAAAACTTAGCACAGGAGAATAGGAATTTGCTGTCAGATCATGTGTTGCAGCAGTTAAGTGGCAGGATAGTAAACTTGTGTGTATACTATCAGATTATCTGAATACCAAAAACACAACTACTGTCTTCAGAACAAATACAGATGGTACCGGTAGTGAAATGTTCTGCCCTCAGCCTGTGGCAGAGTACAATAAAACAATAGAAAATGATAGATTCAATCACCTGTGAGAACGGTATTCTTTAATTTGTTGTTCACTTAAGTGGTGGCACACAATGTTTTTCTTTTTAGAAGATTTGGCAGTTCCTGTATCTGACGGCCTTGGGGGAGCCAGTCCTGACAAAACTTTACCATCTGGTGAGCAAGATGTATGAAACAGACGAAATACCCTCAGACTTCAAGAAGAATATAATAATTCCAATCCCAAAGAAAGCAGGTGATGACAGATGTGAAAATTACCAAACTATCAGTTTAATAAGTCACAGCTGCAAAATACTGACACGAATTCTTTACAGACGAATGGAAAAACTGGTAGAAGCGGACCTTGCGGAAGATCAGTTTGGATTCCGCAGAAATGTTGGAACACGTGAGGCAATACTAACCTTACGACTTATCTTAGAAGAAAGATTAAGAAAAGGCAAACCTACGTTTCTAGCATTTGTAGACTTAGAGAAAGCTTTTGACAATGTTGACTGGAATACTCTTTTTCAAATTCTAAAGGTGGCAGGGGTAAAATACAGGGAGCGTAAGGCTATTTACAATTTGTACAGAAACCAGATGGCAGTTATAAGAGTCGAGGGACATGAAAGGGAAGCAATGGTTGGGAAGGGAGTAAGACAGGGTTGTAGCCTCTCCCCGATGTTATTCAATCTGTATATTGAGCAAGCAGTAAAGGAAACAAAAGAAAAATTCGGAGTAGGTAATAAATCCATAGAGAAGAAATAAAAACTTTGAGGTTCGCTGATGACATTGTAATTCTGTCAGAGACAGCAAAGGACTTGGAAGAGCAGTTGAACGGAATGGACAGTGTCTTGAAAGAGGGTATAAGATGAACATTAACAAAAGCAAAACGAGGATAATGGAATGTAGTCAAATTAAATCGGGTGATGCTTAGGGAATTAGATTAGGAAATGAGACACTTAAAGTAGTAAAGGAGTTTTGCTATTTAGGGAGTAAAATAACTGATGATGGTCGAAGTAGAGAGGATATAAAATGTAGACTGGCAATGGCAAGGAAAGAGTTCCTGAAGAAGAGAAATTAGTTAACATCGAGTACAGATTTAATGGTCAGGAAGTCGTTTCTGAAAGTATTTGTATGGAGTCTAGCCATGTATGGAAGTGAAACATGGACAATAACTAGTTTGGACAAGAAGAGAATAGAAGCTTTCGAAATGTGGTGCTATAGAAGAATGCTGAAGATTAGATGGGTAGATCACATAACTAATGAGGAGGTATTGAATGGAATTGGGGAGAAGAGGAATTTGTGGCACAACTTGACAAAAAGAAGGGACCAGTTGGTAGGACATGTTTTGAGGCATCAAGGGATCACAAATTTAGCATTGGGGGGCAGCGTGGAGGGTAAAAATCGTAGAGGGAGACCAAGAGATGAATACACTAAGCAGATTCAGAAGGATGTAGGTTGCAGTACATACTGGGAGATGAAGAAGCTTGCACAGGATAGAGTAGCATGGAGAGCTGCATCAAACCAGTCTCAGTACTGAAGACCACAACAACAACAGTGTAATCTCTCACTTTCAAGATCTGAAATTGATTTTATGAGTGCCAATGAAGTACTCATACGAAATCCACAGTTTCTGTAAATAATTTGGTCACAAAATTGGAAAGATGTACATCTTAGTTTTGCAGATAAAACTGACTCACTGACAGACTGACTGTGATTCTCACAAAAGCTTCAATTATTACATTGCTGAAGCCCACTTTTCGTAATTACTTGAAAATGAAACATGACTCAGGAATCACTATAGGAATGAATCATTTTACATCATTTTTCCACATTTACACTCTTATAAAAAAAATATTTAAAACTGTTATGGCATATTCTGCGTCACGTCTCGGGTTAACTTATAGTTCTTCGGTACATCATTTTATTGTCTCTGGCAAAGTTGCCTCTTTGTTAACCATAATTTCTCCCTTGTAAGAAAAGAAACATGAATAAAAACACAAAAAATAACTTAAATCTAGAAAAGAAGCACCACAACAGGCAGAGTTTAAAAAGAATGGGTTTTCTATTATTAAGATTATTTCTTTTCTTTCTCAGACATTATGTCTGGTTAAAAGTGGAAAGTAACGCGGACCTTGATCAAGTATGACTTCCTTTTAACTGTACGGTATATGTTACATTGCATTTAGGAACTTTCGGGTAATTGAACATGTATCAATAATTACAGATTTCTGTAGTTGTATATATAAGTTTGGATGTAGCTGTACTGCGTTGATGTACTGGTGGATATTGTGTGGTATGACTCCTGTAATTGAGAGTATAATTGGTATAATGTCAACTTTATCCTGATGCCACATATCCTTGATTTCCTCTGCCAGTTGCATGTATTTTTCAATTTTTTCTCCTGTTTTCTTCTGTATATTTGTTGTATTGGGTATGGATATTTCGATTAGTTGCGTTAATTTCTTCTTTTTGTTGGTGAGTATGAAATCAGGTTTGTTATGTGGTGTTGTTTTAATTGTTATAATGGTTCTGTTCCAGTATAATTTGTATTCATCATTCTCCAGTACATTTTGTGGTGCATACTTGTATGAGGGAACGTGTTGTTTTATTAGTTTATGTTGTATGGCAAGTTGTTGATGTATTATTTTTGTTACATTGTTATATTTTCTGGTGTGTTCTGTTTTTGTTACTATTGTACATCCACTTGTGATGTGACCTACTGTTTCTATTTGTTGTTTGCAAAGTTTGCCTTTATGTGTTGTGGTATTGGGATCTTTAATAATATGCTTGCTGTAATATCTGGTGTTTACTGTTTGATCCTGTATTGCGATCATGAATACTTCCGTCTCACTGTATATATTGCCTTTTCTTAACCATGTGTTGGATGCGTCTTGTTCGATGTGTGGCCGTGTTAGATGATACGGGTGCTTGCCATGTAGTGTATTCATTTTCCAATTTACTTTCTTCGTATCTGTTGATGTTATGTAATCTAATGGGTTGTAAAAGCGGATATGAAATTGCAATGGTGTAGCTGATGTATTTATATGAGTAATTGCTTTGTGTATTTTGCTTGTTTCTGCTCGTTCTATGAAGAATTTTCTTAAATTGTCTACCTGTCCATAATGTAGGTTTTTTATGTTGATAAATCCTCTTCCTTTCTGCTTAATGTGAATCTTTCTGTTGCTGAATGTATGTGATGTATTCTATATTTGTGGCATTGTGATAGTGTAAGTGTATTGAGTGCTTCTAGGTCTGTGTTACTCCATTTCACGACTCCAAATGAGTAGGTCAATATTGGTATAGCATAAGTATTTATAGCTTTTGTTTTGTTTCTTGCTGTCAATTCTGTTTTCAGTATTTTTGTTAGTCTTTGTCTATATTTTTCCTTTTAGTTCTTCTTTAATATTTGTATTATCTATTCCAATTTTTTGTCTGTATCCTAGTTATTTTTAGACGTCTTTTTTTTCCATCGCTTCTATACAGTCGCTGTGGTTATCCAATATGTAATCTTCCTGTTTAGTGTGAATTCCCTTGACTATGCTATTTTTCTTACATTTGTCTGTTCCAAAAGGCATATTTACATCATTTCTGAATACTTCTGTTATCTTTAGTAATTGGTTGGGTTGTTGATTTGTTTCTGCCAGTAGTTTTAGATCATCCATGTATAGCAAATGTGTGATTTTGTGTCGGTTTGTTCCAGTAATATTGTATCCATAATTTGTATTATTTTACATGTTGGATAGTGGGTTCAGAGCAAGGCAGAACCACGAAGGACTTACTGAGTCTCCTTGGTATATTCCACGCTTCACCTATATTGGCTGTCATGTGATATTATTTGAATCTGTTTGGATATTAAGTGTGGTTTTCCAATTTTTCATTACTATGTTTAGGAACTGTATCAATTTAGGACCTGCTTTGTATATTTCCAATATTTGTAGTAACCATGAGTGGGGTAAACTATCAAAAGCTTTTTGGTAATCAATGTATGTGTAGTGTAGCGACCTTTGTTTAGTTTTAGCCTTGTGTGTCACCTCTGCATCTATTATCAGTTGCTCATTACATCCTCGTACTCCTTTGCAACAGCCTTTTTGTTCTTCATTTATAATTTTGTTCTGTGTTGTACGTGTCATTAATTTCTGTGTAATGACGGAAGTTAATATTTTGTATATTGTTGGTAGGCATGTTATGGGGGCGATATTTAGCTGGGTTTGCTGTGTCTGCTTGATCTTTATGTTTCAGATAAGTTATTCCATGTGTAAGTGTATTAGGAAATGTTTATCGGTCTGCAATGTAACTGTTAAATAATTTATATTAAAAACAAAGATTCCAAGACTTACCAAGCGGGAAAGTGCCGGCAGACAGGCACAATGAACAAAACACACACACACACACACACACACACACACACACACACACACACACACACACACACACACACACACACAAAGAATTTTCATTATGACAGCTGCCACCCATTCCATATCAAACGGTCCCTTCCCTACAGCCTAGGCCTTTGTGGCAAACGAATCTGCTCCAGTCCTGAATCCCTCGACCATTACACCAACAACCTGAAAACAGCTTTTGCATCCCGCAACTACCCTCCCGACCTGGTACAGAAGCAGATAACCAGAGCCACTTCCTCATCCCCCCAAAACCCAGAACCTCTCACAGAAGAACCCCAAAAGTGCCCCACTTGTGACAGGATACTTCCCGGGACTGGACCAGACTATGAATGTGGCTCTTCAGCAGGGATACGACTTCCTAAAATCCTGCCCCGAAATGAGATCCATCCTTCATGAAATCCTCCCCACTCCACCAAGAGTGTCTTTCCGCCGTCCACCTAACCTTCGTAACCTCTTGGTTCATCCGTATGAAATCCCCAAACCACCTTCCCTACCCTTTGGCTCCTACCCTTGCAACCGCCCCCGGTGTAAAACCTGTCCTATGCACCCTCCCACCACCCCCTACTCCAGTCCTGTAACCCGGAAGGTGTACACGATCAAAGGGAGAGCCACGTGTGAAAGCACCCACGTGATTTACCAACTGACCTGCCTACACCGTGACGCTTTCTACGTGGGAATGACCAGCAACAAACTGTCCATTCGCATGAATGGACACAGGCAGACAGTGTTTGTTGGTAATGAGGATCATGCTGTGGCTAAACATGCCTTGGTGCTCGGCCAGCACATCTTGGCACAGTGTTACACCATCCGAGTTATCTGGATACTTCCCACCAACACCAACCTATCCGAACTCCGGAGATGGGAACTCGCCCTTCAGCATATCCTCTCTTCTCGATATCCGCCAGGCCTCAACCTCCACTAATTTCAAGTTGCCGCCGCTTATACCTCACCTGTCTTTCAACAACTTCTTTGCCTCTGTACTTCCGCCTCGACTGACATCTCTGCCCTTACTCTTTGCCTTTAAATATGTCTGCTTGTGTCTGTGTATGTGAGGATGGGTATGGTGTGTGTGTGTGTGTGTGTGTGTGTGTGTGTGTGTGTGTGTGTGTGTGCGCGCGAGTGTACACCTGTCCTTTTTCCCCCTAAGGGAAGTCTTTCCGCTCCCGGGATTGGAATGACTCCTTACCCTCTCCCTTACAACCCACATCCTTTCGTCTTTCCCTCTTTCCTGAAGAAGCAACCATCGGTTGCGTAAGCTACTAATTCTGTGTGTGTGTGTGTGTGTGTGTGTGTGTGTGTGTGTGTGTGTGTGTGTGTGTGTGTGTGTTTGTTCATTGTGCCTGTCTGCCGGCGCTTTCCCACTTGGTAAGTCTTGGAATCTTTGTTTTTAATATATTTTTCCCATGTGGAAGTTTCTTTCTATTTTATTTACATCATCATACATTAAATAATTTAGTTAGATGTGAATGTGTTGAGGTGAACTTCTTTAGCCAGAAATTTGCTATTTTATCTTTTCCAGGGGCTTTCCAATTGTGAGTAGAATTAATTGCTTGGGTGACTTCATGTTGCAAAATTATCACATCAGGCATTTGTGGTATCATCTTGTATGTGTCTGTTTCTGCTTGAATCCACCGTGCATGCCTGTTATGATGTACCGGGTTTGACCATATGTTGCTCCAGAAGTGGGTTGGTTGGTTTGGGGGAAGAGACCAAACAGCGAGGTCATCGGTCTCATCAGGTTAGGAAGGAAGTCTGCTGCGCCCTTTCAGAGGAACCATCCCGGCATTTGCCTGGAGCGATTTAGGGAAATCACAGAAAACCTAAATCAGGATGGCCGGGCGCGGGATTGAACCGTCGTCCTCCCATGCTCCAGAAGTGTTCCATGTCTATTATGTTTGGTGGATTGTCTATTTTAATGTGTGTGTTATCTACTGTCTGGTAAAAGTTCTTTTGGTTTGTGTTTAATGTTTGGTTTTGTTTCCTTCTATTTTCACTTTTTTTGTGTCTTCTACGTTGTTTGGACAATGCTTGTAATTTCTGCTTCTTTTCATCTAATTGCTCTATCGCTTCTTGTTGTGAGATTTTACCTAACCTTTTTCGTTTTTTGTCAGACATTTCATTTCTTATAAATTGTTTTAGCTGTCTGATGTCTTTTCTCAGTTTTTCTATTCTGATCTGTAGCCTGTGTTGTCATGCTGATTTTGTAGGTTTCCTCTGTGTGTTGGTTGGTTCTGATCTCTGATTAATGTGTATATTTAGTGTAGTGAGTGCTCCTATATAAACCAGTAGTTGTAACTCTTCCATAATTGTATTTTCATTTATTTTGTTGTGTATGATTGTGTTGATAGTAGATGTTGTTGTTTCGACTTGTGGGTTATTTGGTGGTCTATGCAAGAATGGTCAATGTCTGTATTTGTGTCTTTGTATTCTATATATGTCAGCTGAAATTTTTCTTCTATATCTAACATGTGTGTCACTTCGTGTTCTATTTGTGCTTGTTCTGGTGGCTGTCTTAAGATTTCATTTTCCTCTGATTGTTTAATTGATGTGTGTTGTTCTTTGTTTGTTTGCTCTGGGATGTTTGAGTCCATTACTGTATTTTCTTCTTCTTGTGATTGCACATTATTTTGTTCCAGTATTTGTTGTACTTGTTATTTGATGTTTTCTAATTCTGACTGAGGTATCCTGTTATTTTTGATTATTGGATGGATCTGATCAGCTAGTCGTCGTTCTGTTAAAAATTTTAATTCTGGGTATCTGGTAATAAATGTTCTGTATACTTGTGATCTGTATCCAGTTGTGTTGGTTCCTAAGTTTGATGCTTGGTAGTAACAGTACATGAGGTGTCGGTTAACTTCATCTGAGCATCTCATCCTCTGTCTTTGTCTTCCTTCTAGAGTTGTTGCAGGAAGCGTATCCTGCAAAACATCTCTATTTGGATTTAAATCATTTTCCGTGTGACTAGCAGTGTCGTTACCATTGTGGACGGGCATAGAGCTCAAGCGTCGTCCCCGACCATGACAGCGCTTGTCCGAGGCTTCATTAGTTCTGTCCTGAACCAACTAATCACACTAAAAGGGGGGTTAGCCCTATTAGTGGTTTGTTCTTTTTGCCGCCTTTTACGACTGGCAGAACATACCGGAGGCCTATTCTTTTCCTGGGCCACCAGGGGTTTTATTATCATTATCATCATCATCATCATCATCATCATCATCATCATCATCATCATCTCCCTAACACTGCAACCTAAAGCTAATCACACTGATATGGAAAACGACTAAGCACAAAATTCCACAATAAATGCCTACACTCTTTCATTAAACACTTTGAAGGGACTTACGCAATACTGTACAAAAGTAACAGAGTAGAACAGAGCAAAAGTGTGTGAACATCTTAATGTTGTAAAGAAACATTGTAATAATGATGATTTAACGTGTGTTCTTGGAAAGGTATTTGACATGAAAGGTATTTGACATAAAAACCGTGATAAGTGCCCAGGATGCTGATATTGTTTCATCCACCTCATTGGAACACATTTCTAACTATGTCAACACATATCAGTGCTTTCATTCATGTGTCATGAAGTTATATCGGATAGGTAATATACAGGGTGATTCAAAAAATGTTTACAAGCTGACATGACACATTAGGCATACACCAAAAATCAGCAACCACATATGAACTGGGGGTAATGAACACCCGAGAGGGCACTACGTTTATGAGAGAGCATTGCTATACAAAGACGAGCAGCTCGGTAGCTCAGATGGTAGAGCACTTGCTTGCGAAAGGCAAAGGTCCTGAGTTCAAGTCTCGGTCGGGCACACAGTTTTAATCTGCCAGGAAGTTTCATTTCAGCGCACACTCCGCTGCAGGGTGAAAATCTCATTCTGATTCCAAACAGTTTTCATATAAAAGGACTTATCTTATAAATGCAAATTAAGTTGCAGATCAATCAGTTCCATCTGTACAAGCACAGGGATGATTTCAACTGAAATGGCAAATGGACTCGAAAACAGATTGGCAGTTTTGTCAGAACATTTAGAAAAGTATGCTTGTAATTCTTTCAAGGTCACAATGACTTCAACAGACTTCATGTTTCCTTTAACACCACTGAGCTTGGGAAACTGGACTGTTTTGTTTTGTTTTGTTTTGTTTCTGCCAGAATAGTCCCTCCTACAATGCAAGTTTCTTTACAAATACATCCCGGTCAGATCAGAAATAAGTTGCTTCTCACCTTGCTGTTGGCAGTGTGCAGTTACGTTCACTCAAAATGTTACATCTGCAATCCATTTGGATGTTCTGATCTCTGTTCCTGCAATCCTCCTTCATTCATAAATTTAACAATTGGATGTTTTAAATCAAAAAAGCATTCCAATTATGCCCCTTGACTGAACTAACATACTTTGTTATAACTAAATATATAATGTCTTCAAACTTTTCATTCAATTCTGTATGAAACTTTTGCATCTGGCAGTGGAATAATGTATGCTGTTTCAGAAATTTTACTATTTGCACCACCAATTTCTTCATGGGCTCCTCGCCAGTAGATTTAACACAAAATGCTTCTTGGTACAGCGAACAATGAATGCCATATGTCAATCATTGTAATCTTTTGCTCTCTCATTGTCAACTAAATCATTCAATTCTTTCTGCATTGTATTGTAATGTCATTCACTGGCAAATCTGCAGTACCTGTCAATTATGTGACTACATAATAGATATTTAGAATTCCCGCCACACCATTCTGTCATTCTCATTCAGTTTTAAAGGCTTGTGGTGATAGATCACTAGACTGACACTCTTTTTGTGCAAAAACCCACTGGACCTGTGAACTAACCAGAAAAAATAGTGAAGGGTAAACAGCACTGACACGATTCCGCTGAATTGAAGAGTGTCAAGCTGATCGAAAAATGAAGCACTCTCAATGCCATATTACATACTTCTGAGAAGGGCTGAGCGAAGCTAAGACAGGCCAACCCTCATCCTGCACAAGGGGGTCACTTGCAATCTGACATGCCTTGACCACCCCTGAATTATAGAATGTAAATAGGAAACTTGTTGACATTTTCCTCTGCAAAATCTAATATCTTTGGTGCAAAAGTTGCAAAGCATAGACATTTAAGAGTTCTGTAACAAGTGATTCCCACATCATGCTCTTAACAGTAAAACATCAAAGAATTCCATTAAATATTTAATTGTATAGATAAAAAATGTACTCTCCAAGTGGTAGCAAAACACACACAAAAAAGACAGTTGTAATTGACAAGTTTTCAGGAAATTCACCCAAACCGTGGGTCAGGGAGACTTACCGTACAGGATGAGAAGGAAAGACTGATAGTTGAGGACAGCATTGGATGAGATTTGAAAACCTGAGAGCTTAATTGTGGAAGACAGGTAGTATACAGACAGAGATTAGTGCTTAAACATCACGCACAAGTTAATGAGAGTGAAAAGCTAAATGCATTGTACATAACAGAGACGGAGGGGGAGGTGAAAAACAGACAGGAAAGATAATGAAAGATATAGAAAACTAAAATGGAGTGAAGCAAAGAGTAGTTACAGTGAAGAAATGCTGAAATGGAAGAAATTAACATAAATTAAGGCCAGGTGGGTAGCAAGAATCAAGGACGCATTGAAGTGCTAGTTCCCACCTTCGGAGTTCTGAGAAACTGGTGTCTGGGGGAAGAATCCAGATGGCACTTGTGGTGGAACAAGCGCCAAGGTCATGAATGTTATGTTGTAAAGCATGCTCTGCAACAGGATAGTGCAAGATACCAGTATACACCCTCTGCCTATGCCCTTTCATCCTAATTGATAATTTGGTGGTAGTCATGCCAATGTAGAAGGCCAAACAGTTTTTACATAATAGCTGGTGTATGACAGGGCGTTTCGCAAGTGGCTCTCTCACTGATAGTATATGTTTTGTCAGTTACAGGACTATTATATATGGTGGTAGGAGGGTGCATTGAGTACGTCTTGCAGTGGGGGCGGTCACAGGTAGGAGCCATAGGGTAGGGAAATGGGTGTAGAGGGAGCATAGGGTCTGACAAAAATATTGGAGAGATCGGGAGGGCGACGGAAAGTTATTCTAGGTGTGGAGGGCAAAATTTCAGACAGAATGGACTTCACTTCAGGGCATGATTTTAGGAAGTCATGGCTCTGTTGAAGTAGTTGATTAACACATTCCAGACCAGGATAATACTGAGCCACCAATGGTGTGCTCCGAAGGTTTTTGTGGAGGGATCAGCAATACCATAGGATAGGATGTGATGCCCCGGAAAATCTGCTTTTTAACTAGGCTGGTGGGATAATTACACACAGTGAAGACTGAGGTGAGAATGGTGGTTTATTGTTGTAAAGAGTCTGCATCCAAACAAATACGTTTGCCTCAGATGCCAAGGTTGTATGGGAGGGATCATCTGACACGGAAAGGATGGCAACTGTCAAAAGGTATGTACTGTTTTTTGTTGGTAGGTTTAATGTGGACAGAAGTGTGTAGCTGGCCTTTGATGAGGACAAGATCAACATCAAGTGAAGTGGCATGGGATTTGGAATAGGATCATGTGAAATTTATTGGGAGAAGGTATTAAGAGATTCCACGAATTTTAGCAGGTCAGGCTCACCATGAGCCCATATGGTAAAGATGTCATCAATGTATCTAAACCAAACCAGGGGGCTGAAGACCAACAGATATCCCAGGAAAGCGCCCTCAAAGCAACCCACGAAAAGGTTGGCATAAGGAAGGAGCCATTCTGGTTCCCATGGTCGTACCCCTGATTTGTTTGTATCTCTGCCCCTCAAAGATGAAGTAGTTTTTGGTAAGATTAAATTTGGTTCAGGTGAGTAGGAAGGATGTCACAGATCTGGAATCAGGTGGGCACTGAATGAGGAAATATTCAGCAGCAGACAGACCATGTATGTGGGGGTTGTTTATGTAGAGGTAGGTGACGTTAATGGTGACAAGCAAGATGTGTGGTGGGAGTGGGACAGACACAGATTTCAGACGATCTAGGAAATGGTTGGTATCTTTGATGTAGGAGGGGAGTCTTTGTACTATGGGTTGCAGGTGTTGATCAAGTAAGGCTAATAAATGTTTGGTGAGCACTTTGAAGCTAGCAACTATAGGCCAGGATGATTGGGTTTGTGGATCTTAGGAAAAAGCTATAAGGTGGGGGTGCATGTGTTTGGTGAGGTGAGAATTTCTGTGGATTGAGGTGTCGTCCTTGTGAGGGGCTTGAGGTTTCAAGGAGGGACTGCAAGTCAATTTGAATCACAGGGGATGTGATCTTGATCTCTTCCGAAACATCAAACATTTTTCTTTAGGAAAAAAGCCTCGATTCTTCACTAATTAAGTTCAATGACAGATCACTGAATATGCATGGCCAAGTGTTGAAACTCAATATTAGCCAAATAAATTAAATCTCATTTCACAACTAAAACAAACAGGCAAAAAAAAGCAATAAGTGACAACGCTTTCTTTTTAACTGTATTTCTTCCATCCGCGTGAGATACAGGTAAAACTGTAGTGCTATCACTTGTTTCATCTGTAATAATGATTTGCTAATGTTGAGAACTTGCACTATGGTTCAGAGTCCACATTAAACTATTGCCCCTCTTGCCCCCCCCCCCCCCCCCCAAAACACACACACAAAAAGAAGAAGAACAAGAAGAAGAAGAAGAAGAAGAAGAAGAAGAGAGATAAATGGGCTGAGTCAGTCAATTAATAAGGTCAGCAGAAGGCAAGGGCATACCATTTCCAATAAGACCACATCCAGTAAAGCTCTGTGACATTCAAACTAACCTTCAGGCTGAAGACAGTTTAAACTATATTTTCAGAAACTTCTTAGCAGATTAAAAATGTATGCCAGCTTGGAACACAAAGCAGGATCTTTGCCTTTCACAGGCAACTGCTCTAAGACTGAGTTATCCAGGAGTGACATGACCGTTCTTGATAAATTCACTTCTTCCAGTATCTTTCTCCTACTTCACAAATTTCATGGAGTGTTCCTGCATATATTGCATGGAGTGTTCCTGCATATATTGTAGAACTAGAATTCCTGGAAGGAGGACACTGTCATCCAATCTGACTTACAATTTTAATCTGCCTTGGAACACACACTCCATTGCATATTGATAATTTATTACAGATACATGCTCAGAATTTCATTTGAAATGATATCCGTATACAACTAGATGTGCAAATATGAAATTTTAGAGATAAGAAAAAGAAAGTTTTATTCATTGTTTTCAAAAATTCTGATTGCAGTATTTTAAAGAAAACTGCACAGAACTGGATCATCAGCAACAAATAACTGTTTCAATTCAAGTGTAATGTCATTTTGCAAATATCAATCTCTTGCAACAACTGATGTATTACTACTAACATTATGAAACATGTTATTTACTGAAGAGAAGTTTTGCTGTACTTACTGTTTGTCAAGGCTAGGCAATGATTGTGTCCAGAGGTTATCTGTACAACATGTGATGTTGCTAATGCTTTAATCATTTTTGGCAGTGGCTGTGAAACACAGTCCAGGCCAACACCTGCAACAAATAAAACACACTTAGATCAGTTGCTACACCCATGAGTGAAAAATCTATTTATCATTAGGCATTGCACAGTGAATCTGGATATTCACATGAATATCCAGATGAATATCTAGTAAGAGGTGATCTTCAACAGGTGCATTTACTAACTATTTAATTTTAGCTGTCATTTGTTTCATCAACACAACTACAGTTAACTACAAAAAACACTTCCATCCATGTAATATGTCTTTGGGTTATTGATTTTATTAATGTTTACTTAAGATGAATGAATGAGTTGAGAGGTATGGAGAATGAACTTGCATTTTAGTTATTTTGCATTGCAGTCTGTGGTAATCTGTCAGCAAAATTCAGTGAGTGAGGACTCTGATCACAATGTCACCTAATTTTAGAGATCCAACCTGTTGACACAATCAGATCATTCCCTGTGTAAAACTTTAGCACAATGATGTCTACAAGCAGTCAAATATACAGCTTAACTATTTCAGCCTCATCAAGCAGCACCAACAACGGCGTGAAGCCACTGATCTTTGTGCTGTCAGTTACCTCTGATGGTTCACAGCTTCGAACTGGATCTGCCAAAATGAGACGGAACAATGGGTGCCATTGCTTGACACTCCAGCCAATCTAAAAATATCATTAAAAATCTACCTTAAGCACCTCAACCACCTACATTCTGTGGCCTGCCAGTTCATAAGGAGGACACGGAAGTATCACAGACTGTTTCTCAATCACACAGTGTACAATAAGTGTCTGCTCTAGACTGGTCATGTTAATAATAGACACACAATAATTCTTTAATGACCAGATACAATTTATGCTGATCGGATTATTCAACACTAGTTGTAACCAATCAGGTCAAGTAACCTCTCATCATCATTCTATACCAATTTCATCTTTGAGTGAAAATACTAAAACATTAACACTTGCTAGATTATTTACACTTTCGACTGTTGGACACAACACCGGCCATCTCTACTGAGAAATTTTCTAATATTGCAGATCCTAACTTCTACAGATCAGAGGTGCCAGCTCTTCTAATATTATTAATGAGCAATCTAAAAGTCAAATCTCATGAAAATACTGTAATCTAGATTCAACATTTCTTCCGTTGCTATGGTTTCCACAGGTCTCACACTCTATACCAGAACAGTAAAGAGTGCAATTATCTGTCAAATTTTTTGTAATGTCCAATTGTCTAAACAACATTCTCTCATAATTATGGTAATATTTTAGGCTATTATGACAATCCTTAACCACAATTCTCAGTCAAAATATTCGCATTCACAAAGATCACTCTTTGTAACATAAATTTTCAGTTTTTGTAAGTAATACTTTTCAAAGATATGACGCCTTGTGGTAATTTCGTGTAGCCAAAAGATCACTCAGTCATTCAGATTAAATCATCTTGTTTAGTTGGGTAGATTAATATTTTATTGAAAGTAAATACTTTGAAAATAAATCCACAACTCGGGTATATACATTGCCTATAATAAATCCATCTCAATGTTTTATTTCATGGGAGATGTATGCTATTACAGATGACCACTTATATCTAACATTCAAACTGACATGCAGCGTTCATGGCTGAATACTAAAAGACTGTCTTCATTTTAAAAAACGGAATATTTTCCCATTTCAATAACAACAAAGTAATTTCACATTTTAATAATATACACAGGAAATGGCCACAATGACAATGGCTGCTTCTCTTTGTGTGTGACTATTGGTTGTGTGACAATGATGTCAAGTTTCTTAGCTTGCAGCACCCACGTAAGGAACTGTCACCCTTGTGTCTGCTTCCTTATGACCACAAAACAATCAAAACTAAACAAAACCACACCGTATTCTGTGACAGAAGGCATCTTATTCTACACATTACTAGCACTACTTACCACATATGACAATGTGCTTGTGAGTCAGGTTGTGCTGATCATCTGCATAAAGTTACAGACTCACAGAACATTTGGTCCACCTCCTTACTTCGAACATTAGTCACAGCCTACACCATATCAAAAATATGACTAACTTCATCGCCACATCAAATGTCTCTGTCTTGGAAGAGGAGAAATGATGACCCACTTTGACATTCCAATCAAAGACTTGATGTATTTGCTCTCTCATTTCTTTGACAATAATTTATGTTTATTTAAGCAAAAACCAAGGTATGTTTTGCATCAGTGGAGATTATTTGAACCAGGCAGGTGAGTTGAGATGGAAAGCCCATTAGCTCCAATTACTGCCAACCTGCTTATGGAATATTTGAGGTCATCACACTGAACATGGCTCTTGCAAAGCCTAGTTGCTTCCATTGTTATGTCAATAACACATTCAGTATTTGGCCTCATGGACATGGAAAGCTGGAACAGTGAAAGGGCTACAACAACAACAACAACATTCATGACAACATTAAGTACACTAAGGAGGTAAGATGGCCGGTGCCTTGCCATTCCTTGATGTCATTATCATCTGAAAGTAGATGAGTGTATTGGCCATCGTGTTAATTAACAAGCCACCCACGCATATCAGTATTTGTACACTACCAGATACCACCACCCAGCATAGAAACATTCTGTTCTGAGGACCTTGGTGCATCAAGTGGAAGCTGTTTCAGACACAGAAAATCTGCCTTTGGAACTGAGCGATTTACAGAAAGTGTCCAAAGAAAACACCTACAATAACCAACAAAATTCACAAGCCATTTCAGCAATAACTTGTAAAGCAGAAGACCCTGATAAGGACTTGAAGAAGCCTGCTTTCTTGCGATTCTGAGGCTCGGCGTAAGAAAAGATGGAAATATTGTGTAAACTATCGAACAGGTATATCCTGAGAAACCAGCAGAACATGCTCTGGAAAATAGACACCAAACTGCATTCAACTAAACACATATTATAAAGCAGACAAATGGTTTCTGGAATAGCATTATAGAAGAATGATCAAGATAAAAATTTCTGATAATACCCTCAATAAAGACAGACCACGCTATCAGGAGGTGGACGACGTCTTGCAACCAAAACATTTACACATAGGGCACAGGACCAGCCACAGGCAGAGAGACTGCTATATATGAATCATCACTTGACATTCACCAAGGAGCACTCAGCCAAAAGCTCTTGGGTTTTAAGTCATTTGACATGGCTGGAAGCTCGAGGTAATTTTATCAAATGGCTTCACTGTTATTGGACCTAATTATGCAAAGGATTTTTGCTGAAAATGACACAACAAATAGTTAGTTACCAGAATAATTGTGAAATAAATTTTTCCACACTGAAGGGCACAATCATGCTATTCCACGTATTTTAATCATGCTCTTCAGGTGTATGCCCCTCAAGTGGCCTGTACGTCTTAAAAGGTGGTGGTCTTTGAGGAAGAACTACAAAAGCAGTTGAATGGGTAAAGGATAATAGTCATGGAAGACTTCAGTGCATATGTACCAAGTGAAAGAAAAGGGAATGAAAATATACTGGGTAGCAGAAGGATGGGGAAGTAGAAATGAAGAAGGAAAGAGATTGTTGGAATCCTGCAAGAGAAATGGTTCAGTTATACATAGCCCCTGGTTTTAGAGGAAAGAGTGTCACAAAGTAACACAGTACAACAGATATCTAGTGCAGAAATATTTTGACTGGCGATGAGCACGACAACGGAAGATGACACAGAACCAGAAAGAAGGATTAGAGTATGGAAACTGAAGAAAAAAAAAGTCTAGGAAGAATACCAGGAGATTATAATGGAAAGAGATACGGTGTATGGATAGTACCAGTACACCTTTCTTGTAGTGTCATCTTTCCCATCGATGTCACTTTGGCCGGCCACGAGTCAGTTGTTCATCGCGGGTTCGGGTATTTGAGTCTGCAGCATTGAGTCTGCAGCATTGAGGCAGCAGCTCTCACTGCATGGTCTGTTGGTTGCAGTGACAACATGGTTGGGAGATTGGCCCTTACTTGGTGTGCTTGTTGTTACTGGAGTGTTGCTGCCGGAGATGGTGGAAAGGTTTATGGTTCCAGCATGAGGCATGGTGTTTGGCTTTTCTCGCCGCACAGTACATGTTGAGAAGAAGAGCTTGCCGGAGTGTCGCCTAGCATTAACCATTCACCTGGGCATATGGTGTGCATTCAATTTAAATAGGTGCAATTGTGTGCTTATATATGTCTGTTAATGGTTAGCTAATGTTGTCTTCAGTGACAAGCCTCATTTGTCAAAGATATGTCACAAGACAACGGAGCTTGGGGTTTCCATCTTAAGTTCCCTACCACATGATAACGGATCTGCAGCTAGACATAAGGAAATCAGTTGAGCTCCTCATTATTGAGTGATGGTATACCTAAAATTGTGGCAACCTTGGTGACTAAGTACCAAAATACCATTCATAAAAGTGTAGTTATGGTAGGCTATTGCCCGTTTGAGGTTATACTCAGCTGCCGCCATTTCAAGGAACAATCTTATTTATGCGCGCACTGAAGTGTTTAAATGAATTCTGAAGGGTTGAAAAAAAATTGTCATGCTTTCCTGTTTCAATGTTATGCATTATTCTTTTTGGTAATTTGAATGTGCAATCGCAAGTGTGCTGTTGTAGTTGATTTATGTTTCAGTTGGGAAAAGCACAGTGTATTACCCCTGTACGGTGGGACGTGGCACCGGGGCGTGATGACTTGGCCATTGCCAGTGGAACTGCGTTTCATTAGACTGGGTTCCATGTTCCTAGCCTTCTGTCTTGATCTTGTTCTTACGTTGCGTATTGCTATTCTCTTTGTTCCTGACTCTGTCAGGTCATTAAGCTTTGTAGCTCATTCACCCGCCACCCCGGCGGATGCACCTTTCACTCGGATTATGAATTTAAACCTGTAAGACTGGGTCACTCTGTAATTAGAGCCCGATCAGATTGCTGGAGGCACCTCCTCATTAATTCTGTATTCCCTTATCAGCCATTTTTATCATATTTGGACCTTGATAATTGTGAAGATTAATTCTTATAAAAGAGAGTTTAATTTGCATAAGTTATCACGGAATGTTTAAATGCAGAGCTGCTGTTTTTTTTAAATTGTTTGTTATTTAATTAAAACCTACCTGTACTGGCACCAAGTGGATTATTCCTTAGTCATAAGTTCATTTGTCCGGGGTCTTGAACGCCGAGCATTCAAGTTTTAGAAGTTACCTTATTGTTACTTGTGTGCATCAGGTTATGCTTTAACATTATACATTGGTAGGAATTTCTAATGCAAAAGAGAAGTCATTGAACAGGATAGTCTAATGGGTTCAGAGTTTGGCAAGTCTTGATTGTATTTAGTATTTAAATCAACAGAAATTTTCTTAATGTTTTATGCATTTGTTATGCCAATTTCAACAGAGATTTAAGAAAACTTTTTATTGTTCTTGTTAAACTGGCTGATTTTACTGTATTTAAATTGGGCAAGTTAGTAAATTACATTTAACACAAGCTGTGCTTGTTTGGTAATTATGGCTTGCTGCTTCCTCTCTTCTTACTGGATGCGAATGCCGTCTTGGAAAGATTACCAAAGGATGAACCAAAAACAGGAGAAGAAGAATGTGGACAGTTTAAAAGTGCTATGGTAGAAGCTGTAGTAGCTGTGTGTAGGACAAGTGGTAGAAATTGGTGGAAAGAGCCATCACAGTGGAGTGACAGAGTCAAGGAGGTAGTGGGAAGGAAGAACAAGGTCTTCCGAGTGTGATTCAACAAATGCTCGGACTTAGTAAGAGAAGAATATAAGGAAAAGAAGAGAGAGACAAATAAGACATATCTGAGAAGAGAAGAAAGTAGATAGAAGAGTGGATAAGGATGATGGAACAAGACAGTGGAGGAAGTATGAAAGTACATTATGGAACAGTCAAAAGCAAGATGGGAGGTCTGAAAGAGAATTCAACAACGATTGATAGAAATGGGAAATACGTTAATAACAACGAGACACTGAAGATAGTGTAGAAGGAGTACTCTGAGCATGGCTATATCTGAATGGACTAAAAGTCGACCATAATTGACTAAAGGAGGCAGGAATGAGCTCAGCATCAGAGAAGAGGAGCCAGGGAGAGAGTGGGGGACAATGAGGGAGCATTTGGGGTGAGAAGAGGCTGAGGGGGGCTTAGAGGAGGCAAAGAGGAGAGCGTGCACGCGGGCAGGGAGTGGAGGAAGAGCAGAAAGGTGGGCAGGAGGGGCGCGGAGGGAGAACGGGCGGGTGGGGGGACCGGAGAGGGAGAGCAGAACAGCGGGCATGGTGCGGAGGGCGAGCGGATTAGCAGGCTGGTGGGGAAGGGAGGGAGAGCAGACCGGTCGAGGGCTAGAGCGATTCGGAAAAGGGAGAGAGTCGGTCAGTCATCAGTCAGAGAGAGAGAGAGAGAGAGGGCGGGGCGGCGGAGCGGGTCCGTCGCCGGCGGGGACAGGGGGTCGGCCCGCCGGCGGGGACAGGGGGTCGGCCCGCCGGCGGGGACAGGGGGTCGGCCCGCCGGCGGGGACAGGGGGTCGGCCCGCCGGCGGGGACAGGGGGTCGGCCCGCCGGCGGGGACAGGGGGTCGGCCCGCCGGCGGGGACAGGGGGTCGGCCCGCCGGCGGGGACTGGGGGTCGGCCCGCCGGCGGGGACTGGGGGTCGGCCCGCCGGCGGGGACAGGGGGTCGGCCCGCCGGCGGGGACAGGGGGTCGGCCCGCCGGCGGGGACAGGGGGTCGGCCCGCCGGCGGGGACAGGGGGTCGGCCCGCCGGCGGGGACAGGGGGTCGGCCCGCCGGCGGGGACAGGGGGTCGGCCCGCCGGCGGGGACAGGGGGTCGGCCCGCCGGCGGGGACAGGGGGTCGGCCCGCCGGCGGGGACAGGGGGTCGGCCCGCCGGCGGGGACAGGGGGTCGGCCCGCCGGCGGGGACAGGGGGTCGGCCCGCCGGCGGGGACAGGGGGTCGGCCCGCCGGCGGGGACAGGGGGTCGGCCCGCCGGCGGGGACAGGGGGTCGGCCCGCCGGCGGGGACAGGGGGTCGGTCCGCCGGCGGGGACAGGGGTCGGTCCGCCGGCGGGGACAGGGGTCGGTCCGCCGGCGGGGACAGGGGTCGGTCCGCCGGCGGGGACAGGGGTCGGTCGGCGGGGGGAGAGTAGGTCGGCGGGGGGAGAGTAGGTCGGCGGGGGGAGAGTAGGTCGGCGGGGGGAGAGTAGGTCGGCGGGGGGAGAGTAGGTCGGCGGGGGGAGAGTAGGTCGGCGGGGGGAGAGTAGGTCGGCGGGGGGAGAGTACGTTGGCGGGATTTAGGGGGGAGGGGGGAGCAAGGGGCAGACACACTTTAGCAATGAGACCACACTGCCAAATATATGTGTGTGTGTGTGTGTGTGTGTGTGTGTGTGTGTGTGTGTGTGTGTGTGTGTGTGTGTAATTTTGACAAAGGTGTATTTTCACAGTCCTCTATGTGACCCAGCATGTCCACTTAATGGTGGGTAGCAGCTTTCCTTTTTTGAGATTATGTAGAGGGCAGTAAGAATTGGCATTTGTATCTTGTTAGGGGTTAGGATTCTCGTGGGCCAGAAAAAACAACAGTTTGTTTTGCCTCCTGAAGTGCTACTTGCAAATCAATCACTAAAACGAGCACTTTAAACCGAGTGATAGTACCCTCTTCACTGTATGATGGTTAAAACGGGGGCTGCTTTCATTACAGAACATACTAAGATGTAAGATAAATGACTTGGTGAGCAGCTTGTAAGAATTGTGGCACAGGAGGCAAATGGTCTACTTTGATTTATGGGAGTAGTTAGGAAAGAGTGGTTCACCTGAAAAGGAGACTGCATATAGGACATTGGTGTGAGTTATTCTTCAATATATCTGAAGTGTTTGGGATCCACACCTGGTCAGATTGAAGGAAGACATCGGAGCAAATCAGAGACGGGCTGCTACATTTGTTATCAGTAGGTACAAACAATATGCTAGTGTCACAGAGATACTTTAAGAACTCTAATGGGAATCTCTGGAGGAAAGGTGACATTCCTTTCCAGAAATACTATTGAGAAAATGTAGGGAATGATTCTACTGCCACGAATATACACTATGCGAAGAACCATGAAGTAATTTTCGAGAAATTAAGGCTGGTGTGGAGGCTTATATACAGTTAGATAGTAGCTTTTCCCTTACTCTGTTTGCGAGTGGAGCAGGAATGAAATGACTAGCATATGGTGGCTTGCAGAGTATCTATGTAGGTGTAGATGTAGATGTAGATCTAATTAACACCATAGATCAAGCGATTCTGGATATGCCTCAAATAGATGGCACACTGTCAGACTTACTTCACAGATGAACTGAGGATGATTCTATTTCTGCAGCACACAGATCTGTGCAAGACAGAATTGCACTTAAATTAATGTAGACCTCATTTTCAAGAAGGGCGAAGTGAAGTTACCCACATTTTTGGTGGAAGCTTTATCATTTGACGTTTTTTGAGCTTTGTGTTGGATACCCATTATTCTTCACACTTATACAGGGTGATAAAGATATGCAGATATTTTAATATTACATTCTACAAGTAAAACTAAAGAAAAAATTTCATATGAACATAGGTATGCAGATGTTTGCTTAGGGAGTTTTGGCTAATAAAAGATTTTGCCTGAAATTTATCAACTTTGCTAATACGAAGCTATCGCAAAACTATATGAGATTTAAGTAAAGCATGATTTCCAATTATTCTGTTGTTACTGATCTGGCAAATCTAATGAAACATGTCCCAGATGTGTATCTGCAGTCGTTTTCCAGAACATTCAGAGAAGCAAAGATGTAATTTTGTACAATTTTTAATTTATTAACTATCTGGCCCAATATGGTTTTTAAATTCCAGACAATTGCATGAAGTTTTCACCAGAAGTTGTAGAGAATTTAATTTTGGAAAAATGATGGTAATAATGTTACCTGAAATTGTATGAATGTATCAGATAATCAGTTTTTATTAATATCATACCACATATGATTTCATGTTAAACCGGAAAAAACAAAACTCAGTGTTGAGGAAGTTGTACAGTGTGCATATAATTTCACAACACATACATTAGTATTGTTTAAAAATGTCTGAAACAACTCACTAACGGTTGCCAACAATGACAATCATTTCTACATTCATAATGGAAGGTAAACTAATTTACTTGTATAATAATCTTTGCTTCTCTGTTGTTCTACAGAACTACTGTAAATACACGTCTGGGACATGTTTTATTAGATTCACCAGACCAATAATAATAAAATAAATGGAAATCTTGATTTACTTTAGCCTCGTACAGTTTTGTGATATTAGCAAAGTTGTTAAATTTCAGGCAAAATCTTTTATTAGCCATAACTCCGTAACTAAACAGTTCCAGACCCATGATAATATGAACTTCTTTCTTTAGTTTTCCTTGTAGAATAACACATTAAGATAACTGCATATCTCCACGATTCACCCAGTGTAAGATAAGGTGTCTAAGACGTACCCATTAAGTCAGCTTAGGGTCCATTGTGGAGGCTTCCTTAGCTAACGCATCAGTAAGATCACTGTGTGGGATGCCTAGAGGGCTCTGTCTACAGGAGACTTCCATGGACGTTCCTGTATTAAGTAGATAGTATAAAAATTTGTTCATGCCTGATAAGTTTTTTTTTTTTGCCCACTGAGGGAGCCACTGCACAGGAGAATTTTGCTGGCAGTATGAGGTTTCACACATGAGAGCATCATGTACTGGTAATTAATCCACTGTCTGGATACTGCATATATTGGGAAAGTGTGTTCATAAAAATTACGGCCTCCTTCTGGGCGTAAGTTTACATGTTTAGTAGTCTTTTTGTTGTGCCTGTCTACAAATCAACTTCTCCACTATATGGTGAGTAGCAATCTATCTATCTCATAATACTGCCATTATTCCATCCTGGAGTTTCCATTGTTTAAAGTTGGTAAATGCACAGTCAATTGTCTCGTTGCCCTTGGAGCTATCAGCACACATCGAAGCAAATACATGGAAGATCAAATAGAACCTATGCAAATGAATATTAGAGTTTCTGATCCTTGATGCCACACAAAACATCCACACATACAACTTGTTGCAGTAGGGAAAGAGAGCTCCTGATCCACAACCTCCAAGCCAAACCACATCTGTTCTACCCGTTTTAAAATGATTCGTGAGGAGACTGATACTGAGGTTTTTGAAGCAAATGATTATCTGGTCGACAAATTTTATTTTATTTTTTTCATTGCATCTGATCTGATCTGATTAGTGCCGTCAGGTCCTCTCTTACATCAGACCAGGGTTTCAGTCTGCACTACATCACAGTTACCGAAGAAATTGCTGTTTTAATATGAAAACCACTATTAAAATGATTTCACTGTCAGAAGTGGCACGGTGTGAATTACACTGACTACTATCTAATAAAGTTAATACTGTCAGTACTTGTACTACTGCAGTTGCTGCCACTGATAGTGATAATATTAATAATGATGATGATTATGATGATGATGATAGTGCTATATAATAAGAATTTATAGGGGGTACAAAATAGATTTTTCTGATATAACATAGGAAAAGATAGACTGCTACTTACCATAGCAATGACATGTTGAGCTGCAGATAGGCACAATTAAAAGGCACTTACATACAAGCTTTTTGGCACACCCTTCATCAGAAAAAGAAAGAGAAACACACACTTCATTCACACAAGCAAACACCCTCTTGCACACATGACTGGAAACTCTAGCAGCTTGGGCCAGAATGCTTGTGTAGCAAGCAACTTAATATACGACCTTCTCTCCAAGAGAGACAAAATTATGTTTTCCATTTCTTCGTGCAGGCTTTTATCATTTGGAGTTTTTTGATTTTGAGTTGGATATCCACTCCTCTTCACACTTATGTAAGATAAGGCATTCTGATGTGAGCTGCCAGATTTGGCAGTCGTGTGTGCAAGGTGTGTGGATGAATGGTGTGTTATTCTGTCTTTTTCTGGTGAAAGCTGTGGCTGAAAGCTTATGTGTAAATGTATTTTAATCGTGCCTGAAACTTAAAGTGTAATCTTTATACTATGGAGCAGTCTATCTTTACCTTTTTTGCCCTCTACAGCTCCCCCTAGTACCATGGAAGTTATTCCCTGATGTCTTAATAGATGTCCTAACCTGTTGCCTCTTCTCCTCGTCTGTGTTTTCCACATATTCTTTCCCTCTCCGATTCTATGCAGAATCTCCTCATTCTTCACCTTATCAGTCCATCTAATTTTCAATATTCATCAGTAGCACCACATATCAAATGCTTTGATTCTCTTCTGTTCCAGTTTTCCCACAGTCCATGTTTCACTACCATAAAGTGCTGTGCTCCAAATGTACATTCGCAGAAATTTCTTCCTCAAATTAAAGCCTATGTTTGATACTAGTACACTTCTCTCAGCCGAGAAATCCCTTTTTGCCAGCGCTAGTCTGCTCTTTGTGCCCTCCTTGCTCTGTCGGTCACTGGTTATTTTTCTGCCTTAACTTCGTGACCATCACTCCTGATGCTAAGTTTCCCACTGTTCTCATTACTTTCATCTTCCTTCAATTTGCTTCCCGTCCATATTCTGTACTCATTAGACTGTTCAGTCCATTCAGCAGATTATGCAATTCTTCTTCACTTTCACTCAGGATAGCAACGTCGTCAGTGAATTGTATCATTGATACCCTTTCACTTTGAATTTTAATTCCTCTCCTGAACTTTTCATTTATTTCCATCATTGCTTCTTCAATGTACAGATTGAACAGACTACATCCCTGTCTTACACTCTTTTTTAATCCAAGCACTTTGTTCTTGGTTGTCCACTCTTATTATTCCCCCCTTGGCTCTTGTATATATTGTATATTATCTGTCTCCCCCAATAGCTTACCACTATTTTTCTCAGAATTTCAAATATCTTGAGCTATTTTACACTGTCGAATCCTTTTTCCAGATCGAGAAATCCTATGAACATGTCTTGATTTTTCTGTAGTCTTGCTTCCAGTATCAACAACAGCCTCAGAATTGCCTCTTTAGTGCCTTTAATTTTCCTAAGACAAATTGTTAGTCATCTAACACGTCCTCAATTTCCTTTCCCTTCTTCTGTATATCATTCTTGTCGGCAAATTGGATGCATGAGCTGTTAAGCTGACTGTGCGATAATTCTCACACTTGTAGGCATCTGCAGTCCTCAGAATTGTGTGCACGATACTTTTCTGAAAGTCAAAATGTATGTCTCCAGATTCAAACATTCTACACATCAATGTGAATGGTCATTTCATTGTCACTTCCGCCAATGATTTTAGAAATTCTGGGTAAATGTTATCTATCCCTGCAGCCTTATTTGATCTTAAGTTGTCCAAAGCTCTCTTGAATTCTGGTTCACATACTGGATCCTCTATCTTTGCTATATCAATTCCTGTTTCTTTCCATATCACATCATGCCTTATAAGAGGCATCCAATGTTCTCTTTCCATCTATCTGCTCCCTCCTCTACATTTAACAGTTGATTTCCTGCTGCATTCTTAGCGTTACTATTCTTGCTTTTAATTTCACCGAAGAATGTTTTGACTTTCGTACGTGGTGAGTCAGTCCTTCTGAAAATCATTTCTTTTTAGACTTCTTCACATTTTTCATGCAGCCATTTCACCTTAGCTTCACTGCACTTCCTATTTATTTCATTCCTCAGTGTCTTGTATTTCTGTATTCCTGAATTTCCCTCAACATTTTTGTACTTTCCTCTTCCATCGATCAACTGAAGTATTTCTTCTTTTACCCATTGTTTCTTCACAGTTACCTTCTTTGTATGAATGTTTTGCTTTCCAACTTTGGTGATTCACTTTTTGGAGATGTCCATTCCTCTTCTACTTTACTGCCTACTGAGCTATTCCTTATTGCTTAGGAACCTTCACGCATATCTCGTCGTTCCTTAGTACTTCCGTGCCCCCCTCTTTGCATTCTGATTCCTCCTGACTAATCTCTTAAACTTCAGCCCACTCTTCATCACTACTACATTGTGATCCGAGTCTGTATCTGCTCCTGGGTACACCCTACAATCCAATATCTGATTTCGGAATCTCTGTCTGACCATGACATAATCTAACTGAAATATTCCCATATCACCTAGCCTCTTCCAAGTATAGCTCCTTCTCTTGTGATTCTTGAACAGAGTATTCGCTATCACTAGCTAAAATTTATTACAGAACTCAGTCAGTCTTCCTCCTCTCTCATTCCTTGTCCCAAGCCCATATTCTCCTGTAAGATTTCCTTCTAATCCCTCCCCTACAACTGTATTCCAGTCTCCCATTACTATTAGATTTTCATCTCCCTTTACGTACTATATTACACTTTCAATATTCTCACATACTTTCTCTAGCTCTTCATCTACAGCTTACGATACCTAAACTATCATTGTGGGTGTTGGTTTGTTGTCAATTCTGATAAGATCAATCCTATCACTGAACTGTTCACAGTAATACCCTCTCTGCCCTACCTTCCTATTCATAATGAATCCTACTCCCATTACACCGTTCTCTGCTGCTACTGATATTATCCTTTACTCTTGTGACCAGAAATACTTGTCTTCTTTCCATTTCACTTCACTGACCCCTACTATATAAAGATTGAGCAATTGCATTTCCGTTTTCAGATTTTCCAGCTTCCCTACCACGTTCAAACTTCAGACATTCCACACCCCGACTCATTGCTTTTGTTAGTTATTCAGTCTTTTTCCCATGGTCACCTCCCTGTAATTATTCTAATCTTATGCTCAAGATCCCTATGTAAACATACATAGAGGTTGTGTTATAAGCCTAGTGACATCATTCATAGTCCGTTCTTGAAAATGTTATTAGACTTTCTTGGGATGGTTTACATCTATCTTCAAGAGCCTTTCAGTTCAATTCCTTCAGTATCTCTGTGACACTCTCTCATAGATCAAACAGATCTGTGACCATTCATGCTGCGCTTCTCTGTATACATTCAATACCCCCTGTTAGCTCTATTTCATATGGATTCCACACACATGAGCAATATTCTAGAACTGGTCACAAGAGTGATTTCTAAGCTATCTTCTTTGTAGACTGACTGCACTTCCTTTATTTAATATCCTTACAAAGTCCTAAATCCACAAACTTGTACGAGTTGGCAGATTTCAACAGCTAATCATTTATATTATATTTATAGGATACCGCATTCTTCTGGTTTTGTGATGTGCAAAATTTTACATTTTTCTGAACATTTAGAGCAAGTTTCCAATCTTTGCACACTTTGAAATCTTATCAAGATCTGACTGAATATTTATGCCTCTGCTTTCTGACATTACTTCATTAAAAGAAACTGCATCATCTGCAAGAAGTCTGAGGTTATTAATAATAATGTCCGAAAGGACATTAATATACAACATGAACACCCCGTATGATCGGGCTTTTGACAATAAGCATAGGTGTGGTACTGAGTCAAGTCACAAAATACTCCATCTACCTTACTGCCTTGACAAAAAGCTTTCAGTATGGCATGTGAGAAAAGTAAGAGTTGAGTTTCATGTGATCAATGTTTCCGGAATCCCTGCTGGTTGGCATGGAGGAGGTCATTCTGTTCAAGATACCTCATTATGTTTGAGCTCAGAATATGTTCTGAGATTATGTAACAAAACAATGTCAAGGATACTGGATGGTAGTTTTGTGGATCACTTTTACCATCCTTCTTGTAGACAGGTGTGACTTGTGCTTTTTTTTCCCAATAACTGGCCATGGTTTTCAGTTCGAGGGCTCTACACTAGGTTATAGTTAAAAGAGTGGCTATCTCAACTGCAAATTCAGCATAGAATCTGATAGGGATTCTGTCTGGCTCTGGAGCTCTGTTCAATTTTAACAATTTCAGCTGTTTCTCGACACCACTGTGACACTGATACTTATTTCTCTTATCTTTTCAGTGGTACGGGGATTGAATTGGGTTAATTCTCCTTGGTTTTCCTTGGTAAAACAACATTTGAAAACAGAGTAAACCATTTCAGCTTTTGCTTTGTTATCCTCAATTTCAGTTCCTGTCTCGTTTGCTAATGACTGGACACTGACTTTGATGCCACTAAAGCATCTACATAAAACCAGAATTTCTTTGGGTTTTGTGAAAGATCATTTGACAGTATTCTGTTATGGTATTCACTGAAGGCATCACACATTGCTATCTTTACAGTTTCATCCAACATCTCTTGATCTATAGCCCAACACTTTGTTTCATACCTATTATGCAATAATCTCTGCTTCTTTAGAAGTTTGTTCACAATGACTGTATACAGTTGAGGTTCCTTCCATTATGAACTGTCCTACTTCGTACACATCTTTCCAGTGTATAGTCAATTTTTCTTTTAAATTGAGCCACAGTTCCTATCCTTGCCCCTGACCTGTGCTGAAAGTTAAACGTTCCTCACTGAGATATAACAAAACTGATTTTTTAATCTAGTCTACTGTACATATATCTGGTGTGTCTACAAAGTAATAACCCACTGCAACACACTTCTGGCAATATTCTTATAGCCTCTGGAAACTATCAGCAATGGCTTCCTGTGGAATCAATTGCAGAACAGCTGTCACACAATCTTTGATGGCATTCACATGTGTACAATGACCACCTTCAGCAGAGAGACAGGAAGAAGTCCGCAGGAGCCAGATCAGGGGCATATGGAGTGTGCTCACAAACAGTTACCATCGTCTGCGCCACAAATTGGTGCACATGGATTACGCAGTGCGCAGGGGAATTTTCATGGAGCAGCATCCATTTTCCACTGCTGTGCATCTCTGGCTGAACCTGCCGGATACGCTTTAGCAATCGGTTCAAAACGGACTGGTAAAATGCAGCATTAATGGTTTGACCTCCAAGAACAAATTCCTAGTGGACGGTACCGTTGTTTTCGAAGAAGCTGATCAGCAATGATTTCACCTTGGATTTTTGCAGACGGCTTTTTTTATTGGTCATGGTGAAGCAGTGAACACCGTGACATCAACTGCCGTTTTGATTCCGGATCAAGCTGGTGGCACCAAGTCTCCACTCACGTGACAGTGATGTTAAGAAGCAATGGATCATGGTCACACATAGAAATGAAATCACCAGTCTGTTTACACGGCCAGTTGCATGCACTGCATGCCGTGTATCGATTCTCCTCAAGTTTCTGAAGACCTATGTGCATGCACGCACACATGTGCCAAGTTCCATTCCGATATGACACCATTCACCAAACTTCTTAGAAACAGCACATATATCTTTCTGCTTGTTTTAGTTGTTTTTTGTACTCTGATAATCACTGATGCCACAACTACATCATGAACACTGATACCAGTTACAATGTGGACATCCTGAAAGAGGTCATGTCTGTCTGTTGCCACTAGATGCAATACATTTCTATCATGAGTGGAGTTCCTAACTATCTGTCTTAAGTAGTTTTCAGAGGAGGCATTTAGTAATGTTTCAGAGGAAGTCTTATCATGCCCATCATTAACAAAACTGTCATTTTCCCAATTGACTGTTGGATGATTAAAGTCTCCACTGATGATTACAGTATGATTGTAGAACTAATGTACAAGTGAACTGATGTATTCTCCTAAGTTTTCAGCTCCATCAGGAGAAGAATCTGGTAGGCAGTAAAAACATCCATTTATCATTTTATGCCCACACCTAATACCGAGTCTTGCCCAAACAATCTCAAAAGCAGCTTCAATTTCTATCTCAGTGGATTTGATTTTCTTGTCTACTGCAACAAATACACCACCTCAATTTCCCTTTTGTCTCCCCTTTTGATATACACTTAAATTTTCCCAAAAAAATTCACTGCTATCAATTTCAGGTTTCAGCCAGCTTCCTTTGCCTTCTATTATGTGAGCTTCACTGCTTTTCAAAAGGCTTCAAACTCTGGCGCTTCCTTGTGAATGCTTCGGTAGTCAACCAGTTTCATACTCTCACCTGTGGAAGGAAGTTCTTTCAATCTTACAAAGATGCTTCTGGGTTTCCTACAGCTATTGTTATCTGGATGGGATGCAAAATCCCCAACCCGGCTGGGAATTGAACCCGAGACCCCGTGATTCAGAGGTAGCAATGCTAGCCACTAGACCACGAGCTGTGGACAGGTACCTGAATAGCAGCCCTCAACTGTTCATATGGTTGACAAACTGCTACAGTGCATTTCCACCATGAGGCCATATCAGGAAGGTTTTGTCAATGTACCACCAGAAGAAAATGGGTGCAACCTTGCAGTTCTCCATTAAGAAGATCCCAAAGGTGGGGCATTGAGAATCCCATGTCTATGCCACCCGTCATCTCATAACATTCACTGTAGTATAGGAAGTACCCTGCCGTTAATGATCCAGATGGTGCTATTGCATCACATAAGCAGAATGACATGCCACCCCTGCAGTCAATGATTTTAACTTCTGACAGTGGAGGCAGCTATCAAAAGCTATAGTGTTTTATTTGAACAGACACAGCTTGTAATGATGATTTTATTGAAGAACACCACTGTGACTGACTCCAAGGACACACAGACACACTATCAAATTTGGGACGCCAAGAAACACATGGCACTAATAATACCAAAGACAAACATGAATTCATTTCCCACAATATCTAAAGTCAAAGCAATTCACTAGCGTACCAGTACTTGTCAAATGACAACCTCACAGATTCAGTTAATAGCATCTAATAACTCACTGAGATACCTAACACACAACTTCGCACACAAACATCCAATACAAGAGAGCGCCCCAAAATACTATAACTCTCAGCCCATGCTAATGGCAAATCTTTTTAATCCAGAATTGTAGTTCTTACACATGCTATCAACTGTAAACATATCAAAAAATATTTTCATACTTACCCAACTGTCCATGTGAATCCGAACCCCAAGCAAAAACTTGACCCCATTCATTGACAGCTAACGAGTGACTGATGCCGCAAGAGGCTTGGGTTATAATGTAGGCTTCAAGACCATCCACTTGTTCTGTGAAGAAAGAAGACTTCACATTGTCGTTTTAAAGCCAGACATCTTTTTACAAACTTAAACAAAACATATTGTATATAATTTCTTTGGGTTTACAATGAACATTATAAGGCAACACCACTTCCATACTTTACGACCTTGGTGGAAAATGTTACACAACTTATGGAGGAAGGGGAGGGGGGGGGGGGGGCAGGAGAAGCGGGTCATTGGAATCATCCAATTCCATCCATCTGCTTTGACCCGTGAGGTAATGGTGCTGTGATGACTGACATCACTATGGCGCAGTATTTTTGTGTTGGTTCATGTTTGTGGGTGCTGCATTGTATTTGATGGGACCATCTGGTGGTGAATGTTGAAGTGCTGAGTTTAATATGTGGTATTTGAGTTCATTTTAGTCTTGTTTATCACTCTGGTAACTTGGGTTTATTTGACTGTGGGTAGTCAGTCCTGTAATGTGGATTTGATAGTGTTTCCAGTGAGTTATTGTTGTTATTTTTTATTTGTTTCTGTGTTTTGTGTTTCTGTTTGGTGTGATTAGTTTGAAGGCTTTTGTTGATAAGTATGAAGTTCATTCAAATGAAACCTGGTCAGTGTGTCTACCTTTACCTTACACCTAAGGTGGCACCACGTAACTGCAGGTATGGTGGTACCATCTATCGGTGGAGAGACTGACACGTGTGCACCATTTAATGCTGCATAGCACCAGTGTGGCAAAGTTATCATGAGGAGGCATACAGCTTTCTGACGCATATTGTCAGATGTGATGAAACATGGTTTCACCATTTTGAAATGGAAAGCAAGCCTCAGAGCAACCAATGGAAACATGAAACTTCACCACCTCCAAAGAAATCAAAGGCAGTGCACAACAGTTCTGATATGGACATGATGTCCTCATTTTTTCACCAA
Organism: Schistocerca gregaria; assembly: GCF_023897955.1. NCBI lineage: Eukaryota > Metazoa > Arthropoda > Insecta > Orthoptera > Acrididae > Schistocerca > Schistocerca gregaria. Next base: position 1,003,689,793 of record NC_064920.1, read on the forward strand.
AAGGGGACGCTGCTTGTTGAGTTCCTGGAATGAAAAAATCACCATCAACACCCAGAGTTATCAAGCCACTTTACAGAACCTTAGACGAGCTATCAAGGCGAAATTCCTATGCATGTTGTCCAATGCCGTTATCCTCCTGCATGATAATGCCCACCCACACACGGACAATGCGTTGAAGACGACATTGCAGCAGTTTCGACGGGAAATGCTGGAACATCCACCATACAGTCCCATCATTTCACTGTGCTATTTTCATGTATTTTGACTGCTGGAACAAGCTATTCACAGACATCGATTCACAACGGACAACGAAGTGTGTGACAGGGTTCAGACCTGGATCCAACAGCAGCCTACTAGCTTCTTCAAGGATGGAATCGACTGGCTAATGCCGCAATGAGATAAATGTGCCAACAGTTTTGGTGACTATTTTTGAGTATGTTTACTGTGTATAACTATATTTTTGAGTTAGTAAAACCATTACTGTTACTTTACTGTAGTGACCCGGTTTCATTTGCCAGTAGCAGATATGGAGAGCTACATTTGAGCTATAATGGTCATGAGAAATATCCATTTCCACTTTGCAAGTTTGTAAGTGTCAGTTTTTTGGTATCAAGAGGTTTGTCTGCAATATATTGGTCAAAGGAAATAGCCAATTACGTTTCCAAGAAATGTAGATATGGGTTGTATCGTGGGCTTCATTTGAGCGATATAGGCTGAGTGAAATGTATGAGTCCTGCTTGTTTTGTGGCTGCAGCAGTGTGTTGTAAGTTGAGAATTTTTTTTTTAATAATATTTGCTTTGGGACTATTCGATGTTTTGCACTGTTACCAATTTAGCGTGCCCCCACTGTAAACAATCTATTTCCTGCAGTTGTCCTGTTAGTTTTGTTTTACTGCTGGAGTGAGAAATTCCTGTGTCGTTTTTATTATTATTCACATTTGTTGGCACATGTACATGGAGACGACATCATAGCCATTTTGCGTACACATGGAGGTAGGCATTACTGCCATATTCATGACGTCATGGGTCAAAGCAGACAGGTGGAATCAGACACTTTCCTAAAGCCAAAGTACCTTTTTATGAAGCTAAGCAATTTCTGCAACAGCACACATTACCAAATGTCAACTTATCCTAAATAATGAAATTATTTAATTCAAACCACCTGTTCTTAAAAATCATATGACATCCCTCCTCAATAAATAATTTTTTACTAACTGTTCTCTACATATTTCATTTTTCGTAACATCTAAGCATCAGGCTATTGCTTAACACTACACTGCATTATTTCAAACACTAATATCATTGAATAATTATCACTTATGAACTACTTTTGCCAAAAAATCATAATATTTTCTGAATATTCCCTGAGCTTCACTGTCAAAAATAACATATATAGATGCTGCCACAGAGTCAGCTACAGCTACATAAAACATTTATCAGTAGAATATTTCCTCAATGGTTGAAATATACTGAAGTTAAGCTATTGTTTAAGAAGGGAGATATGGCATCAAATTTCCATCCAATTTCACTTTTGCCAGCATCTACATCTACATCTACATGACTACTCTGCAATTCACATTTAAGTGCTTGGCAGAGAGTTCATCGAACCACAATAATAATAATACTATCTCTCTACTATTCCACTCCCTAACAGCGCGCGGGAAAAACGAACACCTAAACCTTTCTGTTCGAGCTCTGATTTCTCTTATTTTATTTTGATGATCATTCCTACCTATGTAGGTTGGGCTCAACAAAATATTTTTACATTCGGAAGAGAAAGTTGGTGACTGAAATTTCGTAAAAAGATCTCGCCGCGACGAAAAACGCCTTTGCTGTAATGACATCCATCCCAATTCACGTATCATATCTGCCACACTCTCTCCCCTATTACGTGATAATACAAAACAAGCTGCCCTTTTTGCACCCTTTCGATGTCCTCCGTCAATCCCACCTGGTAAGGATCCCACACCACGCAGCAATATTCTAACAGAGGACGAACGAGTGTAGTGTAAGCTGTATCTTTAGTGGACTTGTTGCATCTTCTAAGTGTCCTGCCAATGAAACGCAACCTTTAGCTCGCCTTCCCAACAATATTATCTATGTGGTCTTTCCAACTGAAGTTGTTCGTAATTTTAACACCCAGGTACTTAGTTGAATTGACAGCCTCGAGAATTGTACTATTTATCGAGTAATCGAATTCCAACGAATTTCTTTTGGAACTCATGAGGATCACCTCACACTTTTCGTTATTTAGCATCAACTGCCACCTGCCACACCATACAGCAATCATTTCTAAATCAATTTGCAACTGATTTACTCAAAAATTTTAGAAAAGGTAATGTACAATTGACTTTATAACCATCTTATCACATACTGTCAAAGACGCAGTTCGGATTTCGAAAGGGTTCTGATACTAAGAAGGTTATCTCCACTTACAGTGAAAATGTACTTTAATTCATTAGACAAAAAATTGCAGGCACCTAGTATATGATCTGTCAAAGGCATTTGACTGTGTAAATCACAATATTCTTTTAAGTAAATTAGAATATTATGGTGTAACAGGAAATGCCCCCCCATGAACCATGGACCTTGCCGTTGGTGGGGAAGCTTGTGTGCCTCAACGATACAGATAGCCGTACCGTAGGTGCAACCACAATGGAGGGGTATCTGTTGAGAGGCCAGACAAATGTGTGGTTCCTGAAGAGGGGCGCCAGCCTTCTCGGTAGTTGCAGGGGCAACACTCTGGATGATTGACTGATCTGGCCCTGTAACACTAACCAAAACGGCCTTGCTGTTTTGGTACTGTGAACGGCTGAAAGCAAGGAGAAACTACGGCGATAATTTTTCCCGAGGGCATGCAGCTTTACTGTATGATTAAATGATGATGGCGTCCTCTTGGGTAAAATATTCCAGAGGTAAAATAGCCCCCATTCGGATCTCCGGACGGGGACTACTCAAGAGGACGTCGTTATCAGGAGAAAGAAAACTGGCATTCTACGGATCAGAGTGTGGAATGTCAGATCCCTTAATCGGGCAGGTACGTTAGAAAATTTAAAAAGGGAAATGTATAGGTTAAAGTTAGATATAGTGGGAATTAGTGAAGTTCGCTGGCAGGAGGAACAAGACTTCTGGTCAGGTGAATACAGGGTTATAAATACAAAATCAAATAGGGGTAATGCTGGAGTATGTTTAATAATTAATTAAAAAAAAAAAAAAAAAAAAAACAGGAGTGTGGGTAAGCTACTACAAACAGCATAGTGAACGCATTATTGTGGCCAAGATTGACACAAAGCCCACAAATACTACAATTGTACAGGTTTATATGCCAACTAGCTCTGCAGATGAAAAAAAAATTGATGAAAAGTATGATGAGATAAAAGAAATTATTCAGGTAGTGATGGGAGACGAAAATTTAATAGTCATGGGTGATTGGAATTCGACAGCAGGAAAAGGAAGAGAAGGAAACGTAGTAGGTGAATATGGATTGGGGCCAAGAAATGAAAGAGGAAGCCACCTGGTAGAATTTTGCACAGAGCATAACTTAATCATAGCTAACACTTGGTTCAAGAATCATGAAAGAAGATCGTATACATGGAAGAACCATGGAGATACTAGAAGGTTCCAGAGAGATTATATAATGGCAAGATAGAGATTTAGGAACCAGATTTTAAATTGTAAGACATTTACAGGTGCAGATGTGGACTCTGACCACAATCCATTGATTATGAATTGCAGATTAAAACTGAAGGAACTGCAAAAAGGTGGTAATTTAAGGAGGTGGGGCCTGGATAAATTGACTAAACGAGAGGTTGTACAGAGTTTCAGGGAGAGCATAAGGGAACAATTGACAAGAATAGGCGAAAGAAATACAGTAGAAGAAGAGTGGGTAGCATTGAGGAATGAAATAGTGAAGGCACCAGAGGATCAAGTAGGTAAAAAGACGAGGGCTAGTAGAAATCCTTGGGTAACAGCAGAGATACTGAATTTAATTGATGAAAGGAGAAAATACAAAAATGCAGTAACTGAAGCAGGCAAAAAGGAATACAAACGTCTGAAAAATGAGATAGACAGGAAGTGCAAAATGGCTAAGCAGGGATGGCTAGAGGACAAATGTAAGGATCTAGAGGATTATCTCATGAGGGGTAAGATAGATACTGCTTACAGGAAAATTAAAGAGACCTTTGGAGAAAAGAGGGTCACTTGCATGAATATCAAGAGCTCAGATGGAAATCCAGTTCTAAGCAAAGAAGGAAAAGCAGAAAGGTGGAAGGAGACAACATTATGGAAATGGATGATGATGAAGATGAAATGGGAGATATGATACTACGTGAGAAGTTTGACAGAGCACTGAAAGACCTAAGTCGAAACAAGGCCCCGGGAGTAGACAACATTCCATTAGAACTGCTGACAGCCTTGGAAGAGCCAGTCCTGACAAAACTCTACATTCTGGTGAGCAAGATGTATGAGACAGGCGAAATTCCCTCAGACTTCAAGAAGAATATAATAATTCCAATCCCAAAGAAAGCAGGTGTTGACAGATGTGAAAATTGCCAAACTATCAGTTTAATAAGTCACAGCTGCAAAATACTAACGCAAATTCTTTACAGACGAATGGAAAAACTGGTGGAAGCCGACCTCGGGGAAGATCAGTTTGGATTCCGTAGAAATGTTGGAACATGTGAGGCAATACTGACCCTATGACTTATCTTAGAAGAAAGATTAAGAAAAGGCAAACCTACGTTTCTAGCATTTGTAGACTTAGAGAAAGCTTTTGGCAATGTTGACTGGAATACTCTCTTTCAAATTATAAAGGTGGCAGGGGTAAAATACAGGGAGCGAAAAGCTATTTACAATTTGTACATAAACCAGAGGGAAGTTATACGAGTCGAGGGACATGAAAGGGAAGCAGCGGTTGGGAAGGGAGTGAGACAGTGTTGTAGCCTCTCCCCGATGCTATTCAATCTGTATATTGAGCAAGCAGTAAAGGAAACAAAGAAAAGTTCGGAGTAGGTATTAAAATCCATGGGGAAGAAATAATAACTTTGAGGTTTGCCGATGACATCGTAATTCTGTCAGAGACAGCAAAGGACTTGGAAGAGCAGTTGAATAGAATGGACAGTGTCTTGAAAGGAGGATATAAGATGAACACCAACAAAAGCAAAACGAGGATAATGAAATGTAGTCGAATTAAGTCGGGTGTTGCTGAGGGAATTAGATTATGAAATGAGACACTTAAAGTAGTAAAGGAGTTTTGCTATTTGGGGAGCAAAAGAACTGATGATGGTCAAAGTAGAGAGTATATAAAATGTAGACTTTAAAAGGCAAGGAAAGCTTTTCTGAAGAACAAAAATTTTTTAACATCAAGTATAGATTTAAGTGTCAGGAAGTCATTTCTGAAAGTATTTGTATGGAGTGTAGCCATGTATGGAAGTGAAACAAGGACGATAAATAGTTTGGACAAGAAGAGAATAGAAGCTTTCGAAATGTGGTGCTACAGAAGAATGCTGATGATTAGATGGGTAGATCACATAAATAATGAGGAGGTACTGAATAGGACTGGGGAGAAGAGAAATTTGTGGCACAACTTGACTAGAAGAAGGGATCAGTTGGTAGGACATGTTTTGAGGCATCAAGGGATCAACAATTTAGTATTGGAAGGCAGCATGGAGGGTAAAAATCATAGAGGGAGACCAAGAGATGAATACACTAAGCAGATTCAGAAGAATGTAGGCTGTAGTACATACTGGGAGATGATGAAGCTTGCACAGGATAGAGTAGCTTGGAGAGCTGCATCAAACCAGTCTCAGGACTGAAGACCACAACAACAACAAACAGGAAATGCTGCAAAATGGTTCAAACCTTTTACCTCTGGCAGGAAACAAAGGGCATTATTAGGAAGAGACACATATTGAGCTATCAGGCATCATCCAACTGGGAACTCATTACATGTGGGGTCCCACAAAGTTCGATCTTGTGTGTATCAATGACTTTTCATCAGTAACATTACCAGATGCCACATCTGTTTTGCTTGCCGATGATACAAACATTGCAATAAACAGCTAATCAAGTGTACTCTTAGAAAGATCGGCTAATAAAATATTTGTGGACGTTAATCACAATCACTGGTTCCTAGCCAATTCTTTGTCACTAAACTTTGAAAAAACTCACTAAATGCAGTTCAGAACTTGTAAGGGGTCTCCCACGAGTACATGCCTAACATATGATGACAAGCAGATAGAAGAAGTGGACAGTGTTAAATTCTTGGGATTACAGCTTGATAATAAATTCAACTGAGAGGAGCACACCACAGAACTGCTGAAGTGTCTTAACAAATCTCCATTTGCAATGCGAATTGTGTCAGACATAGGAGATATAAAAATGAAAAAGCTGGCGTACTATGCTTGCTTTCATTCCATGTCATCATATGGGATTATTTTTTGGGGTAATTCATCAAGCCAAGCTAAAGTTGTCCAGGCACAAAAATGTGCAATAAGAGTTATATGTAGTGTGAACTCAAGAACATCCTGCAGAAGCCTGTTTAGGGAACTAGGGATACTAACTACTGCTTCCCAATATATTTATTCGTTAATGAAATTTGTCATTAAAAGATATCACTTTTTCAAACCAACAGCTCAATTCTTTCATATAGCATTCATTAGAACAAAAAATGATGATCATTCCACTTGGAACGTGTGGAAGGTACATTAGCTTATTTGTTGCAGTTGTAAATATTTGTAGTGTATTATTGTTTTTCAGTCATGTTCTACATTCTGGAGGATCTCCTCAGTACGGATCAATTAAAATTAAAGTTAATCTAATCCAAAATGTATCATTGTTTTATGGTGTTACCACCTACATGAACAGAGATTCTGATCTTTTTTTTGGCAACAAGGTGATTACCCAACTGCTATGCAAAATTGAAATATGGTTGGCTATTTGAGAATTCAAAATTATTTGCACACATAGAATTAGCACAACTGGGAGCTGTCTATCTCATGTTTCACCTACGATTAAGCTTACATGATCACTCCATTTTGTATCATCACGAACTGTTATGGCCTAGAACATTTGTTCTAGTTGACCGATTCCAATTTTCACTCAGTTATACTGTACTCAGAGGCTACTGCAGTTTTAGATTAGATTAATACTTGTTCAATAGATCACGAATACGACACTTCGTAATGATGTGGAACGTGTCAGGTTAATAAAATATGTCTGTACAAGATATTGCATTACACAAAATATTGCATGACACTAATGTTTCAGCTAGTCCCCCCCCCCCTTAATTTATATCTAAAAATTCAGCCAGTGAGTAGAAGGAGTTATCATCTAGAAATTCTTTTAATTTATTTTTAAATGTTGGTTGACTATCTGTCAGGCTTTTGATGCTGTTTGGTAGGTGACCAAAGACTTTTGTGGCAGCATAATTTACCCCTTTCAGTGCCAAAGTCAGATTTAACCCTGCATAGTGAAGATCATCCTTTCTTCGGTGTTATAGCTATGCACACTGCTATTACTTTTGAACTGGGTAGGATTATTAACAACAAATTTCATAAGTGAATATATATACTGTGAGGATCCTTAAATAGATGTCTGCAGGATGACCGTCGGTGGGCTCCAGCAATTATTCTGATTACGTGTTTTTGAGCAATGAACACTTTTCTACTCAGCGATTAATTACCCCAGAATATGATGCCATACGAAAGCAGTGAATGAAAGTAGGCATAGTAAGCTAATTTACTGAGATTCTTGTCACCAAAATTTGCAATAACCCTAATAGCATATGTAGCTGAACTCAGACGTTTCAGCAGACCATCAATGTGTTGCTTCCAGTCTAACCTCTCATCAATGGACACACCTAAAAATTTTGAAAATTCTACCTTAGCTACAGACTTCTGTTCAAAGTCCATATTTATTACTGGAGTTGTGCCATTTACTGTACGGAACTGTATATACTGTGTTATATCAAAATTTAAAGAGAGTCCGTTTGCTGAGAACCACTTAATAATTTTGTGAAAGACATCATTTACAATTACATAACTTAGTTCTTGGTTTTTGGACGTTATTACTATACTTGTATCATCAGCAAAAAGAACTAACTTTGCATCTTCATCAAAGTGGAATGGTAAGTCATTAATATATATCAACAACAGTAAAGGACCTAAGACCGAACCCTGTGGGACCACATACTTGGTACCCCCCTAGTTTGAGGAATCAGCTGTTGTTTTAACATTACATGAATCACTTATTTCAACTTTCTGCATTCTTCCAGTTAAGTATGAATTAAACCATTTGTGCACTGCCCCCCCTCAAACTTTGTGAAGTGTACAATTTCACATTTTTTGATATCCAAAGCAAATTGTCAATATTTATACTGCTTTGAATTCTTATCAAGATCTGTTGAAGATTTGACTTCATAACAAGACAACAAAAATATTAGCTGTTGGTTTCAAAACTCACCAAGTCTTTTGCAAGGCTTGTTGTGGCCAAGTTGCCCATGGTCGTTGTTTCCACATGAATATAGTTGTCCATCTGATGTTAACAGTAAGGTGTGATTGTAACCGCAAGCAACTGAAATCAGTAATATAAATTTTATTGCAAATGTCAAGAGCAACTTATTTTTTTATTCAATATGTTCAAGACTAACCTTGTTTTACACAAGTAGCTTTCGAAAATCGCAGTTCTCTTGGTATCAGGATCTGCTCTTCCTCTAGTCCTCCTAATCCCAATTCACCGTGTGTTGTATTCCCCCAGCAAAACATATCTCCCACTAATTTGTCAGGGCAACTGTTACTTCTTGAAAGCGTAAAATTCTGCAAAAATTAAAATAATAAGCTATCACATAAAATTCCAACTACTGTTCTCCAAATTTAAACTGTTACATCAACATAAATTTGCACTTGTCCCACTCACTTGATCAGGTATGCACGAACGTCAGCTTTGCATGTTTGTTTATATGTGTAATTTATGCTATACAAATATTGATTCATATGTCATTACTTTCTTAAAATTGTTACTGTGGTACTCAATGTAATAATTACCAATGCATGTTCCTCCATATTTCTGTCAAAATTTCTAGTTACTGTAATAAATTAGTTAGTCTCATGTTTACACGGGAGATTTCTCTACTCTTCACTAACATTTTACAAGAATTGTGACAACTCTGTAACGATATCAGTGCTAAAATATCTTCTGTGCCAGAACTTTCCTTTTGTGTATACAAGCTGTACAACTTTTCATTTGTCAAATTTATCTGCGTACCCTATCCATTCTCAGGAAACGATCAGTCCAGAATCTATGACGTTCACATACATGCTTCTCATCATTACACGAAAACTTCCCCACACATGGCGGTCAGAGATTATGCTGACAGCCGTCGCCGCACTCAACGACAAACTTACGCATTTGTAGTCGGATAGTTTCCATTTTTAATGAGAACTGTAGTGTAAATAAACTGTAATTAGTATTGCACCCCTCTGACGTGACATAAGGTGTGAACTATTTGAAAACATTTTTACGTGTGTGCAATATAAACGATAAATTGTTGCATGAGCTACGAAATGAGTTGCGAGTAAGAAATGCAGTAGTGTTTTGGTGGAACTTCATCTATTCGGAGTTGTTATATACTTCGTGTTGAAAAAAACTGTGTGATTTCTTAACAAAGTAATCTGTATGCCATCTATTTATATGTGTTGTGCGTAGTTGTTGTGTAAAATATCCATGAAGACGTACAGTCGAAGAAAACCAATAAAATTGAAAGACCTAATTGGTATTTGCCGACTTTGTTTATCCACCGATGGTGACAGGCGTTGTATTTTTATGGACGAGGAAGATATTCCGCTGTCAGTGAAAATAATGACATGTGCGTCAGTGCAGGTTGGTCATATAAAATGGACTTAGGTTATTTTTCATACTTTTCAGCCACAGCATTCATTTGATGCTAGAATATTATATACACACTGTAGTACAATAACTGCCTGTTATAACTATTAGTATGTATAGTATTTCTTCAAGACAAAGAAATAATTAAAGGTGAAAACCAACGAAAAGTGAAAACGTATAATTGGAACGTAGCAGACTTGTGAAATGAAGTAACAGGATTCGATTAGTAATATACCAACTTAATTAGTTTCGGAGTGGTGTGTGGTCATGTCTGTTAAATTCGTCCATTCCTGAGAGCTAGCCTGCAAGTTTCAGAGAATGTTTCTGTGAATGTGGAAAAAGTTTTTAATATGAGTTGCATTTTTATGAAGCAGTGAAAGTTAAGTGCCCTTTTTGGAGGTGTAGTACCGATTTACCTAGTGAAGATAACCCATATTCCTCTAAAACCATGTTCTTGGTTATGTGAGCAGATATTTTTATTTTATTTATCCGTCAGAAATTAGGCCTATATAGGCTATAAAACATTTTAACAAGTGGGGTATGATTAAGTGACGACAGGACATGAAGTCGTCCGTAACCTAATCTAGGAACCCTCCCAGCATTCACCATAGCAACTCGGAGCAAAACATGGGAAAACTGAATCAAGATGGCCTGACAGGGACCTAAAACTCCAGTCCTGAATGCAACCCTAGTACATTTAGATTGGTGTAGACACTTTGTGTGGTATGCAAATGGAAGGGAAATCACAAGTTCAAAGCCTACATTGTAAGTACAACATGCACAGAAAGTAAATCACTGAACGAGAGATTTTGAAAATAAAAACACTAGTGAAAAGGGAAAACACATTACATAATACTGCTGAAAATGACATGTACAACGAGTAGGTACATCATGAAACTCAGATGTAAAACACCCCAGAGAAAATAAAAACTACTACATTATGTAGCACTGCTGAAAAGTATACCACACAAAAATGTGCTTACACCATATCTATCACAAGTATGCTAGCACCAGATCCCTTCTCAGTGTATTACACTGCATCTGATACAGAGGAAATAGAAAACAACAGCAGAAACATTTCTTGCAAAGACAAATGGAGTGTAATCATTTTATGAATATTGCAGTTCTTCTAATTTCTGTGCTTCCTTAGGAAACTGGAGAGGAATTTTGCCTTATGTAAGACAGTTGTGTAATTTTCTCATCTTGACATGTTGCAGCACTTTCGTACTATGTTTAATGGGTCTGTTTATTTTCTATCTACATAATTGTAACATTTATTTATTTATTTTAATATTTATAGCTGTAAAAAGGTACTGTACTGTACTGTACAGTAAAGTACAGTGCTCTATGAAAACCAATGTAAAATATTTGACAATAATCACTCATTTTACAAATGTAAATATTTTATACCTTAGCTTCCTTGTGACGATTTTGCAGAAGGAAAGTAAGCAAACCAATCCACTGTTTGCAACACAAGAAGTGCTGAGATATGTTTGGGTGAAAATAAAATTACAAATGTTTATTGCAAAAAGTGGAATTCCTCTCTTAACACAGCATGTATGCTACATCATTTAACAGACTCAAAAAGACTCAACAATAAATGAGGACCTAGTAATCCTGTGAACTAACCTATTCTTTTACATCATTGAAACACTTCTCCACAAGAAGTGTTTTTAATTCTGCACTGAAAGCTGTTGCCAGCACCAACCTCTTTGTGTAAGTGGGCAATGCATTATAAACAGTGAAACCAAAGTGTTCCACATTTATTTATTTATATATTTTGATCCAACATCAACTGATTACAAATTTTTTTTACAGTCTTCTGGATACGTCAGAGCCTTCCTTACTAAAGTTACATATTATTGCTTGGCATTATTATCTGCACAACTTTTTCTAAATGTCATTGAGGGAATACTGTTACATATATTGATTATACATAAAAACAATTTGCTGTTGCAATACAATACATAGATCAAGGAATTTACAGTTTGAGACACAGTCATCAGATTGGAGATTCAAATATTTACAGTGTGTGACACAGTCTTAAGATCTGAGATGCATTTATTTTTAGATAGATGGTCTTCCATCATACTGGTGTACTAAATCTAGAAACTCATCCATTGAATACACAGGATTGTTTATAGTAGAAAGAAACTTCCACATGGGAAAAATATATTAAAAACAAAGATTCCAAGGCTTACCAAGCGGGAAATCGCCGGTAGATAGGCACAATAAATAAAACACACACACACACAGAATTTCAAGCTTTCGCAACCGACGGTTGCTTCTTCAGGAAAGAGGGAAGGAGAGGGAAAGACGAAAGGATGTGGGTTTTAAGGGAGAGGGTAAGGAGTCATTCCAACCCCGGGAGCGGAAATACTTACCTTAGGGGGAAAATAGGACAGGTATACGCTAGCGCGCGCGCGCCCCCCCCCCCCCCCCCCCCACACACACACACGCACACACACACACACACACACGCACATACACAGACACACAAGCAGACATTTGTAAAGGCAAAGAGTTCGGGCAATTTGGAGATAGGATGAAAGCAACTCAGTAGTTAGTGAGGGCTTTTCTCATAAAGTGTTGTTCTGTGAGAGATGTTGTGGGATCTCTCTCTACTTCTAGTGTTGTGAGAGTATATTTCTTTATGAAGCTTTTTTTTTTTTTTTTTTTTTTTTTTTTTTTTTTTCCCCTGCCATAATGATTATCTTAAGTACTTACAGGTTATGAACAGTTAGTACTTTAAATTATTTAAACAAATTTCTGCAGGACTCACTGGCACGTTTCTTTCTCATAATTCGAAGTGCCTTCTTTTGTAGGATAAGTACACTTTTCATAATACTTTTACTGTTGGATCCCCATACCTCTATTCTATAGACTAGCTTAGATGAGATTAAAATAGTGTAAAATATATTTGTCTCAGAGTCGTAATCTTACAATTAAGTGTCAGTTTTCTTAGGGCATATATGATAGTAGATAGCTTTTTACCAATATCGTTTATGTTATCAGACCAGTTTAACTCTGCATCAAGTGTCAGGCCAAGAAATTTGGCCTTTTTTAATGTATTCACCACCAATTAAAATTTGGTTTTCATTAGTTTCTTGCCTCCCAAGATCAAATTCAATATAGACAGATTTATTTATGTTTAATTTTGGTTTGTTTTCATTAAAATACTACACCGTGGTTTAGTGGTTATGATACTAAACTGTTGCTTGGAGGGTCCTGATTTCAAAACTCACCTGGGCTGTATAATTTTAATTTCTATATTTGGTTCAAGTAAATTCTAGTAGTGTTCACAAATGTCGAGCATCATTGTACTGGAAGGTTCTGTAGCTGTGTATATACTCTATGTGTTCTGGCCAGAGACAGTTCGCTCTGCGCTCTTGTATGTGCAAATGCTGAATAAACCTTCATTAAGTGAAGTTAGTGTTCGTCCTTCATCTAATTACACCGTATTCTATGTGACAATATGGACATCTTAATTGAAGAACTTAAGATTAAGCTTCAGACTTCAAGTAGTTGTAGTAAAGTTCAAATTTTGACCCTAGCCCCAAATAGCTATACTATTGAAAATTGCTCTTTCAACTACAATGGTGAAGAAGGCTAGGAAACTGAAGATGGACGGTGGAATTTTGGCAACACCTGCAAACCGAAAAACGAAAAAGCTCAATGTTGAAGTAAAACAAAATGCCCTCGCTCTTTTTTTAAGATGATGATTTTTCTCATTTATGCCCGGGCAGAAAGAATTGTGTTGCAGTAAGAATAAATGAGAGAAAGAATCACAACATGGTTTCAGAAAGAGTAAATCTACAGAATCATCAATTGTCAGTGTAACAGAATACATTGTACAGTCCTTAGATGAGAAAAAGGTTGCCTCTGCAATGTTTCTGGATCTTTCAAAGGCATTTGACACCACTGACCATGAAGTGCTGATACAAAATTAAGCAGCTATGGCATTCGGGGGCAACCAGGTGAATGGATAAAATCATACTTGTGCAACCACAAGCAGTGTGTATCATTAGGAAACTCATACCAATCAGAAATCAAACCCATCAAATATGGAGTGCCACAGGGTTTGTTAATGGGACCATTGTTATTTAATGTGTTTGTTAATTATATAGGTGTTGAGGAGGAAGAAAAGAAAATATTGTACGCTGATGACATGACAATACTAAATAGTGACCAAAATATGGAACAGCTTGAGAGAAGAGCATACATATCTTCAAATTTCACAGCTCTATGGCTGTTGGAAAATGAACTGGTTATAGATCTAAAAAAGACTATGTATGCAGTGTTTAAAAACAAGGAAAAGGCTGTAGGCATGGACTTAGAGGTTGATGGAACAAGGCTGGAAGAAGTAGAACCTGCTAGATTCTTAGGTATTCTTGTGGATAATGAACTGAAATGGAAAAAACATATTAATAATGTCTGTAAGAAACTGAGCTCTGTCATATTCTTAATGATGCAGCTATCACAGTATTCAGACAAGAAACTTCTGTGTACAGTGTATCATGGACTTTTCGTACCATACTTACAGTATGGAGTAACTGTGTTGGGAAACACTCAAACAAACAAGAGACAAAACGAGTGTTCACATTACAAAAAAAAGCAATTAGGACCATTTTAAGAAGAAAGACCTCTGAAACATGCAGAAACTGTTTCAAGAATTTAGGTATCTTAACTTTTTCATCGTTGTATATATACAAAACAATAATGTACATAACAAAAGGTAGTGAGGACTGGATTACAAATGCTAGTGTACACACCCACAATACATGAAGGAAGAATGAAGTACGGAGCATACCCCACTCACTGGCAATGATAGAAAAAGGACCCCAGTACTCTGGTATCAGACTAATAAGAAGTCTGCCCAATAACCTGCAAGATAGTGTACTTCACAATGACTTTCCAAAGAAATTTAAAGACTATCTCATTGAAAAAGAGTTTTACAGTATTGCAGAATACTTATGCCATTAAATCTGTATATATTGTTATTCATTATCAGTGATGTAAAAATGTAAGCTAAAGGTGTAGAAAAATAAGTGATAAAGAATGTTAATACTTTCACATGTCCTATATTACACGTACATTTACTGTACACAATGTAATCTTACAGGATCAAATAAAATTCAATTCAATTCAACAAACAGAAACGCCTGTTCCTTTGTAACCTGAAATAAATGTTCATTGCTTATTGTAAGCAATATGAAAATCAACTAAGCTCAAAATTTTGTGTGCTCAGACTGAAATGGTGTACTACAGTTGGCACTTCTGGGTCACATTCAATACATGTACATGCAATTTGTCGAAATGTCAAATTAATGTTGGCTTCAGTAACATCCATCCAAGGATGACTACAAAGATTTGATGGAAACGAATGACTGTCTGTGTCATGATACCTTTCAAATAAAGTTAATAACATATTTAACCCTTTCAGACCTGGAGGTCACAATTGTGTACATAAAGTTTGTTCACTAATGTTTTGCTGACAATAAATCTCAGGTGCATCCAAACTCACTGTGCACATTTGTGTTTGTTTCTTTTAGCCATGCTCCAGCAGCTGCTGCTCTCTTGTGAGCAGTCTGTGAACCACATAGTAAAATATACTCTTTGGTGTTGTCTCTCGGTGGGCAGCCATTACTCATTGACTTTATTGCTATAATAGTTACGTTGTGGGTTTTGTTAATGAATGTTTTGTGTGGTTTCCTTCTTTTGGAAACGTTAGACTTTCTTTCAGTGGAATTTTCAACAATTTCATTCAGTTCATATTTGTGTTATGTATCAAGTAAGTTTAATGTACACATTTTTGTACAACAGGTCCTTAATGGTGTATATTAGGAAACATAACCTACAATGTGCCTCAGCTGTATTTGCATGGCTATGGTAGTTATGTGTGGTAGTTTTTTCAGTAATTTCAGTACCAGCAGCAAGGAGGAGAATAACTTGACCTTTTGAAGATTCTGTCTTATATTCTCCAATACAATACTTCAAAAGATATATACCAATTCGTTTGTTCACTAGCATGGCATCACATACTAATATTTATGCATTACAACAAGGGAAATCCTCAGTCAAGCAGACAACTCTTCAAGAACTAGAGGTGCTATTGGGTTTGCATATATTGACTGGCACTTTGAAATTTCGCATATTACGAATGTATTGGGATACAAGCCTGAAGGTAAATGTGTGTTTGGAAAACATGTAACGAGACAGATTTTTTGAATTACTAACAAATTTACACAGCCAATCCAAAATGCTGCAGTGAACTTCCTATAGAAGAGAATGTTTGTGTGGCTGAAGGAATTATTCTTTTCTCTGGAAAGTTTTCTGCAAAGCAGTATGTCAAAGGAAACCAAGTCCATGGGGAATCAAAGTCTTTATGTTGTGTGGAAGTTCTGAAATCTCAAGGCATAAATGCAGCAGGCACTTTCTGTCAAAACAGATTTGGAAAGAACTTGCCTTTTTCAGATGATAAAACAAACCAGATGTCACTGTGAAAAATCACTAGTGCTGATGACATTACCCTGTGTAAGTGGTTAGACAATAGGCCAGTTGTATTTTGATCGAACTTCGTTGATAAAGGCTCAGTGGAAGAAGTTGAGTGTTGGGACAAAAAGCACCATAAATATGTGGAAGTAGAAAGACCTGAAATAGATAGAAGATATAATCATGCAATGGGTGGTGTGGATCTATTTGATCAATTGATAAGCTACTACAGAGTTTTCATCAGATCTCGAGAATGGCCTTTGCGTATGATTTTTCATGCTGTTGATTTTGGCATCATGCAAAGTTGGTTGGAATACAGATGAGATGCAGACAACATGTCTATGCCAAAGAAGAAGCAAATGGACCTTCTTTGCTTTCGTATCAGGGTAGCAGATGGATTGATATTGTGCCAGAAGAAAGTGACTGAAAAGAATAGGGGGTGTCCATCTGATGAAAGTCTGGCTTCAGACATGAGAGTCATACCAAGAAAAAGAGGAGAATTACGACCAGCTACAGAGATACAGTTTGATTCCATTGACCATTTGCCTTTGCATGATGAAGGAACTCCAAGTCGGTGCAATTTTCCAAAATTTACAGGGCGTTCTAGAACTCAGCACAGAAAATATAAAGTACATTTGTGTCTCAAAAAGGACAGATATTGAATTTTGCAGTTTCATACTAAACCTTAAAATCAGTGTGTTGACCATTGTTGTTTAAATAAGAACTGTAATTTGGAATTATTTTTATTATTTCTTCTATTTTAAAGTGAAATAAAGAGTGGCATACTTGATCCAGACTGTTAACTTCCTTAATGTATGACATGTAGCTCGAGACCTGATGGACACAATTGTGTACATTAAATATCTAGAAGACTAGAGATCATATGAAATTTTTTCTTAGAAAAATGTTGTCAGGAGACTCACCTGAATGTAAAAATCATCTTAGACATTTTTTTTAGTGAATAAAAAATCAGGTCTGAAAGGGTTAAAGGCAAAGATTGAAAACATTAAGAACATTTATTACTTTAGTGCTGGTTCAGTTGTTCAATAGAAGAATTTCATCCATTTATGTTTGCACATAAAGAATTTTGGCATCACTGCTGAATGGAATTTCTTTTTGAACAAGCCATGGTAAATCACCTTGTGATGGCGTTGCAAACAGCAAAAAAACTAGCAGCCTGTGCTGACTCCATATGATTTGTTCAAATTCTGTGGTGATAGATGAAGAAATTCCAGCACTCTCAGTTTCAAGTTTATAACCATGACAGTATGTTGCATATAAGTATGTCAATTTTTGATGGTTTGGAAATATGTGAAGTTTCTCGTGAACAACAAGATGTCCTCATCAGCTTTATCCATCCATATGGTTCTGCTCATTCCTTCCACTCGACAACTGTTAAAGACACCTGCTGGGTTCCTGAGAAACATGCTTTCATGACTTAAGAAGCAGCATCATCATCATCAGGAATACAACACAGTTATCAACAATCTGTCCGTGACAGAATTGTTGAACTGTTTAACCAAAAATGGAACTGCCTAGTATTTTTTGTGCTGCAAATTTGCCGTGTTGTATATTATACGTGTTTTTATGACATGTTAAATTAGTGTTTGAAACTGATTTATATACTCGAATAAAAAAATTGAGAGACTTAATGAGCAAAATGTTCCAGTTTTCAATCCCCTTGAAGTGCTAAAATAATAACTTTTGAAACGTATTGATACTAATCAAAATGCAAGATCCAGAAATTAAACAATATAACTTTGAAAGCTTAAAGTGTGCTCTCTCTCCAGCTGTGGCAAGAAAAAAGGGACTGGATTTATGAGTGACAGAGTGTTTTGCTGTTTCTCTTTTTGTGGGGAGTGGTGTTGATTGAGTAAATATTTTGTACTTGGTGCATAGCTTTGCAGTTGTTACACTTGCCTCAATCAATTCTTGAGTATTTCCAGGAGGTGCAAGTGAGTATTCAGAATACTAGATCACATTGATTTCCATTTTCTCATTTTGAGATTTGTATGTAACAGAGTTTACTTTGTGAATCTGTTGCAGGCACAATGCTGTATGTGTCCCGATTCATGGCAGTGACGGCACTCTGCTTGGTGGAAGGAGCAAAGTTTGCAGTTACATGTAGTTTTTTTTTTTTTTTTTTTCTCTCCATCAGTCTACTAACTGGTTTGATGCGGCCCGCCACGAATTCCTTTCCTGTGCTAACCTCTTCATCTCAGAGTAGCACTTGCAACCTACATCCTCAATTATTTGCTTGACATATTCCAATCTCTGTCTTCCTCTACAGTTTTTGCCCTCTACAGCTCCCTCTAGTACCATGGAAGTCATTCCCTCATGTCTTAGCAGATGTCCTATCATCCTGTCCCTTCTCCTTATCAGTGTTTTCCACATATTCCTTTCCTCTCCGATTCTGTGTAGAACCTCCTCATTCCTTATCTTTTCAGTCCACCTAATTTTCAACATTCGTCTATAGCACCACATCTCAAATGCTTCGATTCTCTTCTGTTCCGGTTTTCCCACAGTCCATGTTTCACTACCATACAATGCTGTACTCCAGACGTACATCCTCAGAAATTTCTTCCTCAAATTAAGGCCGGTATTTGATATTAGTAGACTTCTCTTGGCCAGAAATGCCTTTTTTGCCATTGCAAGTCTGCTTTTGATGTCCTCCTTGCTCCGTCCGTCATTGGTTATTTTACTGCCTAGGTAGCAGAATTCCTTAACTTCATTGACTTCGTGACCATCAATCCTGATGTTAAGCTTCTCGCTGTTCTCATTTCTACTACTTCTCATTACCTTCGTCTTTCTCCGATTTACTCTCAAACCATACTGTGTACACATTAGACTGTTCATTCCATTCAGCAGATCATTTAATTCTTCTTCACTTTCACTCAGGATAGCAATGTCATCAGCGAATCGTATCATTGATATCCTTTCACCTTGTATTTTAATTCCACTCCTGAACCTTTCTTTTATTTCCATCATTGCTTCCTCGATGTACAGATTGAAGAGTAGGGGCGAAAGGCTACAGCCTTGTCTTACACCCTTCTTAATACGAGGAAGTCCACTCTTATTATTCCCTCTTGGTTGTTGTACATATTGTATATGACCCGTCTCTCCCTATAGCTTACCCTTACTTTTTTCAGAATCTTGAACAGCTTGCACCATTTTATATTGTCGAACGCTTTTTCCAGGTCGACAAATTCTATGAACGTGTCTTGATTTTTCTTTAGCCTTGCTTCCATTAATAGCCGTAACGTCAGAATTGCCTCTCTCGTGCCTTTACTTTTCCTAAAGCCGAACTGATCATCACCTAGCGCATTCTCAATTTTCTTTTCCATTCTTCTGTATATTATTCTTGTAAGCAGCTTCGATGCATGAGCTGTTAAGCTGATTGTGCGATAATTCTCGCACTTGTCAGCTCTTGCCGTCTTCGGAATTGTGTGGATGATGCTTTTCCGAAAGTCAGATGGTATGTCGCCAGACTCATATATTCTACACACCAACGTGAATAGCCGTTTTGTTGCCACTTCCCCTAATGATTTCAGAAATTCTGATGGAATGTTATCTATCCCTTCTGCCTTATTTGACCGTAAGTCCTCCAAAGCTCTTTTAAATTCCGATTCTAATACTGGATCCCCTATCTCTTCTAAATCGACTCCTGTTTCTTCTTCTATCACATCAGACAAATCTTCACAATCATAGAGGCTTTCAATGTATTCTTTCCGCCTATCTGCTCTCTCCTCTGCATTTAACAGTGGAATTCCCATTGCACTCTTAATGTTACCACCGTTGCTTTTAATGTCACCAAAGGTTGTTTTGACCTTCCTGTATGCTGAGTCTGTCCTTCCAACAATCGCATCTTTTTCGATGTCTTCACATTTTTCCTGCAGCCATTTCATCTTAGCTTCCCTGCACTTCCTATTTATTTCATTCCTCAGCGACTTGTGTTTCTGTATTCCTGATTTTCCCGGAACATGTTTGTACTTCCTCCTTTCATCAATCAACTGAAGTATTTCTTCTGTTACCCATGGTTTCTTCGCAGCTACCTTCTTTGTACCTATGTTTTCTTTCCCAACTTCTGTGATGGCCCTTTTTAGAGACGTCCATTCCTCTTCCATGTGTTGACTACTGTGCTATTCCTTATTGCTGTATCTATAGTGTTAGAGAACTTCAAACGTATCTCGTCATTCCTTAGAACTTCCGTATCCCACTTTTTAGCGTATTGATTTTTCCTGACTAATGTCTTGAACTTCAGCCTACTCTTCATCACTACTATATTGTGATCTGAGTCTATATCTGCTCCTGGGTACACCTTACAATCCAGTATCTGATTTTGGAATCTCTGTCTGACCATGATGTAATCTAATTGAAATCGTCCCGTATCTCCCGGCCTTTTCCAAGTATACCTCCTCCTCTTGTGATTCTTGAACAGGGTATTCGCTATTACTAGCTGAAACTTGTTACAGAACTGAATTAGTCTTTCTCCTCTTTCATTCCTTGGCCCAAGCCCATATTCTCCTGTAACCTTTTCTTCTACTCCTTCCCCTACAACTACAGTCGCCCATGACTATTAGATTTTCGTCCCCCTTTACATACTGCATTACCCTTTCAATATCCTCATGCATTTTCTCTATGTGTTCATCTTCAGCTTGCGACGTCGGCATGTATACCTGAACTATCATTGTCGGTGTTGGTCTGCTGTCGATTCTGATTAGAATAATCCGGTCACTGAACTGTTCACAGTAACAGACCCTCTGCCTTACCTTCCTATCCATAACGAATCCTACATCTGTTATACCATTTTCTGCTGCTGTTGATATTACCCGATACTCATCTGACCAGAAATCATTGTCTTCCTTCCACTTCACTTCACTGACCCCTACTACATCTAGATTGAGCCTTTGCATTTCCCTTTTCAGATTTTCTAGTTTCCCTACCACGTTCAAGCTTCTGACATTCCACACCCAGACTCGTAGAACATTATCCTTACGTTGATTATTCAATCTTTTTCTCATGGTAACCTCCGCCTTGGCAGTCCCCTCCCGGAGATCCGAATGGGGGACTATTCTGGAATCTTTTGCCAATGGAGAGATCATCATGACACTTCTTCAACTACAGGCCACATGTCCTGTGGATACACATTACGTGTCTTTAATGCAGTGGTTTCCATTGCCTTCTGCATCCTCATGTCGTTGATCATTGCTGATTCTTCCGCTTTTAGGGGCAATTTCCCACCCCTAGGACAAGAGAGTGCCCTGAACCTCTATCTGCTCCTCCGCCCTCTTTGACAAGGCCGTTGGCAGAATGAGGCTGACTTCTTATGCCGGAAGTCTTCGGCCACCAATGCTGATTATTTATCAAAATTTAGGCAGTGGCGGGGATCGAACCCGGGACCGAAGACGTTTTGATTATGAATCAAAGACGCTACCCCTAGACCACGGGTCTACAGACATGTAGAACAACATATAACAAAAGACTTCAGAGTGCATGAATTTGCAGAGAAACCGGCTGACACGTCATGTGCTACTTGCACCGCTGTTTGTGGCTGCTGTCAGCATGAACTATGCAGGACCATGCCTGCTTAGTAGAACTATCCACAAGCAGGGTTGCAATAACAGGGGCATTAAAGTCTATTTCTGTGAAAACCGACACTTCCTGTGTTTCTTTTAATGTATCAGAGAGAGCAAGTTTGTGATGCTTTAAAATCACAGCCTGTATTCTGTTGTCAGCCATGTTCTAAATAATTGCGCCACAAAGCATTTCATCTTGATAAGAAGCTCGACAAGTGCAGGTAATTTGCAATTTCTCACCATGCCTTGTAAGTTTGATTTGTATGGTGGTAACTACGAAAAAATTAGAAATGAGCAGCAGCTGCATGAATTTGTGCATCAAATAAAGTGTGTAACTTCCAAAGAACTTCTTCGTAGTGTGGGATACGAGGCTCTACTTGGGGGGGGGGGGGGGGGGGGGGAAGAACTTAAGACAAAGCCTGAAAATTGACACTACGAGAGAGAGAGAGAGAGAGAGAGAGAGAGAGAGAGAGAGAGAGAGGGGGGGGGGATGTCATGTGTCACCTATGATTTTTTGGCTGCAAAGTGGTCTTCAAGCTGGGCATTGTATTCTGTTCGGTTCTCTTGATTTTCGTAAATGGAATGGAAGAGAGGAAGCAGCACATTGCCTCCTGAAATCTGTGCATCAGATACAGCTTGCTGCTGGATTTGCTGTGCATTTGTAATTTGGTTATTGCTGTTAATGTCTGAATGAATTATTGTGTCTGAAACTGAGTAAATGTAGTGAATGATTGCTCTCCTGTAATTGCCATTTCACATACAAACATCAAATACACTTCAGTATTTTTGAAAATGAGAAACAGTAAAGTTAAAAATTGTGATTCAGGTTTTTATGTCATTTTGTTGTCTCGCTAGAGTTGTACTGTGGGAAGCAAGGAGACAATGTTTGATGGCTGGTATCCTCTTTCTATAGCACAAATAGCATGCATATATTAACTGGGTTCTTTATTCATATGGGCAAAAAATTACGTAACTCAAGATAGTCATTGTTTTACAAGCTCTCTGCAATAGCCCACGTTAGCCTCACTGCTGGTGAACTACAAATCCATTATGTACACTATTCTGGTCTCTGTGTGCTGCTTGGTTTTGAACTAGAGGCTGTGACTATGACTCCGACTTGTTGCCTCACCGGGTACCAGACAGGAACTCACTGGGTGCAACAGGCTGGCCCTCTGGTCCGCAGCAGTAATCTAAATAATGGCAACCAAGAGGACTTTGGCAGCATATTGCCTGCGAGTTTGCTTTTGGCCTCTGTCAATCTCCTTGCAATCCCCCCCCCCCCCCCCCCCCCCCCACCGAAATGGTGCACCTTGTGATGTAGTGAGGTTGCGAATGATGATGGGGTGGGAGGCTGGACACTGGACAAAAAGATTGGCTGGGAGCTGTAGCTGTGGAGGACCCCATACTCCCGATCATACCCCACCATCTGGCTTGCGAGGCAACAGGAACATACTCTGGAAAACTGCTGCCAGGGAGCACGTCCAGGCCTGAGGACGTGTGCTGGGGCAATGATGGTGATGGCTATGGCAGTGGTGGGCTTTGGTCCATGGGGTCAGTAGGTGGGGACAATGAGAGTGAGGGCGCACCATCCGTCCACTACTCCTGGTGTGCAGCAAGTGACTGCGAAGACCATGTGGTCCCATGAAGCTGTGAGTCTGGGGGAAGAAAAAAGAAAAGCAGCAGAATCAAGGGGCGAATGGCATGCCCGAATTTGGTCTGCTGGTGTCTCTGCAAACCATTGGGACCTGCAGTTAAACACATAGAATGGCCAATGTGTTCCTGGATCACACATCCTTCCCAGCACCCACAGTTACCAAGATCGCGCAGCGCAAAGTCATATTTGCGGGCCATTGGCTGCTACACTTGCTATACCCACCGCAGCATCCAATGGTGGTGGCCATGCAGAAGTTGCACTGATGATGGTCCATTTCATGGGTGGGAGCAATAGGAGGTGAGAAAGAATTGCAGTGCCTGTTCCCATGTGTGTATGGTGCGAAGCTTGGCCATCTGTTGCTTGAAAGTGCGTACAAAGCATTCTGCTTCTTCGTTGGACTGCGGGTGAAACGGAGCACTTGTTAGACGACGAATGTCATTTAATTCACAAAACTATTCAAACTTACGGGAAGTGACCTCTAGTCTGTTGTCCGATGCAAGTATTTATGTAAATGTTTGATGCAAAATATGAGGACAACAGTTGAATGGCGCTATGTGATGTGGTAGAGTTCATAGCCACCGCAAATGGAAACTTGTTAAAAGAATCTACCACTCTGAGCCAACGAGTGTTCCAAAATTGTTGTGCAAAGTTAATGTGCACTTGTTGCCATGGCAATTGAGTCTTAGGCCAAGCTGCAAAGGTTTGTGGTGGAGTGGAGTGGATTGGTTCTCCATGCATGTGCAACACTGTGATGTCATCTTTTCAATGTGGACGTCCATGCCTTGCCAAGTACAGTGTGGGCAAGCTAACTGTTTAGTGTGAAGAAACCCCAATGTCCTATGCAGTACTATGGAAATAAGCACATGCAATTGTCCACTGTCATTTTGATCTAGAATCACACCTTTTTGTACTGAAATTTTATGCTTTTGTGCAAAATATCAGCGCACAACTGAGTTCTGGATACTGTTCAATGAACAAGGCCAAGACGTGTGAATATAATTCAACAAAATCTTGAGATCTGGGTCTCCTTCCGTGGCCTGTGCAATTTTTTTATAGTGCAAGGGAAAAGATTCAAGTAATTTACAGTCCTGTGCATCGATGTGGCAACAAGATGCGACAGATGGATCAGAGTCTGGGCCAATCAGAAGGCGAGATAGGGCATCTGCATTGCCATGCTTTGCTGCAGGCGTGTACACAATTTCATACTTGTACTGCAAAAACAGCAAAGCCCAATGTTGCAATTTTTGAGCAGTGCATGCAGGAACCAGCTTTGATGGATAAAACAAGGACTGCAAAGGCTTGTGATCTGTCACTATATAGAACATAAGACCATACAAATGGTGATGGAATTTTATCACACCATACAGAATAGCATGAACTTCTTTTTCAATT
This sequence comes from Schistocerca gregaria, assembly GCF_023897955.1. NCBI lineage: Eukaryota > Metazoa > Arthropoda > Insecta > Orthoptera > Acrididae > Schistocerca > Schistocerca gregaria. The sequence continues at coordinate 1,003,714,789 of NC_064920.1, forward strand.
TTAGATTAACTGTACTGAGTTTGCGTGAGCAACTTTGAGGCAAAAGCAATAGGTCTGTCTTGTGCACCAATTCTGTGTGAAAGCACTGCGCCAATCCCATAGGAAGAAAAGTCAGCTTGCAAAACTATGGGCTTAGCAGGGTCAAAATGTACTAAACATCTGTTACTTTGGCAAAGCATTTTTGGGTTTCTGAAATGCATCTTGACAGTCTTTGCGACACATGCAATGCAGTGGAGCTGCAATCTGAGTGGCATTCAGTATGAACCAAATGTAGTACGTCATCTCACCTAGTACTGACTGCAGTTCAGACACATAGTGAGTAATAGGCAGGTCATGGATTACAAACAAATGAGATTGGAATGAGGCACTGTTTATCACATGAATGAAGTACTGTAGTTCAGTTTGGAAAAAGTCACACTTTTTGAGATGTCACTGGAGTCGTGCTTCTGACAACACTCAAAAAAAGAGTACTTAATTTGGCAATGTGTTCCTCTAGCGTATGACCTGAGATGCAATACTGTCAAGGTAGTTTGAACAAAACAGCACTCTTGCAGTCAGCTGTTCCATGTAACATTGAAAAATGGCAGGTGCACAAGCACTACCAAAGGGCAAATGCAATCCTAAGTATTTATTTACAAAAAACACTTTCAGTGTTTCTTCATCCAATGGAATTTGCAAGTAGGCATCATGCATATCTGTCATAGGAAAGTAACGTCCTGCGGCAAGCCTGTCCATGAATTCCTTAGGCAGGATAATGAATAAGTGCCAACTACCATCTTGGGTTGACCAGACTTCAAGTCAACATAAATACGAATGCAACCAGAAGCCTTAGGCAACAAAAATAGTGGACCTGTCATCAACTAGCAATTAATCCACTATCTTGCAATTCCTTCAGTTCACTGGCTACTTTGTCTCGTAAAGCAATTGAAATGGGGTGACCATGAAAAAATGTAGGCTGTGCATTGTCTTTCTGTGTCACATGCACTATGAGGTTATTAGCTTTTCCCATTACTTCTGAAAATAGTTTAAAAATTCTTTAAGCAACTTAGCAACACTTGTGTTTTGGACCACAAGCCAATATGGAAAGTACATCTAATCTGAAAATGTTCTCACTGTACCTTGATTTCAACACTGTCCTAGTATGAGATTTGTAAGTTGCAGGCAAGCCACACTGTCCAAGCACTGGAATTTCCTGTCTGATGTAAGCAGTGATGTGCTTGTTAGATTCAGAAAGGCATGGTGAGCCTAACTGTTTGTACGTGGCATGATTAAGCAAAGTGACTGAGGCACCTGTGTCTAACTGAAAGGTCACACGGCAGCCAGCAATTCATAATCAGACAAATAGTTTGAACATCGTTGCACAGCACTAAGGTGAGAATGAGACACAACCTTAATCTTACTTTTGTCAGAACCTTTTGTAGGTTTGGTAAACACAATGTTCACTGCATGTGCACAAGCCTGTTTTTTTTCTGACAGCGGGCAAAATTGGCAGTTTTTTGCCATTGCAAATAAACTGCTTGGACATTGCCTTTCTTTCCAGGCGTGTAATACGTTGCATTACGTGATGGGCAATCCTGTCTCTTTATGGGGTGCAAAACATCTAGTGCAAGATGTTACTAAGTTCACAGGTGCTTATCTGTCTACGTGGCTGTCTGTGCTGCTGTGTACACTCTCATTGTTGTGGCTGCTTGGGGCGGTCACGAGCAACAGGCCACTTGACCCAACAAATCAGGGCCTGTTCAAACTCATTGGCCCCTATGGAACCCGAATCATATTGCTCTGAGATTTTCAACCCTTGTGGAAGTGATAAATCTGAGTACTTTAGGATCTGTTCCTGTATTCTACTGCCTGCGACATTGAGCGTTATAGCATCCCTAATCATTAAGTCACTGTAGAAGTTGCCTCAACTACACCTAAATTTACACTTCCTAGTCATGCCCATTAATTCTGTACACCACTGACCGTATGTCTGCTCTGGCTTTTTCTGCAATCAAAGGAACTAATATCTGGCTGCAGCTACTTGGACTTGCTGGCTTTTTCTGCAATCAAAGGAACTAATATCTGGCTGCAGCTACTTGGACTTGCTGGTCATAGTACTGGGTTAATGCAGTGATTACTTTGTCAACACTGAGTTCGTTTGGAGTGCACAGTGAGCTTGGAACTGTGTCAGGTATTCAAGCCATTCCGCTTCTATGTCATTGAATATCTGGAACATTGGTATGCTGGTCGACATCGCTTGTTGTTCTAGTCGCTCGGTAGGCTGTTGTTGTTGTGCGGCCAACACTGCTTGTGCAGCCAGAAGTTGTCGTACCGTCGTCAGCGAGGCAGCAATTTGTTGGTTCTGAAACTAAAAAACTTGGGTTAGATCCATCACATTGGTCATTTGCAGTTGAGGGGGCACAGGGTCAGGAGATGGAGGGGGCGGGGTAGTCGTCGTCTACACAAATACTTTACAGCAAAAAAACAAGAAAAGCCTTTGGAAAGAGAAAATTCATTAGTCCTGCAGCTCTGCTTTTGGAATACGTGCAAGAACACACAAAGAAATTAGCAATGAACACCCCTGCAAGCTAAAACACAAGAGAAACAAGCAGAATCTTCTTCTGAATTATGCTCGTCGCCATCATTTATGTTCTCTCATTGTCTCTCTAGAGCTGTACCATGAGAAGCAAGGAGAGAATGTTTGGTGGCCCTTATCCTCTTTCTATAACACAATCTGCACATATATATTAACTGTGTTCTCTATTCATAAGAATAGAAAAATATTTAACCAAGATGGTCATTGTTGTACAAGCTCTCTGTAATAGTCCACATTAGTCTCACTGCTGGTAAAGTACAAGTCTCCTATGTATACTACTCCGGTCGCTGTGTGCTGCCTGATTTTGAGCTGGAGGCTGTGACTGTGACTGACTGACTCCAACTCCGACTCTGACTCAGTGCCTCACCGGATGACAAACTGGAACTCACTGGGTGCAACAGACTGGCCCTCTGGTCCGCAGCAGTGCTCTAAGCCTTTAGATCAGGTTCCTCCCCACGGGAAACAAACCTTTGGCCTGAAAAATTACCAGTCATGACACTGATGTGGGTGTGCCAACTGTAAAAACTGTTAGTTCGCCTAAACAGGTCATTCCAAAGGATTTAAATATGCTAAATCTCATGTTAGTAATTTTTCAAAGTGTCTGTAGCAAAATCCTCAAGTTACTCTTGAAATAAACAGTAGTAATGCCAATATTGTATTAGGTATAGAAAGTTGGTTGAAAGCAGACATAAATAGCAGTGAAATTATGAACTCGGATTGGACAATATTTAGGAAGGATAGGACTGATGCTATGGGAGGTGGTATGTTCATTGCAGTTAAAAGCTGTTTAAACGCAGTGGAGATCAATACTAGGTCAGACTGTGAAATAGCCTGGATAAAGCTGTCAATCAGACAAGGAGTGACCATTGCATTAGGATGTTTTTACAGACCACCAGCATCCGAAACAAACGTCGCAGAACCTTTCAGGGAAAGTCTTGAGTACATAGGAAATAAATATCCAAATTATCCATTATTTATATGTGGAGACTTTAATCTGGTGTCCATTGACTGGGAAAATCACACATTTATGACAGGGGGCAGAAGCAAAGACTCGTGTGAAGTTATTCTAGGAGCGCTCTCAACATACAACCTTGAGCAATTGGTTAGAAAACTAACTCGAGATGGGTACATATTAGATATCTTGGCAACAAACAGACCAGGAAGGTAATCTATCAGAAGGTATTAGTTACCGTAAGGTCATTGTGGCTTCTATGTCAGTGGAAGTTGCAAAAGAACCGAAGAAGCAGCATGAAGTTTTCTTGTTCGGGAAAGCAAATAAAAGTGTTATTAATTAATATCTTCATAATCAGCTCCAAGCATTCACCATGGGACGCAACGATATTGAGCATCTTTGGTCGGAATTTAAAGGTATTGTCCACCACATGCTAGAGAAATATTTGCCTAGGAAAAATATAGGGGAGGGAAAGGATCCACCTTGGTTCAACAAACATATTAGGAAGTTGCTGAGAAAGCAGAAAATTTTTTGCACAGTCATTTTAAATGTAGTCACTGTCCGGCTGACAAACAGACATTATGCAAAATGAAAGCAGCTGTCAAAAGGTCAATGAGAGTTTCTTTTAACGAATTTGAAAGCAATATTTTATCTGCAGATTCTAAAAACGACCCCAAAAAATTTTGATCATACTTAATCTACGAACGCTACAAATAATTCATTGCCTTCTACTGCTGACAGTATGGGTAATGTAGTGGATTATGATAAAAGGAGGTCGAAATTTTAAACCTAGCTTTGAAAAACTCGTTTACAGTAGAGGACTGCAGCACCATTCCCCCTTTCAATTATCGAACAAACGCAAGGATGGCTGACATAGTGTTTAGTGTATCTGGTGTTGTAAAACGGTTAAGATCCTTAGACCCCAGGAAGGCATCTGGCGCAGACAGTATCCCCATAAGATTTTATATTGACCATGCTACAAATATAGCATCATTCTTATCAGAATGAGATTTTCACTCTGCAGCAGACTGCGCGTTAAGATGAAACTTCCTGGCAGATTAAAACTGTGTGTCGGACCAAGACGTGAACTCGGGACCTTTACCTTTTGCAGGCAAGTGCTCTACCAACTGGGCTACCCAAGCACGACTCACGAACCATCCTCACAGCCTTAAAATCTCATTCTGGAAACATCCCCCAGGCTATGGCTAAGCCATGTCTCCGCAGTATCCTTAATTTGTCTGGAAGTTTCATATCAGTGCACACTCCACAGAACAGTGAAAATTGCATTCTATAAATAATTTTGCTGACAGGATGCTGGTCTGGGAACATCTTATGGTAAAGACGCAGTCCCAACCAAAAAACAACACATATGCTCGGATAAATTCAGACCCAACTCCCACTTTTCCTTCAGATCCATCCTCTGTAGACTTTCCACAGATCACTCACTTCCATCATCCTTTGCCAGTCTTTCTATAAAAATAAATTCTTAATTTAAAATACCACTTACAGAGTCATTGCCATCTACAATTTGATGGTAGAACATTCTGTCATCATACTCATTGTACAAAAAAAACCAGTAAGGTACGGGATCAAGTGGAATGTGTAGCGGAGGGGTTTTGCCAGCTCCAAGATGCTTTGACATACAATCACACAGCTGCCTTCATAGAACTCCTTACCACTCCTAATCTGTGACTCTTACCTTTAATCTACTACCTAAAATACACAAAGACAACTAACAATCCTGGCAGTTTATATGTATCAGCTTCCAAGTGAGCGCACCTCAGCTCTGGTGGTATCATCTCAAACTTGCCACAGAGTGCCACTTATCCTACATAACGCACATCAACACCTTTCTAGAAAAATTGAAATACACATGGAGACTTCAGAAATTTTATGCATGATGTCCTATACTAAGACCATTGCGCAACAATAGTGGTGCTTTCTCCAGAAAATGTACACGTTCTGGGTTTCCGACAGATATAGTTCTGCTACAACACAGATAACAGATGCATCACAATGTGTTATGGAAATGGTGTGGCAGCTGGAAATGTACTTCACAGTTGAAGTACATGGGGCAGTATGATTCTTGTTGGCAAAATGTCTAAATTGAACACAAGTTCACCATTAAATTCTGCTGATATATGGACCAAATGCAATACTGCATCCAGCTGTTGTAAAATGATGCCAGTGATTTGACCAAGGCCATAGAGACATGGGTGATGCTGATTGGAAGTCCAAATCTTGCACCATATTGCCTCCATTTTTACAGCAAGCTGAAAAGAACATCTGGGGAGAAAGGGATTTTTTCCGGTGATGATGTCATGTAATGGTTCTTGAATGTCTCTATGTCCGAGGAAAAGATTTTCATTGTCAAGGAGCTGAATGATTGATAGAACGTTCTGATTGTTGTTTGCAGACTGTTGATGAATGTGTTGAAAAACAGTGTGATGTATCTTTGTCAGATTGAAGTATTCAATAAAAGTTATTTGGCCTGCCATATTAATGTGTATTTTACTTTCGAAGTCTCCTCGCATCACAGCCCCTCTCTTACTGAAACTTTCCTTTTCATCAACAGTATGACACTTACATCTATGTCATCACCATTCTTTCTCTCTCTCCCCCCCCCCCCCCCCCCCCCCACACACACACACAGAGTCAAGCAGTCTTCAACTTACAGGTGCTGTGCCCTGTGACTTAGTACTAATTCATTAATGTTGTCTTTGTAATATGAACAGTACTCCACTTCCTACGACAGCTTAACCACTTTTTTCCAATTGATACAATATCTTCCAAAAAAGTGTTTTCATTTCAATTTCATGTACAAAGATAAGTATTGGAGTACTTGATCTCTATATATAGAAATTAAGATTATTCATTGTTAGAATACAAGAAATGTATTCACTGTTGCGAATATGGAAGACCATCAGCTGTAGAATGAAATGACAACAAAAAAAAATTGTGCCAGACGAGGACTCAAACCCAGGTTTCCACTTATTGTGAGCAACTGCCGTACAATTGGGCTATCCAAATGCAACTCACAACGTGACCCAGACTTCCATAATTCGTCAATCATATGTCAGAGTCCTGTACTGTTATATTCATCATGTATATTCTAGTACAAGGTAGACATTTTAATTGAAAGTTGCTTGCCCAGTATCAGTGAATAAATACAGTATTGCAGTGCCTGTGTTGTCAGAAGTATGATGCAAAGTTCCTTTGGACATGCATTTCATAGTGGCTGTAGTCACCGCCGTGCCTGTTCCTTCAGACATGCATACTTGCCTGAAGAAACTTTGCACTGCACTCCTGAATAGTGCAGTTACTGCAATATCATATTTATCTGCTGACACCGGACATGTGACTGTCAATTAAGATGTCTCCCCTGTATGTGAATATGGTGATGTATGGAAGTTTAGGTCTGGCCATGAGTTGTGCTTGGATAGTCTAATGGTAAGGTGACCGCTTGAGATAAGCAGGAAATCCAGGTTCCAGTCCCGGACCGGCACAAATTTTCGTTTTTGTCATTGCGTTATACAGCTGATGGTTGTCCATTCTTGCAACTGTGAATACATTTCATGTATTTCGTAACAGCTGTAGCTGCTGAAATGCCTGTTCATTCAGATGTTTGTGTATGTCCAAAGGAACTTTGCGTCATACTTCTGAATAACAAAGGCACTTCCATGTTGCAGTGTTAGAAGTAATGACCATAGGTCTCATTTATTTCCACCTATTGAGTGTAAACACAACTACAAGTCACTAATGCACACAACACACATGTATCTATGTAAATGTTGATAATAGTAAGACCATGGGTGACAAATGCACATGCTACCACAGGTTGGTTAATAATTTGGTATTGATATTTGGGGATTGTGAAACACAATTTCACTGGGGCAAATTAAGGTGGACAGTAGAAGGGATTCCTCATGAAGGTCACCTATGAATATGTGGGTTGTGCATAAAAGGACAGGAAGATTGCAGAACAAGAGGTGAACTGTTGTACCGTTTAGGCAAAGACAGAGGCCGCAAAATTGAATTAGCTGTTGAAGGGGGGAGGTGTGGGTGGGAAGGGGGGAGTGGGATGTGGAGAAGGTAACAGAAAAAGAGCAAAAAGTAAGTAATTTTGATATTTCTGTTATCAAAGAGCTGAAGAACAAGTATAACCTTTTACCTGTAGAGAAGGGAGGAGTGTTTTTCAGCTCTAGGGAGGAGTCTTTTTCAGCTCTACAAGAAGGAGAGGTGCAGCAGACCAATCATAAGAATTTTTGTGACATGTTGGAAACGAAGTAAAGTAGAAAAAGAAAGGTCTTGCTACTTGGTAGCGGACATGGGACAGATTTAGACCAACAGCTCAAGGAGAAACTAATGTATGAGTACATCACAAATATTATAAATCCTCCTGCTAACCTTGGCCAGATAATAAAGAGTTTATTGAGGCACTGAGTGGGGATTTGAGTGAAGAGAAATAGATATTGATAGTTGGAAAGAATATAACAATGTGACCAATAACAGAGAATATGAGTAGTATCAGGGGTGAACTGAAGAAGCGAAATGCAGCAATCTCACACACAAGTCTGGGCTTTGTTGAGTTTCTGCAGTGGCACAATGAACCCTGCCTGAATGAAACTATCAGGCAAGTGAACTAGGAATTGAACTGGGGAGTGGCTCACTCTGGTTCTGCACTGATAGCTGATATTGGGGATACTGAAGGGCTAGCCTACACCTTAATGGGAGGAGAAGTGTAGATTAGCTGCACAGAGGGGCACCCTCACGAGTGGTATAATTCCTGTGATTACAGGCGTGAGAGGTAAGCATGTTCTAGGCTATATTCCTGATTCACACAAACTGCTTTAAAAGAAATCAAGATAAATGATGTGTTACACACAAAAGGAATTTGTTTAAATAAGCTTACCATGATGCGAGAGAAAGTTTTTAGCAAATTTCATAAACTATGTTCTTATTTATGTCATGTACATTGTATTATGTTCATGGTGAGTACCATATAATGACAGGAATTTATGTATTAAACATAGAAGACCATAAATTACCAGCCCATTTTTGTAGGGAAATTATTTAGAAAGGAGGAATTGTCATGTACGCAAAAAATAAAATAAAGTTCTGATGTACTGAAGCCAGTAGTTTCTGCTTGGATCAATAACTGGAAAATGTACTTATGAATTTTTGCTACCAATAAGTAATTTATAATTACTATAATAAACCGATCTCCAGTGGGAACTTCGTAGGAAATTTACAATCATTATTATGCTAACAGGAGGGATGCATGGAATGTACCAGATATAAATTTCAAATTTAATGTATTTGTAGAAGGATTTCTGTTAAACTTTAACAGCTGCTTTCCTAAGAAAACAGTAAAGTTCAGTGCTAATAGTACATCAAGAAGGCTCAGGATTTCAAAAAGAAACAAAGTGTGTATAACAGAAAGGAAATTGTTTGAAATGGCTGAGACAGAGACATAGGGCTGATTACATATTAGAAGAAATAATGTGCTGTCTTGAGAAAAGTGATAAAAATACTTTCTATATAATGTCTAAAATAATAACTCAGATAATAAAATTAAATTTATATAGGCAATAATTAACAGACAAACCAGGAAATCGGTCAAGGACTTTGATGACTTTGTTACTAAAGAAATCAACCAAATAATAAATTATGGTAGTCAGGTAGGCAACAGTTTAAAAACCACTTCCTTGAAATAGCTTAGAAGATTGGCATGTACAGTTCAAGGGATAAAGCAGCAGAGCACATGCAAGAATCATTGCCACATAATTGCAGGAAACTCTCAACTACGCCATGCTCTGCCAAAGAAACGAAAAGTCTCTTGAGATGACTGTAAACTTAAGGCCAATAGTAACCTTCAGGAGAAATGTCATTTCTACCAGTAGACACACATAAAAGTACATACACTATCCTAGCTTTCAGAATTAATAGTTCCATCCTCTTGTGAGGGGGTCCCTCCCGTCATGGGACATGAGTCATCTTCTCTTAAGAGCTTCCCCTGTTCATCCCTCTCCCCTCCCAAGGAACTATTAATTCTGAAAGCTATGACATTGTATGTACATTTGTAGGTGTCAGTTGGCAGAACTGACATTTCTTCTGCAAGTAAGTACTGGCCAGCATTTCTGTTAAATAATTTAAAAAAAACTCACAATCATAATTACCTTCCTCAAAATCAGAAACACTCTAGAGAATTTGCAGTATCTCAGTTAAAATACTAAAATCCTATTCTTCATGTATAAACAATGTACACGCATCACTATTACAGAGGATGTTTCCAGACTATCCGAGATATGCTATTGTTGGATCCCTTTACAAGAATAGTCTCTACTTACCTCCATCTCAAAGGCACTGGAAAAGATTATGTACACAAGAACTGTAACACATCTTTCTCAAAATGATATATGTAGTCAGTTTCAATGTGGATTTTGAAATGGTGTTTCCACATAACATGCTATTTTTCATTTGACAAATCATATTATACAAAATTTAAATGACAAAAAGTGTTGCCACCTGGCATTTTCTGTGACTTATCAAAAGCAAATGATGGGCAATTGACAGTATTCTCTTTAAGCAGCTCAGATACAGTGGTTTAAAAACTTAAGGCTGAAAGTAATTTTCTCAAGATGTGTCGCTCCCAAGTAATATAGCTCAATGAAACTTGGACCATGCACAGATATAACTTCCACAGTGTAGTACAGAAGGTAACTGAAACAAACACACAGTGAGACAAACAGAAATGACGCTTTTATTCAAAGGCAATAATTACACTGAAGACACCATCATTTTAGATGGACATTACAAAAAGCAGGGCATGGTTCTTAATAGAATGTGTGATCACACAGAATGAAATCTCCATAGGAGTGCAGTGACTGTTGCTGCAATTGGGAGATGGGGATGTACCTGGCATGGCCTTCACCCGAATAGGGGGGGGGGGGGAGGCAGATAGATTGTGGCTGAGCTTGTTGTAGATAATATGTGGGGGGCACCATCACACTTAGCATGTTCCCTGTGGTTACTGGTGTCAGAGATGCAATTGTTTTAGAGTAGAATCAGATTTCAGACATACTGTTCAGAAACAAGTGAAAATAACAAAAGAACCCAATAAAAGGCTTAAAATGTACAGAAAAGTAAGATTAGCTTATTTCAGCAAAATATTAGAGGACTGAGTAATAAAGTAGAAGAGCTTCTTGTGTACTTGGAAAATTTAGAGAGCATCATGTGCCTCTCTAAGATCTACATAACCACAGGGTTAGATAAGTTACATAGCAAAGATTACAGTGTAGCAGTTTAAATGATTAATAGAAAATCTCATATAAAGATGTGAAACAAATACTAACAAAGAGATAGAGGGGCTGGCCAGTACTTACCTCAGCTCAATACAGCTGATAGATATCGAGTGTAGCGGTTTACTCATTCTGCACTGGTAAGGGGAAACGGAGGAGTTACAACATGTATTAAGGTAGAATACATGTTCAAAAACACCGAGAGAAATAGATTTTGTAGTGATAATCACATAGAAGGTAATGCTTAAGTGAAGTAATACTGAAAATAGTTCACTTTTATTTGTAACTGTACATAGTTTCCCACTAGGAAATTTGTATCTGTTAACAAATAATCTGTAGCCCTTACTGTGCTATGTGTCAGACGGCAGCAAGAGAGTTTGCGGTGACATCAGTGTAGATTTTCTGAAGGATTCTAATAGGAAAAATTACATGAAAACTTTATTCATATCCTGCAATTTGATCTCAGTGATTAACTTTCCAATAAGGGTGCATAAAGACAGTTGGACCCTAATTGATAACACTTTCTTTGGTGAAGCTCAAAGTAAGAAAACAACTGTTCGCCCAGTAGCAAATTATCTTTCTTATCATGATGCACAGTTAATTAGGATAAATAATGTAGTACCTTACACTATGGGTATTACTCAAATCAGTTAGAATATTTGTTGATGCCAGAGCAAATGTTTATAAGAATAGCTTACAAGAGATAACTTAGGATGAAGTTTATAATGAACAAAATGATAAAATAAAATTTAACCTTTTCCATGATACAGGGTGCGTTCCGAAAGTAATGCAATTATTTTTTTTAAAGTAATTTATTGAACAGATTTGCACAAACACTTAAAATTCTTCAAAGTACTGTCCTTGGGCCTCTACACATTTTTTCCAGCGACTCTGCCATGACCGGTACGCGCCCTGGAAGGCGTCTTCTGGGACCTCTCGCAAGGTCTTCGTCACGGTGGATTGGATCTCGTCTATGGACGAAAAACGGGTTCCTTTCAGGGCTGACTTCATCCTAGGAAACAAAAAGAAGTCAGCTGGGGCGAGGTCAGGACTATAGGGGGGGGGGGGGGGGCAGCGTTGGCACCTGGTGTTTGGCCAGGAACTCGCGGACTCGTAGCGCGTTGTGGCAAGGCGCGTTGTCGTGATGGAGTTGCCAGGTAGCGGAGATGTCCTTTCTCGTCCTGACGACCCTTTTGCAGAGTCTTTCCAGCACATCCACGTAGTAGGCAGCGTTAACTGTCTGTCCTTGAGGAACAAACTCCTTATGGACCACTCCTTTGCTGTCGAAAAAGACAATGAGCATTGTTTTCACTTTTGATTTGCTCATTCTTGCCTTTTTGGGCTTAAAGGCCTTTAACCACCTCGAAACTTGTGAGTAGGACAGAGCAGAGTCCCCGTAAGCCTCACGAATCATTTTGTTAGTCTCCTCAAAAGATTTGTTCAGTTTAGCACAAAACTTAATCGCGTAACGTTGCTCGATCCCATTTTTTCCGTGACACAGTCGGCGCGCAGAGGTTTACAATAACAGACGTCCTGCTGCTTCCACAGCTCGGAGAGCACTGAAACCGGTTTCGCGGCAAAGCTTAGCGTCCCCCCCACCTACTCCATGTGGCCCGCTCCCACTCCTACTACTAGGAGCGGCGCAGGAAATTCAATTGCATTACTTTCGGAACGTACCCTGTATATTCGTATCATTATTTGTAAATAGATTTCCACTTAAGCTAATAAAAAAGGACACTAAACAACCATGTAAAAAACCATGGATCACTAGAGGGATTCAAGTATCTTTTGAAAGGAAAAGAAAATGTATCTTTTTACAAGAACAAGTAGGGATCCTACAGTAGTTGCACACTACAGAAACTACTCAAAATTACTAATAAAGATTTTTAAAAATTCAAGGAATATAAAGTCAAAAATCAATCATATTGACAATATATTTTAATGTAGTGAAATCAGAGGTATAACCAGCCACAGAACAGGAAAACATCACTATTGAACTGAATGGAAGGGCTGTAAATGATGAGTCACAGGTAACAAATATACACCCCTGGAAATGGAAAAAAGAACACATTGACACCGGTGTGTCAGACCCACCATACTTGCTCCGGACACTACGAGAGGGCTGTACAAGCAATGATCACATGCACGGCACAGCGGACACAACAGGAACCGCGGTGTTGGCCGTCGAATGGCGCTAGCTGCGCAGCATTTGTGCACCGCTGCCGTCAGTGTCAGCCAGTTTGCCGTGGCATACGGAGCTCCATCGCAGTCTTTAGCACTGGTAGCATGCCGCGACAGTGTGAACGTGAACCGTATGTGCAGTTGACGGACTTTGAGTGAGGGCGTATAGTGGGCATGCGGGAGGCCGGGTGGACGTACCGCCGAATTGCGCAACACGTGGGGCGTGAGGTCTCCACAGTACATCGATGTTGTCGCCAGTGGTCGGCGGAAGGTGCACGTGCCCGTCGACCTGGGACCGGACCACAGTGACGCACGGATGCACGTCAAGACCATAGGATCCTACGCAGTGCCGTAGGGGACCGCACCACCACTTCCCTGCAAATTAGGGACACTGTTGCTCCTGGGGTATCGGCAAGGACCATTCGCAACCGTCTTCATGAAGCTGGGCTACGGTCCCGCACACCGTTAGGCCGTCTTCCGCTCACGCCCCAACATCGTGCAGCCCGCCTCCAGTGGTGTCGCGACAGGCGTGAATGGAGGGACGAATGGAGATGTGTCGTCTTCAGCGATGAGAGTCGCTTCTGCCTTGGTGCCAATTATGGTCGTATGCGTGTTTGGCGCCATGCAGGTGAGCGCCACAATCAGGACTGCATACGACCGAGGCACACAGGGCCAACACTCGGCATCATGGTGTGGGGAGTGATCTCCTACACTGGCCGTACACCTCTGGTGATCGTCGAGGGGACACTGAATAGTGCACGGTACATCCAAACCGTCATCGAACCCATCGTTCTACCATTCCTAGACCGCCAAGGGAACTTGCTGTTCCAACAGGACAATGCACGTCCGCATGTATCCCGTGCCACCCAACGTGCTCTAGAAGGTGTAAGTCAACTACCCTGGCCAGCAAGATCTCCGGATCTGTCCCCCATTGAGCATGTTTGGGACTGGATGAAGCATCGTCTCACGCGGTCTGCATGTCCAGTACGAACGCTGGTCCAACTGAGGCGCCAGGTGGAAATGGCATGGCAAGCCGTTCCACAGGACTACATCCAGCATCTCTACGATCGTCTCCATGGGAGAATAGCAGCCTGCATTGCTGCTAAAGGTGGATATACACTGTACTACTGCCGACATTGTGCATGCTCTGTTGCTTGTGTCTACGTGCCTGTGGTTCTGTCGGTGTGATCATGTGATATATCTGACCCCAGGAATGTGTCAATAAAGTTTCCCATTTCCTGGGACAATGAATTCTTATTTCAATTTCCAGGAGTGTATTTCATGGTACCCTGTGCAAGATATTAGAAAGTGTAGGGACGAACAGTTCAAGAGTGGAATGGTGGAAAAAATCAGTTACATGAATGTACCACCTACTTCTTCTGAAATTAAGGAAATCATACATTCTCTCAAAAATAAGAGCTCATCTGGTTCTGGTAGTGCTTCCAATAGACTACTAAATATTCCTCCCCATATAATGTGCAGAGTCTTATCTGAAATGTGTAATGCATCACTAACTCAAGACATTTTTCCAGAGAGACTGACACTGGACTCGCATTCGGGAGGACGATGGTTCAATCCCGCGTCTGGCATCCTGATTTAGGTTTTGCAGGATTTCCCTAAATCGCTCCAGGCAAATGCCTTTGAAAGGGCAAGGCCGATTTCCTTCCCCGTCCTTCCCTAATCCGTTGAGACCAATGACCTCGCTGTTTGGTCTCTTGGTGTCTTTCCTTACTACAGGTATTAAAGTGTCTTGAGAAACAAAATGAGAATTGTATGCGACAGCAAGAACTAGTAACGATCCAGAAGTAGTTTTAAACTATAAAAATTAGTGTAACATACTGAGGAAAGTTGTGAGGAAATAAAGAAATATGGATGTTAGAGAAGAAATTAACAACCCCGGCAATAAAATAAAATCAATATGGAATGTTGTTGGAAGGGAGACAGGAAAAATAACCACTGGGGTAGGTAGTATTACTATTAAAGAGAACGGGACCATCCTAACCATCAGTACACAAGTAGCTAATATATTTAACAACCATTTCTTAAGTGTAGGATAAAAAATTTGTGAGAACAGTTCAGAAGAAAAAGCCAGGCAGTACATGGAAGAGTCTGTTTTGGAAAAATTTAGTCACATTAAGTTTCACCTAACAACCTCTTGTGAAATAAGTAAAATTATTAAATCTTTGAAAAATAAATATTCTGTTGGAGTAGGTGACATCTCTAATAAGATATTAAAACAATTACAGCTGATGTTCTGAGTCACATATGTGATGCATCACTAAATCAAAGCATTTTCCCAAACAGATTAAAATACCCCATTGTCAGACCTCTACAAAAAGGTGGACGCCACAGATGTCAATAATTATAGGCCAGTATCCTTGCATACAGCATTTTCAAAAATCTTTGAGAAAGTAATGTACTTAAGAGTGGTTAGCCATCTCAGCAGCAATAGGATACTTAGTAAACCACAGTTCGGGTTTCAAAAATGCTGTTCCACTGGGACAGCAATATACAGTGTCACTGTCCACATAATAGTGTCTTTAAATTGTAAAATGTCATGAATAGGAATTTTCTGTGACTTGTGCAAAACATTTGACTGTGTGAACCATGACATTATGCAACATAAATTACAATTCTATGGTATAAATGGAATAGCATATGAGTAGTTTAAGTCATACCTACAGAACAGGAAGCAAAAAGTTTCCTTATATGAGCCAAGTGATTTAAATAATTTTGCCACTTCATCTAACTGGGGTGAAATTACATTAGGTGTTCCACAGGGTTCAGCCATGGGCCCCCTTCTGTTCTTGATATATGTGAATGACCTCCCTTCCTATCTGACACAGGAAGCTGAATTGACACTGTTTGCTAGTAATACAAGCATTATTATTAATCCAGTAAAAGATACTCCAATTGAAAATGATACAAATAAGGAATTTGGAAAAGTCATTAAATGGTTATCTGCAAATGGGCTTGCTCTAAACTTTGAAAAAACGCAGTACATCCAATTTTCTGCTCCAAAAAGTACAGTTCCTTCAATAAATATAACACATCAACAGAAGTCAGTAGACAGGGTAGAGCATACTAAGTTTTTGGGTGCAGATATAGATGAGAATCTTAATTGGAAAAATCACATTTTGGATCTTCTAAAGTGATTAGGTTCAGCAACTTTTGCATTCAGAATAATTGCCAATTTTGAGATATAGAAATTAGTAAGCTAATATACTTTGTATACTTTCACTCACTGATGTCACACGGAATAATATTTTGGAGTAACTCAACATTTAGACAAAAAGTATTCATTGCTCAAAAGAAAGTGTTTAGAATAATGTGCTGGGTTCATAGTCGTACATCTTGTAGGCATCTTTTTAAAAGACAGAATTTTTATAACAGCCTCACAGCGTATTTACTCACTAATGAAATGTGTTCTCAATAACATGGACCAGTTTAAAAACAACATTGACATTCATAATTATAATACAAAAAAAGGAAAGACTTACACTATCCTTGATTCAACCTATCTTTGGCACACGAAGAGGTAAAATGTGCTGCTATAAAAATTTTCGACTTATTACCAGATGAAATAAAATGTCTGACAGACAGAAGTAATAGCTTCAAAAATAAACTGAAATCATATCTTCTTGACATCTCCTTCTGTACCATAGATGAATTCTTGAATAGGAATAAATAAATCGATAAATATAGTATATGCATTTTGTGCCATTTAAGGGAATGGGGTAAATAATAGAAATATTAATCTTCAACTCTGTACAAAGAAACATTCCACATGGGAAAAATATATTAAAAACAAAGATTCCAAGACTTACCAAGCCGGTAGATGGGCACAATAAAAAAACACACAAAATTTCGAGCTTTCGCAACCAGCGGTTGCTTCGTCAGGAATGAGGGAAGGAGAAGGAAAGATGAGAGGATGTGGATTTTAAGGGAGAGGGTAAGAAGTCATTCCAATCCCGGGAGCGGAAATACTTACCTTAGAAGCAAAAATGGATAGGTATATACTCGCGCACACACACACACACACACACTTACACATATCCATCCATACATATACAGATACAGACACAAGTATGTCTGCTTGTGTGTGTGTGTGTGTGTGTGTGTGTGTGTGTGTGTGTGTGTGTGTGTGTGTGTGTGTGTGTGTGTGCGTGCGCGCGCGCGTATATACCTATCCTTTTTTCCCCCCTAAGGTAAGTATTTCCGCTCCCGGCATTGGAATGACTCCTTACCCTCTCCCTTAAAACCCACATCCTTTCATCTTTCCATCTCCTTCCCTCTTTCCTGACGAAGTAGCCGCCGGTTGCGAAAGCTCGAAATTTTGTGTGTGTATTTGTGTGTTTTTTTATTGTGCCCATCTACCGGCACTTTCCCACTTGGTAAATCTTTATATATATATCCTGCCTTGTTCCATATGCGCATTTCTTGTGCACTTGACACGTTCCACATCATAACGGCTATCGTACCGTGCGATTGATCAATGGAACATGCAACCAACCAACTAACTAACTGAGCAATGTGAGGCAATGGGTACGTCATTTTCAAGGAGGTGAAAAGGGTGTGCATTACAAGCCACAGCCTGCTCGATCCTTCACAACTGTCATCCGTTGCAATGAAGAGCATCTTGATCAACTCGTCCATGCTGATTGGCGGACAACAACCAGAGAATTGTGTGCAAGGCTGAATGTCATCTGTAATGCCTTAGAAACAATGTTGGAATATCTTGGTTATCACAAAGTCTGTACAAGATGGTTCCCCTGGATGCTTATAGAAGAACAAAAAACTCATCGAATGGAAATCTGTTGGGAGCTGCTGGACCAATATTAAGCTGAAGGTGACAATTTTCTGACTAGCATTATCATCAGAGACGAGATGTGGTGTCACCACTATGAGCTGGAATCCAAAAGACAGTCCATGGAGTTTTTTCAAGTGTTTCCTTTTTTCGCCCTTTGCTTGCAACCTTTCTCCAGTTCCCAGTCTCTTTTTCCTCCCTTAACCTACATCTATTTTTATCATCTCAATACACCTTTAGCAACTGTTTCTTCAGCAATGAGAGATTCAATCACACATCACTATTTTATACAGCTGCCCATATCAGACCCCATTTTTGAATATTCCTCTGCTGGCGCCAACTACCGCAGAATGACAGAACCACCCACAAATGAAAAGGAAGGTTCAGGCATTACCAATACACCTATCACATCTGGCATGGACATCCAAAGTCCCCAAAAAAATAGGAGGCATTACTTTCAGAATGACTCTTTTGTGTGTGTGTGTGTGTGTGTGTGTGTGTGTGTGTGTGTGTGTAGAACATAACCATATCTACAGATTAATTTCTGATGTGAATATAAAATGACTCGCTCCACATCATTTCAATCTATCACGCAAAAAGATCCATGGAGTATGAAACAAACTAACCAACCAACCACAGACAACAGGTCTTGCTCAGCAGTGTGCTCATATGCTGGCCACAAAGTTCGTAAGGTGTTCTTGTGGTAGGGCATTTCATTCCTCCACCAGTGCGGTAGACAACTGCTGGATGGTCTCTCCAAGGCATCCTCCACCCATTGGAGGAATGGGCAGGCCAGCCCATTCACCAAATACTCTCTTATTCAAGGAGCTGCACGGTTTGGTGAGGCCATCCATCCATTTCAACCATAAAAGTGAAGTCAGGGATGAAAACACCCCTGAAAAGCACACCTGGGAAAGGAATACAGTGTCACAATAACATTGCTGTGTGTACTGTGCTCAAAGATTTGGAGGTCCCTACACCCAGGCAACATTATGCCTCCCAACATCTTAACATGAGGACTCCCAAAACAATCAGTTTGACAGTGTTCCTAGGTGCAGTGTGTACTGTCACATGGTGAGAGGTGAGAAAATGCAATGCACCCAAGAACAATGTCAAATGTGATCATTTTAGTGTTTCAGATGTTGTGGTGTAGGAAGACATAATGTTTTATAAGCATACTGATATCCAAATCTTTGAGCATGGTACACTCACTGGTCAATTTTGTTGTGACACTGTACTCCTGCCTCACGTGGGTCTTTTCACGGTGCATTCAGCCCCAATTTCACTTTTACAGATGGCATTGTATCACCATGTAAAACGACACGGGGGAGGAAGTTTTAGAACATCTACAGCTTCATGGCTACTCTGCAATCCAGAATTAAGTGCCAGCAAAGGGTTCATTGAACCACTTTCACACTCTGTTCCACTCTCTAATAGTGCGCAGAAAAAATGAACATTTAAATCTTTCAGTGTGAGCTCTGATTTCTATTATTTTATTTCAATGATTATTTCTCCCTGTGTAGGTGGGCATCAACAGATTATTTTCACATTTGGAGCAGAAAGTTGGTGATGGCAATTTGGTGAAAAGATCACACCAAAATGAAATGTGCCTTTGTTTTAATGATTGCCGCTGCAACTCGCTTACCACATCCATGACACTCTGTCCCCAGTTTAATGATAGTACAAAATGAGCTGCCCTTCTTTGAACTTTTTCAATTTCCTCTGTCAGTCCTATCTAGTAAGGATTCCGTAACACATAGCAACACCCTAGCAGAGGACAGACAAGTGTAGTGTAGGTAGTCCCCTTAGTGGATTTGTTGCACATTCTAGGTGTTCTGTCAGTTTAAGCTGTTCATAATTGAAATCCCTAGCTGTTTAGTTGAACTGACAGCTTTTAAATTTTTGCAATTGTTGTGTAACCAATTTAAGGTCAGCTGCCACTTTTCGCACCATAGAGAAATCTTGTCTAAATCATTTTGTAATTGGTTTTGATCTTCTGATGACTTTACTATATTGTAAGTGACAACATCATGTGCAGATGATCTGAGAGAGCTGCTCACATTTCTCCTAAATCATTTATGTGGTTTAGGAACATCAGAGGGCCTGTAACACTTCCTTGGAGATGCTAGATATCACTTCCATTTTGCTTTATGCCTTTCCATCAGTTACTACAGACTATGACCTTTCTTACAGTAATTCGTGAATTTAGTTGCACAATACTCGTTAGACATGCAAATCTGGTTAGAAGCTGCTTGTGAGGAACTGTATCAATCTAGAAATATTGAATCAATCTGAGATACTCCGCCGATAACACTCATTACATCAATAGAATAAAGTGTGGGTTGTGTCACTAGGTGATTTTCTTTGAAGTAATTTGTAATGCTTGAACACAGCTTGGGATCCAGAATTCTGCTGCAAATTGACAAAAGTGATATAGGTCTGTAATTTCAATGGATTGCTCCTATTTTCGTTCTTGAATATTGGTGTGATGTGTGCAACTTTTCAGTCTTTAGGTACGGATCTTTCATCCAGCAAGCATTGTATATGGTTGCTAAATATGGAGTTGTTATATCAGCAGACTCTGAAAGGAACTTAATTGTTGTACAACCTGAACTGGAAGTCTTTTGTTTATTAATTGTTTTGAGTTGTTTCATTAGACCAAGGATATCTACTTCTAATTTACTCATGTTTGTAGTTGTTCTTGATTCGAATTGTGGAATATTTACTTCATGTTTTTTGGGGAAGGAATTTTCAAAATCCATAGTTAACAACTCTGCTCTTGTGGCAAAGTTGTTTGTAATGTTACCATGGCTATCGGGCATTTAAGATACTGATTGTGTCTTCCCACTGGTGTACTTTTCATACAACCAGAATTTCTTTGGACTTTCTACGAGGTTTTGAGACAAAGTTTCATAGTTAAAATTATTAAAAGCATCTCACATTGAAGTTTACTTTAAATTTCAAGCTTATATAAAACTTCACCACTCTAGGAAATTTTGTGTTCTTTTGAATGTGGCAATTTTTTGCCCCTGCCATTGCATCTGCAACAGTGTTCTGATGTGTTTTGTGTACCATGGGGAATCAGTTCTTTCTCTTATTAATTTATTTGTTATAAATCTCTGAATTGGTGTTGATACTGTTTTCTTGAATTCGAGCCCTATCTGGTCTACACTTACATAATTAGTTCAGCAGAAAATGAGACTGTCTCTCAGGAAGACATCAAGTGAATATTTTTATCTCCTTTTTCAAATACACACATTTTACATTCATTTTTGAAGGGTTTGCATGTTACATACTCAATCTCATTGCAATAACGTTGTGGTTACTAATTCCTGTGGATGATTATACTTGTACTTCCCATTTAGTCAGGATTACTTGTTACGAGGTCAAGTTTTTGGCATTTAGTACAATTTTGGATGAAGTTAAGTTTTATGCCTACCTCCAGCTCAGAACATGCATGCGAACTCAATTGACGGCACACTGAAGTCACCACCTTTTGCCATAACTGTATGAGTTGGGTACCTATTTGAGATGATCCTCAAGTTCTCTTTAAATCTTTTATCAACGGTATCATCTGAATCGGAGGAGAATATTTGTTGAATGAAGGGGGGCTTCTCCCCCCCCCCCTCTCCCCCTATCCCACCACCACCAATGTAAATCCCATTGAGCTCATGTGGAATGCATTGGGGAGATATATTATTACAGCATGTCTGCATGCACCGATGACCATCCAGCTGTTGTCAACAGCACAGGTGAAGGAATGGAATGCACTACTACTACAACTCCTGCCAAACTTGTGGCCAGCATAGGAGTTTGCAGAGCATGCATTTGTGTTGTGGTATCACACACCATATTAAAAACCATGTCCTGCCTTTTGTAATGTCAAGGGGTCCATCATAAATTGAGACGACTTCACTGTAATTATTGTCTTTGAATAAAAATGTTCTATCTGTTCATCTCATTTCTATTTCTTTTGGTTACCTTCTGTACTACACTGTAGCAGACGTTTCTGTGTATGACAGCACCGTATCAAGCAATTAACTTACTTTCCCCCCTGTGGGTCTAGAAATTAGAATAGGCCTGAGGTGTTCCTGCCTGTCATAAAAGGCAACTAAAAGGAGTCACACGTTTCAGCCTTTATGTGATGGTTTCCTGTAGGCTTTGACCTCCATTCTTCTAAATTTTCCAAAAGAGCGAGCCAAATGGGGAAGGGCACCTTACATGGTGCATCATGTCCATCACTCGCTGAGACCTTTCGCATCCTTTGTCGACATGGATCTGCACTTCCACTCATTCTCCAGCTGTTGGGTGAGATCATCTTCCTGGGTGCATTTTCCTCCATCCACTGTGCAGTATTGTTTTCTACGCTGACGATGGTAATGGCCTTGCTCACTTGTTTGCACCTGTTATTTAGAACAGTAGCCAGTCTGTTGTGGTGGGGCTGCCATGTACCCTGTTAGCTGTAGCCCCCTAACCACTCAGGGATCGCTCTGTTGATGCCTGCGCCATTAACTCGCCACATATGCCAAGGAGTAGATGCCCATCACCCTGGGGCATCGGGACTCCCGGCAGTGGCCATCCTGCCAGGTGGCCTTTTCTGCGCCTGGGTGGCACCCATGGGGAGTGCCCCTGGTCGGAGTGGGTGGCATCAGGGTGGATGATACGCCATGAAGCTTAGTACATCATCTCTTGCTGGTGGTCAACCACCAGCAGTCTCTAAACATTTAAAGTCTCAATTTAATGCACGGAATTACAACACCAAATCATTCCCCTCCCTGACCACACCAGGGAGGAATGCCAGGCTAAGGATGGCAGTGAATCTTATTTGCTCCAGTACCTGGTATTTACGACAGCTGATGGGGAGTCCTTTGTGTCAATGAAGCATCAGTTTTTTGTAGAACATTTAGAGGACAAGTTTGGGAAAGTGGAGGGATTGTCCAGAATGCAGTCAGGGTCAGTCTTGATAAAAGCAGCATCCTCTGCCCAGTCATGGGCATTACTCACTTGTGACAAGCTGGGGAATGTGTATGTTACTATCACACCTCATAAGAGCTTAAATATTCGACAGGGACCTTCTTTTGCAGCCTGAAGGACAAGCTGTGCGCCAGTTTAGAGCTGTGAGGTGTTCATTTCGTCTGGGACGTCCATCAGGGTCCGAGGGACAATCAGGTTGCTACCAGTGCCTTCATCTTGGCCTTCGAGGGTGAAATATTACTGAGAAGGTAAAGGTGATGCCTTACCACTGTGATGTCAAGTCATATATCCCTCCCCCGCTTCAGCTCTGTAGTTCAGCCATATGTCTTCCCCCTGTACTTCCAGTATCACCTGTTGAGATTGTGGACGTCCTTCGCATCCCAATACTCCGTGTACCCCATCTGCCATCTGCGTTAGCTGCGGAGATCATCATTCACCTTGCTCGCCAGACAGCAGGATTTTACAGTTAGGGAGGAAAATCATGGAATACAAGACCCTTGACCGAGTGCCCTACACTGAGGCTAAGAGGAAATTTAAAATACTCCATCTCGTGCACATGACGTCATCTTATGCTGCCGCTATGACTTCTTTTCCAGCCCCATCAATTGCACCAATTCCAGTTGACTCTCAGAGCCATAAGACTACACCGACCACCTTGATTGTGGGGTGGGGGGGAGTATGCAGGGGGGGGGGGGGGGAGGGGCGGCACATCCCTCTCTGTTGCTCCCATACCACCTACTTCGGGAGCAGCCCCCCCCCCCCCCCCCAACCATCGAGGATATCATTCCCCACTTTTCAGATGGAGAAGCATAAATCTTTTTTGGCTCCTGTCACTAGGAAGGGGTCCCTTGGGTCAACCCCTTCCCAGGTTCCTACCAATGGCAAAGCAGACTCCCGCCTGTGGCTGAAGCAGCCACAGGCCACTGGTCATTGGGCTTCATGGTCCTCCTCAGTCCCAGAGACTGACTCAGTGAAGCCCTCCCAGCCTCAAAAACCAAAGGAGCAGTGAGAGAAACCCAAAAAGAAGAAGATCCCCAAGAACCCAGACATTGCGGTGGCACCAGTACCACTGCTACCTACAAGCTCGGTGTCTGAGGATGAGGTGGAGATTCTGGAATCCCTTGAGGACCTAGAGCTCACTGGATCCTCAAACACATTGGATGTTGGTAGAACAGGTACTCAGTCACTGGCAGCAGGTGACCCTGCAGCGTAAACTGCCTCCTTGAGCACTTCATGTCATCCCAGCCCCCATGATAAGGGCATCCTCTAGTGGAATTGCTGCAGTTTTTTCCACCACCTGGCTGAGCTGCAGCAACTGTTAAGCTGTACACCTGCTTTCTGCATTAAAGGCCTTTAAATATGTCTGCTTGTGTTTGTATATGTATGTATGGATGGATGTGTGTGTGTGTGTGTGTGTGTGTGTGTGTGTGTGTGTGTGTGTGTGTGTGTGTGCGCGCGCGCGCGCGAGTATATACCTATCCTTTTTTCCCCCTAAGGTAAGTCTTTCCACTCCCGGGATTGGAATGACTCCTTACCCTCTCCCTTAAAACCCACATCCTTTCGTCTTTCCCTCTCCTTCCCTCTTTCCTGAAGAAGCAACTGTTGGTTGCGAAAGCTAGAAATGTTTTGTGTGTGTTTGTGTGTTATTTTATTGTGCCTGTCTACCGGCGCTTTCCCGCTTGGTAAGTCTTGGATTCTTTGTTTTTATATATTTTTCCCATGTGGAAGTTTCTTTCTATTTTATTTACACATACGAATTTGGCGTCTTTTCAATACCGTATCCATGCTATTGTACAGTTTCAGTGTCTGCACAAAATTGAAATGAAAATATCTAACCCAGAAACATGACTCCATAGTTTCTCATCTCTCATTCAACTTGTTACTAGGCTCCAGAGACTAAATAGTCTATTTTATACAGTTATTGGGTACATTGGGTACATTCAAGGTACAAATCTACCTATGACATCCCTGTAGCTGGACCTATCCTGCTTTGCTACATATGGATTTTCTTCGTCTATTCTAGTTGGTTTCCTGTCCCCCTGACTTCTTTCATGCAGTCATTTCTTGTGAAGCATGTTAAAAGAAATCCATTTGACTGAAAGCTCACATGTATAGCAGTCTTTTTGTTGTGTCCTTCTGTGACACAACGTCTCCTCTATAGGGGTAATAGGACATATACTCAAAATGGAGAGTTTAAGGCTAGATAAAGTTTAAGACTTTATTATCTGTTTGCCAGTCCATTTTAAATAAAATGTGTGTGAAGCAGAAGTTTGGCTGCTATTTAGTACTGAAAGAAGTGTATGACTTACGTTCATTTATTAAATTATCATTGCACTGTATTTTTTAAGGTATCTGAAGGAGATGGAATGCCATCAGAAGTATGTTACAATTGCATGCACCAACTGGAAAGCTCATACAGATTCAGACAGAAGTGTGAAGAAGCAGATACTAAGCTTAGGAAACTACTGAGAGCTGCCAAAGATGCGGTAAGTTGTAATGTTCACTGATAGCAGTATAAAATTATTCTAAAGCTCTGTCAGTGTCAAAATTCGGTTCAACACTGACAACTAAACATCACCAATCTGAACTGATATTTTATGAACAAAAAGCTCACTTGCAAGATATCATTCCCAGCAACCGATCCCATGCAGATATTTTGGCCATGATTCTGACTGTACGCAATTATGACCTTCTGCGTCATTGATAGGTACACGAACAAAAGGTGCAGAGATTGCCTAGCACTTGGAATGCACTTCCTTTTTGAAGTTTGTAGGAAAAACACACACACTCGCGCTCTCCTGTCTCCCAACACTTTGCTCAGTCGACTGCCAGCTCTTTCCTGGCCTACAGTGACTGTACAGGGGTGAGAGGTGGGGTGGGGTGAGTTGAGGTGAGGTGAGGAATGGAGAGAGATGGGAGGCAGGGAGGGGGTTGAGGAAGTGCCAAGCACCTCATGGGAGAGTGGTGAGCCTTCTGTGGGCTAACTAGGGGCGCAGGTAGAGGAGACATGTGGCATATGGCTGGACATGCAATTTCATAGAATTGGGTGACATATAAGAGCAGACAACTAACTGATGGGGGGATACAGATTGGGTGGGGTACTGGGGAGGGTGGAGAGAGTGAGTGAGTGAGTGCGTGTACACACACACACACACACACACACACACACACACACACACACACACACACTATTATTAGCGGAGGGGGGTAGCAGTGAGTTACCTTAGGTTTAGGCCAGGAAAGTTATGGCAATGAAGTATGTGCCATAAGTATAGCTCCTATCTGCACAGCTCATAAAAACTGGTGGTGGTGAAGAGGATCCAGATGGCACGGGTTGTGAAGCAGCCATTGCATGTTGTGCTCTGCTGCAAGTTGTGCCACTGGATTGTCCACATGCCTGAATAGGTTAGACCAACCAGTAGCTATGATGCCGCTGGTATAGCTCACTGCTTCATCAGAATTCACAAACTCTCCCACCTGTACAGACAGAAATCCACCAACTATGAAATCAATAAATTAGATTGAATGTGTTAGTTGATTTTCATTCACAGCCATGGGTCCATCGAGGTGCCGTTTTCTATCACGAAGCATAACCTTTACCGTCCAATGAACTGCCATATAGTGACACTTTGTAAGGTCCTCTACATCTGTGCAAGACTATGTCTTCAATTTTACTTTCTTTCTTCTTTGTTTTCCTAACTCTTCTTTGTGGCTTTCAGTTGTAGCATCATAGTTTCATCTTTCTGGATCTGTGACACTTCTCGAAAACACTTCCTTTTCATGTTGGGAGACTCCAAAGACCTTGCTTGTTTTATGTTGGTAGACATACAGCTTTTTTAACATAGGACTTTACTTCTTCTTGAAATATTTTATACTTTTCTCGCCTGGCATATTATTTTTGAAGTGAGATGAATTCACATTACTTTTCTCCAAAAATATTTTGGCAATGCAACTTACATCAAAAGATGGGAGTGTAAAACCCCACTTTGTTGCTATGCCTATGTACTCAGAGTTTTCTTTTTCTTGCTTTTTATTAAATACTGGAGGCCTACCATAGTTATTCAGCTGAATTTTCTTGACTTTCCTCTAAGTCAATGATTTACAGATACTTAACTTTTGTTTTGCTTCTCAGTAAGACACCGCTTTATGAACTATTTCAGCTGCCCTGGTCAGATTAGAGGTGTATTCTCTGACTGTGCTGAAATTGTATTTACAAGTATTAATTTGTGTGATATACAAGAAAGTTTTTGCAAGTGTAGTCTGACCAAAGTTGGAAGAAAGACTGAAAATAAGATATTGAGATAACTCTTGAAATGGAAACTTTTTTACCAAAATTTACTTGTGGCTCCTCATCAACATGATATTAATTTGTAACAGTCTCTTCCTCCTTGTTTACTCCATCATAATCTTCAATAGCCTTTCTTCCATCCATGTTCTTTTCACATTGTAAATTACCATTATTTCTCCAGCATCTGCCTTCCTACGGAACATTTTGTTCTGTTGGTTTATTTCATTTTTTATCTGTTCTTGTTTTGTCTTTCATATACCTTGTGTGATTTTCTTCAAGTTTAACTTTCATATCTAAATATCAACAAATTTGTCATTTGTAAAATTGAAACTTGTCTTGGCTTTTAATCCAATAACATTTGCATTTTTTTTATTTTGTATTTATTTCAACTTTGATACGTATTCACCTGATCCAGCCAGCAAATGAATTACTAGAATATGGAATTAGTCATGTTTTTGTGGTGTAATTACAATGACGTGCAACAGAAACCTTTAAGTAACTGTGTGTTTGTGTGTTTTGTTCATGTGCCTGTCTGCTTGTGTCTGTGTATGTGCGGATGGATATGTGTGTTTGTGTGTGCGCGAGTGTACATCTGTCCTTTTTTTTCCCCTAAGGGAAGTCTTTCCGCTCCCGGGATTGGAATGACTCCTTACCCTCTCCCTTAAAACCCACATCCTTTCGTCTTTCCCTCTCCTTCCTGAAGAAGCAACCATCGGTTGCGAAAGCTAGCAATTCTGTGTGTGTGTTTGTGTGTTTTGTTCATGTGCCTGTCTGCCGGCACTTTCCCGCTTGGTAAGTCTTGGAATCTTTGTTTTTAATATATTTTTCCCATGTGGAAGTTTCTTTCTATTTTTTATATATAAAGATTCCAAGACTTACCAAGCGGGAAAGCGCCGGCAGACAGGCACATGAACAAAACACACAAACACACACACAGAATTACGAGCTTTCGCAACTGGCAGTTGCTTCGTCAGGAAAGAGGGAAGGAGAGGGAAAAATGAAAGGATGTGGGTTTTAAGGGAGAGGGTAAGGAGTCATTCTAATCCCGGGAGCGGAAAGACTTCCCTTAGGGGAAAAAAAAGGACAGGTGTACACTCGCACACACCCACACACACACACACACATATCCATCCGCACTTACACAGACACAAGCAGACATATTTCATTGATAGGTACACAAACAAAAGGTGCAGAGATTGCCTAGCACTTGGAATGCATTTCCTTTTTGAAGTTTGTAGGAAAAACACACACACTCGCGCTCTCCTGTCTCCCAACATTTTGCTCAGTCGACTGCCAGCTCTTTCCTGGCCTACAGTGACTGTACAGGGGTGAGAGGTGGGGTGGGGTGAGTTGAGGTGAGGTGAGCAATGGAGAGAGATTATATATACAAAACACACAAACACACACACAGAATTACTAGCTTTCGCAACCGATGGTTGCTTCTTCAGGAAGGAGAGGGAAAGACGAAAGGATGTGGGTTTTAAGGGAGAGGGTAAGGAGTCATTCCAATACCGGGAGCGGAAAGACTGTGTCTGTGTGTATGTGCGGATGGATATGTGTGTGTGTGCGAGTGTACACCTGTCCTTTTTTTCCCCTAAGGGAAGTCTTTCCGCCTCCAGTATTGGAATGACTCCTTACCCTATCCCTTAAAATCCACATCCTTTCGTCTTTCCCTCTCCTTCCTGAAGAAGCAACCATCGGTTGCGAAAGCTAGTAATTCTGTGTGTGAGTTTGTGTGTTTTGTTCATGTGCCTGTCTGCTGGCGCTTTCCCGCTTGGTAAGTCTTGGAATCTTTGTTTTTAATATATTTTTCCCATGTGGAAGTTTCTTTCTATATATATATATTAAATGTACATTTATATATCTGAAATGATGTAATTGTAGCCAGTTAATTACCATAAATTTTAATTACTATAAATTAAGTCATTGCAATAATTACTGTAGATCTCACAACTAAACATAAAATAAATCTGTCCTCAACTCAGAATTTTTATTAAATACATTTGTGTTGAAAGTGATATGCTGTTGCCTTCATCTGACCTTTGAATTGACTCTTTTAGTCAGTTATTGGGGCACTTCAGTGTAATGTGCATCCTTAACCATTATAAAATGTCATTTTTTCACATTAATGTACTACTGCTAGAGATTAAAAAGTGATACTCAACAGAAAAAATCCTAGGTCTGACAAGTAATCTGACCTATGACCTTTGGATTTGTTTTAAGGTGCCAAGCCCACACCCAGGTCTTGTAAATTATTTGGTATGTATTATTTTGCAAGCAATTGAAGTTTTGATATAATATTTGTACTGGTATTCCACTGTCATAACACAAGATAAACCTTCCCTTCCTCACTTTTATTAAAAAATTCATCTGCTGAAAAAAGATATTTTTTGAGAAGACATTTCTACTATTGACTCTTAAATTGTGGTGTTTCACTAGTACGACTTTTGGCATCATGTGAGAGATCATTAAACAGTTTTTATTCATGAAGCGTACAAGATGGAAGATATATGTGGTGAGTATTGGTACTTTTTGGGAGGCATTTGTACATTAATTATGCATAAGGCAAAATACTCTGAGCGAAGTCTTTTGACCAGTTAATAAAATAGTAAAATCTTTGCACTAGTGTAACATGAAACATTCAGTTCAAACAATTAAACACTGTTAGCCCATATTATGAGTGACCTACTCTCCTGTCCATCCTTCACCATCCAATTCTTCTCTTCTGAGTTTCAGAAAAATAGAAGTTTATAACCTTTATTTAATTATATTAAAAGGAAAAGTCACTTAAGAAAAATGGAAAATTACAAGTAGACAGAATTACTTGCAAGAACTTATTTTCAGGAGACCAAATTCCAAGTACTGCCAGTAGATACACATTCTGTTCTGAATTTTGGAGGAAAGAGTGGTATTTTTAGGGATGCTGTAAACTGGTTTAACACAAATGGGCTTCCCGTTAATTACAGCAAAACAAATTTTATTCAGTTTCATATAGTCTCTAAATATGGAGAAATAGGAGAAAATCTAGGTGACCAGCAAATAGCTACGGTGGATATTTCAAAATATCTAGGCCTACATATTGATAGCCAACTAAACGACATTGTGGATGATTTGTGCAAAAGACTGTCTTTTCTAACATATGTTTTACATACTGTTTTCTCTTACAGAAGTGTGGAATCTATTATGCTAGCTTATTATGGTTATTTTCATGCTGTTATGGCATATGGAAATATATTTTGGAGAAATCAGCCACTGCCTAGAAAAGTTCTACAGTATATGCACAGATAAGAGCCATAAGAATAATCAGTGGTGTCCACCCAAGAGCCACATGCAGAAATCCTTTCAAGGAACTTGAAAAACTCACATGCATTACACCACAGATATTCTCAACACAGTGATTTTTTTTTTTTTTTTTTTTAAGAAAAAAAGCCTATGTTTAAATGTAATAGTGTATATCACAGCCATGATATTTTTTTCAACCCTAAGTAAGTCAGTTCCTATAGCAAGGGCCACTTTACGCCACAGAATAATTCCTCAATCCACACTAAGATACATTCCCAAACTCTTAATTTCCTGGTCTTATTATTTTCTGTAACACTTATATTTCTGTTATAGAATATAGTTGTAGACACTGTAACATGATTATGCACTTTAATATGAGTTTGGTTGGTACTATTTACTCCATGATTGTAACCACAACAAACTTTTAAAACTGACACATGCCATATATTATGATACATTCATAATGTGGGTCACCAAAGCACAAAATGCACCCATTGGATGAATAAACTCTCCTCCTGCACGAGGGACATATCCCTCTGCAACCTTCTGAAGCCTATCTGTTTTTTCTCGTTGATGAAGGAACACTTCCAAAAGTGTGGAATAGATTTTTTTTACTACATGGCTAGCCATTAAAATTGCAACACCAGGAAGGTTAGAAAATACCAAATTTTACTTATTGTGTGTACATATTATAGTAAGAAAAATACATGATTAAGTTTGTAGCTGTTTTGGAGGTAGAAGAGGGGCAAAATTTGTTAGACACAGTTGCAGCCTCTTGCAGTAGGGATGCTTCTAATCTGGTGAGGCATCAAGTTGAACTGAGATTGGATGACAATGCTTCCAACTCTATACAAAATCATCAGTTGTAGTTGCAAGCTAGTCTCTCAACAATCGAAGACCAGATGATTTCAGTTGTTGAGCAATTTGCAGAACATGGTGGCAGGGTAGCAACAAACTGTCTTGCATTATCTCATTGAAAGATAATGCCTGGGGGACCAAGAAGATAAAGCATAGCCTCCCCAGTGAATTTGTAGGAAGACAGGCTGGACAGTGAAGGGGGAGGCGTGTTTATAGCGATAAAAAGTGCAATAGTATCGAAGGAAATTGACGGAGATCCGAAATGTGAAATAATTTGGGTGAAGGTCACAGTTAAAGCAGGCTCAAACATGGTAACTGGATGTCTCTATAGGCCCCCTGGCTCAGCAGCTGTTGTGGCAGAGCACCTGAAGGAAAATTTGGAAAATATTTCGAGTAGATTTCCCCACCATGTTATAGCTTTGGGTGGAGATTTTAATTTTCCGGATATAGACTGGGAGACTCAAATGTTTATAACAGGTGGTAGGGACAAGGAATCCAGCTTAAGTGCTTTATCTGAAAACTACCTTGAGCAGTTAAACAGAGAACCAACTCTGGTGGCAAACAGACCCAAACTGTTTGAAACAGTTAACGCAGAACAGGGAATCAGCGATCATAAAGTGGTTACTGCTTCGATGATTTCAGCTGTCAATAGAAATATTACAAAAGGTAGGAAGATTTTTCTGTTTAGCGAAAGTGACAAAAAGCGGATTTCAGACTACTTGCCAGCTCAACACAAAATTTTTGCCTCAAGTACAGATAGTGTTGAGGATCAGTGGACAAAGTTCAAAACCATCATAAAATATGCATTAGATGAGTACGTGTGAAGCAAGATCAAACAGATGGAAAAGAGCCACCATGGTACAACAACCGAGTTAGAAAACTGCTGCGGAAGCAAAGGGAACTTCACAGCAAACATAAATACAGCCAAAACCTTGCAGACAAACAAAAATTATACGAAGCAAAATGTAGTGTGAGGAGGGCTATGCGAGAGACATTCAATGAATCCGAAAGTAAAGTTCTATTTACTGACTTAAGCGGTGGGTGGATCAAAACAAAATGTCCAAACACTCTGTGACCAAAATGGTATTGAAACAGAGGATGACAGACTAAAGGCCGAAATACTAAATGTCTATTTCCAAAGCTGTTTCACAGAGGAAGACTGCACTGTAGTTCATTCGCTACATTGTCGCACAGATGACAAAATGATAGATATCGAAATAGACAACAAAGGGATAGAGAAACAATTAAAATCGCTCAAAAGAGGAAAGGCCGCTGAACCTGATGGGATACTAGTTCGATTTTACACAGAGTACATGAAGGAACGTGCCCCCCCTTCTTGCAGCAGTGTACCGTAGGTCTCTAGAAGAGCGTAGCATTCCAAAGGATTGGGAAAGGGCACAGGTCATCCCCGTTTTCAGGAAGGGACATCGAACAGATGTGCAGAACTATAGACCTATACCTCTAACGTTGATCAGTTGTAGAATTTTGGAACACGTATTATGTTAGAGTATAATGACATTTCTGGAGATTAGAAATCTACTCTGTAGGAATCAGCATGTGTTTCGAAAAGCTCGCACTATTCGTCCCAAAGACTCAGAGGGCCATAGACATGGGTTCCCAGGTAGATGCCGTGTTTCTTGACTTCCGTAAGGCATTTCATACAGTTCCCCAGAGTCATTTAATGAAGAAAGTAAAGTATATGGACTATCAGACCAATTGTGTGATTGGATTGAAGAGTTCCTAGGTAACAGAATGCAGCATGTCATTCTCAATGGAGAGAAGTCTTCCAAAGTAAGAGTGATTTCAGGTGTGCCACAGGGGAGTGTCGTAGGACCGTTGCTATTCACAATATACATAAATGACCTTGTAGATGACATCGGAAGTTCACTGAGGCTTGTGGATGATGCTGTGGTATATCGAGAGGTTTTAACAATGGAAAATTGTACTGAAATGCAGGAGGATCTGCAGCGAATTGATGCATGGTGCGGGGAATGGCAATTGAATCTCAATGTAGACAAGTGTAATGTGCTGCGAATACATAGAAAGAAATATCCCTTATCATTTAGCTACAATATAGCAGGTCAGCAACTGGAAGCAGTTAATTCCATAAATTATCTGGGAGTAGGCATTAGGAGTGATTTAAAATGGAATTGTCATATAAAGTTGATCGTCGGTAAAGCAGATGCCAGACTCAGATTCATTGGAAGAATTCTAAGGAAATGCAATCTCAAAACAAAGGAAGTAGGTTACAGTTCACTTGTTCGCCCACTGCTTGAATATTGCTCACCAGTGTGGGATCCGTACCAGATAGGGTTGATAGAAGAGATAGAGAAGATCCAACGGAGAGCAGCGCGCTTCGTTACAGGATCATTTAGTAATCATGAAAGTGTTACGGAGATGATAGATAAACTCCAGTGGAAGACTCTGCAAGAGAGATGCTCAGTAGCTCGGTAAGGGGTTTTGTTGAAGTTTCGAGAACATACCTTCACCGAGGAGTCAAGCAGTATATTGCTCCCTCCTTGAAGATTACTTGGTTGAAATCTAAGAAGAAAAAATTACTCTCCCCATTAAGTTTATTTTCTGTAAAATATAAACAACCAGCTGTAACTGAATAAATGCTGCACTGTATTACTTGCATATATTACAATTAAAATATGTGTTCAAAATCAGTAAAAATCTAATTCATCCAATGATTTCAAGGAATAGTCTTCATGAATATGTCAAGACCTTCCCTATGAAGCCTTATTGTTTGGTGATGAGAAGTATATGTTGCATTTTTCCAGTGTGTAATCTGTTCAAAAAATTAGCAAAAACTAGAAGTGCAGTCATGTATTGATATGTATCTGCTACTACACAGGTTTAACATTAATAAAACAGACAAACTGCATACCCCTGTGGGTTCGGGGGTTAAAATAGACCTGCAGTGTTCCTGTCTGTCATAAGAGGTGACTAAAAGGAGTGTCACACTTTTCGTTCTTTATGCAATGGTCCCCTCCCGGGTTCAAAATTTTTCCAAAGAGCGAGCCAATTGGGGAAGGGCGCCTTACATGGTGCATTGTGTCCATCATTCATTGAGATCTTTACCTTGCTTTCTCGGCGTCGTATTGCAGTCCCGCTCGTTCTCCATCTCTTGGTCGAGGATACATTCCTGGGTGTGATTTCCACCATACACCCTGCAGTGTCACTTTCTGCGGAGATGATGACCATGGACTTCCTTGCACCTAATATCCAGCACAGTAGCCAGTCCGTTGTGGTGGGGCCACCATATACCCTGTTGGTTGTAGCCCCCTGACAACACAGGAATCACTCTGCTGATGCCTGTGCCATTAACTCCCCACTTATGCCAAGGAGTAGATGCCTATCTCCCTGGGGCATCGGGACTCCAGGCAATGGCCATACTGCCAGGTGGCCCATCCTGAGGCTGGGTGGTGCCTGTGGGGAGGGCCCTTGTTCGGAGGGGGTGGCATCAGGGTGAACGACCCACAATGAAGCGTGGTACATCATATGCTGGTGGCCAGCTGCCAGCAGTCTCTAAGCGTTTAAAGGGCTCAATTTAATGCAAACACGTATGACCCCAAATCATTCCCCACTATGACCACGCCATGGGAGGAACGAAAGTCTAAGGATGGCACTCTCACATGTACTCAATTGGTGGCAACAGGTGACCCTGAGGCATAACCTGCCTCCTTGAGCGCTTCATGCCTTTCCAGCCTAATGATGACATCATCTAACATTGGAATTTCGGCAGTTTTTTCACCACTTGGCTGAACTAAGACAGATTTTAAGCTCAACACCTGCTCTTTGTATTTCCCTCCAAGAAACATGGTTCCCAGCAATGTGGACCCCTGCCTCTCATTGCTATTGGGGTTTTATAAAAACCAGACTGACTGTACCAGAGCATCACGTGGCGTATATCTGTATGTCCTTACCTCTGTATATTCTGAATCACTTTCTGTTCATACAGCTTTAGAGGCTGTTGCTGTGAGGATAAGGACAACCTTGGATTTTACCATCTGCAATGTCTACCTTCCTCCGGATGGTGAAGTACCTCCTATGAATTGGCTGCTCTGATCTCCCAACTTCCCCCACCATTCCTACTTTTGGGGGAATTCAATGCCCATTACCCCTTGTGGGATGGCGCTATAATTACTGCCCGGGGTAGAGATGTCGAGAATCTTCTCTCTCAGCTTGACCTCTGCCTCTTAAATTACAGGAGACCCCACCTCAGTGAGATCCAGGCACTTATTCGGCCATTGACCTATCGCTTTGCAGCCCGGGACTATCACCATCTGTCCACTGGAGGGTTCATGACGACTTGTGTGGTAGTGACCACTTTCCGATCTTCCTGTCAGTACCCAGGCATCACACTTTTGGACGTCTGCCGTGATGGGCCCTGATTGGCTGGCTTTCACATCTGCTGTCACTGTTTACACTCCTGCACATGGCGCTATTAATGTGGTGGTCGAGCGGGTCACTGCGTTGATCGTATCGGCTGCAGAACGTGCAGTTCCTCTTTCTTTAGGGTGGCCTCAGCGTAAAACTGTGTCTTGGTGGTCGCCAGAAATCTCTGAGGCCATCAAAGAGCATAGGCGGGCCCTCCAATGACGTAAGCGGCATCCATCGTTGGAGACTCTCATTCTTTTTAAACAGTTCTGTGCCCGTGCCCGCCAGCTGACACAAAGACGGAAACAAGAGTGCTAGGAAAGATACGTTTTCTCCATTGGTTCTCATACCGCTGCCTCCCAGGTGTGGACTCGGATTCACTGCCTTTATGGTTACCCGATCCTGCTGGGGCTGCTGGGATTTCAGTAAATGGAGCAGTGTGCACCAACACACGTGACACCGAGGACTTTGCTGAGCATTTTGCTCAGAGTTCTGCATATGCAAACTATCAACCAGCTTTTCATTCCTTGAAAGAGTGAGCAGAACGACAGCATTTGTCTTGTACATCGTGCCTGCTTGAGACGTACAATGCTCCTTTTACTTAGTGGGAATTCCTCAGTGCCCTTGCCCATTGCCCTGACACAGCTCCGGGCCCTGACTGAATTCACTCCCAATTTCTCAAACATCTGTCTGTGGCCTCACTGCATCAGATTCTGTCTATCTTGACTTGCATGTGGGGCAAGGGAGTGTTCCCATACCAGTGGCAAGACAGCATTGTTGTCCCAGTGTTGAAACCTGGGAAGAACCCTGCAGCGGTGGACAGCTACCGCTCCATTAGCCTCACCAACGTTCTCTGAAAATTACTCGAACGAATGGTGAGCTGGAGGTTGTGTTGGCTCCTGGAGTCCCGGGGCCTTCTGGCCCCATCCCAGGGTGGTCTCCGTCGAGGCTGCTCAACGACAGATAATTTGGAGTGCCTTGAGTCTGCCATCTGAACAGCTTTTTCCAGGCGCCAACATCTGGTAGCCTTTTTTGATTTATGGAGGGCCTACGACATGACCTGGTGCAACCACATCCTTGCCACGCTGCGTGAGTGGAGCCTCCGTGGCTCATTCCCGATTTTTTATACGGAACTTTCTCTCCCTCCATACCTTCCATGTTCAAGTTGTAGGCTCCTTTAGCTCCTCCCATATCCAAGAGAATGGGGTCCCTCAGGGGTCTGTATTGAGCGTTCCACAGTTCTTAGTCACTATAAATGGCCTAGCAGCAGCTGTAGGGGCGTCAATGTTGCCCTCCTTATATGCTGATGATTTCTGCCTTCAGTTCCTCAACAATTGGTGTTGCTGAACACTGACTGCAGGGAGCCATTTGGACTGCACAGTCATGGGCTTCCGCCCATCGGTTTCACTTCTCAGCCAACAAGACCTACTTTCTGCTCTTCTGTCAGCGATGGACAGTCTATCCTGACCCTGCACTTTTTCTTGATGGCCATCCACTAGGGTTAGTCGAAACATATCGCTTTTTAAGACTGGTTTTCAACGCCCTGTTAACATGGCTCTTCCACATTCGTCAGTTTAAGCTGAAGTGCTGGCGGCATCTTAACACTCTACATTGCTGTGGCTGTACGAAGCCCTAGTTCAGTCACGACTTGACTATGGGAGTGTAGTGTATGGTTCGTCAGTACCCTCAGCATTGAAGTTGCATGATCCTGTGCACCACTGCAGGGTTCGTCTAGTGACAGGCACTTTCTGAACGAGTCCAGTGGCCAGTCAACTAGTGGAGGCTGGAGTCCCTCCATTGCACATCAGGCGCCGCCAACTGTGCAGCACACTTCCATGGTTTTCCTCAGCATCTTTTATTCCCGAACATGGTGGTTCCTGTCCCACGCTGTACGTGTCTGCTCCCTATTGTCTGAGCTTGAGTCCTTTCCTTTCAGCGTCTCATGCGAGTCCATAAACATTCACCTCCATGGTGTAAGCTTGGCTGAAACTATAGCTGGACCTATCTCGTTTCCGTAAGGACTCTGTTCCTCCTGAGGCACTCTACAGTCACTTCCTATCAATACTTGACGCATCCCAGAGTTGTGAAGTCATCTATACCGCCAGCTTTGCTTATGCTCACTTGGCACCTATCGAACAGCAGATGGGTGCAGTGTCTTCGCTGACGAGCTGGTGGCCATTTCTCGTGCCCTTGAGCATATTCGTTCCTGCCCTGGTGTGTCCTACCTGGTCTGCAGTGATTCGTTAAATGGTTTACAGGCCATTAATCATTAATACCCATGCCATCCTCTGGTAGCAACTATCCAGGACTCGGTTTATGCTGTCGAACGGTCTGGTCATTCAGTGGTCTTTGTATGGACCCCAGGGCATGTTGGAATTCCAGGAAATGAGCTCGTTGATGGGGTGGCCAAACAGGCCACTCATAAGCCACCAGTGGAGATTGGTATACCCACACCTGACCTCTGATTGGTGTTATGCCAGCCACAAAGTTTTAGGATTTGGGATGCTGAGTGGCACAACTTAGTTACACCCAATAAACTCTGTGCAATCAAGGAGAGCACACATGAGTGGAAGTCTTCTCTGAGGGCTTCTCACAGGGACTCTGTGGCCCTCTGCCGCCTTTGCATTGGCCACACTTGGCTGACGCATGGCTCTCTTCTCCGACGTGAGGCCCCACCACGTTGTCGCTGCAGTTCCTGTCTGATAGTGGTCCACATTTTGTTGGCCTGTCCACATCTCGCTGTTCTGTGACAGAATTTTAATCTTCCTGACACACCTCCTTTGATTTTAGGAGACGATGCCTCCACAGCTAACTTGGTTTTACATTTTCTACATGACTCTGGTTTTTATTCTTTGGTTTAAGTTTTAGTTCCTGTCCCTTGTCTCCCTGTGCTTTCTGCTCTAGTACTTTTAGGTTAGAGATTTTAATATGTTGCAGAGTGGCTGGCTCATCCTTTTTTTATCCTTGTGATCGGCCAGCCTAGGATATCTGCTCTCCTGTTTTAAGCTCTTCTGCCTGTTTCTTGTGTCTCTGTGCATTTCTTGTCTTCTGTTGTCCTCAGTGTGTTCAGCTTCATGTTTCTAGAATTCCTGTGGTGTGTACTGTTGGTTTTCCGTTTTATCCCATGGACTTGGTTCAATGGAACAAGGGACCAATGACCACGTAGTTTGGTGCCTTTAAAAATCAAACCAACCAACCAACCAAACCAACAAACAGCAGGGAAGGTTTCCTGACTGAAAATGGAGGAAAAAAGGTCCTGTGAACATGTCCAGAAATACATGATTGCCCCGGTAGATTGCACTGACGAATGAAAGTTCCTCTGACACGTGCTGTGTCTGTAGCCCACAGATGACAATTATGCTGATTGATAGTACCAGTTCGGATAAATGTTGGTTCATCGATAAAGAGCACTGATGACAGAAATCCCCTAATTATGATGGTCTGGTGCAAATACCAACAAAATCTTTTCCATAGAGGGGAATCCTCTGCTGGTAATCCTTGCACTCGTTGCAGATGATAGGGATAGTAGTGGTTGTCATGCACATAATTGTACTTTGGCTTACATCGTGTTGGTGCACCACTTCCATGGAGCTTGTATGAGCGTTCATCTCAATATCCTGTAGAATCCGCTCCTCCAAATCTCGTTTACGCACAATCTGCCACCTCCCTGCATGTTCATCCGTCTGAAAGGACCCATGCTCACACAAACGCCCAGAAATGTTGTGTGATGTAGTTGGTGTGCTGCCTCTCAACTGTTTTGATGTGCTTGGCTGTACATAAACACCATCTTGGCCTGATCCTGACACGAATACTGGGCCATTCTGCTGCTTACAGTACACTGCATCAATCAGACTGTCTGCGACACACAAGGACCACACGACATGTGGTCAGAGGAACTTTCATTTGTCAGCAAAATTTACCATGGCAACGCCGCATGTCCAGACACATGTTTGTAATATAATTTTAACAGTTCTTTCAACCTTTGCACAATATGATGCAGTCCATTTGTAGAAAGCTATTCTTCATAAATTTGTGTGGGCAATGATGAGAAACTTTATTGTAAAGTATCTTTATGTGCACTTCACCAGAGTTTTTAATTACTAGCAACATTATGTGCAATATCACATCAAATAATAATGCTGTGAGTATTCTCTGAATATGTTTACTGTAAATTATCTGCACTGGGAGTGAACAATCTTTATGTTATAAGATGAACTGTGGTAACACCTCATGTGTATTTATGTGCTCCGAAAAGGATTTTTCCCATGTAATTTTTATTTTATAAGCATCTTAAGTAAATTTTGTTACAGGTAATACTTTTTGTCTTTCCAGGAAACAAATCAACAAGAATTTCATGAAACTGACTTCGTCAGTGTCAAGAGCAACCTTTTTAACCTTCAAATTACGGCAACAGAAACAACAGAAAAATCGACCACATTATTTGTCTGCAGCTCTCCAAATCACAGTAATTCTGAGTTGATTTCTTCGGATATATTTCCTGTTAATAAAAGCCTCTGTCCAACATTGTCAGATTCCACAACAATAGATTGTAAATCAAGTTCTAACCCAGTCTGTGATTTGAGTGATTTGCTTATTCCAAATGTACATAAATCATTGTGTAATTCATCACAGGTAGATACTACTACATCAGAATGCGAATTAGAAGCTGGTGAAAATCAACAATCCGATGACAGTTTGAAGGAAATGGAAAATTTGTCTTGTAGCGAAGTTCATCCTGTTGTGGCAAGCACAGGTGATATCCATTCTCAGGTAAAGAGTGAAAAAAATACTCAAAATTCATTACAACTACCTGAAAATTGTCAAAATTCAAATCCTTCATATTCAGGAAATCAGCCATTCATATTTTCTTCAACACTGAAAAATGAAGAAATTACAGCAGAACATTTGGACGGCAGTAAAGCACATCTTGACATGAAGGATTTGGGAAATGTGAACTGTGGTTCATCTGGAGTGGTTCAGTGCAGGACTGTTTCTGATTACAAACTGATTTTCAAATGTGATAAATGTCCCAAGAGGTTCAGCAAGAGACTAGACTTGAAACGACACACTTCTGTTCACAATCAGCAAAGAGGATTTGTCTGTGGAATATGTGAAAAATGGTGCCCTAATCAAACAAATTTCAAGCGACATGAGAGAACACATACTGGTGAACGGCCATTTTCCTGTAAATACTGTTCAAAGAGTTTTTCACAGACTGCTATACTTAACCGGCATATGATGATTCATACTGGTGAAAAACCATTCCAGTGCAACGCATGTGGAAAGAAATTTACTCAAAAAGAAAGTCTTAAAGTACATTCAAGGCAACATTTGTCTGGTAATGATATCACGACCTTTCAGTACAAATGTCCATTTTGTGAAAAATCTTTCCGCCACCAGTCTGGCCTTTCAAGACATTTGATGTCTCACACAGGAAAAACATTTAGTTGTAACCTTTGTCCAAAAACATTTACAGACCAATCATCTTTGAAAAGACACCTTAAACGACATTTTGAAATAAAATCTTGATGAAGCTTAAAGACTGTTATTTCAGTAGCAAATTTAGTGCTTAGTAGTATCCTGTTGATTAATCTGAGCAAGTAATTTGACTCTGTGAGCCATCAAATTATAGTAGATAAATTATGAAGCTAGGGCATTCGAGATTTAGAACTCTGTCAATAGAAAGCAGAAGGCATATTTTAATAAT
The DNA here is from genome assembly GCF_023897955.1 of Schistocerca gregaria. Taxonomy (NCBI): domain Eukaryota; kingdom Metazoa; phylum Arthropoda; class Insecta; order Orthoptera; family Acrididae; genus Schistocerca; species Schistocerca gregaria. Next base: position 1,003,756,097 of record NC_064920.1, read on the forward strand.
AAGAGCTCCGGAGGTTTGTTTCAAGGTTCTGTGCTTGTACCCCTATTGTTTATAATTTATGAGAGTGACCTGTCTAGTATGCCATGCAAATCTGTTCTCACACTGACAATGTCGCATCCCTTGCAACTGGAAATTGTATAGAGGGCCTAAAGGAACAAGCAAAACAAGTCTCAGAATTTCCAGTATCTTGTTTAAAGATAGTGAATTAGCAGTAAATCAGAATAAAACTGAAAACAGTTTCTTTAATTTATGTAATTCTAACACTGATTGTATGTCTCTTAAGCTGCATGGTGTATATTTAGATTCTAAATTAACATGGAACCACCAGACAATATCTACATGTATTAAATTTTTCAAGAGGCATCTCCTTGTTATGGTACTTTGTGATTAAAAATGCAATGCTTAGTTCCTCTTATGAACTCTTTCAAAGCACAAAACATGCTGCATTCTTTTGTAGTTGGTCAGCTAGTTACATGTTCCATAGATCATTTTAACAATTCTTTTATCGAAATGATGTGGGATGAGTCAGATTCCAGAATGTGCGTACATGATTAGTGTTAACATAAATGAACACATTTTTTTAGTCCTTCATGCCATCACCCTTAGAAACTTGTTTTTACAGGCTACTGGTTTTTAAATAGAAATTTGTCCATGGACCAGGAGGAGTTGTCCAGGAGAAATGATTTTAAGTTAGATTTAAAACTTGCTTTGCTACCTGTCAGACATTTTATGGTATAGCTTTGATATATGCAACTTGTCAAATGTGTCAAATCATAAACCATGATTACAATTTGCTGTAACAGGCCTTCCTTTTCTCTGAGGCTTCCAAGGCACTGTGCAGTCCTGAAGCACAAGCGACCATCCACAGCAGGTAGAGAGATGCAATCACCACGAAGCCTTGCCTTTTCTAACTGGCACTACGTTTTCAGTTGCCATGAACATCTTTCATGGACCTAAGAGGATAAAGGTGGAACATTCTAACGACATGGATCCCCCTCACTTTCATGAAGGACGTTAGGTAACAGAACTTATTTAATTACTTATAACATCGCATAACAAAAATAATTCTCTAAATAATAATGTATTTCTTTTCACACCCATTTTTTGTTATTCCCAGTGGTTAAATTCCCTTAAGATAGAGTTCAATGTTATCTTTCAAAATGAGAGTCCATCAGATAATTCAGCTTGGTCAGACAAGGTATAGAATAACAATGAACATACTTTGGTCCATTATTTGTGAAGATCCAATTGGTCATTCTTTTCTGTCAAGAAGAGTATCAGCAGTCAGGCTATGTTATGTTTACTCCAATGTAACTGTGTTTTCTTTATTTTGAGCTTACTGATCCCATGAGATGGGTAGATCACGTAACTAATGAGGAGGTATTGAGAAGAAGGGACCAGTTGGTAGGGCATGTTCTGAGGCATCAAGGGATCACAAATTTAGCATTGGAGGGCAGTGTGGAGGGTAAAAATCGTAGAGGGAGACCAAGAGATGAATACACTAAGCAGATTCAGAAGGATGTAGGTTGCAGTAAGTACTGGGAGATGAAGAAGCTTGCACAGGATAGAGTAGCATGGAGAGCTGCATCAAATCAGTCTCAGGACTGAAGACCACAAGAACAACAACGATCCCATAAGCATAAGTTTTTCAAATGTATTGAGGTAGAAGAATGATGGAGTTCATCTTCACCGTAAGGAGTTGCATGCTGACATTTTAATTTACAATGCTCTCTACAGTCTCAAATTTCAGATTTGTAGCAAATCAAACATGCAGAAATGCATATGCAAAGAACCATCAGTGCCAGGTAAGTCTATTACCTTCTGACTCTTTTGGAGAACGCTTCAACAGTGTGACTAACCGTCACTGTACAGCTTCCGACCTCTGTAAGATCTGCACTTGCACCTTATTCTGTGGGCAGATACTGTGGAGATACCTTTTTATCTCTTCGATTGAGTGTCCTTTGCTCACCCTTTTCCATAAAAGAAACTGTTCAGGTCATTCCTTCTGTAGATTCACTTGACCTAGGCGTAGGCTATCGCTTCCATGGCTCTGCCTACCCTTTACTCTCCAACACATACCTAAAATTGGGTATATCCCATCTTACACATCTACATCTACGTCTGCATGGCTACTCTGTAAATCACACTTAAGTGCCTGGAACATGGTTCATCAAATCGCCTTCACAAGAATTCTCTATTATTCCACTCATGAACAGCGCATGAAAAAACGAACTCTTGTATCTTTCTGTGCGAGCTCTGATTTCCCTTATTTTCTTACAATGATCGTTTCTTCCTATGTAGATTGGTATTAACAAAGTATTTTTGCATTCGGGGGAGATAGTTATTGATTGAAATTTCATGAGAAGAGGCCGCCCCAACAAGAAACATCTTTGTTTTAATTATGTCCACCCCAAAATCCTGTATGATGTCCATGACTCTCTCCTCCCTAATACGTGATAATACAAAATGTACTGACCTTCTTTGAACTTTCTTGATATACTCCATTAATCCTATCTCTTGGGGGAATACCAGAAATCATGCCATTTTACTCACTGACTCTCCATCAAATGTGGCCTCTCTGACAGGGAATCATGAATCCAGTCACATAAATAAGATGGTATTCTATAAGCATGCAGTTTGATTACAAGATAGTTGTGAGTTATGGTGTCAAAAGCGTTCTGGAAATCTAGTAGTATGGAATCAATTTGAAATCCCTTATTGATAACACTCAACACTTCATGTAAGTATAGAGTTAGTTGTGTTTAACAAGAATTATGTTTTCTAGCTATATGTCAATAGACCATCCTCTTATAGTAATTCATAATGTTCAAACACAATATATGTTCCAAAATCCTACTGCTTGTCAACGTTAATGATATGGGCCTGTAATTTAATGGATTACTCCTATTGCCTTTCTTGGACATTGGTGTGACCTGTGCGTTTGTCCAATCTTTGGGTATGGATCTTTCATTGAGCGAACAACAGCTGTACATGATTGTTAAGTACAGAGCTATTGCATTAGCATACTCTGGAAGGGACCTAGTTGGTATACAGTCTGGACCAGAAGACTTTCTTTTGTTAAATGATTTAAGTTGCTTCTCTACTCTGAAGATATCTACTTCTAAGATAGTCACATAGGTAGCTTTTCTTGATTTTAATTCTGAGGTATTTACTTCATCTTCTTTTGTGAAGGAATTTTGGAAGGCTTTGTCTAGTAACTGTGCTGTAGTGGCACTGTCATCGATAGTATTTCCATTGCCATTGTGCAGAAAAGGCATTGATTCTGTGATGCCACTAACATACTTTAAGTACAATCAGAATCTTTCTGGATTTTATGCCAGATTTACAGACAAAAGTTTCATCATGGAAACTACGAGGGTAATCCGAAAAGTAAGGTCTCTTATTTTTTTTGTATGTACATTATTTCTACAATGGTTTACATCAGTTTACAGCTTGAACATTTAGCTATTTTTCAACGTAATCACCATTTCTGTCGATGCATTTTTGTAGATGCTGTGGCAGTTTTTGTATGCCCACGTCATACCATCTCGCCGTCATTCTGCTCAGAAAGTTATGAACCTCTTCTTTCACCTCGTCGTCGGAGCTGAATCACTGGGACCACAATTAACGCTGACAGGTAGTGTGAGACTCTGAAAAAACTCAAACGGGAAATTCTGAACCGGAGAAGAGGAATGTTGAGCAAGGGTGTACACATTCTCCATGACAACGCTCGCCCACACATTACTTGGCAAATCGTTGCTCTCCTGCAACAGTTTCAATGGAACATAATCACCCACCCACCCTATAGTCCTGACTTGGTGCCCAGTGACTATCACCTGTTCCCTAGGTTGAAAGAACGTTTAGCCGGAAAGTGATTCAGCTCCACAGAGGCCAGGTCTGGAGAGTATGGAGAAGGAGGCAGCAAAGTGATTTCATTTTTTGTACAATAGTCACGCACCAAAAGGGATGAATGTGCAGGTGCATTATTGTGATGCAAGAGCAATGAATTGTCTTGCCACATTTCAGGCCATTTCCTTCTCTCATTTTCTTGCAGGTTTCGCAACATGTCCCAATAGTACCATCAACTAACTTTTGTCCCAGTGGCACAAATTCATGATGAACTAATCCTTTGAAGCCAAAGAAAAAGACCATCCTTGCTTTGATATTTGACCTGACTTGATGAGCTTTATTTGGTCTTGGAAAACCTTTCCTGACCTATTGTGAAGACTGAACCTTGGTCTTAACATCATAACCAGAGATGCACATCTCATCACAAGTTATGATTCTCTTAAGGAACATCGTGTTCTCATTTGCGCAGTCCAAAAGCTCCTCACAGATTGCGAGGTGTAGATCTTTCTGGTCTTGGCTCATGATCCGTGAGACTAACTTGGTGGCAACATGATGCATTCCAAGATGATGTGTGAGGATTTCATGACATGATCCAGCTGAAATATTACATTCTTCTGCAATCTCTCTGACAGGTTGTCTTCGATTGGCATGCACAATTCTGTTGATGTTCCTGAAATGAGCGTTGTTGGTAGATGTTGAAGGGCATCCTGAACAAGGGTAACGTTTAACTTCCATCTGGTCATTTTTAAACTGTGTGAACCAATTCATAACACCAAGTGCAGATTAAGCACTCATTACCGCAGGCTTACTGCATCATTTGGAGTGTCTCTGTAAAGGTTTTCTGAGTTTTCACACAAAACGTAAAGCAGATGCGTTGATCCTAACTCTGCCGCCTCAAAATTCACAAACTGTGCGACACAATGTTCCACATAATGCAGCACTGAAAAGTAACTAACACACATACAACATTGATACTTGTGGCAGTTACTCATAAACACAGGCATGTGCAGGATTGCCAACCGCATTTCGCTTTGACACACCATTGGTGCAAAAGTATGAATGTTCCAGAACTTTTTGAACAGACCTCATATTAAAATCCACTTCTAAAGCTCTATTGAGAATAATTCTGTATTTGCTATTAAGCTGTATTTATTCTTGTCCATGATTTTAAGATATGACACATCTACTTATTGGCTTGAAATCTTGAAAATGCTTGCATGCATAATTGATTTCACTTAAGGAATGGTTTTCATTCCCATCCATTTTACCATTTTTGTGGTGTGACTAAAATGTGGATTATCATCAAAATTATTGTCAAGCAATCAACATTACGAGTAAGTCAAACTATTTTTACTATCTCCATAAGCTGCTACCAGCTTATGGTATGTAACCTCCTCTGTAATAACCTCCTCTATAAAAGTCAAGCCGTCATACCATAATGCCTTGCAGTATACAAAAAGTATTAAATTCTTATTACACATAACATAATTAATACTTCATGTACTCCTGATAATTCGAAGTCATATACTATAGCTGTAATGGATTTTGTTTGTATTCTCATATTCATTTCCTCTAACAGATAACTGCAATAAGTCTCTTTGTAATAGAGCATGTCATTCTATGAATAAAATTAAGATAGGACAGTGAAAGATATATTCAAGTTAAAGATCACAGGATAGTAGGAGTAAAAGAAACTGCCCCAGGGAAAATGCAATATGAAAGTTTGAAGCAGCTAACTCAAAACCTGGTGGGTGTCAGTCTGCCTTATCTCCAAAGGTGGTAGATTCTTCTAAGAGTTTTAATTTCTTTAACTTATCAGTATTGTGTAAATGTTTTTCTCGATGCATTCTGAGATCTGCAAGAAATAAAGCCTTTTTGTTTTTTTAAAAGAAAGTTGTTCTCTTTCTTTATATTATGAAAAGGTGAGGTAATCAATATATTCCAGAGATTACACATTGTTCATGCATTATGCTTACAGCTCCAGTGATTGTCTTTAATTCATTTAACCCAACAGCTGACTTTTAACAACTGAAGCTGCTACCTACTTTATTGATCTCATGGATAAAAAGCTGTCCTTTAGCTATGGCCAAGCACTAAATAAATAAGTAATAAGGCTATAGTGCCTCAGGTAAGTAGTAAAATTAACCAACGTGGTAATAAAGGAACAAACATAACTAAATATAATTGTACATTGTTGTCAAATAAATAAAATTTGTTCTGCCTTGCAGCAAACCATGTGTGACCAGCAAACCATGTGTGACACATCACATCACTAATGATCAGTGATGTACCTTACATTAATTACTACAACCTGCTGGGTTGGGAGAATAGATACATCATATGTCTCTACCTCCCCTATTGCATCAAACAAGACACATATTATTAGTAAATACTGTGCTTCTACATAATGTAATATAGAAAAACAACATAGATTGCATTCATAACAAGCTCTGCTGTTTCAGCTGACAGTAAATGACATGACAACTTCTGTAACATGTGAATACATCTTAATACTCCATTCCTATGTGCATTCAGATTCATCTGCTTGCTACAATCAAACTTAAAAGCAGTTATGTATTTTAGCATCTCCCCTAGTTGTCAAATGTCCTTGACGCATACTGCAGTCAATGCTTAAATCTACTTTTGAATAATAATTACAGATCAAATTTTTTTCATAGTTATTTTTACAATTATCATAGACTTCAATAAGATCATTAGGATATAGAAATTCATGTTAGTGTTGTCCTGTATTCCTCATAAAGCTAGGTGTAGAGCTTATTGAATCTATTTTCTCCTGTACTTTCCTCCAAACTAGTTAGTGTTTGGGTCACAAATTACTTCACCAAATTCTTTACAGTGTTCACTTGCCTTGACTCTGTGTTACATGTATGAGATTTGATTAATTAAGTTCTTAAGTTCATTGTGTACTTCCCTAACTGTTCATTTGCTTCATTTCATTCTGGGCCATGTTGTTTATTTAGTTCAGTCTGTAATTTTGCAAGCAAATTTAAGTTACATTAGCAATTTTATCTATTTTTTAAACGATGTGCTCCATTTGTCCTTTTAAATCTAAGAAATTAAGTTTTTTAATTCTTCCCCTTGGATTTTTACATTATTTTACAATACTTCAGAGGTGGTTTTAAGACTGTTAAATAGCTCTTCTCTGGTGACTTTCATACTATTACATGTTGTTGTTGTTGTTGTTGTGGTCTTCAGTCCTGAGACTGGTTTGATGCAGCTCTCCATGCTACTCTATCCTGTACAAGCTTCTTCATCTCCCAGTACCTACTGCAACCTACATCCTTCTGAATCTGCTTAGTGTATTCATCTCTTGGTCTCCCTCTACGATTTTTACCCTCCACGCTGCCCTCCAGTACTAAATTGGTGATCCCTTAATGCCTCAGAAAATGCCCTACCAACCGATCCCTTCTTCTAGCCAAGTTGTGCCACAATTTTCTCTTCTCCCCAGTTCTATTTAGTACCTCCTCATTAGTTACATGATCTACCCATCTAATCTTCAGCATTCTTCTGTAGCACCACATTTTGAAAGCTTCTATTCTCTTCTTGTCCAAACTATTTATTGTCTGTGTTTCACTTCCATACATGACTACACTCCATACAAATATTTTCAGAAATGACTTCCTGACACTTAAGTCTATACTCGATGTTAACAAATTTCTCTTCTTCAGAAATGCTTTCCTTGCCATTGCCAGTCTACATTTTATATCCCCCCATGAACTATGGATCTTGCTGTTGGTGGGGAGGCTTGCATGCCTCAGCGATACAGATAGCTGTACCGTAGGTGCAACCACAATGGAAGGGAATCTGTTGAGAGGCACCTGAAGAGGGACAGCAGCCTTTACAGTAGTTGCAGGGGCAACAGTCTGGACGATTGACTGATCTGGCCTTGCAACACTAACCAAAACAGCCTTGCTGTGCTGGTACTGCGAACAGCTGAAAGCAAGGGGAAATTACAGCCATAATTTTACCCGAGGGCATGCAGCTTTACTGTACTTACTATTACATAGTTTAACTAATTTATCTGATTTATTTAATTTCCCCCTCGAACTTTAACAAGAACTTTTAATTCTTCCATTTGTGTGTGGTAAACAGTCTGGACAACAATACATACACTTAAGACCCTTAAATGCTAGTACTCTGTTTTGGCACCTCAGCTCATCACCAGTGAAATATGTTTCTATAATTTTTCACAGTATGAATTAATTAAAAAAATTAGATTGAGAATGTTTACAGCTCACCTAATTAGCTGCACCTCAAGCTGTACTGCACTGCTGACGCATTCCGAGTAGGCTAGGTGCAGTAACGATGAGTCTCTATGTACATTTTGTGGAACCATCTGACTGGCTGCTGCACTGTGAAGTGGGGATGCGCTGCTGTGCTGGTCAGCTACCGCAGAGGTACCCTCGCAGACCGTTGCTTCAACTGTAGTCTCGAAGTCGCAGCATAGAATTCTCCTGTGTCACCTTTGAGATTCTTCTTCATACATGGGCCAAATGTTGCATAACCACATGAATATCTATTGCTGTTGGCACCATGGCTGTCATCAACTGTTATTCTTTTCTCAACTTTGATATCTTTAACACTTTATCAGTTTTAAAACAAAATAAACTTATTTCTTTCCGATGCCAAATCAATTCAGGCAGCACTACTGCAATTGCCTGCGTGTATCTTCTCAGTTTTTGATGAGGGTTGCTCTGGGCAATTCTATTATGTTCTTCATAATTTTTGAAAAACTAAAAATGTTCTCTCCTTCTTACACCACTAATTTGTGTCCTACATTAGAAAGCAAATATTGTGTAACCATGTGGTTGGTTGTGTGGTTACACTGAATGCACAATCTGTCACCCCGATGTACGTGTGCTTGCTTTACCTCTTAAATAATTGTCGTAGTGATTCTTTTCGTGGTCCTGCAGTGCAGTACCATGAAGCCATGTTATTAGACTTCTTTACCTTGGTGCGACATGTGGGTCCTAAGATCTGTGAGAGCTACTGAATGATGAATACACTTGTGCATCAACTCTCATGTATTTATAACAAAAGCTTAGTACTGACTACAATTTGTGCTAAACAGATCTTTCGTAGTGAATAGTTCTCCTTAAGTCACAACATGTGTGTAATGCTTGTACAAAGATCACTAAATCTGAAGTTACAGTTCTCAAATCTGCTCTTCAGTTGTTCTACCTTTTTTATTCTTTCCAGCCTCTTCTTCTCTGAGACTTCCAAGGCACAGCCAAGCCACAATGCCAAGCATAAGCAAACCTCCACAACATGTGGAGACATTCAAGCAGTTTGGCGGCTTGCTGATGATGTCTAGAACTGCTGGTTTTTGTACTCAGTCTTTAAAAATGTTAAATCAAAGTGTGCACAGTAGGATGTTTCACACTTAAAACATTTCCAGTCACCACAAACATCCCTGACCGGCCTAAGAGGATAAAGGTGGAATATGTTCTTCCAAAGAATCGCATTTACACCACATGTTGTTGGTATGGATATCACTATTCTTCTCAAATTGTAATGGATTTTTATTTGTGACGAATTTCATTAGTGAATATATGTATTGTGAGGGTGCAGGTAAAATGCGCAATGGCCTTTAGAGGTACCTACATGTTGTTTGTATATAGCACCACATAATATTCTTACTGTTTGCTCTTGTGCAACCAGCACTTCCCTTTCTATATGTTAAGTTACCCCATAAAGTAATTCCATAAGGCATTTCTGAATGGAAATATGCAAAATCTTTCAGGAGGTTGATTTGTTTGTGTCAAAGACTATCATATGAAGTGATTCCATAAGGCATTACTGAGTGGGATTAAGCAAAATCTGTCAGGAGGGTGATTTCTTTGTATAAAGACTAACTATTATAGGAAGAACAAAAGTAGCTGAGAAGCACAGCAATATGCTTCCTCCAGTTCAAGTTTTCGTCAATATGTACATCCAAAAATTTGGAGCATTCTACTGTATTTACTGACCAGCATTTTACAGCATTTACTGACTCCTGTTCAAGTGCTACACTGATTGTTGGTGTGACTCTCTTTGTTGTGCAGAACTGAATATAGTATGTCTCCTCAAAATTTTGGGATAATTTATTATCAGGGAATTACTTGATAATTCTTCATAAAACATCATCAGCAATCTCTTCTGTTGCTTTCTCTTTAATGGGATATATTAGAAGACTAGTATCATCTGCAAAAAGTATCGATCCTGCGTGTTGATTTTTATTTGGAAGGTCAGTCACATATATAACAAATACAAGTGGACCCAAAACTGACCACTGTGGGACTCCCTTTGTGATATCTCCCCAGTCACTGAAATGTTCTAACCTTACAACACTGTCTGAATTTTCTTCATAGCGGTTACTACAGAACTGAATTAATTAAAAGTATTTGCTGTATTAATTTTATTTGTTCACTGTAAGTTACGGCCTTCCAAGCCATTCACAAGTGATTTGTGCTTCTGTAGAAAATAGAATATTTTACCTCCACAAATAGAAATGTAATGATGTCAATGTAAACATATTTTAAATACATTTTCCTTCAATAGAAAAGTATGTCTTACATACTGAAATGTCAGTGTCTTTAAATATGTGTTTTCTATTCATCTGAGCCACACATGCATTCATAACTGTTGTCTTATTGGTCTGACAGCTTGCATTTACAAATGTATTATATTGATCAATGAGTAAAGCTAAGCATAGACTAAATGGGATAATAATTTCAAATACTATGACTCTCTATTTGTGTGTGTATGTGTAGTTGAGAAAAGTTAAAAAAAAAGTATGAAAGGAAATGATATGGAAAATAAAATAATAAATATTAAAATATGTGGTGAGGTGAGCTTAACTTCTAAATTTCATTTTATCATATAGGTGATTTCAGATTGGTCATTGACAGAATGTGACTGAAGTTAGCAATGAAGTTTTTGTTCTGAAGCTCTGTTTGCTCATTAAGAAGTATGTTAGGCTGACTTTTTAAATGACTGAAAATTTCGGTTTCTCGCAAGGTATTCATTTGCTTCCCTTTCTTAGCATAATGCAAAATTTGAAGCTTTTCGTTAATGTTGTTGTCAACTGGCATAGGTCATTATAACTAAGAATGCTCGATACCATTTAACCGCACAGTAACTACCTTATTAACCGTAAATATGAACAAGCATATTAGTATTAATAACATCAAGCTTGAAGCCCCGACTGTGTCAGAGCCAAAACTCATAAAGGAGTTGTACACCTTAGTCCATTTACATGGTAAGGTCTTGCTGTCCAAAAAGTGATCCCATTCGACTTTGTTATTTCCAAAATTCAGTGTTATTGCCATTGTAGTTGCTTCATAACATGGAAGTATACAGCCAAAAAACACCTAGTGCACAAAGAGACGGTATCAATAACAAGGCATAAGAAAATAAAATTTCATTATCTAAATATCCATTCAACAGCATCATAGTGCAATTATCTCTCAAAAGGCTGTAGATTATGTAATGACACACTTGTGATACCACTTCATGAGTTATACAAGTTTGACATCCACACCATATTGTCAAAATAATATAATAAAAAGAAAGAACAAAAATTATTTGTGAACACCTGTACCATTTGCTGTATGATGTAATATAGTACTTAGAGCTGTAGTTCACCAAATTGGCTGGTAGTCTGCGCCAGTGTCCATAAAGTGAATGGGTCACATCAACAGTCTTCACAGAGTGCACATGATCTGGAGTTGACAGTTGCTACTGTGTGTAGTGTGAATCTCTGGAATCATCATGCATGTCAGAAGTAGCCTGACTCTAATATTGTGTCCCTGTCTTGCAGTATACACGGTGGTTTCAGCCTATGTACTGAGACTGTAGATGGCTTTCCATTGAGTATAATGTTGAAATTGTTGTCACCTCTGCACATCACTTTGAGCGACCCCAAATAATGCAGTTGGAGCACTGGCTTTGCTGTATCATCACTTAGTATCACAAAATCAGTGTTCTACAGTTCTTTTTCCACAAAAACTTATGGAACCTTGTGTGATCTTGGGGAAGGAGTGTTGACATTGGAAATGTGAAGTTTCACTCATTATACTAATTCTAGCAACTCCCCAGAATCTGTTAAGGCTGCTGGTTTGATGAACACTGCCGAAGGTTTAGAGCTTGACAGCACCGGATTTCTGCTAATAATGCTTGTAAGTCTTCTTTGAATGCTGATCTGACTCTAATAAGATTCAAGGGAGAGATCCATGCCACTGATCCACATGACACATTAATGCCATCTTTAACACATGGTGCCACCACTCTACCAGCCCATTGTGTTAAGGGTGAGAAACAGTGGTTCTAAAGCAGTTTACTTCACACATTTTACAAAAATTCATGAATAGTGCTGACTGAAATTGTCAGCCTTTATAATTTGTGATGGCCATTCGGCACCCAAAGCAAGCAATTCACATTTCAGTGAATGCTTTCACCATGGACTGAGCAGTGATGTCAGGTTACTCAGTGGCTTCCACCCGTCTTGTTGCTCTCAGTGGCAGCTAAGGTGTAATTAAATCCTACAGACATGGGAAGGGGGCCAGTCAAATCCAGGTGAACATGCAGTAAACGGTCAACTGAAACAATGAATGTGCATAAAGTAGTGCTCAAGTTTCATCTGTTTTGACATTCTGCACAAGCTTAATGTTCAGCCAAACAAAATATTCTGTTACTAGTCTGATAGACGGGCATATTCCCATATGGGATAATATGTGCAATTTCTGAAAGATGGTTTGCCTACTCTTTTTAGGCATATTGATACTGAATTTATTCTGGAAGTGCAGCCCACCACAATATTAGCCGTCCCTCTATTGTGTACCACGTATGTCGATAATTGCCTGATCAAATCCAAATGATGAAAATAGAGATGGACCAACTTTACCAGAATTCATTATCAGATCCACTGCGGGGCAGTGGTCTTCAATATTGTGAGTTGTTGTCCTTCGATGCATGCCTTAAAGTACCTGACTGCCTCATAAACCACAAACATCAAACATCTACCAGTTATGTTGAGCTGCAATTACCTGTTTCGAAAAGAACCTCAGTGGGTAATGTTTTTCACTGATTATCTGAAGCAAAACTGCTCAGATAGTGACATCACTCATATCCACAGTAATAGTTAAAGAGGCACCCTGTACATGATGTGCTAATGTAACTGTCTGTTCTGTTAAATCTGACCTCAAGAGGGTAATCAATAAGCCAAAAATTGATTATTTTAGGACATTCCTCAGAGACTTTCACTGGACTGATGTATACAGTGCTCATGGCATGAATGAAAAATATAACACTTTTGCTAATAAAGTGCTTACCTTATTTGAACAAGGTTTTCCCCCAAAACTAACCGAGGTTTGAGCAAAGTCTACAAAGAAGCCATGTATTACTCATGGAATAGGGGTATCTTGTAAAACAAAGAGAAAACTGTATCTGTCAATCCGAAACAATTCTAATGTTGATGCTGTAGCACATTACAAGAAATACTGTAAAATATTAAAGACTGTAATACGGACATCAAAGCAAATATATTACAAGAAAAAGATAGCCATATCAGATGACAAAATAAAGACAATATGGGATATAGTGAAGGAGGAGACCAGTAGAACCAGATATGAAGAGGGACAAATAGCATTAAGAGTAAATGATACATTGATGACAGATGTGTACAGTCTTGCAGAACTTTTGTTAAAAACATGTTATAACTGGTACTGAAAAGATGGGGTTGTCATGTTCTGTAGATGCTGCTATGGAATACTTCAGACCAGATATTTCAAGTAACTTCCATAATATGAATTTGACCCTCACTACCCTTGCAGAAATAATGTCCATCATAAAATCTTTATAATCAAAAGGCATCTAGTGGGTATGATGAAATATCAACAAAGTTAATCAAATGTGATTCTGAGTTAAGTAAAATAGTAAGCTATCTGTGTAACCAGCCGTTTATCAGTGGAATATTTCCTGTATGGTTGAAATATGTTGAAGTTAAGTTTAAGAAGGGAGATAAAGAAATAGCATCAAATTTCCATCCAATTTCACTTTTGCCAGCATTCTCAAAAATTTTAGGAAAAGTAATGTATAATCAGCTTTATAACCTTCTTATCTCAAATAATACTGTCAAAGTCGCAGTTCGGATTTCTAAAGGGTTATGATATTGAGAAGGCTATCTACACTTACAGTTTTAATCTGCCAGGAAGTTTCATATCAGCGCACACTCCGCTGCAGAGTGAAAATCTCATTCTGGAAACATCCCCCAGGCTGTGGCTAAGCCATGTCTCCACAGTATCCTTTCTTTCAGGAGTGCTAGTTCTGCATGTTTCACAGAAGAGCTTCTGTAAAGTTTGGAAGGTAGGAGACGGATACTGGCAGAAGTAAAGCTGTGAGTACCGAGCGTGAGTCGTGCTTCGGTAGCTCAGTTGGTAGAGCACTTGCCCGCGAAAGGCAAAGGTCCTGAGTTCGAGTCTCGGTCGGGCACACAGTTTTAATCTGCCAGGAAGTTTCATATCAGCGCACACTCCGCTGCAGAGTGAAACTCTCATTCTGGAAACATCCCCCAGGCTGTGGCTAAGCCATGTCTCCACAGTATCCTTTCTTTCAGGAGTGCTAGTTCTGCATGTTTCGCAGAAGAGCTTCTGTAAAGTTTGGAAGGTAGGAGACGGATACTGGCAGAAGTAAAGCTGTGAGTACCGAGCGTGAGTCGTGCTTCGGGAGCTCAGTTGGTAGAGCACTTGCCCGCGAAAGGCAAAGGTCCCGAGTTCGAGTCTCGGTCGGGCACACAGTTTTAATCTGCCAGGAAGGCTAATAAAATATTTGTGGACATTAAGCACTGGTTCCCAGCCAATTCTTTGTCACTAAACTTTGAAAAAACACACTACATCCAGTTCAGAACTTGTAAGGGGTGCCCCACAAGTACATCCCTAGCATGCGATGACAAGCAGATAGAAGAAATGGACAGTGTTAAATTCTTGGGATTACAGCTCAATAATAAATTCAACTGGGAGGAGTACACCACAGAACTGCTGAAGCGTCTTAACAAATCTCTATTTGCAGTGCGAATTGTGTCAGACGTAGGGGATATAAAAATGAAAAAGCTGTGGTATACTATGCTTTTCATTCCATAATGTCATATGGGATTACTTTTTGGGATAATTCAGCAAGCCAAGCTAAAGTTTTCCAGGCCCAAAAACATGCAGTAAGAGTTATATGTGGTGTGAGCTCAAGAACATCCTGCAGAAGCCTGTTTAGTGAACTATGGGTACTAACTACTGCTTCCCAATTTATTTATTCCTTAATGAAATTTTTCATTAAAATATATAACTTTTTCAAACCAACAGCTCAATTCATGGAATCAATACTAGAAATAAGAATAATCTTCACAAGGATTTAAAGACACTTACTCATGTAAAAAAAAGGTGTGCATCATTCAGGAACACACATTTTCAATAACTTGCCTGCAACCATAAAAAGCTTAACAATTATGAAATTCAGATTAAGAGAAGCTTAAAGGATTTATTGCTGGCCAACTCCTTCTACTCCATTGACGAATTTCTCAGTAGATTCAACTGATGATTTGTGTGTGTGTGTGTGTGTGTGTGTGTGTGTGTGTGTGTGTGTGTGTGTGTAAGTACAATCTAACTTCTGCACTATGTCAGTTCAATAATGTGTTCATTGTAAATAAGTATTACAGTAGTTCTATTACACATTTATTACCTTATAAATCAATAAAACATTTTTATTTTAAATTCAGTGCATTAGTGTTTGTAAAATGATCCTTTCATATAGTGTTTGTTTTAAAAAATGGCGATCATTCCACTTGGGACCTGTGGAATGGTGCATCAGCTTATTTGTTTGAGTTGTAAATATTTGTAATGTAATATCATTTTTCTGACATGTTCTACATCCTGGAGGACCTTCTCACTACGCATCAATTTGAATGAAAGTAAATATAATCTACTTTAATCTAAGCTGTGTTTGATCTTCTTGAAAGGCTGTCATGTCATCTGTCCACTTCAGCACACACTTCCCATGACTTTCTTTCCTCATCAAGGTATCAGTCCAAGGTGCCACCAAC
Organism: Schistocerca gregaria; assembly: GCF_023897955.1. Lineage (NCBI taxonomy): Eukaryota > Metazoa > Arthropoda > Insecta > Orthoptera > Acrididae > Schistocerca > Schistocerca gregaria. The sequence goes on from NC_064920.1 coordinate 1,003,772,034, forward strand.
TGTATTGCTTGAGGCAAATGTCTCCTGTAAAAGTTAACTGTTCCAAGAAATTGCTGAAACTCTTCGAATGTTGTAGGTCTAGGCATGGAGAAGACACTTTCAGTCCTATCAGCTGTGGGTCTAAAACCAGATATAGGTACACAATGACCCATAAAGGCTACCTCATTTTTCAGAAGTCGATGCTTCTCTTCATTAAACATGACACCATGTATCTTCATAATATCATAAATGATTTTAAATGTGTTTCATGCTCTTATGCCAATTTGGAGAAAACCAATATTTCATCCAAGTAACAAAAACAGAACAGAAACTCACTTAATGTTGAGTCACTACAATGCTTTCATGTCTGGGTTGCATTTTTTAACTTGTAAGGCATTCACATAAACTGGAAAAGGCCAAAGGGCATGATAATTGCTGGTTTTTTAATGGCTTTGGGCACCACTGGAATTTGACGATTGGCCTTTTCACAGTCCATCACATTAAACATATTTGCACCAGCCAGAGCATGTGAAAAATTCTGTAAGATGGGATACCTATTTGGTACAGTACAGGAGTTAAATGATCCGTAATCTCCACACAACACACAAGAATTTTTCTTCTTAGGTACTAAATGGATCAACGATGCCCAATTACTAGCAGTAGGCCAAACTATGCCTAAGTGCAAATGTTAGTTTACAATTTGTTTAGCTGCCCAACATCAATCTGGTGTAAGCCTTCATGCCTTGGTGTAGACTGGAGGCCTCGTAATGTATAAATGTAATTCTTTCTCCCTTGAACAACACCTCCAAATACTTTTGGACCATTTTTTGTATGTACTGCGTTTTTCCTTTTGCTGATGTAACCAGGTAAACTCTTGGTGGCTTGTGCTGTACTGACTAGTGTATTTTGTCTCTTCAAACTTAGTGTGTCGATATGGTGCTCCACTTGAGGTTGAGGCTGCTGCTCCTGATGCTGCAAGGTTGCGACTCCTTTCTATGTAATGTCCAAGTGTTCTTGATGTATTCTTATTGCTTCCCATAACTCTGAATTTTCTTGACGTAGTAACACTTTCTGCTGTACCACCTCCTGGAATTTGATGCAAGCCCTGGTGATTTTCTGTTCTGTATAGACTATAATTTCTGTCAACCGTGCTATTGCATGTAAATTGCCAATATGCCTTTGCACTGAATGTCCAGTAATAGAACAACTAATCATAACTGTTCCTAAGTCTAGTGAAAGTTTGTGATGGCGAAGAAAATCTGCCCCTATAATTGGCACAGATACACAGTGTTCCAGTTGAAAGTACACTGCAAACCAAAATCTACTGTTAGATGATGTGTTTCACAGTGACCCACTGGTGTACTATTAACAGCACACAGGCAAGGCACAGTGCTTACAGCAGAACCAGAGTGTATCATGAAGCAGTGACCACACACACTATCCCGCAATTAAATCCTTGGATCCTTAAGCTGAAAAAAAATTATCATGGTCCTTTATACATTGTAGACTGCACTCGTCTCGAGTCTTGTTGTCCATCACACTGGTAGTAATATTTTGTTGCTGATATGTGATATTGTTGACTGGAATACTCTCTTTCAAATTCGAAAGGTGGCAGGGGTAAAATACAGGGAGCGAAAGGCTTTTTACAATTTGTACAGAAACCAGATGGCAGTTATAAGAGTCGAGGGACATGTAGATTAGATTTAGAGATTAGATTTACTTTCATTCCACTTGATCCGTAGTGAGGAGGTCCTCCAGGATGTAGAACAAATACTAATGCACTGAATTTAAAATAAAGAAGCTTTTTTTTTTATTTATTTATAAGGTAATAAACGTGTAATACAACTACTGTAATACTTATTTACAATGAACACATTACTGCACTGAAATGGTGCAGAAGTTAGATTGTACTTTACACACATACACACACACACACACACACACACACACACACACACACACACACACACAAATCAGTTGCTTTTACTGCGAAATTCATCAACGGAGCAGAAGGAGTTGGCCACCAATAAATCCTTTAGGCTTCTCTTGAACTGAATTTCATTAGTTGTTAAGCTTTTTATGGCTGCTGGCAAGTTATTGAAAATGTGTGTTCCTCAATAATGAAAGGGAAGCAGTTGTTGGGAAGGGAGTAAGACAGGGTTGTAGCCTCTCCCCGATGTTATTCAATCTGTATATTGAGCAAGCAGTAAAGGAAACAAAAGAAAAATTTGGGGTAGGTAATAAATCCATAGAGAAGAAATAAAAACTTTGAGGTTCGCTGATGACATTGTAATTCTGTCAGAGACAGCAAAGGACTTGGAAGAGCAGCTGAATGGAATGGATAGCGTCTTGAAAGGAGGATATAAGATGAACATCAACAAAACCAAAATGAGGATAATGGAATGTAGTTGGATTAAGTCGAGTGATGCTGAGGGAATTAGATTAGGAAATGAGACACTTAAAAGTAGTAAAGGAGTTTTGCTATTTGGGGAGCAAAATAACTGATGATGGTCGAAGTAGAGAGGATATAAAATGTAGACTGGCAATGGCAACGAAAGCATTTCTGAAGAAGAGAAATTTGTTAACATCGGGTATAGATTTACATGTCAGGAAGTCATTTCTGAAAGTATTTGTATGGAGTGTAGCCATGTATGGAAGTGAAACATGGACGATAAATAGTTTATAGACAAGAAGAGAACAGAAGCTTTCGAAATGTGGTGCTACAGAAGAATGCTGAAGATTAGATGAGTAGATCACATAACTAATGAAGAAGTATTGAATGGGATTGGGGAGAAGAGAAGTTTGTGGCACAACTTGACCAAAAGAAGGGATTGGTTGGTAGGACATGTTCTGAGGCATCAAGGGATTGCCAATTTAGTATTGGAGGGCAGCGTGGAGGGTAAAAATCATAGAGGGAGACCAAGAGATGAATACACTAAGCAGATTCAGAAGGATGTAGGTTGCAGGATTCAGAAGGATGTAGGTTGCAGTAGATACTGGGAGATGAAGCAGCTTTCACAGGATAGAGTAGCATGGATAGCTGCATGAAACCAGTCTCAGGACTGAAGACCACAACAACAACATGTGATATTGCAATGGAAAATACATTTGCATTCTGTTGCTCCAAACTTCTTATGAAACCAACATATGTCCTTCAGCAGTGAGCTGCCATTATGCTATTTCTTGATATGCTCTCTGTGCAAGGCCAACAATCTCGGCTGAATTCCTCATTAAACTAACATAAGACCTTCAGCAATGAGCCACCATTTCATAACATGTAGATATGCTCTCCTCGTGAGGCTGATAATCTCAGGTCAACTGTCTTCCATTGGGAGAAGTCAGCTGTTTATCGCCAAGGTTTAGTTAATCAGTATTCTACATTGTTCCGTGTCTCCCATGATACTTCACATCACACATCACCAGCCTCGTGCAAGTTCATAAGTGTTTGTACTTCTCCAGAACCACTCCTCTCTTGCTGTGGCAACATGGTTTCCTCCATAGTACTAGTAATATTTCTTTGGTGCAAATCTGCTTCCTTGCATATCTGCTAAGTTCCAGTACTGCATGGCATCTATAAGCCAAGTGCAATTTGATACTCATGGTCTCTTGAAATAAGCGTACTCGCAGTGATGGTGGAAGCTTGAGCAGCCATATACTCAGGTGGCATCTGATACTATATTGGGTCCCACATGAGCCTTATGTGCTACCATAATTGCAAGGATGTTCTGCTTCCGATGTCCTCTTCATACCAGGCCTTATGTATTCGTTTTTCAGGTGTCTGCGACAGACATGGCACTAATGCCTTTTTTACTGTATCAAACTTGTTTGAAGTAGATGGAACAGCAATAATGTCGCTAATGATATGAGAATGTTCAGCTAAATTGTTCAGCACTGTAGAAATTTGTGTGTATCACCCACCGCTCCATAACATTGTAACATGAATTCAGTTATTTGAAACAAGTCTTTGGGTGGCTGGGTTGGAGTGCTGGTTGACTTAGGAATGATTTCCACTCGCCGTTGTTCAGCACTAACCACTCATTGGAGAAGCACTGCATTGCCAGGTCCATATGCTGAAAGTTTCTGGCATGCTCAAGGTGGAGCTGAACATCTGTTGAACATTTCCGTGAATTTGGTGTTAATACGGCTACGGTTGAGTTATTGGAGCATAAATCACACCACTCAATCAGTTGCAGAGTATAATGCAAATGTGGAAACATCACGCTATGAACTAGCATGGGAAATCTGGCATGGTAGAATCTGGCATAGTTATCTCTATCAATATCAGTGGCTGATTGTAAAAATTGTCCCACCTGTGTGTAGCCATAGGGTTCACTGTACATGGCATCCTGACACACGGTTGTACCCGTACTATAACATAGTTACTGTCCATTGTTTTGTTCACATATTAGTCCACCATTAGCGCTATGCCTCATGAAACTTATAGTCACTGCCTCATTTCCTCTATGGTTTTGTCTTCTTGTGTTAATGAGATAGTAATGAAGCAAATAAAATAGAAAGAAGCTTCCACATGGGAAAAATATATTAAAAACAAAGATTCCAAGACTTACCAAGCGGGAAAGCCCCAGTAGACAGGCACAAGAGTGTTTGTGTGTTTTATTTATTGTGCCTGTCTACCGGTGCTTTCCCACTTGGTAAGTCTTGGAATCTTTGTTTTTGAGATAGTAATGATGTAAAGTTCACTGTCTGATTCTTCCTTCTGAAGAAGGAACCCACCCTCTTACTGATTATCTAAATGTGCCATTATGAGCAAATGTTTCAAGTTGGACCAAAAGTCACAGCTCAAAGTTATGAAGAATGTGCAAAGTTGAGGTCACCACTGAAGGTAATTGGCATAGGTGGTTGGAACTATGTGCAATGAACACCATTTAAACACACCATAACTACTTTATTATTCATAAATCCAAACAAGCACATTAACACAAGTTCCACACATCAGTCCATTTATGTAGGGAACTCTTGCATGTCCAAAAATCGATCCTGCTCAACTTTGTTATTTCCAAAATTCAATGGTATTGCTGTTGAAGATGCCACAATGTTTTTGGATGTATGTTTGTTGTTTAGGAGTGGTAGTACAAGGGCACTGTTTTTGTTAAATTTTATGTGACCTTTAAAACATGTCATGATGTTCCTACCAGTTTGCCCAATGTATACTTTATCATAATCATCACATCCAATTACATAGATCCCTGACTTATTAAGTGGTCTGTTGTACTGTTGGTATGTCCTATAATATTACTAATATTGCTTTCAATATGGAACCCAGTTTTAATATTTTTAGAAATGATTTTATAATGTTCAGAGCCATAAATTTAGTTCTTTCTACATCTACATCTACGTGATTACTCTGTTACCCACAATAAAGTGCCTGGCAGAGGGTTCAATGAACCACCTTCAAGCCCTCTACCGTTCGACTCTCGAACTGCATGCAGGAAAAACATGCACTTAAATTTTTCTGTGAGTGTTCTGATTTCTCTTATTTTATCATGATGATCATTTCTCCCTGTGTAGGTGGGTGCCAACAGAATGTTTTTACAATCGGAGGAGAAAACTTGTGATTGAAATTTCATGAGAAGATCTCATTGCAGTTAAAAGCACCTCTGTTGTAATGATTGCCACTCCAATTCACATATCATGTCTGTAGCACTATCTCCGCTATTTCATGATAATACAAAATGAGCTGCCCTTCTTTGTACTTTCTCAATATCATCTGTCAGTCACACCTTATGTGGATCCCACACCGCACAGCAATATTCCAGAATAGGGCAGACAAGTGTGGTTAAGCAGTCTATTTAGTAGACGTGTTTCACCTCCTAAGTGTTCTGCCAATGAATCATAGTCTTTGGTTTGCTCTACCCACAACTTTATCTATGTGATCATTCCAATTTAGGTTATTTGTAATTGTAATCCCTAAGTATTTAGTCCAAATTTACAGCCTTCAGATTTGTGCAACTTATCGCATAATCGAAATTTAGCAGATTTCTTTTAGTACACATGTGAATAACTTCACATGTTTCTTTATTCAGGGTCAATTGCCACTTTTCGCGTCATCCAGATATCTTATCTAAATCATTTTGCAATTCGTTTTGTTCGTCTGATGACTTTACAAGATGATAAATGACCCCATCACCTGCCAACAGTCTAAGACAGCTATTCAGATTGTCTCCTACGTCGTTAATATAGACCAGGAACAATAGAGGGCCTATAACGCTTCCTTGGGGAATGCCAGAAATAACTTCTGTTTTACTCGATGACTATCACTATGAACTATGTCCTTTCTGACAGGAAATCATGAATCCAGTCGCATGACTGAGATGATATTCCATAGGCATGCGGTTTGGTTAGAAGACACTTTTGAGGAATAGTGTCGAAAGCCTTCTGGAAATCTAAAAATATGGAATCAATTTGCAATCCCCTGTCAATAGCACTCATTACTTTATGAGTATAGAGAGCTAGTTGTGTTTCACAGGAACAATATTTTCTGAATCTGTGCTGATATAAGTGTCAATAAATTGTTTTCTTTGAGGTACTTCATAATGTTCGAAAACAGTAAATGTTCCAAAACCCTACTGCAAATTGACATTAGTGACATGGGCCTGTAATTCAGCGGATTACTCCTATTTCCCTTTTTTGGTATTGGCGTGTCTTGAGCAGTTTTCCAGCCTTCAGGTACGGATCTTTCTGAGAGCGAGCATTGTATATAACTGCTAAATATGGAGTTATTGTATCAGCAAACTCTGAGAGGAACCTGACTGGTATACAATCTGGACTGGAAGCCTTGGCTTTATGAAGTAATTTAAGCTACTTTGTTACATCGAGGATATCTTCTTCTATGTTTCTCATCGTGGCAGTTGTTCTTGATTGGAATTCAGGTATACTTACTTCGACTTCTTTGGTGAAGGAGTTTCGGAAAACGGTGTTCAATAACTCTGCTTTAGTGGCACTGTCTCAGTGACCTGACTTCACCGTTGTTATTGTGCAGTGAAGGTACTGATTACGTCTTGCCACTGGTGTGCATTATGTATGACCAGAATCTCTTTGGGTTTTCTGCTGGATTTCGAGACAGAATTTGGTTATGGAAATTATTAAAAGCATCTCGCATTGATGTACGCACTATCTTTCGAACTTCTACATAACTCTGCCAGTCTTGGGGATTTTTCTTTCTTTTAAATTTGGCATGCTTTTTCCACTGCTTCTGCATTAGTGATCTGACACGTTTTGTGTACCATGGTGGATAGTACCATAACTTATTAATTTATGTGGTATATATCTCTCAATTACTGTCGATACCAAATCTTTGAAATCATTCCACAACTTTTCTACCCTTACATGATCAGATCGGAAGGACTGAAGACTGTCTCTTAAAAAGGTGGTAAAATCATTTTTATCAGTTTCTTTTAAAATAGATATACTTTGCATTTCTTTTTTATGGTTGTAGGTGTTACAGTATTCAGCCTAGCAGCAACTGCCTTGTGCTTGCTAATCCCTGTATTCGTCATGATACTCACTATTTGTCCAGGATTATTTGTTACTAAGAGGTCAAGTACGCTTTCGCTACCATTCAAGCTTCTAGTGGGCATGTGAACTAATTGTTCAAAATAATTTTCTGAGAAAGTATTCAGTGTAATTTTGGATGACGTTTTATGCCTGCCACCAGCTGTAAGCGTGTAATTTACCCAGCATATCGAGGGTAGATTGAGGTCACCACCGACTATAATTGTATGAGTGGGGTACCTACTTGAAATGAGACTCAAGTTTCCTTTGAACTGTTCAGCACCTACATCATCTGAGTTGGGCAGTCAGTAAAATAATCTAATTAATATTTTTGTCTGATTGTCAGGTATAACCTCTACCCATACTATTTTGCAGGAACTATCTACTTTGTACTTCAATTTCACTACAAGGCAAACTTCTTCTGACAGCAATAAATACTCCACCACCAAATGTCTTTAATCTATCCTTTCTGTACACTGTTACATCGCTTGGAAAAATTTGGGCTGAACTTATTGCGGCTTTAGCCAGCTTTCTCTACCTATAACTATTTGAGCTTCAGTGCTTTCTATTAGGGCTTGGAGTTCTGGTTCTTTCCGATCACAGCTACGACAATTTACAGCTACAGTACCGATCGTTTCTACAACTACCTTACTATGTTTTACCTGCCCCCTTTTGTATAGCTTCTTCTCTTCCTCGAATAATTTCATTTTTGTGGAACGTTTGGTCTCTGTTTATACAGTTCTTCAGTTATTTTGGTTTGAAATTATTTACATTGGCTAAATTTTCTAATTTTGCCAATTCTTTGTTGATCACATTTTCTTCAGGTTGAAAATGTATTGATCTCTATATCATAGAGTGAAAATGCGCCTTTTTATAGGTTTTTGAGTTGCATATTTTGTTATTGAGTAATGTGTCTGTAGTGGTAGGTTTATGAAAAATTACAAATTTGTGCACTGAATTTTTTTCTTTATGGTGAAAGCTAAGAAATTAATAGAGTTATTTTTTTCCGCTTCATGGATGAATTTGATTTTAAAATACATACTGTTCAGTTGAGGATGCGTGATAGCTCTGAATTCTGTGCCATTTAACAGGATTCATAAATCCTGTCATCAAAGTAGTATTTGTAATAAATGACTTTGGCTGCTGTCTGTTTGAATTTCTCAAAAAATTTTACTTTCATTTCAGCTAAGGATCCTGCCAAGCAATTACCCTGACTCAGTCATTTGGTTGGGAGTACATATCATTTTGAAAGAAGTAGTTACATGACAGAGTGAGTTGTAACAGTTGAATGAACTCATGGATTTCAGATGGAATTAGTTTCTTGTATTCAATTAAGTTATATTCAATTATATTTATGGAGTTTTATATGGGCATATTTGTGTAAAGATAGTGATGCCAAAGGAAACCCCTGTTACTGTTATCAGGAATACACTTATTATAAGACACATCCCCAGTACAACAGACCCTTTTAATAAATGAGGAATCGAAAAAATTGTATGTGACAATTGTGACAAAGTACTCATAGGGCAAACTGGTAGAAACTTTCATATACATTTTAAAGAGGACATAAAATCTAATGATGATGACAGTACAAGTGCCTTTGCACTACATCTCCTAAACAACATCCAGCATCAGTCATTTAAAATATCAAAAATCAACCTGTTACACTTCTTAATGAGCAAACAAATCAGAACAAAACCTTCATCGATAATTTAAGTCACATTCTGCCAATGATCTAACAGAAATCATCCATAAATAATATAAAATTTAAATTTAATGTTGCCTCACCACAAATTTTAATATTTATTTTTATTTTATTTTATTTTCCATACCATTTTATTTCGTATTATTTTTCAGCTTTCCTCAACTACACATACACACATAAATATACAGTCACAGTACTTGAAATTATTGTTTCATTTACCCCATGCTTAGCTTTACTCTTTGATCAATATAATGTTGAGATGTCAAACCAACAGGACAGCATTTGTGAACCAGAATGAATGAAAAACACAAATTTACAGACACTGATATTTCAGTATGTAAGGCATAGTTTTCTATTTAAGGTAAATGTATTTAAAGTATGTTTCTATTCTCATTGTTACATTTCTGTTCATGGATGTAACATAATATATTTTCTACAGAACCACAGAGTCGGCTGACAGTGGCCTAGGCGGCTGAAACTAGTTGTAAACAAATAAAATTAATACAGCTTAAGTGGAAAATGTGACCTCCATGTAATTGTCTGAATTATTCAGCACAACCTTTTGCTTCATTCTGTTTGTGAAGTGTGATTCAAACAAGTTTTGTGTAAATCCATCAATTCCATAAAACTGAAGTTTTTCTTAGGGTGTAACATGATCTAGATCTTGGAAAGATCACAAAAATACCAACTGGTGATATTTTATTGTTTAATTCTTGCACTATTTGTTGGGGTAGCTTCTCTGGTGCAAAAGTAGTTATTGTGGCAGAAGAAGGCAGCTGGGGTTTTACAAAACAATGTACCTTGTAGGAAACTTCTCAAGAAACTGAATGTAATGATAGATTCATCATTATATACATGCAGTTGGTACTGTAGACAAAAGAAAACTACAATAGCTACAAAGTAAGGCTGTCATTTCATTACCATATTGCATGTCACTAAGAAATTATTGGAAAGCCATTTACCAGACACAGTAACACTCACAATAGCTATAAATACATGTGAGTTAAACAATTCAGTAAATTGCCATCAGAAGCACACACTACCTTATTGCAAACCTTAAGGAATGTAAAGCAAAACTGTATTTTAAAAAAAAGGCTTTGTGTAACATAGAGGAATACACTGATTATCCAAGAGAAGATATTTAATTTTACTGATACTGTTATTTGTATTACTGTATTATATTATTATAACATGTATCATACTGTGTTATTTACATTGTGCTATGACGCCAATAGCATGTTGAGTGCTCAAGGAAGGAAAAATAAATTTCAAATTAATTTTACAATAAAATTTATTTTTTAAAAGAGCAAGAAATTAAGATGATGAAACCTGAGTAAATTGAAAGAGCCATGGCTGTTTAGAGTTGAGGGAGTATCAGACAATGGTGGACTGAAACTGGGGAAAGAAATACTATAGAAGATGAAGAGGTAGAATAGTGAAGGCAGCAGAGGATCAAATAAATAAAATGACAGGATGTATTGGAAGTCATTAAATGATACAGAAGGTAATGAATTTGATTGATATAATGAGAAAATATAAAAATGCAGCAAATGACGCAGGCAGGAGAGCATACAGACTTCTAAAAATTGAGATTGACAGGAAGTGTAAAATGCCCAAGCAGAAATTGCTAGAGGACAAATCCAAGGCTGTAGATGCGTGCATAATTAGGGGAAAGGTAGATGCTACCTATGGACAAATCAGAGAGACATTTTTAGAAAAAGATACACCTGTATGAATATTAAGAGTGCATATGGCAAGCTCACATTAAGGAAAGAAGGCCAGGCTGAAAGCTGGAAGAAATATACAGAGTTATATAAAGGAAATGAAAGGCAGTTTTATATATAGTTGGGAAATAAAGTGATCTATTTTCCAGAAGTCTTTTTGACACCAAATCTCACAAGATAATTCTAATCAAATGCTTGCCTATGGAGTACTGCTTCAGTTGCATGACGTGATTTATGATTTACTATAAGAAGGGTCACAATATATACTAATCAATGGAAAATCATTGAGTGAAACAGAAGTGATATCCCGCATTTCCAAAGGATACAATCTGATCAGCCCTCTTAGATTGTTTCCATACGAGCTATCACTTACCCTCTAGTAAAGTCATCAGAAAGTCAAAATCATTTGCAAAATAACTTAGGAACAATATCTAAATGGTGTGAAAAGTGCAAATTGTCTCTGAGAGAAGTATGAGATCATCCATGGGAGTATGAAAAGAAATCTATTAAATTTCAGTTACATAATAAATCAAACATTTGAAGATGTTGGTTCAGTTAAATACCTAGGAATTACAATTATGAACAACTTAATTGGAACAATCACTTTATTGCCAAAACATTGAGAAGATGCAATAGACCTATTGAAGAGACCATCTACTCTACAACTGTAAGTCCTCTGAGTATTTCCATGCAGTAAGGGATCCTTATCAGATAAGCCTGATGGAGGACACTGAAAAAGTCCAAAGAAGAGCAGCAGTTTTTGTATTATTATGAAATAGGCAAGAGAGTGTCACATATGTGAAAAGTGATTTGGGGTGGTAATAATTAAAGCAAAGGCATTTTTTGCTGTGGCAAGATCTTTAGCAAATCTTCAGACAACTTAGGTGTGATGCAGCTGCACCAGCCACTGCAGAAGTCACCCAACAATTACTCTCTGCTCACATACATGTGTGTCTGGGAGTATCCAATGTGATACACATCTTTGGTGTATGATAATACGAATATCTGTGACATGATCAAATATGATACTGTATTCTTATTCTCAAGAGCCAAAGAAACTGGTGCACCTGCCCAATATTGTGTAGAGCCCCCACGAGCAAGCATAAGTGCTGCAACATGATGTGGCATGAACTCGATTGATGTCTGAAGCAGTGCTGGAGGGAACTGACACCATGAATCCTGCAGGGCTGTACATAAATCTGTAAGAGTACAAGGGGGTGAACATCTCTTCTGAAGGCATTTCAGACATGCTCAATAATGTTCATGTCTGGGGAGTTTGGTGGCCAGCAGAAGTGTTTAAACTCAGAAGAGTGTTTCTGGAGCCACTCTGTAGCAGTTCTGGATGATGGGGTGCCATATTGTCCTGCTGTAATTGCCTAAGTCCTTCGGAATGCACAATGGACACGAATGGATGCAGACTATCAGACAGTATGCTTATGTACGTGTCACCTGTCAGAGTCATATCTAGAAATATCAGGGGTCCCATATCACTCCAACTGCACATGCCCCACACCATTACAGAGCTTCCAACAGCTTGAACAGCCCCCTGTTGACATACAGAGTCCATGGATCCATGAGTTTGTCTTCATACCTGTACACGACCACGTGGTCGATACAATTTGAAACAAGACTCGTCCGACCAGTCAACATCTTTCCAGTCATCAGCAGTCCAATGTCGGTGTTGACGGACCCAGGTGAGGCATAAATCTTTGTGTCATGCAGCCATCAAGGGTACATGAGTGGCCTTCGGCTCCAAAAGCCCACATTGATTATGTTTCGTTGAACGGTTCACAAGTTGACACTTGTTGATGGCCCAGCAATGAAATCTGCAGCAATTTGTGGAAGCATTGCACTTCTATCATGTTGAATGCTTCTCCTCAGTCGTTGTTAGTCCCATTCTTGCAGGATTCTTTTTCTGGCCACAGCGATGTCGGAAATTTGCTGTTTTACCGGATTCCTAATATTGACAGTACACTCATGAAATGGTCATACGGGAAAATCCCCATTTCATTGCTAGGTCAGAGATGCTGTGTCCCATTGCTCGTGTGCCAACTATAACACCACATTCAAACTCACTTAAATCTTGGTAACGTACCACTGTAGCAGCTGTAACTGAACTTACATAGGCGTTGCTGACTGTAGCATCGTATTCTGCCTGTTTGCATATCTCTGTATTTTATGCATGCCTATACTAGTTTCTTTGGCACTTCAGTATAGCTTCCAAGCAGAACAGACATGCATATTTTACTGTGTATGTAATTGTATGATAAAGCATCATTATCATTTTGTACCATATTGTACATCAGTTATATCATACCCACACCGTGCATCTTCCACAGTGCTGGACCCAACAGTTCGTGACAGCCACATACGAGGTAATTTTGCACTGATACTGTTACTAAACTATGACAATACGATCCGCATGTAACTGTCATGTGCTGACATGAGCATGCCACGCCGAGCCAATGCTTCCCATTCTGGACAGTGCTGTGCTAATCAACTGGCTTTTTGACTGTCAGTAGTGATCAGCTGTACAAGTGATGCAGTTCGGTACTGTGGTTCAACTTAAGAAATTTGTGCTGAACAGTTGCAAACAACAAATGGTTTTACTGTGAGACACCATCACTGTTCCCATCTTGCAAAAACGCCAAGCAACAGCTGACCAACAACATTCTGGCTGCTCAGATGTTGACAATACATTTATGGTCAGGCCACGTGGTGCAGATGCTGTAGAACAATTCATGGAACACATGAATAGCATACATCTGAACATCCGGTTCACGGTCAAGATGTGAGATGGAGAAGGAAAAAAGGTTGCCTTTCTTAGACGTTTTAGCCAATGACAGGCAGATGGGCACTCGGCTGCTCTGTGTACCATAAGCTGATGTATATCGATTTATACCTCAATGCACAGATTTTCAATCACCCTGTTCAAAAGAGAGCCATCTTGAACATGTTGGCATATAGAGCAAAAACTGTTTCTGATGAGGATCACTTGGAAGTCCAAAATTAACTATCTGAAGTATGTGTTCCAAAAGAATGGCTATGGTGCAAGTGATATAAAGTCAGCGACTTCAAGAAAAGGGAATGTGAAAATGCTGCCCACTCGAAGGATAAAACACTGATTGTTGTTCTTTCTTTTTGTAACTCTGTATCCAGCAAAATAGGTAGAGTCCTGGGTAGATGGGGTATAAGACCAATTTTTCATCATCCTAAGAAAATTAAGGAGATGATGCGCCCTGTTAAGGACAGTCCCGGCATCAGGGTACCTCCAATTTATAATATCCCCTGTGAGTGTGGAAGTAATTATATAGGTCAGACCATTCTTACCATTTCCGACCACTGTGCAGAACACCAATGGCATATTAAAAATAGAGAACTGGAGAAATAGGCAATAGTTTGAGTCTCGGTCGGGCACACAGTTTTAATCTGCCAGGAAGTTTCATATCAGCGCACACTCCGCTGCAGAGTGAAAATCTCATTCTGGAGAAATAGGCGTTTGTGGAGACAGCCTCATGAACATACATAAAATACTGTTTGATCAAACAAAAATTTTGTCCCATCCCTCCACATACTGGGATTCTGTTATTAAGGAGGCTGTTGAAATAAGAATGAGTGAGAAGAACTTAAACCATGATAGAAAATACTATCTGAACGGCATGCAGAGAAGCAGCAGAGACATTCCTTCCAAGGTTTACATTCCAATAGAAGTGGTAGCGCCACCAGCGCACACACTGACACCGTCTGCGACAGCAGTATGTAATCGCTGACCATTCACAAGCCGACCAATCAGAAGCCATCCATGGGCTTTATAAGGCCACCACAGCAGTAGTGACGACAGTCAGTTGCTTGTGACGATGATGATGGAGGCTGTCATTGAAAACTTGAGATTTTATCCCAAATTGCCATGACAAGAAAACCGAGAATGTTTTGCAAATTTCAGAGTACTGCCAAACTGTTAAAAGCCTTGGGAAAGACTGGATTTTGAGAAACAATCCACAGTATGTCAGATTCCAAACCAATAATCCTTGGTGAAATCATGCATGTAACCAAGAAGCTCAATGACAATAAAGCACCAGATAAAGAGGGTACTGAGCAGAAACGTGGAGGAATGGAGAGCAGATCACTGCAGAGGGAACACATCACCTTGTAGGAGAAACATGGGAAACTGAAAACATACTAAAAGACTGGAAACATGCACTCATGTACCGACTTCATAAGTAAGGCAACTAAATGGATCTGAACAACTATGGAGATATCTACTTACTTTGAGTTGTTTATAAGGTACTCTCCAAAGTCCTGCTGAGAAGAGTTGAAGAACAGTCTGATCACCTCATTGGTGAATACCAAACTGGTTTCTAAAAGTCAGGTCATGTATGAAAAGAAATTCAAGCTCAAGAGCAGTCTGAGAACTAGTAGAAATGAACAAAAACTGACTGAGCAAAATGATCTTCAATTACACCGTATCATAAACGTCCATCTTTCAGTGGGTAGACTAGGTCAAAAGAGATGCATAAGAAACTGGTGTATCACTCAAGATGATCCAAAACAGAGAAGAATTCAGAAGCAAAGTCAACAGCATAAAATCATTTGAAGTGTACACTATAAAGGAGAGCCATACTTTAAATTTCCAGAGGAGAGAAAGAAAAGAAGTGAAAGAATGAAGTGCTCTGGGCAGAAAGGATCCGAACTGCCAACACATCTTTAGTGGTCCATAGTTGGCCAAATTCAGAAGAAAGAAGAAATGTCATAAATTTAGAATAGGTATAATGTTAACTTTCTAGACAGGTATTTTATACCAGTGAAACAGTGTGCCATTTTCATTAATCAGTGTATGTTAAAGAAAATACTTTATCAAGGAGCCTCTTAAAAGAAAGGAGGACATCTCATATTCATGGTCATCTTATAGTTGGGTAAATATGGTAACTTCTTTGCTTTCTGTTTTAACATTATTCAGTAACTGCTAAAAGTGGTATCTGAGCTGTGATGCCAGTCAACAGATACCGTTAATAACTTTTCTCTTAAATGACTGTACATTTATTTCAAACAACATGTGGATATAATATGTAGCCTCATGATATGCTGGAATTATGTATAGAATCAATGTATTTCCCTCTTAAGAGATGTGCTGGTGGTGTGGGTGATGGTGAAAAAGGGGTTGTAGAATGGAGGGAGGGGATGACAGTCATAGCAATGAGGTAGTATATGGTACTGATATATGTAGCTTATCACCATCATCTTTTCCCCACTAGGAAGAAGTGAGGTAGTATATGGTACTGATATATGTAGCTTATCATCTTCATCTTTTTCCCACTAGGAAGCATAAGTTATACTCATGAGTTCCCGCCACCTGCAAGTTCCATTAATGGAATAAAGATATGCATTTCATATGTGCTTTCACTTCCAGCCTCTAATTTATGCAAAATACTACATTTTTTCCATGATAAAAATGAATAAAATTAACAGCCTATTTTATACATGAGAAAAAAGATAATTATTTCCATACAAAAAGCAGTTACAAGGAAATCAAAAAATTAGAAGACATTTGAGAACCATAAAAATCATGTATAGTTTCAATATTACAGCACAACACTTCATTGAAAAAGTATTTGATTTTACATCACTGCCAACCATCTCATTGTCCAATGGTTTACACTTATTATTTTATACTGGTGTCACTGAAATAATGTTCTATATTTTCACTATATGATAAAATTTATCCATTCTTTTATTTACCACAGCATTCATTTACCACTAGGGCATTATTTCAAAACCACTGATTGGAACAAGAGATCATCAGTCATCTCTTTCTTGTGCTGCCCCATATATCTATTTTTTAGAGTCTTCCACTACAGTAGTGACAATAATGTCAGGAGTACGGCCATCAGCAAGACTTTCAGGAAGGGCTTCCCAAGCCACTCCCACCTCTATCTGTGGAGCAGTCTCAGAGGAATGTTGGCCACTGGCTGAAGGTATCATAGTTATTTCCACCTCTATGACAGGTCCACGAGATGGAGAATGCTCTCTTTGTTCTTGTGTGAATTCAGTTACATTTTCAATTTCATTTTCAGCTTCAGTTTCATTTTCAGTTTCATTTTCCTTGCTCATTTCTTTGCTTAGATCATCAGTCTCTAACACATCAATGACTTTGAAGGAGCCAGAATCAGTGCGTTGCAATGGTTCATCAACATGTACAGATTCCAAAAGCAGAGCATCCTCCTCAGATATAGGTGCAAACACAGATGATTCATATGGAGTAGTGCTGTCTGGTACCCATGTGAATTCTTCACCATTCTGTGGCAGAACTGTGCTGGATGCAATCTCTTCTTCTGTACTGTATTCAGGGAAACCCCACACAGATTCTCCAATAGTAATAGCAAAATTAAATTTGTTCTCTTGTCGCTCTGCTGTAGGTGCTAGGGACACTGTTGATAATATATCATCTTCCTGAGGAATAAGAAATGGTTGAGGTGCTACTGCTGTATCACTTAGGAGTGCCCATGGTACATCAGGTTCACCTTTTTGCACTGTTTCATCACCTTCAGATACTTCTATTTCACTTTCTATTGGAGCACTTTCCTCTGGTATATCTAATGCCCCTGAATCATCAACCAATGGTTGGTCTTCAGATTTGTTTAATACATCTGGTGTACTTGTTAACTCACCTTGTAGATCTGCAGCATCAGGCACTGATGATATTGACTCTGACTGAAGTAATTCTCCCAGGCCAACATCAGTCTGAACTTCAGTTGATGTCACCTCATCATCAGCAAGTTCCTCATTCTCACTCCCTCTGGCTTCCAGTGCCTCATCTGTTGCAATTTCTAAATCTGCTTCTTCTATCACACACCTATCTCCTATAAGCTTATAAAGTTTTTTTATTTCACCTGTATTCAAATAATCTGGATACCAAGTCTCATCACTTTCATCCCCAATATCAGCAATCTCTTCTGAAACATGCTTTGCATCAGTGTAGCATCTTCTCTTCTCTTCATATTCTTCATCTGGCTCTCTCAACAAATCTTCTGGCTGAATTATAATATCGGGGTCAAAATGCAAGTCTGTCTGTATAAATTTTGTGTTAGGGGTTTCTTCAATGTGAAAGAATTTCTCACGAGTTACACCCACAAAGTTCAAATAAGATGGCACCCAATAAATCTCTTCGGGAGCTTTTTGGATAGGTGCAGAAAGATCATAATCCCACATTGGATGACACTTTAAGGATGAAACCTCAAACCGTAATTCCTTCTCTTCAAAATATACCTGAGCTTCTGCCATTTCAGGTGGCACAGATAACTGATAATCCCACATGGGTTCACATTTTAGTGAAGATAATTGTAATTTTAATTCATATGTTTCATCAACCTGGGATTCAAGCATAGATGGTGAAGCAAGGAGATCATAGTCCCACATTGGTTCACACAATTTTGTGAAGATGGGCAGTACAAGGTCCTCATAAGTTTCCACAATCTGGTCTTTTACCATTGAAATTGGAGCATATAAGGAATAATCCCACATTGCCCTACTTTCTTTCGGTTTTTTCCCCTTTCTCTCTTTTATCCAATCATCAATTTCTGTCTCTTCCTGCTGTTCAGAACCTGCTTGCTCTGCTTCTGTATCAGCAGATTCTTCAGTGACTTCTGTGTCAGCTCCCCCTTCTTGTTCTTCTCCCTCTGCTGCTTCTTTGTCAGCATCCTCTTCTACTTCTTCTTCCTGGTCCAAATCTTGTGTCTCAGTCGGTTCTTCTGCACCACCTTCTGCCTCCAATGTTTCTAAGAGTTGACGAGCTATATCTGTATTTGATGCGGTAGGACTAAATGTAAAGTCAGTCTGTGCTTCATTTTCAGTGTATTCTACAGCAGATGACTCAGCACCTCCTGCAGGTTCTTGTTCTGGGACTTCCTGCGTATTAGCATCTAATGTCTCATCACCAGTAGCTGCCTCAGTTTCATTTTCACCTTCATCTGCTCCTACTTCAACTTCTGCTTCTTCAACTTCCGCTGCTTCACTTTCTCCTGCTTCACCTTCTCCTGCTTCACCTTCTCCTGCTTCACCTTCTCCTGGAGGGTCTTGTGTTTCTGGCTGCTCTTCAGACATGTTTCTGCAGAAAAAGAAATACTATTACCTTCACATTGTTTTCTATAAAATATTAGTGCTGTTTGTTATTATTTCTGTGCCATCAATCGTGGTGCTTTTGGGCGGTTTTGTCATTATTTTGATTGTAACTTCCGTATATATTGTTAGATTTAATTTATTGTTATGGAAGGGGTAGGGTGTATGTGTAACGAATAAAATATCCCAGAACCAGAAAGTGTATGTGTAGGTATATTTATCTGAGGCAGTTAAATAAAGTGTCTGAAGTCACCCCATGGATTGGGGTGATTTTAGACACATGTGTTTTTTAAATCTCTGTCTGAAGTTACAGTATATAGAGGGCGAAATCGGACAGTTACTGCCTTTTTTTTTTAACAAAAATTCTAGATGCTTTTTATTTGATTTTGGTGACTTTTATACATTTTAAGGTAGCCCTTTGTTACAAATAAGTGATATGGAATGATATAATGAATGTTATATATTACAGATAAGCTTTTATTTTGCAAGAATTTTAATAAAAACTTTTTACAGTTCTTAACTGAAATATTAGAAACAGACAGAAACGAACAAAGTAATTTAAGTAAAAGGTCAAAATACTTTTTCTTACTCATCATTCTAAATTAAGTTGTAAACACTTGAAATAAATGATTGTCTTCGAGTCTAAAGCACATTCCCCTCTTCTCAACTGGTGTGGGAAGTATTCTCGAAATTTGCAATTTTTGTATTGTGTCTTCATCAGGGACATTAGAAAACACAAATATGTTTTTACTGTTCTCATGTTGGTGCAAGAATTCTCATTTACTTGCGTAGCACCAACATTTGTGGCCACTCCAAGATACTGCCTTGTTTGCTCCTTGTTTCCACATTTATATTTGTACTGTGCAACAAGAAAAGCCTTTTCTTTCAGCAGTAAAACTTCATTGTATGATGTGTCATTTCCACTTTCACTACTGTTAGAAGCACTGTCACTTGTTACAGCACTGTTTTCGTTTCCTTGAAAATCTTAGCCAGTGATTGATTTTCCATGTTGAACATCTAGTTTGTAGTGGTGGCAGAAGCTGCCAAGCTTGTTTGGAGGATAACGAATTTCTTTGAGTGTTTCTTCAAAAGTGGAAGACCATGCATCTGCATTGCTTTGCTGGCCCTCCTCATTATTAGGCAATTTTCATAAGACATGATCTGGATCAAAAGGGATTAGGCCCATGATGTGAAATCCACCCTTTATGTTTTCCTTGGAGTTTGCTGAAATCTTAATCAGTGTCTGCTTCAGAAGAGATTGGAACGCATCCTTGGAAATGGTCCCACAAGTGTGGGACAGCTCGCCACGCTGCTTTCATTGGCCTGAAGAAGCTTACATTGAGTGATTGGAGGAGGTGCGTGGTATTGGGGGGGGGGGGGGGGGGGAGAGAAGGTGAATGAATGAAATATTGTTCCGCTCACACTCTTCAATATCACGTAAAGAGACACGACTGGATAAGTTGTCTCCAATCATGACTGTTGGCCCATTTAGCCTTTTCAAATAGGGCAAAGCAGTTGTGAAGAACCAGTCTTCAAATACTGGCAGGTCAAACCATCCACTTTTGTTCCTATTGAAACAGGTTCGTTGTGGTCCATCTTCTTGCCACATGTCCCACAAATGCTCTCATTTGTAAAGGACATACGGAGGAAGCAGTTTACCATCAGCATTAGCTGCCATCATTATTGAGACACTAGATTTTGATGAGTCCATCACTTTTTCAGCATGCTTACTCCCTCATTTCGTAATCATCTGCTGCTTGCCTGGATCATCTGACATGTTGGTTTCATCATAGTTTATCGTGTTGCTAGGTAGGAGATTTTCCAGCTTTGCCTTGATATTGGAGAAAAACATCTTAGCAGTCTCTTTGTTCACTTCTGCACGAGCTCGTTTAATTTTTTCGCATAAGCAAATGGAAAGATCTTCTGATTGTTGTTTGAGGAATAAATGCAGCCATTCTTCCCCTGGCAAATTATTATGAAATTTCTTCTCTTTTCGGCCAGATTATCAAAATAGCCTTTAACTAAATATCTAATATCCAATTTAATGAAGGGAAATCCCCAATGTGCAGCCCTCTAAATACCTTGCTTCAACATTTCTTCTTCTTCTTTATTTAGCACTGGCTGTCCTCCCATTTTTTTCAGATGTGCTTCCTGCACTCTATTTTGTAGGGTTGATTTAGGTATACCATAAAAGTCACATGCTTTTCTGTATGATAATGTACCACTCTGAATATCACGAACAGACTCATCTAAAAGTTCCGGGTCATAATTACACCGTACTGTAGCACCTCTCCTGCTCTTATATGGCATTGTCCGAAATCACCCCCCACAGTACACAGTTTTACAAAAACCATCATTATTTTATAACCTTGCATGAGAAACTCGACAAACTTGTGCAGAAATTGTCTCAATGCTGTTAGCTACTGAGCATGTCGACAATTACAGTTACAATAACTTCCCACTCAGCACAACAATATAAAGTTTCCACTTTACGATAATGCATGGATTTTTAACACTGACACTGTTCATCAGTTATTCACCTAGGGAAACAATTAATGCAAAATAAAAGTTGTGGAAAGCGATAAATGCAATCTTGTGCTTAAAATAACTGACACATGGACGTTAAAATAAGTAACTCTTTGTTTCTATGCAGTGAGAAAGAGTAAATAAGCCATACTATCCGAATTCGCCCCGGGGTCCAAAATCACCCCGTTTGATGGTATGTCTAAATAAATCCTATATAGTCAGCATTTTTGCAAGTAAGTGATGAAGGAAAATTTGTAATAATGGTTTTCGTTAATAGATACCAGAATACAGTATTAAATCAGCAATAGTTGTTAGCATCACTAGCATAAAGGTCTTATTGGGGCTTTAGGTCTGTTACATGGATTTACAAAAATTCATATTTTGAAGTGAGTACAAAAGATTCAATAACCAGAGCACCTGGAAACTGACTTAGCTCCATTACTTTCTTTATTGTCAAGCTACATATGTAGCATAAGTTAAGATTTTTTTTTGTTTTAAGCTATTGTACGCCATCAAATTTTGTGCTTGGTGCCTCAATATTTCTCACATTGCAGAGCAATAGGTGATGTTTTGCTGAAAACATTTCTACATAAGAAATGGAAATTTAGACATCAAAAGATAGACACAAATGTCCAAAACTACTTATGGCAATGAAACAAATGCCTTCTGAAAACATTTTTGGCTGGCTGTAGTATCCTTCAACATTTCTTATTTTATATTCAAAATTGGATAGATGCCAAATCTGCTGTACAACTTTGATCTAAATGAAAGACAGAAAAACAAAGTGAAGCAAATTCATTTGCACATAGGACTTTTTATTTGATGGAATTGTACTAGTGATTAAAATCTGTTCATTGTTCGTTAACACCAGATTTTCAGTACACGCTGTGCATATGAGTGCCAGCCATGACTGAAGAAGTGCTGGATGGATTTGATAACAAACAGATGACTAAGAAATAACATTAAGAGTTCAAGAGACAGGTTGCGTTATCTAGTGTTCAAATTTATACAGAGTGAATCACCTAAAATTTGCAGCACAAATATTGCAAAAATGAAAAGTGCTACTGATGAGCACTTTTCACTGAACTGCTTGGTAGGCAGGGACTCATATTGTCAGTCAATAAACAAATTGTAATAATTCTTAGAAAAACATACAGTTTTTCAATGGAAAAATGTCGATTGATAATAACAGACTAAAAGTAGGGTACATTAGAATGTCAGTGGTGTTTGTTGCAGGATTTTAGTGCAAGCCATTTATGATATATCATACTTTAAAACGTTCCATACCTACACTTGTTTGTGCCTTTCAACCTACGTAATTGCTAGGTAATATGTTGTTACATTTGCTTACAGTATGCTTGTGTGATCCTTGAGTGTATTGCGACATGCTGATCAGTTAGTGTGGAACAGTCCATGCAGTAGGTGATTAGTGGACGATAGGATTTACCAGTGCAGAAGAAGCCAAAATGCTCATGGTGTATTGAGAGTGTAGGAACAATGCAGTTTGTTTTAGTACAGTGTACACAGCAAGATATCCCAATTAATTGGGAAAATTATAGTTTTGGTAGTGGTGGGCGTGATAAGACATCCTGTGAAATATTTTAAATGTCCTCTCTGAAAACTACCTAGAACAAATAGTAAGAAACCCTACTCATGAAGGAAATATAATGAAACAAATAGACCTGTCCTCTTTGAGGATATCCACATCGAAACTGGTGTCAGTGACCATGTGGTTGTGCCAAAGGACAACTAAAACAAGCAAAATGGTATATATCTTCAGTAAACTAGATAAAAAATTAGTAATGTCATCTTTAAATGAGGAACGTGGAACTTTCAGCACAGGTCAGGAGCATGTGTAGGGAATCTGCCTCAAGTGTGAAAGAGTAGTTGACCACATACTGGACAGATACATACAGTGGATTAGTTCACAATGGGAGGGACCCTCTGTGGTATGGTATCCAATCACTGTAAAGAAACTTGTATAGAAACAGATATTACTGCATATTAGGCGTAAAATAAAGCATAGGTCTATAGATAGAGAAATGCTGAATAAAATACTTTTGGCTGTCCAAAGAACAATGTGTGATGCCTTCAATGACTACCACAGCAGAATATTGTCAAATTACATTCCAAAGAAATCCAAATAAATTCTGGTCATATATAAAGGCTGCTAGTGGCACCTAGTCCAGTCCCTAGAACGAATGAGACAGGGACTGAAATTGAGGGTAGCAAAGCAAAAGCTGAATTGCTCAACTCCATTTTCAAATGTTCCTCTAAAAAGGAAAACCCAGGATAATCTCCCCAATTTAATTCTCTTACCACTGCTAAGATGAATTAAATAAGTATTAGTGTCAGTGGTGTTGAGAAACAGCTGAAATTGTTAAAATTGAACAAAGCTCCAGGCCACAATGGAATCCTAGTCAAATACTGTAGTAAATTTGCAGTTGAGTTAGCCCCTCTTCTCACAAACATCTATCATAGATCCCTTGAATAAAAAAAACCATGCCCAGTTTTTGGAAAAAGGCACAGGTCACACTTGTCTACAAGAAGGGTAGTAGAAATGAGCCACAAAACTACCATCCAATATCCATGACACTGATTTGTTGTAGATTCTTAGAAGATATTCTGAGCTCAAACATTATGAGGTATCTTCAATGCCAACCAGCACGGTTTTTGAAAAAAATTGTTTATGTGAAAACCAATTCACACTTTTCTCACATGAGGTTCTGAAAGCTTTTGATCAAGGCAGCAAGGGAGATTCAGTGCTCCTTGATTTCCGAAAAGCATTTAACTCGGTACTGAACCTGCACTTATTGTCTAAAGTATGATCATATGGGGGTATCAAGTGAAATTTGTGACGGGACTGAGGACTTTTTGGTAGGGAGGATACAGGATCCAGAATGAGATTTTTACTCTGCAGCAGAGTGTGCGCTGATATGAAACTTCCTGGCAGATTAAAACTGTGTGCTGGACCGAGAATCGAACTCGGGACCTTTGCCTTTCACAGGCAAGTGCTCTACCAACTGAGAGAGCACTTGCCCGCGAAAGGCAAAGGTCCCAAGTTCGAGTCTTGGTCCAGCACACAGTTTTAATCTGCCAGGAAGTTTCAGGATACAGCATGTTATCTTAGATGGAAAGTCATCTTCAGATGTAGAACCAACTTCGGATGTGCCCCAAGGAAGTGAATTGGGGCCCTTGCTGTTGTGTATTAATGACCTTGCAGGCAATATTATTAGTAAAATCAGGCTTTTTGCAGATGATTTAGTTATCTACAATGAAGCACTATCTTAGAGAAACTGCATATATATTCAGTCACATCTTTATAAGATTTGAGCATGGTGCAGAGATTGGCAACATGCTCTAACATTCAGAAATATAACATTTTGCACTTCACAAAATGAAAAAAAAACATAGTATCCTATGAGTATAATATCAGTGAGTCACTCTTGGAATCTGCCAACTCATACAGCTAGAAGATAGCTTAAAAAACACTTATGCAACCCATCCTAGAATATAGCTCAAATGTGTGGGACACATACAAGATGGAACCAACAGGTGATATTGAACATACAGAGAAGAGCAGCATGAATGGTCATAGGTTTGCTTAATCAGGTGGAGAATGACACAGAGATACTGAAGGAACTGAACTGATGGACTCTTTAAGACAGATGTCAACTATGCCGACAAAGTCTATTAACAAAGGTTCAAGAACAAGCTTTAAATGATTACTCTAGTGATACACTACGACCCCCTACGTATCACTCACAGAGGGGTCGTGAGGATAAGATTGGAATAATTACTGCATGCACAGAGGCATTCAGAGAATCACTCTTCCCATGCTCAACATGTGAATGGAAAAAATTTAGTTCCAATATAGATGACCATCTCAATTAAAAAAAATGTTCTGAAAACCACACAGCATACTTCAGGCAAAAAATATCCACCTTCTGGTATTCAGTTTTACTGATCACCCACTCTGTACTATGGAAATTATGCGCTTGGAAACAGGTATGTTATGCCCAAAATTTGTAATGTATTCTGAATATTTTGTGCCTGAAAAAAAATATTCATATTGAATATCAACATATCTGCCAACAGCCTTGCCACAATGGTAATGCTGATTTCTGTCACATTACCGAAGTTAAGCACTGTTAGGCTGGGCTAGCATCTGGATGGGTGACCATCTGGTCTGCCAAGTGCTGTTGGCAAGTAGGGTGCACTCATCCCTTGTGAGGCAAACTGAGGAGCTTCTTGATCAAGAAGTAGTGCCTCCAGTCTTGTAAACAGACATACGGCTGGGAGAGTGGTGTGCTGGCCACATGCCCTTCCATATACACACACCCAGTGACACCTGTGGGCTGAGGACGACACAGTGGCCAGTCAGTACAGTTGGGCCTTCACGGCCTGTTCAGATGGAGTTTAGTTTAGTTTTATTAGCATACCCAGTCCTGCACCTCAAATAAATCCGCTGTCACTGGTAATAAATAAAGCTAAATAGAATGGACAACTTTTTGTACGAAGCTCACTTGGTTCACAGTCAAATGAGATGTGTATGTATGGTGACATGCTGGTAAATTACACACCCTATCTTCAGTCCTACACAACCTGAACATTTTGTCTCATATCTGCTTCACGTGGCCCTCAACCCCACATGCAACCTTCCTAGATGTTGACCTCCTCCTCTCTGATGGTTCCATCTGCACCTCTGTCCACACTGAAGTCACCAATCACCAACAGTACCTGCATTTCAACAGCTGTCAGCCCTTCCACACTAAAAAAATCCCTCCCATACAGCCTTGTCACGCAGAGATGGTGTATCTGCAGTGACGAGGATTCCTTTGCTCAGTATGTCGGGGATCTTACAAAGGCCATAACAGGCAGGCACTATCCCCCAGACCTAGTCCACAAACAGATCTCCCATGCCTTTACCCCTCACATCTCCTATCCTGCCACCACTCCCAAGAACCAGGCACAAGGGAGTGCCCCTTAAAGCACCCAGTGCCATCACGGACTGGAACAAGTTCAAGAACCTTGGTAGTGAAGTCACTTTATAAAAAGGGAGACAGGGGTAATATTGACAATTATAGACCTATTTCTATGCCATCGGTGTTTGCTAAAGTTATCGAGAAGGTTGTATATACAAGGTTACTGGAGCATTTAAATTCACATAATTTGCTGTCAAATGTTCAGTTTGGTTTTAGAAATGGTTTAACAACTGAAAATGCTGTATTCTCTTTTCTCTGTGAGGTTTTGGATGGATTAAATAAAAGGTTGCGAACGCTAGGAGTTTTCTTTGATTTAACGAAGACTTTTGACTGTGTTGACCACAAAATATTATTGCAGAAGTTGGACCATTATGGAGTAAGGGGAGTAGCTTACAATTGGTTCGCCTCTTAAGAGCAGAAAGCGGCAACATTGACAATGGTAGTGATGTTCAGTCACAATGGGGCACTGTTAAGTGGGGCGTTCCCCAAGGGTCGGTGCTGGGGCCACTGCTGTTTCTTATTTATATAAATGATATGCCTTCTAGTATTACAGGTGATTCAAAAATATTTCTGTTTGCTGATGACACCAGCTTGGTAGTGAAGGATCTTGTGTGTAATATTGATTCAGTATCAAATAATGTAGTTCACGAAATAAGTTCGTGGCTTCTCGAAAATAATTTGATGTTAAATCACAGTAAGACTCAGTTTTTACAGTTTCTAACTCACAATTCAACAAGAACTGATATTTTGATCAGACAGAATGGGCATATTATAAGCGAGACGGAACAGTTCAATTTCCTAGGCGTTCGGATAGATAGTAAGCTGTTGTGGGAAGCCCATGTCCAGGATCTTGTTCAGAAACTAAATGCTGCTTTATTTACCATTAGAACAGTATCTGAAATAAGTGACACTTCAACATGAAAAATATTTTCATACGCTTATGTCGTACGGTATTATATTTTGGGGTAATTCTTCTGATTCAAAAAGGGTATTTTTGGCTCAAAAATGGGCTGTTCGAGCTATATGTGGTGTAAGTTCAAGAACCTCTTGTCGACCCCTATTCAGTAGTCTGGGAATTCTGACATTGCCCTCACAGTATATATTTTCATTAATGTCGTTTGTTGTTTGCAATATTAGCCTATTCCCAAGAGTTTGCAGCTTTCACTCAGTTAATACTAAGCAGAAATCCAATCTGCATGTGGAATGCACTTCCTTGACTCTTGTGCAGAAAGGAGTGCAGTATTCTGCTGCATCCATTTTCAATAAGCTACCACAAGAACTCAAAACTCTTAGCAGTAGCCCAAACTCTTTTTAAGTCTAAACTGAAGAGTTTTCTCATGGCTCACTCCTTCTATTCTGTCGAGGAGCTCCTGGAAGATCTAAATAATTAAGCAAATTCCTGTGTTACATTGTTGATTTTCTTTATTTAAACTTACTTGTCACCTGAATATGTTTTTAATATTTCATTTTATCAGTTTCTAATATCGTGTTATAATTTTATGTATTGACTTGTTCCATGACCATGGAGACTTCTCCTTAATTTGGTCCCACGGAACAATAAATAAAACTGAAACCTATCTTTCACCAAGGCTTCGATTACCTATCATTGTGCCCTGAAATGAGGGACATCTTACCCAAGATCCTTTGCATCCCACCTAAAGTCGTGCTCCATTGCCCATCCAACCTCCATGACGTCCTAATCCCCACTCATTGCCACAAGGATCATATCCCTGTGGAAGATCCAGGTGCATGAGGTGCCCAATCCATCCACCTAGCATTTCATATTCCAGTCGTCACAGGCTTATCCTATCCCATCAGAGGCAGGGCCACCTGTCAAACCAGGCATGTCATTTACCAGTTCTGCTGCAGTCATTGTCCAGCTTTTTATATTGTCATGACTACCAACCACCTGTCCACCAAGATGAGCAGCCACCACCAAACAGTGGCCAAGAGCAAAGTAGACCACCCTGTGGCACAACATGCATCTGAACATAACACACTCGATTTCAATGGCTGCTTCATTACCTGAGCCATACTGGATCCTCCCCTCCACAACCAGCTTTCCTGAACTGTTCAGATGGGAGTTATCCTTACAACACATACTCTGCTCTCATAATATCCTGGCCTCAACCTGCAGTAACATATTGTCCCCACACCACCCACCCAGCAGTTTCCACCCCCTCCACCCCATCATCTCTTCCCCATTCTCATCTCCCAGTCTTTGTGTTTGTTGCCCCTTGCCAACACCCATTCATCTTTCCTCACTCCTGTTCTTTTTCCCCCACAACCTTGCCCTACGACCTCCTGATGCTGTGCCTGTTGGCATTATAGTCCCTGCACAGTGGTAGTCATATCTATGTGCATGGTGCGTATGTGCTCGTGTGTATGACTGAAGTTACTCTTTTGCTGATAAAGGCCATGGCCAAAAGGCCTGATGTAAATGTCTTTTTAACTGTGCTTTCTGCTGCTTCACACATCTTCTTTATGGTAAGTGGCAATCTATCTTTTCCTACATTGTTGATATTCCTACCTGGAGTTTCCACTGTTTGTACATAAACAAATTTATGTCTTACTGATTCTATAGTGTTTGATAAGTTCTAGTGTGTTCATCCACTTCATTTTGCTGATGGACACAACAGTTTTTTATAATGCAATGTAACAATTAAATTCTTATGTCTTTTGTTAATGTATAGCATACTCTATTCACACTTCTTTGTGGGATATAGGCAATACAGTGAATGAATGAATGAATGAATGACAGTCATCAGTTTCATAAATACGACCCCTAAGCAGTTTATGAAAGCAATTGTTGCCAGAGAGAACTTACTTACCCGACTCTTGTAATGCTTCTAGCAAATTGTAATATTTTGTGCTAGCTTGATTGGACTGCCCTTTAGCTATCTTTGCAGTTAGTCAAATACTCAAGGCACGTTTTCACACAGAGTGAAATATACAGTAATAACATCTGACTCACTTCTAATTATCCGTTTCTTTCACTCCTTCTAGTCTTTTCAAAAGTTTTTCAGCCAGTTGTCTACAACAAAATACTGACGCTTTCTGATATATATTAAAAACAAAGATTCCAAGACTTACCAAGCGGGAAAGCGCCAGTAGATAAGCAAAATTGAATGACAAGTGCACTAACAAACAATCAGAAATTGAAAATATTTTGAATAATCATTTTTTAAATGTTGTGGAGAAAATAGGATCTAGATCTTCACTAGAAGAGGCAAGGCTATTAATAGAAGAGGCCATACCTGCACAGTTTGAAACAGCTGTAATTCCACCAACCTCTCCCTCTGAAATCAGTAAAATAATAAACTCACTGAAAAGTAAAAGCTCTTACGGAATTGATGGCATTTCCAGCAAAGTACTTAAAGCTTGTTCCCCACAGATAAGTAGAATTCTCAGCCACGTATGTAATAGCTCTTTGGAGCAGGGTGTTTTCCCTGATAGACTGAAATATGCCATTGTAAAACCATTGCATAAAAAGGGGGATATGTCGGATGTCAACAACTACCGCCCAATCTCTCTTCTGACAGCTCTATCAAAAATTTTTGAGAAAGTAATGTATTCAAGAGTAGCCTCCCATATTTGTAAAAATAAAGTACTAACAAAATGTCAGTTTGGTTTTCAGAAAGGCTTTTCAACAGAAAATGCTATATATGCTTTCACTGATCAAATATTAAATGCTCTGAATAACCGGACATCACCCATTGGTATTTTTTGTGATCTCTCAAAGGCCTTTGATTGTGTAAATCATGGAATTCTTTTAGATAAGCTAAATCATTATGGTTTGAGTGGGGCAGTGCACAAATGGTTTAATTCATACTTAACTGGAAGAATGCAGAAAGTTGAAATAAGTGGTTCGTGTAATGTTAAAACAGCTGATTCCTCAAACTGGGGTGCTATCAAGCACGGGGTCCCACAGGGTTCGGTCTTAGGTCCTTTACTGTTCTTGATATACATTAATGACTTACCATTCCACATTGATGAAGATGCAAAGTTAGTTCTTTTTGCTGATGATACAAGTATAGTAATAACATCCAAAAACCAAGAACTAAGTGATGTAATTGTAAATGATGTTTTTCACAAAATTATTAAGTGGTTCTCAGCAAACGGACTCTCTTTAAATTTTGATAAAACACAGTATATACAGTTCCGTACAGTAAATGGCAAAACTCCAGTAATAAATATAGAATTTGAACAGAAGTCTGTAGCTAAGGTAGAATTTTCAAAATTTTTAGGTGTGTCCATTGATGAGAGGTTAAACTGGAAGCAACACATTGATGGTCTGCTGAAACGTCTGAGTTCAGCTACGTATGCTATTAGGGTTATTGCAAATTTTGGTGATAAGAATCTCAGTAAATTAGCTTACTATGCCTACTTTCATTCACTGCTTTCGTATGGCATCATATTCTGGGGTAATTCATCGTTGAGTAGAAAAGTATTCATTGCACAAAAACGTGTAATCAGAATAATTGCTGGAGCCCACCCACGGTCATCCTGCAGACATCTATTTAAGGATCTAGGGATCCTCACAGTAACCTCACAGTATATATATTCCCTTATGAAATTTGTTGATAATAATCCAACCCAATTCAAAAGTAATAGCAGTGTGCATACCTATAACACCAGGAGAAAGGATGATCTTCACTATGCAGGGTTAAATCTGACTTTGGCACAGAAAGGGGTAAATTATGCTGCCACAAAAGTCTTTGGGCACCTACCAAACAGCATCAAAAGCCTGACAGATAGCCAACTAACATTTAAAAATAAATTAAAAGAATTTCTAGATGACAACTCCTTCTACTCATTGGCTGAATTTTTAGATATAAAGTAAGTAAAAAAAAAAAAAAAAAAAAAAAAAAAAAAACCTTAATCATTAGTGTCATGCAATATTTTGTGTAATGTAATTTCTTGTACAGACATCTTTTATTAACCTGACACGTTCCACATCATTACGAAGTGTCGTATTCATGATCTATGGAACAAGTATTAATCTAATCTAATCTAATCTAATCACAATAAATAAAATGCACAAACACACACACAGAATTTCGAGCTTTCGCAACCGGCGGCTGCTTCGTCAGGAAAGAGGGAAGGAGAGGGAAAGATGAAAGGATGTGCGTTTTAAGGGAGAGGGTAAGGAGTCATTCCAATCCCGGGAGCAAAAAAATTTACCTTAGGGGGAAAAAAGGACAGGTGTACGTTCGCACACACACACATATCCATCCGCAAATACACAGACACAAGCAGACATTTGTAAAGGCGACTCCTTACCCTCTCCCTTATTTATGTCTGCTTGTGTCTGTGTATGTATGGATGGATATGTGTGTGTGTGTGTGTGTGTGTGTGTGTGTGTGTGTGTGTGTGTGTGTGTGTGTGTGTGAGTGAGTATATACCTATCCTTTTTTCCCCCTAAGGTAAGTCTTTCCACTCCCGGGATTGGAATGACTCCTTACCCTCTCCCTTAAAACCCACATCCTTTCATCTTTCCTTTTCCTTCCCTCTTTCCTGACGAAGCAGCCGCCTGTTGCGAAAGCTCGAAATTCTGTGTGTGTGTGTTTTGCGTTTTATTTATTGTGCCTATCTACCGGCGCTTTCCCGCTTGGTAAGTCTTGGAATCTTTGTTTTTAATATATATATAGACACACACAAAGGACTTGTAACAAAAGCACTGGCACGTCGATAGACACACAAACAAAAACAGAAACAAACATACATACAAAGTTCAAGCTTTCGCAACCAATGGTTGCTTCTTCAGAAAAGAGGGAAGGAGAGGGAAAGACGAAAGGATGTGGGTTTTAAGGGGGAGGGTAAGGAGTCATTCCAATCCCGGGAGTGGAAAGACTTACCTTAAGGGGAAAAGGGTCCTTTTTTGCACCCAAGGCAAGTACCCCCACTCCCGGGACTGGAACGACTCCCCACCCTCCCCCCCAAAACCAACATCCCCCCATCCCTCCCCCCCCCCCTGAAGAAGCAACTGTTGGTTGCAAAAGCCCGAATATATATAAAAAATAGTAAGAAACTTCCACATGGGAAAACTATATTAAAAACAAAGATTCCAAGACTTACCAAGCGGGAAAGCGCCAGTAGACAGGCACAATAAATCAGACACACACACAGAATTTCTAGCTTTCGCAACCGACGGTTGCTTCTTCAGGAAAGAGGGAAGGAGAGGGAAAGACGAAAGGATGTGGGTTTTAAGGGAGAGGGTAAGGAGTCACCTTTACAAATGTCTGTTTGTGTCTGTGTATGTGCTTATGAATATGTGTGTGTGTGCGAGTGTACACGTGTCCTTTTTTCCCCCTAAGGTAAGTCTTTCCGCTCCTGGGATTGGAATGACTCCTTACCCTCTCCCTTAAAACCCACATCATTTCATCTTTCCTTTTCCTTCCCTCTTTCCTGACGAAGCAGCCGCCGGTTGCGAAAGCTCGAAATTCTGTGTGTTTTATTCATTGTGCCTCTCTACCGGCGCTTTCCCGCTTGGTAAGTCTTGGAATCTTTGTTTTTAATATATTTTTCCCATGTGGAAGTTTCTTTCTATTATATATATATATAGGGAAACAAACCACGTGTGAAAAATGTATCTAAAAACAAAGATGATGTGACTTACCAAACAAAAGTGCCGGCAGGTCGACAGACACACAAACAAACACAAACACACACACAAAATTGCAGCCCTCGCAACCAACGGCTGCCCCCTCAGGAAAGAGGGAAGGAGAGGGAAAGACGAAAGGATGCGGGCCTCAAGGGAGAGGGCAAGGAGTCACCCCAATCCCGGAAGACACACACATATCCATCTGCACATACACAGACACAAGCAGACATTTGTAAAGGCAAAGAGTTCGGGCAGAGATGTCAGTCGAGGCGGAAATTCAGAGGCAAAGAAGTTGTTGAAAGACAGGTGAGGTATGAGCGGCGGCAACTTGAAATTAGCGGAGGTTGAGGCCTGGCGCACATCGAGAAGAGAGGATATACTGAAGGGCAAGTTCCCATCTCCGGATTTCTGACAGATTGGCGTTAGTGGGAAGTATCTAGATAACTCAGATGATGTAACACTGTGCCACGATGTGCTGGCCGTGCACCAAGGCATGTTTAGCCACAGGGTGATCCTTATTACCAACAAACACTGTTTGCCTGTGTCCATTCATGTGAATGGACAGTTTGTTGCTGGTCATTACCACATAGAAAGCTTCACAGTGTAGGCAGGTCAGTTGGTAAATCACGTGGGTGCTTTCACACGTGGCTCTGTCTTTGATCGTGTACACCTTCCAGGTTACAGGACTGGAGTAGGTGGTGGTGGGAGGGTGCATGGGACAGGTTTTACACCGGGGGCGGTTACAAGGGTAGGAGCCAGAGGGTAGGGAAGGTAGTTTGGGGATTTCATAGGGATGAACTAAGAGGTTACGAAGGTTAGGTGGATGGCGGAAAGACACTCTTGGTGGAGTGGGGAGGATTTCATGAAGGATCGATCGCATTTCAGGGCAGGATTTGAGGAAGTCGTATCCCTGCTGGAGAGCCACATTCAGAGTCTGGTCCAGTCCCGGAAAGTATCGTCACAAGTGGGGCACTTTTATGGTTCTTCTGTGGGAGGTTCTGGGTTTTAGGGGATGAGAAAGTGGCTCTGGTTATTTGCTTCTGTACCAGGACAGGAGGGTAGTTGTGGGATGCGAAAGCTGTTTTCATGTTGT
Source organism: Schistocerca gregaria (assembly GCF_023897955.1). Lineage (NCBI taxonomy): Eukaryota > Metazoa > Arthropoda > Insecta > Orthoptera > Acrididae > Schistocerca > Schistocerca gregaria. The sequence continues at coordinate 1,003,806,274 of NC_064920.1, forward strand.
TGGTGTAATGGTTCAAGGATTCCAGACCGGAGCAGATTCGTTTGCCACGAAGACCTAGGCTGTAGGGAAGGGACCGTTTGATGTGGAATGGGTGGCAGCTGTCATAATGAAGGTACTGTTGCTTGTTGGTGGGTTTGATGTGGACAGACGTGTGAAGCTGGCCGTTGGACAGATGGAGGTCAACGTCAAGGAAAGTGGCATGGGATTTGGAGTAGGACCAGGTGAATCTGATGGAACCAAAGGAGTTGAGGTTGGAGAGGAAATTATGGAGTTCTTCTTCACTGTGAGTCCAGATAGTGAAGATGTCATCAATAAATCTGTACCAAACTTTGGGTTGGCAGGCCTGGGTAACCAAGAAGGCTTCCTCTAAGTGACCCATGAGTAGGTTGGCGTACGAGGGGGCCATCCTGGTACCCATGGCTGTTCCCTTTAATTGTTGGTATGTCTGGCCTTCAAAAGTGAAGAAGTTGTGGGTCAGGATGAAGCTGGCTAAGGTAATAAGGAAAGAGGTTTTAGGTAGGGTGGCAGGTGATTGGCGTGAAAGGAAGTGCTCCATCGCAGCGAGGCCCTGGACGTGCGGAATTCTTGTTTATAAGGAACTGGCATCAATGGTAACAAGGATGGTTTCCGGGGGTAACACATTGGGATTGCCATGTATTATACAATTTATTGATTTGAATACACATGCAGTAATAAGAGAACAATTGAGACAAGAGCTCATAACACATGATGAAATTAGGAATAAGAGGGCAAAGAAAATGATTTCTCTCTAGAGACACACTCGTCCATAGTTTCTAATATTGATTTGGCAATTGATGTCAACATCACCACAGATCCCTTCCACCCCTCTAGGGCTGCAAAGCACCATGGTCTGAGTAGGAGTGACATACTACTCAGACTTGTAATCTTGGAGAAATGCTGGATGGTGAAGAGATCTGCCATAGCAGGAGCAGGGTGGTCATCATTAGTGACTTTTGAAGCAGGGGAATGGACGTTGAACTCAGCACTGAGTTAGTGTTACCTGTGCGAAGTTCTGCATTGATGGAGCTGGAAGTGGTTGAAGGATCCATAGTTTCTTGCAGCACCAAAGTCGGCTTCCCCCCCCCCCCCCCCTGCCCCACCCTCCTCCCAGCAGAGGCCTATGTAGGAGACAGAATATGGTTGCTGAGTTATTGCACAAAGTGTCCTAGTCCCATAGTGCCCTGGGCACCAAAAGTTGACATACATTGTGGGCTTGAGGAGATGGCATTCAAATGTAAGCTCTGCAATGTTTGACTCTGTGTACCAACCACAATAATTCTAAAGTAGTCATGAGAGAAAAGGTAAGAGGAAGTCAGCGAGCAGTGTGAAATATTCACCATACAATTTTTCTATGAGCAAGGATTACAGGTCATTTTTGTATGCAGTCCACATACCCAGTACCCATGGCAATGTGTGAGTCCATCTAGAGCTACATAAACAGCAATACTCTGCAAACTGCCTGATAGTGTCTGGTGGAGGGGGCTTCTGGAGCCACTAACGGATCCCCCTTCCCTGTTCTAGTTGTGAATGGTGTGAGGAAAGAATGATTGATGGTACACCTCTATATTAGTCCTAATTTCTCAAATTTTCTCCTTGTGGTCATTTCGTAAGAGTGTGTATGGAAGGAAGTAATATGTTGTTCAACCTTTCCCCAAAAATACTCTCTTGAAATTTCTGTTGTAAACCTCTCCGTGACGCACAATGCTTCTCTTGTATTGTCTGCCACTGGAGTTTGTTGAACATCTCTGTAATGCTATCACACTTACTAAACAATCCCCTGACAAAGTGTACCACTCTTTATTGGGTTTCTCTATCTCTTAAGTCATTCCAAAGTTGTAGGGATTCAAGAATGATGAATAATACTCAAGTATGAGTCAAACAAAAGCTTTGTAAACGTTGCTCTGGATAGTTACTCCTACATATTTTATGGTAGATACTGTTTCCCGAATTTATCATCAGTAGTGTTGTTGTACAGTAGTGGATTCCTTTTCTGATGTATGCATAAAATATTAACATTTATTTACATTCAGGGTCAGCCGCCAGAACCCACACCATTCATCAATCCTCTGTAGGCCATTCTTCAAATTGATACTGCCTTTTGATATTGTTTCTTCCTTATACATAACAACATTACCTGCAAACAATCTTAAAGAGTTTTTGACACTTTTCATTAGATCATTTATATGCACTGTAAACAGTAACGGAGCATTTCCTTGGGGTATTTCAGAAATTATCTTTACATCTGTCAATTTTGTTGCATTAAGAGTGACATGTTGAGTTCTGTCTGCAAGGAAGTCTTGAATCCAGTCACAAATCTGGTCTGATACTCGGTAAGCTCGAATTTTTTTCATAACCGTCAGTGTGGGACAATGGCAAATACCTTCTTGATGTCAAGGAACATGGTATCAAGTCCATTGGGCATTGTGCCACATCAAAGTGGCTTTCATGGTTCAGCACCTTTCCAACAACTGACATTGCTTTGAGAGTGACAAGTGGTTGTATGGAAACATTGCACTGGGCACCATGTGCACATTTCTGCAATGAGAAGCATTTTGAAATGCCACCTCTCTTCTGCCATGATAAATAACAGGCACCCAAAATAAGATACACATATGTTTTTGAACACTCATGCCATTATATCCTGTAAGGGAATGGCCTCAACACACAGTGTCATATGGTCAGTGGCTAACAGAATGTATCTGAAGCTGATAGATTCTGGCAAAGGTCCAACCAACTCCAGGCGCACAGCCTTTAGGTACTGCAAAGATGCCTTTTGGAGAAAATTTGTGACATTCAGTTTCACTGTCTGGCAAGGAAGGCAGGCACATGACCACTTTCTGCATACTTTTTATTTATTTATTTTCTACATTACAATGATGGCTGTCTAGTTTCTATTAGCAGACCATGCAGATTATTGTGTAAATTAGTAATGTTGCCCACCATCAAATAAACCAAATGCCAAACAAAATAATTACCATTTAACTTACATCAAAATTTCAACATAAAATTCAAAGAAAAATGAAATCTAATTTCCATCTACTACTAATATATTACTCCTACAAATCAGTGGTGGCCCCAGAATGCATCAAGCCTCACCATTCCTAAAGCTAAACTACATATTATTCCTAAACTAGTACATCAGATGCCATTACCAAATGTGACTTGGTAATACTCAAATCTTGTAGAGTCCATTGGGTCTAGTACTGTACTACTTACAATATACTACTATTAAAATGTCACTTTCTGATACTAGCTATACACAAAAAATATAATTAAGCATGATAATTTCATATTTTTGCATTGACGGAATACAATGATTACAGAGTTCACAGTAAGTACATATATTAAATAACCTATCATGCATTTCAGAATTATCAGGTGGCTTTGCTGCAGTCTTTGTTGGCATCTCCATCTTGTGGAATGTCTGCAGCTGTACCGAGAACTTCTCCTGAGTGTTACTCAAAGGAAGCATCAATGGTTGGTATAGACAGGTTCTCAAGGTCATACAGATATTGACTGCATGGCAGTTATAAGAGTCAAGGGGCATGAAATGGAAGCAGTGGTTGGGAACAGAGTGAGACAGGGTTGTAGCCTATCCCTGATGTTATTCAATCTATATATTGAGCAAGCAGTAAGGGAAACAAAAGACAAATTTGGAGTAGAAATTAAAATCCTTGGAGAAGAAAGAAAAACTTTGAGGTTTGCTGATGAAATTGTAATTCTGTCAGAGACAAAGGACCTGTAAGAGCAGTTGAACGGAATGCACCATGTGTTGAAAGGACGATATAATATGAACACCAACAAAAGCAAAACGAGAATAATGGAATGTAGTCAAATTAAATAGGATGATGCTGAGACACTTAAAGCAGTAAATGAGTGTTGCTGTTTGCGAAGCAAAATAACTGATGACTGTCGAAGTATGGAGGATATAAAATGTAGACTGGCAATAACAAGGAAAGTGTTTCTGAAAATGAGAAGTTTGTTAACATCGGGTAGAAATTTAAGTGTCAGGAAGTCTTTTCTGAAACTATTTGTATGGAGTGTAGCCATGTATGGAAGTGAAACATGGATGATAAACAGTTTAGACAAGAAGGGAATAGAAGCATTTGAAATGTGGTCCTACAGAAGAATGCTGAAGATTAGATGGGCATTTCATGTAACTAATGAGGAGATACTGAATAGAACTGGGGAGAATTGGTGGCAAAAATGTACTAGATGAAGGGATCAGTTAGTTGGACATGTTCTGAGGCATCAAGGGATCACTAATTTAGTATTGGAGGGCAGTGTAGAGGGTAAAAATCCTAGAGGGAGACCAAGAGATGAATACACTAAGCAGATTCAGAAGGATTTAGGTTGCAATAGGTACTTGAAGATGAAGAAACTTGCACAGGATAGATTACCACGGAGAGCTGCATCAAACCAGTCTCTGGACTGAAGACCACCACAACAACAGCAGCAGCAGACTCTGCATTTATAGATCTGCTTTTTGTGGTGATAGTGTCATGACTGGAACAATTCAGCATTTCTTCCAACCATGCCAGCCAGCCTGTTGAGTGATGCCCAAAAGTGTCATCTTCCCTCATGTCAAGTAGTCCATACGTCATAGCATTTTCTCAACTCTATCACTAAAATTTTGTTTGATAACCTATCAACTTTATGCCACATATCTTTATTGGAGACTATACTGTTTATGTTGCAATTGGTCCCTGTCCTGTCTAAATTGTATGTGGAGCATTGCAAAACTACATACACTCCTGGAAATGGAAAAAAGAACACATTGACACCGGTGTGTCAGACCCACCATACTTGCTCCGGACACTGCGAGAGGGCTGTACAAGCAATGATCACACGCACGGCACAGCGGACACAACAGGAACCGCGGTGTTGGCCGTCGAATGGCGCTAGCTGCGCAGCATTTGTGCACCGCCGCCGTCAGTGTCGGCCAGTTTGCCATGGTATACAGAGCTCCATCGCAGTCTTTAACACTGGTAGCATGCCGCGACAGCGTGGACGTGAACCGTATGTGCAGTTGACGGACTTTGAGCGAGGGCGTATAGTGGGCATGCGGGAGGCCGGGTGGACGTACCGCCGAATTGCTCAACACGTGGGGCGTGAGGTCTCCACAGTACATCGATGTTGTTGCCAGTGGTCGGCGGAAGGTGCACGTGCCCGTCGACCTGGGACCGGACCGCAGTGACGCACGGATGCACGCCAAGACCGTAGGATCCTACGCAGTGCCGTAGGGGACCGCACCACCACTTCCCAGCAAATTAGGGACACTGTTGCTCCTGGGGTATCAGCGAGGACCATTCGCAACCGTCTCCATGAAGCTGGGCTACGGTCCCGCACACCGTTAGGCCGTCTTCCGCTCACGCCCCAACATCGTGCAGCCCGCCTCCAGTGGTGTCGCAACAGGCGTGAATGGAGGGACGAATGGAGATGTGTCGTCTTCAGCGATGAGAGTCACTTCTGCCTTGGTGCCAATGATGGTCGTATGCGTGTTTGGCGCCGTGCAGGTGAGTGCCACAATCAGGACTGCATACGACCGAGGCACACAGGGCCAACACCCGGCATCATGGTGTGGGGAGCGATCTCCTACACTGGCCGTACACCTCTGGTGATCGTCGAGGGGACACTGAATAGTGCACGGTACATCCAAACAGTCATCGAACCCATCGTTCTACCATTCCTAGACGGGCAAGGGAACTTGCTGTTCCAACAGGACAATGCACGTCCGCATGTATCCCGTGCCACCCAACGTGCTCTAGAAGGTGTAAGTCAACTACCCTGGCCAGCAAGATCTCCAGATCTGTCCCCCATTGAGCATGTTTGGGACTGGATGAAGCGTCGTCTCACGCGGTCTGCACGTCCAGCACGAACGCTGGTCCAAATGAGGCGCCAGGTGGAAATGGCATGGCAAGCTGTTCCACAGGACTACATCCAGCATCTCTACGATCGTCTCCATGGGAGAATAGCAGCCTGCATTGCTGCGAAAGGTGGATATACACTGTAATAGTGCCGACATTGTGCATGCTCTGTTGCCTGTGTCTATGTGCCTGTGGTTCTGTCAGTGTGATCATGTGATGTATCTGACCCCAGGAATGTGTCAATAAAGTTTCCCCTTCCTGGGACAATGAATTCACGGTGTTCTTATTTCAATTTCCAGGAGTGTATTTCATGGTACCCTGTGCACTACAGTCAAATGTGCTTGTGATGTTCCTCGTAATCCTATGCTGGTATACTGGACAGGGGCCATATCCCATAAGAAAAGGAATCAGTCCCCAATTGGGATTAATATAATCCATCTTCATTCTTTCCCTGACGATCAGGAAAATTTCACTTGCTCTATGGTCCCTATCTGAAGTGTCCCAGTGACATTGCCATTTGTCTAATCTTCGCTGCTTTAATTGTGTCTTAGTGTCAATGCTAGGCCTTATTATTCACTGAATTTTAGTTTGGTTTCCCACAGTAGTATCCTGCCTCATATCTAACCATGATATCCACAGGAAAGATCTCTAATATTTCAATCAAGTGCCATGGTGGGAGAGATACTGAAAACTCTGGTCAACTGCAGGAGCACACCCTCAGAGCCCACCACAGGAGGGCCCTGAACCAATCGTTTCGCAGCCGGTGCGCCCATACACTTGTGGCAAAACCAACTATTGAGAGGAAATTGGCATTGTGGTAGTGTCTCCCGAAGTTTATAGTTCAATTTACAGCCATGTGCTATCTTCCACATAATGGTTTGCACTTTTTGCATAGCTTGAACTATATGGTCCACGAAAGTTCTTCTTTGAGCCAACAATACACACGAGTAACATACTGGAGAAGAATCCAAGTTTATCATAGGATTTCTTGGGGAAGATAGGTCCCTTATAACAAAATATAAGCAGTATATCATACAGCTGTAAGTCTGGCAGATGCAAACAATCAATTAGGCTCTAACAGTCACTCTATGATGCGCTGTTTCTGCTGATACTAATAGTCACGTGGTAGCAAATAGTTAATCTAGACATGAGCTGCTTGTGGAGGATAAGATTGTATCATCATCAAGCAAAGATTAAAACAATTACAAGACGCCCAGAAACATCAGCCTGTGAACTTCATTGAATCTAAGAGACATAAAGGGTCAACATCTCTATTTTCTTCAAATGAATATTATGATAACCACAAGCTGTCTAATAACACTAAGCCTGTGGAGCTCATGTAGTAGTAGTAGTAGTAGTAGTAGCTTTATTCATCTGTAGATCTCTTTTTACACAGATATAGGACATGTCAAAGTATTTACAAACTTAGATCAATTTAAATAAGCTAATTCGTATACACAGACTTCTAGTTAGAGACAATCATTGGATTTACTGCCAGTATACAATTTTTTTTTTTTTTTTTTTTTTTTTTTTTTTTTTTTTTTTTTTTTTGCAAGTAACTTATCAAATAATGTAATGCCACATTATTCACTCATATCTCACTATCAGTCAATGCACACACTATACACACACACGTTGTTTCATAACACTTCACTCACTACACACACACAGACACACACACACACACACACACACACACACACACACACACAGACACACACACACACTGGTAATCTCTTGGCCATATTCTGTACCACAACTTCCCATTTGCTATCCTGAAAAACTGAGTCAGCATCCCTCCATAATGAGTGAGATGTTGAGCTCAGAAAGCGGAAGAGGTGTTAGTATTGTGTCATGCTTAGCTTGGGGGTAAGCATTTCTAGAAAGGAAAAAAAAAGAACGAATAAAACATAAAGTGAAGGTGTTGTGTGGACTGTTGGATATTTTATAATCGTTATTATTATTATTTATTGTATAACATTTTTTATGAAACCCCTACTCTGTTTTAGTTAAGTAATCCATCAATGTATAAAACATATTGCATAATAGGTACTTTTTAGCTGCCTTTTTAAATAAATGTGTTTTTGCAATTTCTTTTATCTCTTTTGGTAATTTATTGTACAGTTTTATTCCTTGATAGAAAATGCTGTTTTGAGTTTTATTTTTATCTTTTCTTGGTAAATGTAATTTGAGTCTATCTCTTGTTGCATGGCCATGGACAGAGCTGTTTGTGCAGTAATTACCAATGTTATTTTTGATGTGTACAACTGACTGGTAAATGTATTCACATGGAGCAGTTAAAATCCCTAGTGTTCTGAAGAGATCTTTACAATGAGCTTGACTAGTATTTTTGGTTATTACTCTTATGGCTCTTTTCTGGAGTTTGAAAATTGTGTTCATATTTTGTGCATTTGTTCCCCAAAAAAGAATTCCATAGCTAAGAATTGAGTGTACATATGAATAATATGTAACTAAAAGACACTGCATGTTACACACTGATGATAGGATTCTAAGGGCATAACATGCTGATGACATTCTGTTTGCAAGTACCTTTGTGTGTTCACACCAATTCAACTGAGAGTCAATATTCTTTCCTAGAAATTTTGCATTTGTTACACAGTCTATAGAGGTGCCATCTACATTTAATTTAACATTGTCATTTTTCCTCTTCAAACTGAAATTCATGCCATTTTTCTTTATGTTCAATGTCACTTTATTGCTTATTGACCAGTCGTAAACTTCCTTGAGAGTTTCATTTGCTTTCTCGGCAAGGAGTTCTCTTGTTTTCTCAGTGACTATAATATTGCTGTCCATCAGCAAAGAGGATTTTTTCACCATGAGTAACACTACTGGGAAAGTCATTGATGTATAACAGGAACAGTATTGGTCCTAATATTGTGCCTTGCGGAAGCCTTATATTAATGTATTTTGGTTCTGATAAGTGTTTTACCAAATGTTTAGATCTATTAGAAGTATGTGTTATCTCTACCCTTTGTACGCTTTCTGTTAGGTATGATCGAAACCAGTCATTGGCTACCCCTCTTATTCCTAATGCTTCTAATTTATTTAATAGAATCTTGTGGTTGACTGTATCAAACGCCTTAGAAAGATCTAAAAATATGCCTCTGTCTTTCATAATTGCTTCTATTATTTTTGAGAATGCTGACAGCAGGGAAATGGGCTGGTAATTTTCTATGTCTTCTGCATTACCTTTCTTAAGCAAAGGTACAACTCTTGCCTGTTTTAACTGCTCTGTAAATATCCCTAATGTGGAGGATTTGTTTATTATATTTGTTAAGGGGCCTTGTACAGTCCCTACACATTGTTTCAGTACACACATTGGTACTTCATCTAAGCCTACAGAATTGTTTTTGTTTTTGTTTTTGAATTGTTTTACTGACTGCATTCTCTGTGGTTGGAAATAACATCATTGTATTTAGTGTGACATTATTTACAGTTGTTATATTTGTTTGGGAGAATTTTTGCTGTAACGTCTCTGCAATACATGAAAAATGCTTGTTTACATAGTTAGCTAAGTGCTGTGGATCATTTATTACTTTATCCCCCTCCCGTAGCAGTATGTTATTCTGCATTTGTTTGCCTCTCCTCGTTTCCTTTTTTATAGCATACCAGACTACTTTGCTTTTATTCTCTGCATTATATATTACTTTGTCATTAAATGACTTTTTTGCAGCAATCAGCACCTTCCTATAGATCTTTTTGTATCTATGACAGAAATTTGAGAATTCTGGATCATTGCGAATCTTTTTCATGGAACTGAGGTGTTTAAGTGTTTGGGAGGACTTCTTAATACCTGCTGTTATCGATCTGTTTTTGTCGGATGTTGATACAGACATGCATACTTTTGGAAATGTCTTTTCAAAGATCAATTTAAACTATGTGGAGGATTTCATATCCACGTTGGTTTCCTTTTACACTTCATCTCAGCTTTGTTTTTCTAGTTCCTTTGAAAAATCTTTTATTTTGATTTCTGATAGATGTCGTTTGTAGGCTTGTAGTTTAGGGAATGATTCAATGCCTGACTTTACTGTTGTTATTTGACAGAGATGGTCTGATAGTCCAAGATCTTTTACAGCTACATCACATTTTTCCCTGTCCATATTTGTGGCCACATGGTCAATTACTGATGAAGTCGTTGTGGTAACCCTTGTTGTACTATTGACCAGTAGGGACATGCCAAAACTTTGAAGGATGTTTATGAAGGTGCTGCTGGATTCATTTATGATGTCAGTGTTGATGTTAATGTCCCCACACACAGAATTATGTTGACCTTTGTGCTTGAGACTTTATCTGGAACTTATTGAAAAAAGTGCCCACACTATCACTGGGAGATCTGTACACACACAAAATGATTAATTTCTTGGTGATATCAAACCCGGTGAATTCAATAGCTAATATTTCAAAGTGTTTGTCTTCACTTAAAGTACTGAGGTCATGTCTTTATTTGAACTGTGTTCCTTTTCTGATATAAATGCATGATCCTCCACCCCTTGAAGAAGTAGTTCTGCAGTAAGAGTTTGCCTTTTCATACAATGATAATACTACATGTTGGATTTATGTGTATCTACACCAGTGCCCAGTAATACAAATGACTGTACAGTTCATTGGAGCTCAACTTCTAATAGTTGTATTTTATTTTTTGTTGATTGCATGTTTCGATGGAGGATTGTTAAGTCTGTAAAATGCCCCATGTTATTCTTTCCAATGGTTTGTTTTTATTTGTGACATCTGGTATATGTGATATTTTAGGTGTTAACATCTGTCTTGTGAGTGATCGTTTCAGTATTTTTAAAGTGCAGATACTCTTTAGGCAGGCGAACCTGTTGTCTGGATTTATCCTAAAAAGGACCTACTTTTCCTACCTATGACAACAGGTATTTGACCGTGTGTGGCCTGAGATCCACCCCCTATACTTTCATGAATCAGCTGTACAATCTTCCCTTCCCAGTCCTGTTTAGGCGTAGGCCATGCCTAGTGAAAGCCCATCTGTTGATTGTCCCGACGGGCACCAGAGAAACATATGCAAAGTTGGCTGTCCTCAGAGCCATCCCTAACCCCACATTGATTCACCTCACAGCTCCATCAAGGTGTGGTCGATCATGATGCCACAATAGCTCAACAAAGTGTACATTGGTTATGTGGTGCTGATGAGGTCAACACCAGCTTCAATATGTGATCATCTTTGGACTCTGAGCATCGTCTTTGGACTCTGAGCTTTGTCTTTGGGCTGCCCCGCCATGTTCAGTTCTTTGTGAGCCTTGCATGTGTTTAGGTGAATAAATGAACTACTGCTAAATGGGTGTTGTTTGGTGTAACCAACCCAAACTTCCACCTCACTGGTGACACCGAGTTGTAACGTCTTCCGTCTTCGCCATTTTACTGTGTCTGCAACATCCCACGTCAGTTATTTACGCGTATATTACATTGACACAGCATTCGAACAATGACTTTGGCCCAGCACCTAATGCCGGATTTCGTGATCAACATGCATCGTGTTGCGGGCGATGTACACCCACCAGGACTGCAACACGATGCCTCTAACTCGAGATTCCGCTGATTTCACCAGACTTTTTCAAGCCTGCAACGATAAGTGAGGTTAGGAGTGCACATGACTCTGGCTATCAAACACCTTTATTCCCACCACATGTGGCCTCCCTCATCAACTGTGCAGTTACCTCTTACGGATCTCCATGCTGTGCAGGATCAATGCCAAATTCTCCAAATGTTTCATCGGACAACCTACTACCACCAGGACAACGATCTGCCACGCCGCAATTCATACAGTACCATGCAGATACCTGCCACATGGCCGGAACTGCTTCATTCACAGGTCTACCTCCTCAGCATCTGACCACACCTAAGCCTGACTCAGTTCAGCATCAGCACATACCTTCCTACTTAGATACCTCAGCCGGCAACAGGAACAATAACTTGTTATCTGTGCCTGATCTCCACCTCCATCCCACTGCTATGCCTCAGTGTTTTGTGCCACGACATTCACCTTATCCACACACCGTTTTGAGTGGAGTGACTATGAACAGTGAACATTCACACATTCTGTCCCACGTTCGACATCATTTCCCATACTGTGCTTCTGGACAGCCCGCAGCTCCACAGCCTCCCTGCAACACAGGTGGCCCCGGCTCTGATCATATGTCGAGCTTTCTGCGGACTAACACGCGTTCTCAAACTTTGAACTTTTTCTCACCTGTTGCCCCGATGCCGGCTCCAGTCCAGCTTCTGCTACCGTTCTCGGCACATCTTGGTGCCTCATCTGTGTCGGTCTTCCGCGACATGTCAATCCGAACACACACGCAAATTGTTGAGCTTCCACAAGCGCAATCAATACATTATGGTGTCTCGCCTGCGTCGGCCTTCCGCGTCTCGACGGATCAAGCTCAACCACTATGTGTCACTTTCACAATGCCACCCAAACAGCCATCAGTGGCACATCCCCTGGAGGCCCACTCTCCTGGAATACTACAGCAACAACAGCTCAATTCAGGCAGTACCCTGATGAACTCAACTCAACCTGTTGTTCCAAACATTCTACAACTCTTACCGATGCTGTCGCCGTTTAATCCCAACAGAGCAACAACCTGGTTCAAAATTGTGGACAAAGAGTTGACCATTACAATGAGTCAGCCAGGTTTCTGTGCCTCATCACCCACCTGCATGACCAGGAGGACTTGATTGCTGCCCTGGTTGATGCCCCGGACTCATCTACCCGGTACACTCTAGCCAAAAAGACAGTTCTACGTCGGCTTGCATGCTCAACTGAGGCAGCAATACGGCAAGTGCTCCACGTTGACCAACTAGGCAATTACAGACCTTCCTAGCTCTGGAGACGGCTATGTGCCCTGGTCTACATTAATCTACTCTCTGACACAGCTCTCCAAGCCATCTGGTCAGATAAACTATCTCCTCACATCTGCTTTCCTCTGGCTCAAAAGTCTCCTGACCTGTTTGAGCAAAGAATGACAATTACTGACAAGCTACATGATGCATCACTGCTCTATTTCGCCAGCCACTGCCTGCCTGACAGGTCTCAGGTTCAGGCTCACTGCCCTGTGGCTGGACGTGGCCGGAGCCGTACTGTGCCGACCGTTCCGCTTGCTCTGGGAAGCAGTAAACAAACAACTGTGACGTTACTGGCTCCACCCATGGTCATGCCCCCTCCTGCAACCGAACCTGCTGCGTCCACTGAACCTTGGCCACCGCCGCGGGCAACAAACTTTCCGCAGGAAATGCAACCGCACTACCCGTATTGTTACTTCCACATACAGTTTGGTGAGGCAGCATGGAACTGCAGACCACCCTGCTACTTCCCAAACACCAATTGCACTACCCCTATTGTTACTTTCACACACAGTTTGGTGAGGCGGCATGGAACTGCAGACCACCGTGCTACTTCCCAAACGCCAGTCGCAGGTAGGTCTGGGTGCTGCCTCCTTCACACAACATGACACCCCCCCTCCAGTGATGCATTCTGTCCAGGAATGATCAGATAATTGCGGACAACTTTACGTTAAAGACATTTCATCGGGACACCTTTTCCTAGCTCCACCAAGCTCACCCAACCACAGTGCCACTGCTTTGGGCCAGTGGTCATCTTGTCACATTGACTCCTGGAACACTACACCGCCTCAGCTCCCGTCAGATCCACCAAGGGGATCCGAACACCACAACCACGCCTCGCCTGCTCTGCCCGCCACACATTGTAAACAACCCATCTCCCGTGCCGCCAGCAACATTTCCGTCATCACCAATGGCACGGTTCACAAGCTTTGCTTCACCCCAGGTCCTCTGGTCTCTAGTAAACCATGTCAACTTTGTCCCGAGCGCCTCTCTGATCTTAAAAAACAGATTTCTGAACTACTAAGCTCTGGCGTCATTGAACCCTCTGCCAGTGGCTGGTCTATGCCCATACATATGACACCCAAGAAAGATGGGTCCTGCTGCATGTGCGGAGACTACCGTCTGCTAAACATACGAACAATTATGGACACCTACCCCATACCCAGCCCTGCCGACTTTACCAGTTCCCTCGCAAGTGCGACCGTGTTCTCTGTCATTTATTGCAAACCGGCCTACCACTAGATCCCCACGGCACCTGAAGATATCGAGAAGACAGAAATCACCACCCCGATTGGGTTATTTCAGTTTTGATTCATGCCCTTCGGTCTGAAAAACGCAAACCAGACCTGGCAACACTTCATCAATGAAGTGCTATTTGACCTAAAATTCTGCGTTGCATACCTTGATGACATTCTTGTGTTCAGCTCCTCTGTTGAGGACAACATTCGGCATGTGCAAACTGTAATGAACACTCTCACAGCAGCAGGCATCGAAACCAACCAGGACAAACTGCAGCTGTCACTTTTGTTGGTTTTTGGGTCTCTGCCGACGGCATTTCACCGCCCCCTGAGAAAGTACAAACAGTACTAAACCTACCAGACCTTCGTCATTCAGACAGCTCCGGCGCTTTCTGGGGACAGTTAATTATTATCGGCGACATCTACATCAGGCTGCAGACATTCAGGCTCCACTGACAGACACCTTGGCAGGCACCAGCACTTCTGGATCTTGGCCCATTCCATGGATAACTGCTATGACTGACTCTTTCAATGCCCTCAAAAATCTTCTTGCCGAGGCCTGCACCATCGCGCATCCTCACCCCAATGCACAGCTTTTTATCACCACAGACGTGAGCAATACTGCCATCAGCACTGTCCTTAGCCAGACAATCGACGGCCAAACTTCGCCTCTGCAGTTCTTCTTGCGCAAGCTCACCAATGCACAACAAAAATATTCCGCATTTGACAGGGAGGGAGTTGCTCGCGGTCTACGAAGCGATCAAGCATTTTAAGACTGACATTGAGGGACGCCCTTTCTATGTTTTAACGGACCACAAACCCCTGGCTGCGGCCATTACAAACACGCCAGCTGACCCGCCTCCTCGATGCTTCAGATATATGGACTTCATATCTCAGTTCACCACCGGTATGAGACACATAAAGGGTGCTGACAATATAGTTGCTGATTTCCTTTCATGAGTCGACACTGTCCATTCGCTGTTAGACCTCTCTGAACTGCCTTACCTCCAACCCGCTGACGAGGAAACACAAAACCTAATTTGAGACTCTACTTCTTCACTACACTTCATCTGCACCACCTTCTCTGACATTTCTGGTGAGATCTGGTGCGATGACAGTACGGGCACGTTATGCTCCCTCACCCCAATTATGCTCCGTCGAGCTGTCTTCAACGCATTGCATAATTTAGCCTACCCCGGTGTTCGTGCGTCCGCCCGCCTCGTTGCAGAATGCTTTGTGTGGAGAAATGTCAACAAGGACTGCCAGCAATGGGCACACTCCTCCATCGCGTGCCAACGCTGCAAAGTATACAAGCACACTTCACCCCCCCCCCCCCCCCCTCGGCGCCTTTTTGATCCCTCTTGGGTGTTTCCAGCATATTCATATTGACATTGTTGGCCCTCACTCCCCCTCTAACGGCTTTCGTTATGTTCTCTCGTCTATCGACGGAAAACTCACTGGATCGAGGCTGTCCCCCTCCCCAATACTAGGACAGAAACTGTTGCTCAAACTTTCGTCTAGTCATGGGTATTGCATTTCCGATGTCCAGCTATCATCACGACTGACCAGGGCAGACAATTTGAGTCGGCCCTGTTCAACGGGATTTGTAACATTTGTAGCATTCGGCACATCCATACCACAGCATATCACCCACAAAGTAACGGGCTAGTCAAGCGCTGGCACCACACTCTCAAGGCGGCTCGTCGATGCCACTACTCTCTATGGACGGAGGCCCTTCTCCTTGTGCTACTCGGCATTCATGCGATCTATAAGGAAGACCTCAAAGGCACAATAGCCGAGTTTGTATACGGACAGAACATTGTTCTCCCTGGCGATCTTGTGAGCCCTTCTGCTTCTCCCCCTCAGTCTGACTTACCTTCCTTCGTGGACCGCGTCAGATGTCACTTCCTCAACCTCCATATCCCTCCGCTCGCCAGCCATTCCCGCCCTAGCCAACGCCTATGACATCCAGATGAAAGATTCAGCTGTTACAGTCTCTCTCAACAGACTTAAGCCTGCTCATGTCGAGCCTTCTTCTACCCTACTTCAGGCCACGACCAAGCCACTCATTGTCATGGCTCACGACGCTCTGACCATGCCCTCTACACTGGTCTCGCACACTCCTTCGAGTGACTTCCAGCTCCAATCGTTGAGCTCTCCTCCGACCTCGCCCTCTACTCTGGCCTCATGCACTACGTTGAGTGACCACATGCCCCCATGTCGAGCTTACCTACGATCACACTCTCGCCACCGGGCCCTTTGCCAGTCCCTTCGACCTCTCCACCATTGCCTCCCTCGCCCTGTCGAGGTTTCTCACGCCTTCCCATCTTGAACGTGCCCTCGCTCGAGGTGTTTGTGCCTGTCCCCCTGGACATAATCCATGACATCTCAATAATACTGTGCCATGATACACTGTTCATGGTGTGTTTTCTTCACCCAGTGCTCATGACACAACCTCTGCCATTCCCTGCCACCTGGTGAAATGTGTTGCCCGCCCGCCCGACGTCGACCTGGACATGCTTCGTGTGTTTGTCACGCCCACCGGAGACATCATCACTGTCGCTCCATTCCACCCACAAGCTGCTGGCCTACCTGTCGCCGCACGACCAGCACACCCAGTACAATGCCTGGCTCGCTTCAACGACTTCCAGGTTCGGTGGCTGAACCTTTCTTCATGAAATCTACTCACACAACTCCCCAACGATGCTGTCAAGCTGAGACGATGGTCCAGCTCCTGCAGACCACTCCTGCCAACGTGTTAGTCACCCCCCACCCTCCGTGGCCTCTCAAGAGTACTCCGTACTACTGGGGCAGGGCTATGTGGTGCCGATCAGGTTGACATCAGCTTCGATATGCAGTCGTCTTTGGACTCTGAGCATCGTCTTTGGACCCTGAGCTTTGTCTTTGGGCTGCTCCCCATGTTCAGTTCTTTGTGAGCCTTGAATGTGTTAAGGTGAATAAATGAACTACTGCTAAATGGGTGTTGTTTGGTGTAACCAACCCGAACTTTCACCTCAGTTCCATGAGTCATGGGAGCTATCTTGTCCAGGTCACCACCTATGTCATATGCACCATACCTGTCCAAACTGTTTCCCGCCCCACCCATAATCACTACATGGTCCTCTTTTATAAAGTCCTTACATAAAGACCCTAGGTCCTCTATCACATTACTTAGGCCTGCATTTGGCTTGAAGATACTGGTGGCTTGGTACGCTGCCCCTAAACGTTCCTGTAGCTGAGGACCTACGCCTTCCCTATCAGATCAAAAATGATAATAGGTTGGAAATCTACATCTTTCAGCACCCATATTGCCGAGCAAAATCAGAGTTTTAATATCTTTGCTATGGATGCAAGTGATATAACTAACTGTACAGAACAACACTCAGAGTATTGTTCCAATCTATCAAATACCCACAGTGACACAGACCGATTGGAAAAGCACACCATGAAACAATCCCTACAGAAGGTAAGGGGATCAACTGGAAGCAAACTGTAAGGAGATACCTGCAGAAGGTAAAGGAGCTTTTAGTACTGAAAGTAGCAATTGTGGTCACAAGTATAGGAAAGCAGAAACAGGGAAGCATAATTAGGAATCTCTTAATCCAAAAAACAAGCAAAAATGGATAATGTATGAAGTTAAATAAGATGAATGATGCCAATATCCTTTATGTTGCTCTGTGATACATCACTAGGGCTGTTCTCCCAAGGGCACAGTTAAGTTACATTCCAAGTGAGAGAAGGCAACAGCAGAATTACTTGAAGTGTAATAACCTTCCAACAGATGTCAAGGAACTTAAGGGATCTAATGCAGCAGGTATACAATAGGAGACAAGAGGATCCAGATTTAGAACAATTATACCAGGAGCAGATTAAAGTGTGTTGGCACATCTACTTCAGTGCTATCTTGAAAGTTTCAAAGTTTTCTTCATCCATACTACACATTCAAGAAAACACTGCAAATTAACAGCATGAGATATGAATTAGATATGACGTAACTATGAAAAGCATCAGAGGAAATGGAGAGTGACATAATCTGTGTTCAAGAGCCATTTTCCAACAATGGGAAAGTACCTGCCTTTCCACTCTCTGCCACTATGGTTTTGGGACCCAATAATGCTTTGCTTCTACTAAATCAGAAACTGGTGGTAATTAAAACCAGCCTGTGTAATAGCCACTGCACAGTAGTTCAGGTTTTCTTTTGGTTGCTCAAATTGATTGTCACCAACATGTACATGCATTTTTGACTTGCTGCTGAAGAATATTTAGAAAAAACAAGAATATTTAGAAAAAACAAGGGCTGCCACATTATTTGGAAGAAGTGTCGATTTTTTATTAACAACTAACGCAAATGTAAAGTCCACCATATGGCATAGTCATGAGTGTGACTATTGTGGTCACAAATTACTAGTAATAATTGATGACCTAGACCTGATAGTGGTAAATAACAGTAGAAAGCCACCAAATTTTGAGAACAGAGCAAGTTTATCATCAAATATCTGTAGCTAACAGATCAGCTGTAAGAAAAATAAGCAACTGGTCTGTTCAGCAGTATTGTACTATGAGTGATCATGATGCATACACAGACATGTGCGGATGGATATGTGTGTGTGTGCGAGTGTACACCTGTCCTTTTTTCCCCCTAAGGGAAGTCTTTCTGCTCCCGGGATTGGAATGACTCCTTACCCTCTCCCTTAAAACCCACATCCTTTCATCTTTCCCTCTCCTTCCCTCTTTCCTGAAGAAGCAACCATCGGTTGCGAAAGCTAGTAATTCCGTGTGTGTGTTTGTGTGTTTTGTTCATGTGCCTGTCTGCCGGCGCTTTCCCGCTTGGTAAGTCTTGGAATCTTTGTTTTTAATATATTTTTCCCATGTGGAAGTTTCCTTCTATTTTATTTACAAACAGTAATAAGAGGACACTTGAGACTAGACCACATGACACAAGACACAAGCAGAAATAGAAGAAATAGACAGTAATTTCCCTCCAGACACTCACTCGTTCATTGTCTCTAAAATCAATTTGGCAGTCGATGTCAATTTTGGCAATCAATGCCTCCACTTATCCACAAAAAAAGTGTATTACAATTGTAAACTGTTTGATACATTCCACATCACACCAAGAAGTCACAACTATGACCCATGGAATGTGCAAATAACTAACTGGCAAAAAGGAAATAAGAAAAACTTATGTTGATCACTATAAGCCAGTATTACTGTTATTCAATGTCTAGAATTCAGGATAAAGTTTTATATTTTGATGCAAAAATCTATAATAGTTTGATCCATAAAATTTTGGGCATGCAGCCGCATAAATATGAATTCTTTTAATATTACGGCTAAATACCATCCAGCCATCTTCAGAGTGAGCCAAGGTGACTGTCACCTCGGCTCACTCTGAAGATGGCTGGACGATATTCAGCTGAAATATCAGAACAAGAAGTCAAATTTATGCGGCTGCATGTCCTAAATTTTATGGATCAGTATTTGAGCCACAAAAATATGAAGATGCACTATAATAGGCTGCCTGTAGACAACAGGCAGGAATTGAAAAACCCCTGATACTAAAAAACGGATTAAAGGAATAACTCATTAGCCACTCCATCTATTAGCCACTCCATCTACGATTTATCAGAATATTTGAACTCAAGGATGTAAATTCCTCTTAACTCTAATGTTTGCGTTAAACAGACAGATGACCACAAGAGAAAGGAAAAGATTGAAGATGACACCAAGGCCTGGTGTTACTGTCACACATCGGATCACTCACCACCAGTATTGTCAAAATCCTAAACAAACATAACCTGAAAGTGGTTTTCTACCCTGCATGCAAAATTATGGACATGCTGAGTATGATAAAAGATCCCTTAGGATTAAAAGGACCTAGCATGTATGATATTATGTGATAATGTGGTTGCCAATACATTGACCAAATAGAACACTATTTCTCACAAATACAAAAGAAAGCAATAGAAATAAGAGAGCATGAAAATCTAGTGAACAGAAACAGTAGATTCCACCTCTGTTCCACTTGCAATGACATAATATAAAAAATTTGTGGTGAGCAGTGGCTGCTTCTGTCAATTAATGTATAATAAGATCTGCTCCAATTCTCTGAATTGGATTATGTGTCAATGAATGAATCAATCTAATGATGTAAATAAAATAGAAAGAAACTTCCACATGGGAGAAATATATTAAAAACAAAGATTTCAAGACTTACCAAGCGGGAAAGTGCCGGTAGACAGCCACAATAAATAAAACACACAAACACACACACAAAATTTCTAGCTTTCGCAACCGGCGGTTGCTTCTTCAGGAAAGAGGGAAGGTGAGGGAAAGACGAAAGGATGTGGGTTTTAAGGGAGAGGGTAAGGAGTCATTCCAATCCCGGGAGCGGAAAGACTTCCCTTAGGGGGAAAAAAGGACAGGTGTACACTCGCACACACACACATATCCATCCTCACATACACAGACACAAGCAGACATATTTAAAGGCAAAGAGTTCGGGCAGAGTTGTCAGTCGAGGCGGAAGTACAGAGGCAAAGAAGTTGTTGAAAGACAGGTGAGGTATGAGAGGCAGCAACTTGAAATTAGCGGAGGTTGAGGCCTGGCGGACATCGAGAAGAGAGGATATACTGAAGGGCAAGTTCCCATCTCCGGAGTTCTGACATGTTGGTGTTAGTGGGAAGTATCCAGTTAACTCAGACGGTGTAACACTGTGCCAAATGTGCTGGCCGTGCACCAAGGCCAGCCACAGGGTGATCCTCATTACCAACAAACACTGTCTGCCTGTGTCCATTCATGTGAATGGACAGTTTGTTGCTGGTCATTACCACATAGAAAGCTTCACAGTGTAGGCAGGTCAGTTGGTAAATGACGTGGGTGCTTTCACACGTGGCTCTGTCTTTGATCGTGTACACCTTCCAGGTTACAGGACTGGAGTAGGTGGTGGTGGGAGGGTGCATGGGACAGGCTTTATACCGGGGGCGGTTACAAGGCTAGGAGCCAGAGGGTAGGGAAGGTAGTTTGGGGATTTCATAGGGATGAACCAAGAGGTTACGAAGGTTAGGTGGACGACGGAAAGACACTCTTGGTGGAGTGGGGAGGATTTCATGAAGGATGGATCTCATTTCGGGGCAGGATTTTAGGAAGTCGTATCCCTGCTGGAGAGCCACATTCAGACTCTGATCAGAGCAACTGTGCATGTTAGAAGAAGCAATCTGGAAGGTGGGGGTAAAATGGAGGCTAATGTGGGAAGGGGGAAGGATAGCAGGATGTGGGTGGGGGACAGTAATGTGCTGCTTGTAGGAGCATGCAGGGAAATGGTGGGGACGGGGTAAGACAGCTAGGTGCAGTCTGGAGGTTAGATGGAGGTAAGGGGAGGAAGGGGGGGGGGAGCATAAAAGGAGAGAAATAGTGGACAGGAAAAAAGACTGTAGAGGCATTCATGGAATAGAAGGCCATGTAGTGCTGGAGTGGGACCAGGAAAGGGGACAGATGGGTGAAGGGCAGGGACTAACAAAGGTCGAGGCTAGAGGTTATGGGAATATAGGATATATTGCAGGGAGAGTTCCTACCTGCACAATTCAGAAAAGATGGTGTTGGTAAGAAGTATTCAGATAGTGCAGGCTGTGAATCAGTCACTGGAGTGAGAAATGTTGTGTTGGGTAGCATGCGCTGCAACAGGGTGGCCCAGCTCATGCACTCTGCAACAGGGTGGCCCAGCTGTCTTTTGACCACAGTTTGTCGGTGGCCACTCATGCAAACAGACAGCAGCACAGTGGATGCAGCTTAGCTTGTAGATCACTTGACTGCTTTCATATGTAGCCCTGCCTTTGATGGGATAGGTGATGCTTGTGACTGCACTGGAGTATGTTGTGGTGGGAGGATGAATGTGAAAGGTCTTGCATCTAGGTCTATGATGGCAATATGAGCCATGAGGCAGTGGGTTGGGTGTAGGGGTGAAGTAGAGATGGATGAGGATATTGTATAGGTTTGGTGGGCATCCTAATACCACAGTGGGAGGGGTGAGAAGGACAGTGGGTAGGGTATTCCTCATGTCAGGTAGTCTAAATCCTGGCACAGAATGTGATTCAGTTGCTCCAGTCATGGGTGGTACTGAGTCATGAGAGGAATGTTCCTTTGTGGCCTGATTGTCTGATTCTGGGAGGTGGTGGATGACTGGAGAGGTGTGTGTAATGCCTAGAAGAAGGCTTTTTGGTCAATAGCTCACATGTTTAACTGTCTTTTTGTTGTGCCTCTCTGCAACTCAAAATCTCTATATGGTGAGTATAAATCGATTCTTTTCATAATATTGTAAAAAAAAAAAAAATGGAATTTGAAATAAAACAATGGAAAGTCCAGAACAGAATAACAAAAGTAAAGACAGACTTTCCATTGTTCCTGTGTGCAACTTAACACTTCCTCTATGTGGTGAGTAGCAGTGTATTGTTTTCATATTGCTTCAATTAGAAATAATACAGTCAGTCCACATCAGTATAATCTGAATTGAAAGCTGCTTCAAACTGTTGTACAACAAGAAACAGCATGCACTGAACCAATATATCTTAATAGGAGATTCCTTCAGTTTCTTACTGTGCTTGTGTCCAAATGCTGGTTTGATGCTGCTCATCATGCTAGTCTATCTAGAGTAAATTTATTCACTGCAGCTTAATTACTGCAACCTACATCCACATGAATCTGCTCATTCTAATCAAGCCTTGGTCTTCCTTTGCAATTTTACCTCCTGCACTTCTTTTCTTACCAAATTAACTGTTGGAATATACATCAAGTTGCAGACAGGCATGGTTAAAAGTCACTCACATATAGCTTTCAGTGACAGCCTTCATCAGCAAAGACACACACACACACACACACACACACACACACACACACACACACACAAAACCACACACGCACACGCACACGCACACACACACACACACACACACACACACACACACACACGACCACCAACTCCAGCATCTGAGGCCGGAATGCCACTTCCTACCTGGAGTTTCCATTGTTCGAATTAACTGTTCTTAAGCATCAGAGTCCAAACTGAATCACACATGAAAACATCTTCTGCATACCATAAACTCTTGATTCACAGTTAATAAATTGCTCTACTCAATTGAATAAAATGCGTTTAAGTGCAGTTGCTTACACACAGTATCAAAAATTTGTAGCCATCAGTTGCTGCTTCTGCCTATTAATGTATAACTAGATCTCCATATCCATGAAGTGGATTATATGTATATGAATGAATGAATCAATGAATGAACTGTGTTCTCAGAAATTTTCAAAAATGGAATGTACAACAGAATAGTTCCCTATTTTATTACTTCTATTATTAAAGAATTCACAGGTTGTTTTCAGGATTGTATCATCAGTTGACAAGGAAATAATTTCGTTTTTAATTGAGTTAGTGAAATCAGTTGATAAAAAAACTGGATCCCTTAAGTAGCAGTCATGACTTAACAAATGTTTTTGGCTCCATGGAATTCAATCTACAGTTAATCAGAAAATTGTGGAATTACATAGCTTGACAAAAAACTGAAACATCCAGAAAGGGAGGAGGAAATGAAACTTCATGTCTTGAGAGAGTATGTGATGTTATTTCAGTGATCACAGAAGCAAATCAGTTTACAAAGAATTTGCCTGTATGGGTCCACGCATCATTATGACACTGCACCACCTTTGGCCTGGATGACTGCACTGCTTTGGCTGGGAAAGTGGTATAAGGCCATTGTATCATTCCCTGAGGCAAGCAGAATCATAGCTATAGTAACTGATCCTTGATATCATAGCTACTGGAACCGTGACATAGTTGATGTCCAAGCTGGTCCCACAAATGTTCTATCGGTGACAGGCCTGGGAATCTTGCTGACACAAGAGCACCTCAACATCACATGGGCAGTTCATACAGTCATTTTCCATGTGTGGACAAGGGTTGTCCTGTTGAAAAATGGCACCATGACACTGTTGCATGAGAAGTAGCACATGAGGATCAGGATGTCTGCAATGTATCATAATGCACTCAGAGTTCACTCAGTCACTATTAGCCGTTACCTGAAGTTGTACCCAATGCCTCGTGATGCCCAGAATAACACCACTGTTCCTCTCCAAGACATTGTAAGAATGGAACCTCTCCCCAGGTCATCACCATATTCACCAACAATTATCATCCAGGATAGTACAGAACCGCAATTCATCACCATTCACCAGCAGTTCACTCTTACTGGTCATAGCGCCACACCAAATATAGCTACCTCTGTGGTGAATTTAACAGCAGTTTATGCATGGGACTATAGTGCCCTAGCCCAGCTGCTGCCTGTCTCCAACCAATGGTGGGGGATGACACAGGATGTTGCAGGAGCTCTTACTGTTTTTCAGATGGCAGGTGCAGATGTGGAGGGATTATGATGTACTTGGTGCACAGTATGGCATTTATCCCTTGTGGTGGTCAGATGTAGTCAATCAGAACCTCATGACACACCTCTATTGGTTTATTCTCCAGAGTTAGTAACAAATAACTTATTGGTATAGCAGCATGTACTTAGTTGTCGTAAAGTAAAAAATTTGGCTTCCAGCTATGACACTGTTCATCCCAGTGGACACTCACATTATGTGACATTTATCTCTCTGTATATTAATTAAATACATAAGTTTGATGAGCATTTCTTCATTTCTATGTCCAAGAGATAAAATGTCACATTAAAAAAATATGTGAAACAGTTTACTTAAGTGGGGTCAGTATTTAGTATGGAGAAACAATGTTGCACAATATCCAGATCCAGGTTCTTCAATGATTGAGGCTGTAGTTAATAGTTTGGGAGTAATAAATCGTCATTTATTTATCCTTCCACATAATATTTCACACGCGGTTTTGAAATGTCACAAGTAAAAATCTCCCATAAAACTTCAAACTCTTGTCTTTGTTTATGTCTATAGTATCTTCCAAAGAGCCTTCCTAGATGTTACCAAAAATTAAGTCAAAAACATAATGATGCAATTGGCACCAACTTGGTATAATATAAGACATGCAAGTGTTCTAGAACAATCCAGATCAAATTGTAGATCAAAATATAGTTCAGATGACTTCTGTTTTTTAGATTATCTAGCAAATTTAAGTTACATAATGCTTTCTGAAAATTGATACTTATTTACAGACTTTTAGTAGTAATCTTAAATGACAAAGCGTGCTAAATTTGTAAATATAAAATTTAGAAACTTCCTGTTATGTTGCAATATTGATTGCATATTGGTAGTAAAATAAACAAAAACATAAATAGGAACATATGTTTTATGAACATTTAAAACTGAATGATAAAAATGGAAAAATTGTTTTCAGAGTATTTGCTAACTAATTTTCCCAGTGTAAGATTGAAATTTGAAAACATATCTGTTGATGACATTATATTTGTGGAAAAATTGCACCTGATGACATGAAAATTCTACAAACATCCACAAACATGAAGTATATAATGTATGTAGGAAACGTAGTTCACATTTGGCCAGAGTTGAGGTGGTATCATATAGTTCATTAACTGAATAGAATTTCGGGTAGGCCTAGATTAATTATAACCTCCATGATGACAATGTCTGCCCAAACATTCCCATGCAGTCCAACTTTGGGCTATTGTCACATCCAAATGCCTCACAAATATGTATATTGCACAGGTTGATCGCCGGCCAAATGGAGACCTACAACGAAGCTCCTTTCAAACCCTGTCAGGTGATGTCAACACTATCTCACGTGACTACACAGCATCTCCATATCGTTTACAGTGATCACTCAACATCAGACGCCATTCCCACTACTTATACGCCCTACCAGGGTAACACCATGAAACATCGACACCACTAATGCAGTCTGGTGGCCATCTGCCTAACCTGCCGTTGGTGAGAATGTGTAAAGTCACTTTCCTGTCTGACCATGTCTTCTTGATTCATCTCTTTTTTTTCAGACAGTGTGTGTATAAGACAGTCAGTCAGTATCAGCATTATTGAACAGAAAACTGTGCCACACTGTTGTATGACAGGAAATAGTAACCATCCTAGTGGTACAGTGTAATAGGATTTTCATGCTGTGTTTCTGTGGTCTTAAGATCAAAGATAGATTTGATGGAGCTGTTCATGCTAGTCAGTCTCAATTCTGAGCATATTTCTTCATCTCTCCATAACTACTGCCATCTGCATCCAGTTGAACCTGCTTGCTCTAGTCAAGCCGTAGTCTTCCTTTACAATTCCCCAACCACCCTGCCACTTCTCTTCTTACCTGATAAACCATTGTTAAGAATCAGGTCATGAACTGAATAATAAAACAAAAGATCTTCTGGATAACACAAGAAATCCTTGATTCTACAGTTAATAAAGTGATACTCAATTGAAAAAATGCAGTATGTCTAGTTTCTTACACACAGTTTTGTTACTGCAGACATTTAATTCACTTACAACAGTAATACAATTGGTGAATCAGAGAGACACTAGATTTCTAGTGCTGAGAGCAGATGGGAAGTTTTTATGGAAAGTGCTCATTCACAACCTTCTGTAGAAGCATAATCTAGCTATCTTTACTATACTGGAGACTCATTTCACTCCTTTAAGTTTTTTTTAAAAAAAATAGATAGTGGCTCACAAAAGAAGAATGACTCATTTTTACATCTCAGCTAGTTAAATACCACTCAGATTGGCTTTTGCAAGGGATTCTCCAGAGAAGTGTCCATATATGATGTCACAAATGAAGTATTAATAACAGTGATCTTTTGATAGATTTGATTGTGTTGACCTTAAGATTCTATCTGGGAATCTAAATTCCTGTGGTATTAATGACATAGGCCTACTTCTTACTTGGAAGTAATCTCCACTTCAAAGCAGAAAGCTGACAGTCAAATTGACAAACTGTTCCACTGGAATGGAACCAGTCTACGAGTGGGGTAATATTGAGAATCCTAGGAGGCTTGGTATTTGATCCACTTCAGTGATTCATTTTTGTAAATGTTCTTCCAATTATTTTAAAGGACTGTTCAAAAACTGTCATGTTTACTGTTGATAGAAGAATACTAACAAGCAATGGCACTAAATGGACCACACCATACACTGCCCAGATGACTACTGCCTTTACCTTGAATCTCACAAAGAGTCATATTTTGCAGTTGCAAAGTAATAAAAATGCCTGCAACATCAAAAATAGACATTAGTGGGCATAAACAAAATAAATACTGTATGCAAAAATCCTTGGGCTTCAGGTGGATAATAAGCTAAAATGAAGTCAATAGATAGATACACTAATCAAGAAGAACTGCATGGCACCTATGATTTCAAGAAAACCACATACTTTCATTCTCTGTTGGCATCCAAAATTACACTCTGAGGCTGTGCAGCTACAACAAATAAAATAATAATAAGCAATAAGAATACTCTATAAAGGAAATAATCATATATTTAACAGTGGACTCTTCAAAGACCTAGAAATTCGTACACACAGTTCCATATAAATTTGCCTCTTAAAGTCTTTTTATTCCCATCAAACACAGATGTTGAACTGAAAGGTGTGGATGTTGCTAGCATGCTTGTGCATGCAGTGTTGGCTCAACATGCTCATAGAGGCCACCACAAGGCGTACTGTTTGTATGAAGTCTTCATCTCATGCCACAGACAGTCTAATTGTAACGATTCTGCTTCTGGTCTTGGTATTTACATGATTTCTATTGGGATAGTTGCTCTCTAGCATTCAGCTTTGATTTCTGCCACTGGCTGTGATATGACTTGTACACTGTGCAGTGAATTGACTAGCTCAAAAACAAATCAGGACAAATAATCCTTAATGCTGACTGCACCATCGTTATGCCTAATGGATTCATTCAGCAAAAACTAGGTGTTTTTGTCCATAGGATACAGATCTTGAGACTTTAATGTATTTTTATAGTGTGTGATAGTAAAATGGTGATAAGGATGCTCCCTTGAAGTTGTGTGCTAGTAGTTCTGGAATGGTGAAACTGAGTGGAGCAATGAAATTAAAAAAGATCCAGAATGGAAAAAAGTAATGTCAACAATAACTACTGCTACAGAGGCAGCAAAGTCATCAGCAACAAATTCAGCAGCAGTAACACTATGATTAATGGTTAGAATAGTAATTAGCACTTCAACAACAGCAGCTCAGGGAGTTGCTGGTTGCTGTGATACCTGAGAGAGCAGAATGTAGCACTTAATCCTGCCCCCTCCTCTTACTGGTTGTGGTGATACTTAGTAGAGTTGGGAAATTTACATCTGTCATCTTCTGCTGGGAAATTTACATCTGTCATCTTCTGCTGCTTTTTTTTTTCCAGGCAAGTAAGCATGTAGACACTATTTTCAAAAGGAGGATGTTGCCTTCTATAAATTTCTATTTGTATAAAGTGGCTGAAAAGCTGAGACCACTCTCAAAACCAAGTCACTTATTGTTTGATGATATTTTATTTCCAACTCAGTGGCTGAACACTTTGGGCACCAAACACATGTGAGAGCCATCAGTTGAAATTTAATCAACATCAAAGGAAAGAGAGTCGGTCCCATATTGCTTGTGTCGCTGACCTCAAGGACCTTAGCTATCATTGTAATGTCATTAAAACATGCACTGCTTGTTACAATGAATGTTTAATCTATGATGTGATGATTTGCCCAATACCTGATCACCATGTTCAGGCTACAGCCTTAGCACACCTGACTGTAATCTCAATGATCTTGTCAAAAAACTCAATATTTTGATGTAACATGGGCAGTGCAAAGAACATTCAGCAATAATTCAAAAGAATTTCAGCACCTGATAATTAACTTTATGCTCAGCACTCATCTGATGACAATAGTTCATCAGTAAGGCAGTATCATGTAACAGATAAGATTGTGAAAAATCCCCTTCAGTGTCAGGAAGAACTGATGACAAAGATTCTTTGAGGGCATCGACTCTGGTAAACCTCATTCCACTTACAAAACATGAAAGACTCATATCTTTGGAGGCAGGCACTACTGTAGAGTGATACATAATAGACCTACTGGACACTGTGCCTCCCACACTGTTCCTGACATCACCCTTCCAGAAATAGCATTCTTAGTGCTAAAGTCCTTGTTGGGGATGGGAGGCGGTCAAAACTATGTCCTGTGTATTGCTGTCATGATTTTGCAAGTTACAGATGGGAGGAACTTTGTATTTCTAGCAAACTGTGTTACTAAAATGTATGGCATGGATGCCATTGGCATACAGATGTGCAAGGGAGTGGCCCAGTCAAACCTAGTCCAGAAGGTGGGCAGAGCCTGTGATCTGTCCAGTCAAATAGCTTTGGTGGCTTTATGAACAGCAGGCAGTTTCTTTATTACATGAAGCCATCAACTAAAAAACTTGCAGTATTGGTAGTTATGTAATTTCTATTTGAATAATTATTCTCTGGAACATGGCTGTTCATTATCTCAGAAACTGCTCAGTGAATCAACAACCATGGATGAGACATACTTGGTGTTTAGCTGCATGAAATGGATGTATTCCTCATAGACTCAATGTTTGTGTTCATAATACATGAGACTTGTAATTTTAAGAAATTAGTATAGTATATGATATTAAAAGCTGTGTTTAAAGTTAATAGTAAAAGTTAGTACCAGGTGAACTGTAGTTTGCACAATCAATATGTCCATATAGAATTTGCATTATTGTCAAGGCTTCAAACAGGGATTCTGGATTATGTCACTTCGACAATCAACAAAAGTGAAAATCTCTCCTAATTCAAACAAAAATTAAAAACCTTGCTATACACAATGAAATGCATGTTATCTGACATCTATATTCAAAGGTTGAAGATGTTCGGTGATGGAATGATAATTGAAAATGTTTATTGTAAACTGAACTTTAGGCTCAGTGATTCAGTAGGTAAGTGTCAAACTACCTATCCAAAGACCCTGGGTTTAATTCCCAATTGGTCGTACCATTTTTTCTGTCTGTCATCTCTTATTTCACCTCTGGCAGTGATTTGTAAATGTGAAAAACAATGAGGTGCACTATGATCTGTAGTCAACATTAAACTGTGGGTCCTCTGTAACTGTCTGGGTAAATCATTTCAAATGTCCAAGAAAGGCAATGGCATCCACCTTCAATAGGACCATGTCTAGTGAAGCTCTGTGGTATTGAAACCAACCATTTGGTTGGGGACAACTTTACTTTACTATTGTTATGGCATAACCTGTTATTATTTAATGCTTATTAATGTAGTTATGTAAACATTAAGTTAACAATAGTAGATTAACATGACATATTAAGTATGAATGAATGGTGCCTTCCATGCTGAGTTTACTGTATTCATTTTAACTTGAGACATTGTAAAGGATAAATAGCATTTTAAGTATAGTTAACTACACAAAATTAGTTTCTGACAACCACTTCTTATTGATCAATTTAACTAACAACGTTTTTCCACATATGCCAATGGCCTTGCTGCAGTGGTAACACTGGTTCCCGTCAGATTACCAAAGTTAAGTGCTGCCGGGCTGGGCTAGCACTTGGATGGGTGACCATCCAGTCTTCTGGGGCGCTGTTGACAATCAGGGTGCACTCAGCCCTTATGAGGCAAACTGAGGAGCTCCTTGACTGAGATGTAGTGGCTCCAGTCTCGTAAACTGACATACGGCTGGGAGAGCGATGTGCTGATGGCATGCCCCTCCATATCCACATCCAGTGATGCCTGTGGGCTGAGGATGACATGGCGGCCAGTCAGTACTGTTGGGCCTTCCGAGGCCTGTTTGGGTGGAGTTTAGTTTAGTTTTTCTCCACATATTTGAAGATTCTCTTTACATCACACAATGAATGTGTACATGTGTGATGTGTTGCAATATGAAAGATAAAATGAAGAGATTTGTCAGTCTGTGTGAACTGAGATACAGGGATAATAGAAAAGAAAGACAGGCTCTTGGACTGCATTGTGGCTAATAAGAGACCTTAACAAGTATTGCATTTCATCTAGTAATTGGACTTCTTATGCTTATGTACCTATAAATGTAACTGTAATAGTATTTGTGATTAATAATAAGAGGCAATTCAGAATTAATTGTACAATATACAATCATAGTACTAGAAAATAATGTAGCTACTAACTTCTCTAAATCTGCACACTGTTTAAATTAATTTTTGAAGAGATATTTCCAAAAGTAACCACTTCAAGAGCAGCAGTTAAGAAAAATAGCTGGGTAACTACAGGTATGAGAAAGTTCCCCCAAGTACTTAAATTTCTAGTCCTTTATAAGCACACTACACTAATCTACAGTTGCTAGATTACTGTCTCAGGTACAAAAAAATATACAGGAGGGTATTGTTTGCAAGGAAAAAAATCAGTCAGTAACAAAGTACTATATAACACAGAAAAAAAAACAAGAAACTGGAAAAGATAGATATGAATATAACAACATGTAGATCAAAGGTGGGGATAGAATAATAGAGAACTCTCAGAAATTTGAGAATATTATAAATGAATATTTCTGTGGTATTGCAGAGAAGTTGCAACAAAATCTTCCCAAAACAAATGTAACACCCAAAATGACTTAAACGGCAAGTGCACCGATGCTGTTTTCCACAACAAGGCTTGGGAAAAAAGGAAGGGATAGATAAGGTTTCAGTTTCTGTTCTGAGGGCATACAAGCTCTATTATAATAAATGAATCCTTGTGTTCAGGCATTTTTCCAGGGTACCTAACGTACATAATAGTTGTGCCCTTGGGAAAAAAAAAAAGGGTAATGTGGACAGTACTGAAAACAACAGGCCAGTATCACCATTGTCTAAATTCTTGAAAATAATTGAATCAATCATGAAAGATAGACTAATGAGTTACATGAATAAATAAAACCTTTTTAACAAAGCACAGTTTGGTTCCTGAAGTGGGAAAAGTACAATATCAGTCATTCAGGGTACACAAAACTGGTACTTAAAGCTTTTGAAGAGGATGACTGTGTTAGGCTTATGGAACTGTTTACCATAAAATACTACTACACAAGATATAAGCACTAGATGAAGAGTCATAGCAAATGAGTGGTTTCAATCTTAGTTGGAAAACAAGGTGCAAATGTAGGGATGTTTACACATCTGCTGATGAAAATTGTCATTCTCCTGAGTTGAACATCTCACACATCATGGTGGGATACTGACTAAATTTTTCAGGTGGATTAAGGGTAGGACATGAAGACATGGATGGTATATACTGGCATGTCTATGATCTTGAAGTCAGTTTTACAAACAAACTGGAGTTAGTGCAAGGGACATAGCACCAAGATAATGATTCAGGTGTCACTAGTTGGTGTCCTTGATATGTGCAGTGATGAAGAGCAGAACTACATTTATATTATATGTTATGTGGTGTAAATTGTATGTGTATCAAATAACACTCTACAACAGGGACAAATCAAATGAGGCAGTGCAGTTCTTACAACACTGACCAACTCTCCAGCAGGATAGATGTTGCTCTGTCTGGACATCCTGATTTAAGTTTCCCATGATTTTCCTAAATAATTTCAGGCAAATGCTCTGATAATTCCTTCATTAAGGGCAGGGCTGACCACCTATCCCATTCTCATAAAAGAATTACTACATGTACTGTGAGTATGTATACTTTTGAGCTATTTATTGTCAATGTATTATAATGACAAATCCTATTTCATTGCAAGATCACTGCTGGATGATTAAACAAATAAATAAGCAAAAATAATTCCCAAGTTGATTGTGCACCCATACCTAGGACTGATAAAATGAGCTCTTCATCCAGGCTGTGAAGCCCCACCAGATATCTGCAAGCCTATGTGTCATCCACTGCCTTGCAGATTCATGCAGATACAGTATGGAGTGGTGTGTGCTCAGCACACCATTCCCCCACCCATTTTGCAGGCTTTCCAGACTGTGGAGCTGCTATTACTCTATCAAGCAGATCCTCAGTTGACATGACAAGGTGAGTGCACCCCATACTGGTCCCCCACCAATGAAAATCCGTGGTAGTACTGGGTCCTCCACTTGGCAGCCATTTCCTCTGACCACTCAGCTATGGGACAAACATCTAGGATTCATTATATATTCTGGTGCAAAAGTCTTATAACAGGTTGCTGACAGATGTTGGGCAGGAAATTAAAAATCCCCAGAAATTCAAAACAAAGTAAAATAGTATGCCATTAGCCACAAATTCTGCAAGTTATCAGAACTCTAATACTTATATTAAGGAGATCTTGATTTTGCCAATACAGACAGAGCTGCTAGTGATCTATAGTAAATAACATAAATATTTTATTTGCTTTATTAAACAAAAGTAGAACACAATGAGGAGCAGTGGCTGTTTTCAAAGTAGCTGTTTTTCTACTGATTTGCATAATCGTATAGAATTGGTTTATATCATAAGTCTCTCAGATAGTGAACAAAGAGTTGTAATCACCTCGAAAAATAAAGGGAATGTGAAGTCAAAAGAGCAAGTTGTAAGACAAGGCATTCCTCAAGATTCATGCATGTTTATTACATTTATCATGACCTTCCCAGAGCATTTAGAAAGGTCTACTAGCATTTTTGCTGTTGATGCTAATATACTGCATTCAAATCCTGTGCTAATTAATTTCATAACTTGATTTCTGATACAAATTCCAAGATGGTAAATTGGTTAAACACAAAAAGCTGTTATTGGACAAAGGCAAAACTGTGTCAACACAAGGAAACACCACCGATGCCAGCAGTTCACAGAGGAGCAGAGTAGTAGCGGCAGATCCAACAACTGAAGTACGAGGCGTGTTTTTTTACTTAAAAATGAGGAGCAGTATCATTTTAAAATAAAGAAAGACACTCTAAGACAGGGCTTCCCAACCATTTTATCTAGTGGACCCCTTCTTCAGTCGAAAATCCAATGTCCAATGCGGACCCTTAGTTTGTTCCCAATGTCCCCCCCCCCCCCACCGCCCCTCTCAACCCCCCCCCCCCCTCCCCCCCACGGATGTATCAATAGTCTTTGGTTTAGAGATGAATGAAAACAACTTGAAGGTCAAAAATGGACTTATGAAATAGGTAGTGCACTGACAAAGCAAGTTTAAATTATGCCTGGGGCCGCATACATGCCAGCGAGTGCTGTAATTGGTCGACAAAGGCCGCTCCGCAATTGCATAAAAGGTTTCAGCACATCTACTGCTGTGAGCCGGCGCACAAACGACTGTATTGTTGTGAAACAGTCAATCAGAGAAGCCGCAGTCTCCGGCACTAAACTGTGTATGTGTTCTCACTTAGGAACTGCATAGGCTGGTTGGGAATACTACCTGAAGTAAAAGTACACTTTTTTTCACACAAAAAAGCGATGAATTTGATTTTCATATTTTTATTCAATAATTGTACTCATTATTTTACACGATTTTGCAAAGGGTGTCCGCGGACCCCCTAGAAAGAGCTGGCGGTCTCCTAAGGGGTCCGCGGACCACTTGTTGGGAAGTCCTGCTCTAAGGTATCTCAAATTTTATTTTTACCTTAAAGCCTGTACCTTAATCTACTTTTCTACAAAATTTCCATCAATATTGAGGCACTTGTCATAATGTTGTACCAGTTTTTGAATACCCCCCTCATAGATGTCTGCCACCTGATTTGTTAACCACTGCATCACCATTGTTTTGACTTCGTCATCATCTTGAAGAAGCTGACCACCCAGGCATTTCTTCAAGTGCAGGAACAGATGGTAATCACTGGGTGCAAGATCAAGGCTGTTCGGAGGACGATCTAGAATTTCCCATCGAAAAGATGTGATGAGATCTTTGGTCTGATTTGCCACATGCAGATGGACATTGTCTTGCAGCAAAACGATGCCCTTGCTCAACTTCCATGGACTGTTGCTTTGATTTTGGTGTGACGTAGGCCACCCATGTTTCATTGCCCATAACAATTTGGCTTAAGAAATCATCACCGTCCTTGTGTTACCACTCAAGGAAAGTCAATGCACTGTCTAAATGTTTGGCTTTGTGCACATCCATCAACATTTTCGATACCAAACGTGCGCACAATTTTTGGTCATTCGAGTGCTCCGTCCCAATGCCATACAATACACTACGATAAACATTAGGAAAGTCATCCCGCAAGGAGGAAACTGAAAAGCATCTGTTTTTTTTTTCTCCTTATTGTCCACTTCCTGCACCAAACTTTCATTAACTACTGAAGGACGCCCACTCCATTGTTCATCATGCACATTTGTGCGGCCATCTTTAAATGCTCTCACCCACTTTCTTACCATTCCATCAATCATAATGTTTTCTTCGTAAACTGCACAGATCTCACGATGAATATTGATTGCTTTTAGGCCTTTAGCACTAAGAAATCTTATAACAGTCCGTACTTCACAGTCGGCGGGACTCATGATTATCGGAGGCATCTCAAACACTCAGTACAACATGGAAACAAGGAATAATCAGACTGTAATGGCGTCAGTGCATAGATTAAGGTACAGGCTTTCACGTAAAAATAAAATTATTGAGATATCTTAGCATGTATTTTTTTAATTTCAAAACGGTACTTACTTAAAAAAAAAACACGCCTTGTATCTGAAACAGCACCACCATCATGAACAACAACAGAAATGTCAGGAACAGTAACATTAGTAGCACCAATAAAGCAACAGCAACAGACAACTTATTGCAGCACAGTGAGGCACAGAAATCCTAATCTTCTCAGTGAGTTTTGGTACTTTGCCAAGGCACATGATGAAACTTCACATCATATAACACAAATACTACTTGAACCAGTTCTCATCCTAGTCTCCCAAAGACTTTAAGAATGAACATTAAACAACAGCAGTTGGACCACGGGGTCTGGAGATAGTAGCCAGGCATGTGTGAATTGTACTGGTGTGAATGTGAGTGTTTTCCACTTCAGAAGAAGGATTTTGTCCAAAAGCTTAAATGTTTTTTTCATTGTGCCTGTCTACAGCTCAGTGTCTCCTCTATGCGGTGGGAGGTTATCTATACCTTCCATATTATTGTAAATATGTCTTAGGAATAAATCATTAGACCTTGAGGTGGCAATGATTGGTGCAAATATTGGCCACTAAGTAACAATATTGACACTAAGTAGCATTAACATTTATGCATATAAATTGGCAAGTAAATACTGTAGAAAAAAATGACAAAACCTGAGTGGTACGTATCTTTAGCAAATCAAGTATAAAGGCAGGTGTGAAGCTGTATCACTGAAAGAGGAAAAACATTTTGAAGCAGTAACTGTACAGTTTTATGAAATACAAGGAAAAGTCATAGGCAAAGCAATATACAGACTACCTACTGGGGCACAGAAATATTCATTAATCAATTAGAAACATTGTTCAAGAAGTTATTTACTGGAAGTACCACTGAAAAAAGTTTGGGAACTTCAGTAAAAATTACACAAATAAAAGCAGGCTGGAAGATCAATTCTCAAGTCTTTTACATAACTTTAACCTATAGAGACTCCAGTGGGAAATGGTCACGAATGAAACAGAACACTTGTAATAGTTAATCCATATTTTATTGGTGAAAATGGATGTACAACAGAATGCATGCCCACAGTACACTTGTTCATAGTGAACTGAGCTGGCTAAAGGACCAAAGATATTCCTTCCTGTCAGAGTGTTAAACTCAAATTGCTCAAAGAGCCTTATTTATGTAACATTTTACTTCATTAATGGTGAGCCCTCTGCAGGAGGTTGATGGAGATCACAGGTGCTGGCATGTTCTCAACATAGTTGTGTATAACTAGCATGACATGGCAGGCTGCAATGCAGGACATGACTGAACCATGATCATCTGCCCCCCTCCCCCAATTTCTTTTCTACAGGTGATAATGGCTAAGGCATGGGGAAGGTTGTCATGTACAACCACTGTTGAGTGGCTGGACGGTGTCAAAGTTTTTGGGTTGTGATGGCAGAATGATTGGTTGTGGTGGTGATGAGAGACATGGTGTGGTGTTGTCCTTCTAATCATGTGTGCTTGCTGGAAGCAGTTGTTTCATAGGAGATGTGATGGTTAGCAAATGTCGACTGATAGCTGTGACCTAATTGCCTCTGGTTCAGTGCCATTGGGTAGCCTGTTGTGTAAGTCAATTATCTTCTCAACCTTCAACAATGACAAAATTGTCCATCAGTTTTACATTTATTTCATTTGGGTGGAACTGATGCACATCAAGGTTCACCATGAAATTGTTGTTAGTATTCTGAACATCTGATGTTCCATCATGCCCTGTGGCAACATGAATGTTCTCTTCTGTCTGAGTAGCCATTGCGTCATCTGTGCAGGCTGTATCTCACAAAATCCAGGTGTGTTTAAGGTGATGCGTGGAGATGGTGACCACCTTTCTATGTAGTAGTGTGTCAAACATATTGTCTCATTGTTTCAGTACCTGATGCAGTTTTAGAATATGGTGGCTGCAGTACTCTTGTGCACAAACATTATTGGTGAGCCATGGCACTGGAGCAGCGATATTCTTATTCACATGGCATGTTGTTTCACTCTTTGAGCTAGGCCTGGTAGCTCCTTAGTTGCAGTAGTTGTACTAGTGAGATGAAATTAGTCAACAGGTTAAGTGGCACACAGTACAAAATCTCTGCTATAGAAGCTCAGAGGTCTTCTTTAAAAAGGGTAAGGACTCTGCCCACTGCCCCATGACACATAGGTACTAATTTGAGGATTGGATGCCATTATTCCACCAGTCCATTGCTCTGTAGGTATTAGGCTGTAGTACAGCAGGGCTGAATGCTGCATAGGTGGCATAGCTTGGAGAACAGTACAGACTCAAGCTGACAGCCCTGGTTGGTAGTGATGAATGCTGGGCAACCGAAATGTGATATTCACAACTGTAGAAATACTCCCACCGTAATTTCTGCCGTTATGTCTAGCAAGGATCTTGCCTCAACCCAGCGAGTGACACAGATCATCGTCAGAAGAATACACCGATACCATTAACCTTCCAACTCTGGAAGGGTGCTGATCAGACTGACCTGGACATATTGTAACTGACCTTTAAGTATTTTGTATCACCTGTGCTTTGGAGGTTGACCAGTCTTGCAGTCTTAGTAGGCCATGCAGGTTTGAGTCCATACTTTGCAGTATCACTTCACATCAGGCCAGATAAATCAATCCATGACAAGCTTTGTAGTAGGATGCACCCCTCTGGGTATGACAGCCAGTGTAAAGGTATGACAGCCAGTGCAATCTATCGCCAGTGGGTGAGGGAGGAGTTGTGATACATCACACCAGACTTGTACAGAGGAACCACGGATGTGTGCCTTTCTAATTTCAAACTAGACATACTATCTTGTAAAAGACTGTAGACTTGTGGATCTGGTTGTTGAGCCTAGGTGAGGTCATTGTAGTTGAAGTGAACAGACAATGCATTAACTCGAGGTAGGTAATTCGTCATGACACAGTCTGCATTCTTGAGGTGCTGAACATCAGTAATAAATTGTGTGACATAACTGAGGTGGCAGAAATGATGTGCAGAGTAGTCTTTCAGTAGATCATTTATGTAATCCGCAAGCAGTCAGTTGTCCATGTCATCCTTGAAGTGTTGCACTGCCTTGTAGAAGTGTTGCACTGCCTTGTACACAGCTAGCTGTTCTCAGTCATAAGCTGACCACCTACCCTGAGACTTGGTTAGTCTCTCCAGTTCTCCAGTGAGAACTGAGAAGAAATGTTATGGTTTCTGCTCTCCTGCAACTGTCTGCTGAAGAATGTGTCAATTGCAGTTTCATTCATCTCAGAGTTAATTGACAAGAGAGCTGCTATTACCGGATCTAGAATGCTGAATATGGAAGCACCTGCTAAGATGTGAGTAAAGTCTAGATTTGGTATTGATTAACACTTAGGTACTGTGCGGGCATTCAGTGCCCGATAATGACAATACAATCTGTATGTTCCGTCTTTCTTAGGAACTAAGTGTACAGGCAAAGCCCATAGGTTTTCTGATGGCCTGGCCATGCCTGCTTGCAGTAATTTATTGATAACAGATTTAGCTGCTTGTAGTCTTTCTGGTGCCAGTCTGCATGCTTTGTGGTAGATCAGCAGGCCTGGCCTGATGTTAATTTTGTGCATAGTGTTGTGACTGATGCTGCTCTGTTACATGTCACACACTATGTGGGGAACTTTGAGGGTATATGTAGATGATACACGCACATTGTTAGAAAAATTCACCTTGCTGACTTGTATCCATCATGTGTCGTGCAGTGGAGTATGCCCAAACTGTTTGTGTGTGTCATCCACTGAAACTGGCAGAGTCCTTCTGGTGGTAGGACCACACTAGCTATAATATTTGTCCACCTACAAATCCTGCCACAGTGATCCTATTCCAGAAATCCAGCAGGATCTCCAGTGTTTCCTCAAATCCTTAAGCCCAACTCAGACTCTCCTCTGAGTCTCTCTCTCTCTCTCTCTCTCTCTCTCTCTCTCTCTCTCTCTCTCTCTCTCTCTCCTCACCACTACCACTTCCCACACTTCTACTATTTACATTCTTCCTAAAGCCCATAAACCCAACCACCCATGAAGCCGTACTGTTACAGGCTACTGTGGACCCCACTGAGGGAATCTCTGCTCTCATGAACCAACACCTTTAACCTATTACCTGTGACCTACCATACTACATAAAAGATGCCAAACATTTTATTAAATTACTTTTGTCTTAATAATATGAATATTTGTATATGTGTTTGGAGAGAGAGATTGATTTTTGATTGAGATTTTTACTTTAAGTCATAACTGGCAACTGAATTTTGGTTGCTGCCTCCTTAAATGATCAGCTTCTGCACCAGTTGGTGACGTATTACAATTTGGAGGAAGATATTGTTCTTTAAGGTTTAAAATACAACTCTGTTAGTTATTTGGCCATATTGAGAATAGCTGTGAGCCCAAATTTTCGTAGCTTTTCATACCTAAAGGACCACTGTTGTAAGTAAATAAGATCAAACAGCAATTTGCTTTTCGTGAGAAAAGGAGATTGCTTGGCACACAAACTTCTTTCAAACTACACATCCTGCTACATCAAAATTGGTTGGTGGAGTTCAGCACCATATTATTGTACAAGAAAATAATCCAATTACTGTAATTCATAAATTATGAGAGGTTGTTACTTATTGAATGAAAACTATAGAGAATGCATTTCTTTTCCTGTATTTTAGTGAACTTTGCACACTTACAGTTCTGTCGATTGATAGACGGCGACGACAATGAACTTCACCTCCTTTTTCAAAAACAAGATATTTCTATTCTTCACTCCCAGAAAATTTGTATACATAACTGTTTGGCAACTCTGACATGTACTTTACTCAGTTTTATCACTAAAATATCAATTTTCATTAAATGTAACAATACGTTCTGAGCAACGGCCTAGCAACACATCCTCTTTTCACAAGATACAGATTAATAGTCCTCTTTTTTTTTTTAATAAATCAATTGTCTTTTTTTAAAAAATTAGAGTCCATACTCAAAGATTCACAACTACTATCGTTGCAGGGATTGCATGCTAAAGAGTTTCTTGCTGTCCAGCTGTGCTTCACTTCACTTCAAGCACTTTTTGAATCACATTGACATTTACAGTATTTACATACATTACTGAGCTTCTCAAAATAAAATCAGGCACAAATTAGTTAAAAAAGAAAAGCAGTGAGCCATACATAACATCACAATTTCCTTTATCGACTCTCCACAGTTGCTGTTGCTTTACCACATGGCATCCTGTTCATCACTAATGATGTACCTGCCTCTACACTTTCATCCCTAATGCCTTGCCACAACTTAACACTACCTTTTCGAACCTGACCCCAAATCTACAACCCCATTCCTGGTCACCGTGACACATTATATCCTCAACCACAATTACTTCACCTTTGAACACATCACTTTCAAACAAATCTATGGTGCACCAATGGGCACTCAAATGGCACTATCCTGTGCCATCCTATTCAGGGGCCACCTGGAGGAATCCTTCCTAGCCAACCAGAAACCCAACCCCTCACCTAGTTCAGATTCACTGATGACATCTTTGTGATCTGGAGTGAGGCTGAGGACACCTCGTCCACATTCCTCCAGAACCTCAGCACCTGCTCCGCCATTTGCTTCACTTGTTTGTTCTCAACCCAGCAAGCCATCTTCCTTGATGTTGTTCTCTACCTCAAAGATGGCTACATTTCTGCATAATTATACTTTAATGAGACAGTCTAATGAGCAAGTAAACAACTTAATAGTGAATTGTGAATACTGAAATAGGAAAGAGAGGTTAAGAATATTATAATTCTCAGCAATCCAGAAAACATCAATATTAAACAATAAGATTTGCCAAATTATATAAACAATTACTTCATATGTGCATGAATTTCATTAAGCTCAAAATTCAAAAATCAAGAAAAACCACAATGTTTAGGAGCTGCATGAGGTAGATCCAATAAATGAACATAAAATGTTAAAAAGTTTGAGAGGTGCTGCCATCTGCCATAATCAAGACTGCTCCACAGATTGCAAGGTTCTTGGCATAGATTTCCCACTTATCATTTAGGGAAGTAGTGTTTCCTGAAAGATTGCAAATCTCAAAATTGAAGCTGTAACAGCAACAAGTAGAGGGTAGAAAATTATAAGATAATATTACTCCCTTTGGTATTCTTCAAAATATTGGAAAACTGATGAAGCACAAAATCAGAAAATATCTAAATGACAATAAGTTACTGAATAGTTATCAGCATGCCTCCCATGAAGGTTAAAACACAGAAACAGTAGTAACATATTGCACAGAACAAATAATGAGGAATCTAGAAAAAACAACAGCCTTGTAGGTGTTAATTAAATCTCTCCAAAACATTTGATACTGTCAATTATGGTGGCTTTTTAGAAAAACAGGAACCATTAGCTATTCAAGAGTTGGACAAACAGTGGTTTTAATGATACCTACAAATCTGAACACCACAAACTAAATTTTGTATCACATACAATAAAGTGTGAATAGCAGTACCACAAGATAGTATTCCACATCCTATATTATCATTTGTTTACATAAATGACACTCACATATCAGCTAGTACATACAAAAATAATATTTTGGGGTTCCATAACTTACTGTCCAAAACAAATTGTTTTCACTACAGAAGAGGCCTATTCAATAATAACATACAGTCATCCATAGACAGAGTGCAAACCAATATTCAGAAAGCTTAAAGTACTGCAATACCTTCACTATACATTCATACAGCAATATGTTTCATGTAACAGGGCCTGGCTTGCAGATTTTCAGAAAGCTTAAAGTACTGCAATACCTTCACTATACATTCATATAGCAATATGTTTCATGTAACAGGGCCTGGCTTGCAGATTTTCAGACACATGCAAACTTTAATAGTTGCGTTATTCAAAATAGCAGAGCATTCGCCAATCAGCAAAGAAAGAGAACACACACACAAAGGCATGTGAGCAATTTTTGTATTAAACTTTACAACAGACAGTCAATTACTACAGAAAGTTAGAAGACAAAAATAAATTTATCGCACAATTTTAAAAACATTTCTGGTTGACTAATGTTTTTACTCAGTAAATAACAACATTGGTCAATAGGTTTTTTTAATAATGTTATGACAAAATGTTTAACTTTTTAATTATATTTACACATGCAATGGATGGCTGCTGTCTGATGATGGGAAACCTCTAAAGGTTTCACAGAGGATTTGTTGGCCAGAGAGAACTAAAATAAAGGCCTATGGAAAACAGACTATGAATTTATAATAACAGAGGAATACGTGTATATTAATTTGTATTACTATTTATTGTGCAGCTTTATATTATTTTGTGTGTCATTTGTATGTTCCATTTCCTTGTGGCTCCCCAAGCTGTTGATGGTTGAGACTTTCACAATGAGGGCAGTAGGGATGGTGCAGATCTCATTCAGCAACATGGAAGACTACTGGAAAATGACAAGTGAGGCAGCAGTACACTACCATTTTACATACATGCTCCCAAGTTGAATACATAAATGAAGGTGGTCTTTTGGGGCTTCAACTGGAGTATGCAATCATACTACATAAATAAATATATGAAAGACCTCAGACCTCACATGCACATAGCAGTCTCCATCAGGAAGATTTTCTCAGCTGCCATCACTGTTGACACTGAGAGTCAAAAGATATCACAGAACAGCCAGCTCACTAATACTGGAGTGCAGAAGGATGTACCAAAGTTAAAGCGGGCTACAAATCACTGCCTCCATTGTCAAGGGTCAGATCACATGCTATGCCACTATTTACACCCTCATGCCTGTGTCAAATTGCTGGCAATTATCCACCCCTCCCCCAGCCCCCCCCCCCCCAAAGACATTCCCATCAAAGTGCTAAAACTGTCATGTGATATGTGATCTACAGTGGCTACAAAAGGTTCAAAGTTCCAATAGCAGTCAACAGTTTACCATACAACTGCAAGCTGCTCACTTCATAGCACGTCTACACACAGACACTTCAGATGCTGCTGCCCCTGCAAAGGACACAGTCATCAACAGTAGCAGCTGCATCTGTTGCCACTCCTTCAGGCAGCAACAGAAAATGGTGCGTGTTTGCAACAGAAAGTGAGCAATATCAAGTTCACCAGATATGCAGTGTGAAGATAATGTCTGGGGGAGACTCACTGCCCTCCACTTGCAGAGAGTGGGTGGTCAGAAGCTCACTACTGCACAGTTGCAGCTAAGGAGATATTCCAACAGCGCAGAAGACGATGATATCTTTCATACTGCAGTCACTGACTACAAAGATGCAACACCCTGACATGGCATGACTACTGCTAAGTCTGTTGGTGAAAATGTTTCCGTGGTCACCTCCCTATCTTAAATGCATCATCAGTTGATAAACCAGAATGAAAGACAGTCTCATATGATTTACAAGATCTTGAGGATGGCTGTAGGCACAACTAAGTTGCCATATGTCTAGGAGCCTGTGGCCTGAGTAACCTCCCCACAAACTGTCCTATTGGGCAGCTCACTGGCCATCATACTCCTCACAGTCAGACAAGCCGGCAGTGCCCCCTGCCAAAGAAGCACTCTCCAAAGTGTGGAAACTGAAACTGTGAACATGTGCCAATCCACTGTGGCTGCGATAAGATCAATGCTCTAATGGCAGTCCAGCATGGCTTGCCACACAAGTCAGATGAAAGTACATGTAGGGAAGAAAAATAAGAGAGACTCATGAAAGCAAAGCAGAATAGAGACCAAACACGCA
The DNA here is from genome assembly GCF_023897955.1 of Schistocerca gregaria. Classification (NCBI taxonomy): domain Eukaryota; kingdom Metazoa; phylum Arthropoda; class Insecta; order Orthoptera; family Acrididae; genus Schistocerca; species Schistocerca gregaria. Next base: position 1,003,850,494 of record NC_064920.1, read on the forward strand.
AACAGTGAAGAAATGGAACCAAAATATATTGCGTGTTACAACTTAATCAAATCCAGAGGGCAGGAAAGTCTCAAAGACAACCCCATGAAATTCTCTGATCAGCACTGTCGGTGGGTGGCAACAACACAGTTTCCCAAAAATATTGCTCCATTTGGATGATGCCACCCGGCTGAATACCTAAGATACATAAGAGATGGAAAAGAGCTACCATGGTACAACAACTGAGTTAGAAAACAGCTGAGGAAGCAAAGGGAACTTCACAGCAAACATAAACATAGCCAAAGCCTTGCAGACAAACAAAAATTACGCGAAGCGAAATGTAGTGTGAGGAGGGCTATGCGAGAGGCTTTCAATAAATTCGAAAGTAAAGTTCTATACCCTGACCTGGCAGAAAATCCTAAGAACTTTTGGTCCTACGTCAAAGCGGTAGGTGGATCAAAACAAAATGTCCAGACACTCTGTGATCAAAATGGTACTGAAACAGAGGATGACAGACTAAAGGCCGAAATACTAAATGTCTTCTTCCAAAGCTGTTTCACAGAGGAAGACTGCACTGTGCTTCCTTCTCTAGATTGTCACACAGTTGACAAAATGGTAGATATTGAAATAGACGACAGAGGGATAGAGAAACAATTAAAATCGCTCAATAGAGGAAAGGCCGCTGGTCCTGATGGGATACCAGTTCGATTTAACACAGAGTACGTGAAGGAGCTTGCCCCCCTTCTTGCAGCGGTGTACCGTAGGTCTCTAGAAGAGCGAAGCGTTCCAAAGGATTGGAAAAGGGCACAGGTCATCCCCGTTTTGAAGAAGGGATGTCGAACAGATGTGCAGAGCTATAGACCTAAATTTCTAACGTCGATCAGCTGTAGAATTTTGGAACACGTATTATGTTCGAGTATAATGACTTTTCTGGACACTAGAAATCTACTCTGTAGGAATCAGCATGGGTTTCGAAAAAGACGGTCGTGTGAAACCCAGCTCGCGCTATTCGTCCACGAGACTCAGAGGGCCTTAGACATGGGTTCACAGGTAGATGCCGTGTTTCTTGACTTCCACAAGGCGTTTGACACAGTTCCCCACAGTCGTTTAATGAACAAAGTAAGAGCATACAGACTATCAGATCAATTGTGTGATTGGATTGAGGAGTTCCTAGATAACAGAATGCAGCATGTCATTCTCAATGGAGAGAAGTCTTCCGAAGTAAGAGTGATTTCAGGTGTGCCGCAGGGGAGTGTCATAGGACCGTTGCTATTCACAATATACATAAATGACCTGGTGGATGACATCGGAAGTTCACTGAGGCTTTTTGCAGATGATGCTGTGGTGTATCGAGAGGTTGCAACAATGAAAAATTGTACTGAAATGCAGGAGGATCTGCAGCGAATTGACGCTTGGTGCAGGGAATGGCAATTGAATCTCAATGTAGACAAGTGTAATGTGATGCGAATACATAGAAAGATAGGTCCCTTATCATTTAGCTACAAAATAGCAGTTCAGCAACTGGAAGCAGTTATTTCTATAAATTATCTGGGAGTACGCATTAGGAGTGATTTAAAATGGAATGATCATATAAAGTTGATCGTCGGTAAAGCAGATGCCAGACTGAGATTCATTGGAAGAATCCTAAGGAAATGCAATCCGAAAACAAAGGAAGTAGGTTACAGTACGTTTGTTCGCCCACTGCCTGAATACTGCTCAGCAGTGTGGGATCCACACCAGATAGGGTTGATAGAAGAGATAGAGAAGATCCAACAGAGAGCAGCGTGCTTCGTTACAGGATCATTTAGTAATCGCGAAAGCGTTACGGATATGATAGATAAACTCCAGTGGAAGACTCTGCAGGAGAGACGCTCAGTAGCTTGGTACGGGCTTTTGTTAAAGTTTCGAGAACATACCTTCACCGAAGACTCAAGCAGTATATTGCTCCCTCCTACGTATATCTCGCGAAGAGACCATGAGGATAAAATCAGAGAGATTAGATCCCACACAGAAGCATACCGACAATCCTTCTTTCCATGTACAATACGAGACTGGAATACAGGTACTCAGGGTACCCTCCGTCACACACCGTCAGGTGGCTTGTGGAGTATAGATGTAGATGTAGATGTAGAGCAGTACAAGATATGTCATTTTTTACGATTTATAATTAATCCATTTTACTGAAATTCTCTAAACAGCTCTTGCTATAATTTTTTATTATTTACTGCAATTCTAGTCTACAGGCATAAAAATGCACTTCTGTAGTTGCTAAATATGACAGATTTTTGGAGGCTCATATGTTCCTCAAAATTATCTTTATAAATCAGAAACAGTAATGGGTCTAGCACTGAGCTCTGAGGAACACCATATTTTATTGGTGCTTTGTCTGAAAGGAAATGCTTGCTTCTGATTTTTTTAAAGTGTACTATCACTGAAGAGATAACTCTTCTCTGAAGTTTGCTACAAAATAACACAACAAACTGTATGCTGAAGCTCTTACAGCTGGCCTTTTTTTTTTTTTCAAAGTTTATGACAGAGGACATCAGAGGCCCTCACGATGTTTAGGAACATTACTGCAGCTATTTGATGCTGGTTGATATGAAATTATGTTATGGGAATTAAAAATTGCTGTTTGGGTACACAGGCATTTTAGAAGTCATTGAGTGAACCAGTGACAAGTGAAGTATGTTGTGAGGATATCAATAGCAATATACACTGCTGGTGATTCAGTGCATTCTGTATCATGATTGAATGTAGATGTGTCATTGTATTGTGCTTTACAAACAAATCTTTTGTACAGTTGATCATTATGACTTTGTTATTAGCGAATTCCCCTTCATATAATAGGGAACATTTCTTCAGTGGTGACCCTGAATCAACTGTGAAATGCATCTTGGGAGTTTTCAAAATAATTGTCTTAGAGTGTAAAAACAATGCAGCAGTCTTTTCCCACCAACACGGTTTTACCAGCTCGAAGGAATAATGTATCCAGAATCAACATGTCTGAAGTGTACTGCCAGTGTAATAATTACATTGAACACCACCCTAGGGTAAAACATGAGTATACCTCAGTTATGTATGAAAACAGTGCATATTACACCTTGATAATGACAGCCAACAAACAACTTACTACTCCACTTCAAACACAATTCTACAGTATATATACTAACAGTGCACACAAAATCAACAAGCAGAACTCAGTTCACTAGGTGAAATGTCTCATGAGTCTTCTGCAAAACGTGTTGGGAATGGACATAACTCACACTGCATATTACCACTCAAACACATGAATATTACGATGTACCGAGTGTTCCATTTCCTTCCATGCCATGATCTCAACAAGTTCTTTCTTCTCCAATCCCAAGTCATGTGTCTACAGATGCAACCCATTACAGCCCCTGTTTGTCTCATGCCGGCCATGGTGGCCAAGCAGTTCTAGGCGCTTCAGTCCGGAACCGTGCGACTGCTACGGTCGCAGGTTCGAATCCTGCCTCGGGCGTGGATGTGTGTGATGTCCTTAGGTTAGTTAGCTTTAAGTAGTTCTAAGTTCTAGGGGACTGATGACCTCAGATGTTAAGTCCCATAGTGCTCAGAGCCATTTGAACCATTGTTTGTCTCACAATATCAACTCACAATCAAAACTACCACTGCTCAGACCTGAACAGCCTGCCCTATGGTTCACCACTGCAGTGTGGGTATTTACCTCATTTATGACACTCGATTCATCATCCTCATTTCTCATCTACCAGATATGCAGAACTAATGAGTGATGTCACCTTGACACCCACTTCCCACAGCAAATATGTCACTGCCATAACAGTGTTGCAACAACAGCTCTCCAGGACACCTGAGCAGCAGCTACAATAGGCTATTTACAACAACTGGTTAACAAAAAGTCATCACAGTTTTGGCAACAACTATGATTAGACTGGATATCACTCTTAAGCCTGATGCCATCCTACAGACACTCTGGATTGTTAAACTCCTGTGACAACTACACTTGCTAATGATATCACATGAAGCTGAACCTTTAAAGAGATGTTTGGTTCTAGTAGACAGGATGTTTATGTTACTACAGCAGAGGCTCTGTATTAATTCTAAAGGCACAACACCAGTGTTGCACACTGTCACCAGGCCGCATCCTTCCCACTCTGGCCCATCCCGAGTGGAGCTGAGGACAGCCAACAGTGACACCATTGCATTACACTATCCCACGCCCAGCAGGCTGAGCATGGCACTACTCCCAAAGTGACCAATGCTACAGTGAATGCTGTGGCTACCTGAAGGTCACATTACCACTTGTACCACAACCAATTCAGTGGCACTGCACGTCACTGTCAACCCTCCTGCAGGTTCCCAAACTTGAAATGTGGGTTGTCAGAGGTGCAGTGGCCAGAACAGAGCTGCTAAGCTGCTGGTAACACAAACACCGGCCTCCTCATCCACACATTTGGAGGCCAGCTCTATATCCTTGACCTCAATTCGAGAAAGTACTTTTTAGTGGGCACTGGATCTGACATTAGTTCCATATTGCTGGAGGGCACATCAACAATTAACAAAATATGAGTGCTACAACTCCACGCAGACAATAATACCCAGTTCACTGTTCATGGATCTGCCACATGCACCTTACAACTTAGAGAGCTCAGCATGAAGTCACATGGATAACTGAACTCATACAACCGGTAATTGGAATTGACTTCCTCTGCCACTTCCACATCTCTCTGGGCATTCAACATGTATTGTGTATAGCTCCTCCACCAAGATATGAGACATCACATCTCAGGACTGTTTGCCCTTGCAGCATCCATGAAATGTCACACTGTCCATTTGACGCACTTTTCACCCCAGTGAACATAAGGAACCACAAGAGACCTCACCATTTTCAATTAAATACATCCACTGTCTGCGCCCTTGACTGCAGTATGACCAGTGACACCAAATACATACAACAACATTAAGATCAGTAGTGCACACTTTGCCTCACCACATGGTGCCTCAGACACAGACTGAACCTTGCACGCCACACGATTATCACATTTGGGCTCTTTTGACACTTTTTCGTGCAGCATGGATTAAAGAACTTTGTCCAGATATGGCAGTACTTCACTGATGGCATTATTTTCCATTTCAATTACTACTACACTTATCTAGACAATATAGGCCTATCCATTTTTTTGACTACAACCAAAGACCACGACCAGCACTTCAAACAATTTCACACTCCTTTTAGTGTTATTGACATAGTGATAAATAAGCCCAAATCTCAGTTACAGATATCCGAGGTTACCTCTCTTGACCTATAGTTAGTGCTGCTAGCATCTAACTGATGCCAGACAGAGTCAACACTGTAAAACAGCACCCCCTTCCCCAAGATTACCACAAATTCTGTCGCTTCCTCAGAGTTCTGAACTTTTATCAGTGACATTTGCAGCAGGCAGCAGCATTACAAAGGCATCTAACTGATGTGCCAGCTCGTTCTAATAAACATGGACAAACAAAAGATTGACTGGACTACTGATATGAAGGATGTCGTCCTAACCGCCATCTGCTTCACGTCTGCTGTGCAGCGAGCTACCTTAATTAAGGTATTCACTGTATTTTTCTTACTTGTCACTTCTTCTTCCGTGTATTTTTGCTTTTAGGAAGCTTTAATTGTCGAGTGCTATTAATAGTGTTCCATAGATTTCGTGTTTGTCTTGAATACAGTCAGAGAGAGTCCCTTTAGTCAACCATAGTGCCAGTAGTGCTAGTGTTTGTTTTCAATACAGGTCAGAGACAGGTAGTGCTATTTTCATTGCTTTCTACAAGAAGTGGCTAGCAATCACACTTTAGTCAATAATCAGCCGCCTTTAGTGAATTAGCAGTCTAGTTAAAAGTTGATTGACTCTCTACAGTAAATTTTTGATTTCTTAGGATGGATACGATGTGTGACTGCTGTGTACGGATGCAGGAGGAGCTGGCCACTCTTCGTGAACAGCTGAGAGTGTTGATGGCCACGGTCAGCCGGCCTCGGAGTGTAGCGGCAGTGGGGAGTCTGGTGCGTCGCAAGGTACACCCCAGGTGTTACATGCTTCACCCACTGTGCCTGCTGTCGAGACATCTTCGCGGGTACCGGGCACGGTTGTGCCACCCTCTCCCCAAGGGGAGTGGCGGGTTTCGCTGCACACGAGGCGGAGGGTAAATGTGGAGGCTAGCCGTGTGTCATCGCCCCCTCTGCCTGTGAGTAGACATGTGGCTGCTCCTTCAGCAAGGTCCGAGCAGGCACACGGAGGGGGGAGGGGGGGGGGGAGGAGCTTATTAGTTATTGGGAGCTCCAACGTTAGGCGGGTGATGGAGCCCCTTAGGGAAACAGCAGAAAGGTCAGGGAAGAAGGCCGGTGATCACTCTGTCTGCTTGCCGGGGGGTCTCATTCGAGATGTGGAGGAGGCCCTACCGGCGGCGATAGAGAGCACTGGGTGCACCCGACTCTCAAATTGTTGCTCATGTCGACACCAATGACTCCTGCCGTCTGGGTTCAGAGGTCATCCTCAGTTCGTAAAGGCGGTTGGCGGAATTGGTGAAGGCGGAAAGCCTCGCTCGCGGGGTGGAATCAGAGCTAACTATTTGTAGTATCGTTCCCAGAACCGATCGTGGTCCTCTGGTTTGGAGCCGAGTGGAAGGCTTAAACCCGAGGCTCAGACGATTCTGCGGAGAGCTGGGGTGCAAATTTCTCGACCTCCGCTATCGGGTGGAGAAATGTAGGGTCCCCCTGAATAGGTCAGGCGTGCACTACACGCCAGAAGCGACTACAAGGGTAGCGGAGTACGTGTGGAGTGCACATGCGTTTTTTTTAGGTTAGAATTCCCTCCCTAGGCCCGACAAGACGCCTACTGAGACGCCACAAGGTAGTAGTAGGCAAAATGCAACAGGGAATAACAATATTAATGTGCTAATAGTAAACTGCAGGAGCGTCTATAGAAAGGTTCCAGAACTGCTCTCATTAATAAACGGTCACAACGCCCATATAGTACTAGGGACAGAAAGTTCTCTGAAACCAGACGTAAACAGTAATGAAATCCTAAACTCAGATTGGAATGTATACCGCAGAGACAGGCTGGACAGTGAAGGGGGAGGCGTGTTTATAGCGATAAGAAGTGCAATAGTATCGAAGGAAATTGAGGGAGATCCGAAATGTGAAATGATTTGGGTGAAGGTCACGGTTAAAGCAGGCTCAGACATGGTAATTGGATGTCTCTATAGGCCCCCAGGCTCAGCAGCTGTTGTGGCTGAGCACCTGAGGAATAATTTGGAAAATATTTCGAGTAGATTTCCCCACCATGTTATAGTTCTGGCTGGAGATTTTAATTTGCCGGATATAGACTGGGAGACTCAAACGTTCATAAAGAGTGGCAGGGACAAAGAATCCAGTGAAATGTTTTTTAAGTGCTTTATCTGAAAACTACCTTGAGCAGTTAAACAGAGAACCGACTCGTGGCGATAACATATTAGAACTTCTGGTGACAAACACACCCGAACTATTTGAAACAGTTAATGTAGAACAGGGAATCAGCGATCATAAAGCGGTTACTGCATCGATGATTTCAGCCGTGAATAGAAATGTTAAAAAACATAAACACAGCCAAAGCCTTGCAGACAAACAAAAATTACGCGAAGCGAAATGTAGTGTGAGGAGGGCTATGCCAGAGGCGTTCACTACTTCGAAAGTAAAGTTCTTTGTACTGACATGGCTGAAACCCCTAAGAAATTTTGGTGTTATGCCAAAGCGGTAGGTGGATCAAAACAAAATGTCCAGACACTCTGTGACCAAAATGGCACTGAAACAGAGGATGACAGACTAAAGGCCGAAATACTAAATGTCTTCTTCCAAAGCTGTTTCATAGAGGAAGACTGCATTGTAGTTCCTTCTCTAGACTGTCCCACAGATGACAAAATGGTAGATATCGAAATAGACGACAGAGGGATAGAGAAACAATTAAAATCGCTCAAAAGAGGAAAGGCCGCTGGACCTCATGGGATACCAGTTCGATTTTACACAGAGTACGCGAAGGAACTTCCCCCCCCTTCTTGCAGCGGTGTACCGTAGGTCTCTAGAAGAGCGTAGCGTTCCAAAGGATTGGAAAAGGGCACAGGTCATCCCCATTTTCAGGAAGGGACGTCGAACAGATGTACAGAACTATAGACCTATATCTCTAACGTCGATCAGTTGTAGAATTTTGGAACACGTATTATGTTCGACTATAATGACTTTTCTGGAGAGTAGAAATCTACTCTCTAGGAATCAGCATGGGTTTCGCAAAAGACGGTCGTGTGAAACCCAGCTCGCGCTATTCGTCCATGAGACTCAGAGGGCCATAGACACGGGTTCACAGGTAGATGCCGTGTTTCTTGACTTTCGCAAGGCGTTCGATACAGTTCCCCACAGTCGTTTAATGAACACAGTAAGAGCATATGGACTATCAGACCAATTGTGTGATTGGATTGAGGAGTTCCTAGATAACAGAACGCAGCATGTCATTCTCAATGGAGAGAAGTCTTCCGAAGTAAGAGTGATTTCAGGTGTGCCGCAGGGGAGTGTCATAGGACCGTTGCTATTCACAATATACATAAATGACCTGGTGGATCACATCGAAAGATCACTGAGGCTTTTTGCAGATGATGCTGTGGTGTATCGAGAGGTTGTAACAAGAAAATTGTACTGAAATGCAGGAGGATCTGCAGCGAATTGACGCATGGTGCAGGGAATGGCAATTGAATCTCAATATAGACAAGTGTAATGTGCTGCGAATACATAGAAAGATAGATTCCTTATCATTCAGCTACAAAATAGTAGGTCAGCAACTGGAAACAGTTAATTCCATAAATTATCTGGGAGTACGCATTAAGAGTAATTTAAAATGGAATGATCGTATAAAGTTGATCGTCGGTAAAGTAGATGCCAGACTGAGATTCACTGGAAGAATCCTAAGGAAATACAATCCGAAAACAAAGGAAGTAGGCTACAGTACGCTTGTTCGCCCACTGCTTGAATACTGCTCAGCAGTGTGGGATCCGTACCAGATAGGGCTGATAGAAAAGATAGAGAAGATCCAACGGAGAGCAGCACGCTTCGTTACAGGATCATTTAGAAATCGTGAAAGCGTTACAGAGATGATAGATAAACTCCAGTGGAAGACTCTGCAGGAGAGACGCTCAGTAGCTTGGTACGGGCTTTAGTTAAAGTTTCGAGAACATACCTTCATCGAAGACTCAAGCAGTATATTGCTCCCTCCTACGTATATCTCGCGAAGAGACCATGAGGATAAAATCAGAGAGATTAGAGCCCACAGAGAAGCATACCGACAATCCTTCTTTCCACGAGCAATACGAGACTGGAATAGAAGGGAGAACCGATAGAGGTACTCAGGGTACCCTCCGCCACACACCGTCTGGTGGCTTTCGGAGTATGGATGTAGATGTAGATGTAGATGTAGAAGGATGCATTTGAACTTGCAAAAGATTGCCTTGCATATGCCATACACGAGCCCATCCCCTTCCAGACACTCAACTAATTGTCACTATGGGTGCCAGTGACACCACCATTGGTGCTGAGCTACAGCAGGTGCTCGCCAGAGAGGCACAACCTCTCCATTTCTTCTCATGAGAAACTTACCCCCCCCCCCCCCCCCCCCCAAATCAAAAAGGTCAGCTTTGGACCAAGAACTCCTCATGGTTTATGAAGCCACGAAATACTTCCATGAAGACCACAAAACACTCATCGATGTCATATGACTTCCAACAAAAGATGTCAATCCCTGTTGTTACCATCACATGGACTTTATCACCCAATACACGATGGACATGCGTCATCTATAATGAGTAGACAATCTCGTCACAGACTACTTACAGTGAGTCAGTACCATCTCCTTCTGCTTCTACTACAAGAAGCTAGCTTCTGACCAATGCAATGACACAAGCACTGCAGAAATGATGCATGATGACACTACCGGCCTACATATCGAATGCTCCACCATCTCAGGGACTGATACAAAAATCCTCTGCAAAGTCTCTCTTAAGAGAATTTGGCTGCTGGTGCTGCTAACAATGTGACAAGTAATTTTCGAACAACTCCACAGTCTCACCCACCCAAGTGTCAGACCCACAGTCTCTCACACAACAGAATGTTTTGTGTGGTCCAACATCAAGCGTGACTGTAGTACCCAGCCACAGGCCTGCACACTGTGTCAACACAGTAAGGTCAGCAGACATGTACAACATCAGTTGGGCCAATCTGAAATCACCAAAGCTCGTTTCTGCCATGTTTATGACAACCTTGGCGGCCCTCTCCCGGTTTCAGAGGGGCTCAAATACCTCCTCTCAACGACAGTCTCTCACGGTGTGTAGAAGCAGTACCACTCAAATAAATCACAGTGGCGTCCATAGCACGTGCCTTCATAGACACTTGGATTGCACGATTTGGTGATTAAGTACACCAGATATGATTACCACAAACCAAAGCCGTCAGACTAAATCAACACTCTTCACCTCTCTGTGTAACCTCTTCAGTATCGACCATCACTGTACCACAGAATGTCACCCTCTGAGCAGCAGGTTGTTCAGGTGGTGCCACAGGATCCTCAAGGCAGCCACTACGTGTCAAGGCACATCATGGTCTGAAGCACTACCTTGGATTGGCATAATAAAAGCCTTCAAAGAAGACCTTCAGGCGTCTCTTCCTGAGATACTATATGGCGAATCACTTTTCCTCCAAGCTCATTTTGTTCTACTTACACGAGACCATGAATAGACAGATCTGCCTTCTTTAGTTCAACGAGTGAAGGGGCACATTTGACATATCCATGTACCACCACCCTCCGCCAATTGGCACCTAGAGCTTTCATACATAAAGCACTTGTAGATTGTGAACATGTCATGCTACAGGATGACACGGTCTGTCTGGCACTACAGTCCCCATGTACAGGCCCATTCAAAGTCCTTAAAAGACCCATGCATGTGATCGACATTCTGTTTAATGACAAGCCAACAACTGTCTCGATTAACAGCTTGAATCCAGCCTGGGTTCTTAAGGAGGATATCAACTGTGGTAGCACATGTAATGACAACAACTATCAATGAATGCTTGATACGCATATGGTAACTCTCAATACGCCACATCCTGTCACCATTCGGCTAGATCTCAGCAGTTTCAGTCCAAAGGGCATCACAGTCAAGCTTGCCCATAACAATCTCTGCATAATAGCTTGCAACGATGATGTGCTTTCACGCTGTGTTGCATGCATTCACTGCCTCGATAACATGTACACCATTCCCAGTGACACTGACTACTCTTCCATATCATCTCACTTTACTGCATATGGTGTCCTCACCGCTACCTGCCCAAGAATTCTCTCGTGACCACCACATACTCCAGTCTCAAAATGAGAGGGATCCTACCGCAGAGATGATCCGTCCGTCGTCTCCTCCTCCGACACCCACCCCCCCTCCCCACCCGACGCACTATCTGCATCCAGGTATGGGAGTATTATTAGGTGCCTCCCGCGCCACTTGCTCCCTATCACCTCTATGGTGCCTACATCGCTCACAAGACACCGACAAACACTCCAGCTGTGCGTTGTAGTGCAGCCAGCCACGACACAGATGGTCACGCACTCCTATGCATTCTAGTCCAGTCTCACGACAATGTAGCACATGACTCCCCTTCAACACTCTGCACTGCGAATGGGAGGCTCTGTGGGGATACCGATAGCAACATACATTGCTGGCGAGTGAAGGGAAGCTTATCACTGTGTTTTCTGTGTCATGATTGAATGTGGATGTGTCACTGTATAGTGTTTCACAAATAAATCTTTTGTTCGACTGACTGTTCCAACTACGTTATTAGTCACCTAACAAACAACGTTTCTTCAATGTCATTAAAACAATTCTGTAAGTTTTGAAAAGGAACTTAATTGTGATACAGTTCAGTAATTGGATACATCTATGCAACCATTTTTCGGGAGTGGCAATAGCCTTTTTTTTTCTTCTTCTTCTTCTTCTTCTTGAGAACTCGTGGAAAGATGCAAATTTTTAAACTGGGATTGTATAACTTTTCTGTTGGTTTTATTAACTAACGAGCGAATGCTTTTACTGTGAATTTCGTTATCTTACCTAAGCCATTTGAGATTTCAATACTTACTGCTTTATTTTAACTCATAATATCTCCAGGGTTTGCGTCATAAAAACAATGCAAGCTAGTGCGGCTACGGGCTTTCTGGAGGACCAAGGTAAATTGATATAAACTTTTAGTGCTTACTTATAGAAATACAGCTAGGTCTGCGAAATAAACGCCATCTTCGTGTTAAACAAAGCAAGTGTAGACAGTATATTATAGTTTATATTCCCATGTGTATGTAAAATAACTGCAGGCTGATGTAGGTTTCCGTTTCGGTTATAAGTTACGCGTACAGATAAAATAATGAGAGGACCAGATAAAATGACGACCACAGGGTTTATGAGTAATTCAGGGTACTACAGACCTTTGGTTGGGAAGTCGAACGGATCTTATAGGTTTAGATATGGTGACAAGTCATGAATAGGCTTGTCATCCTTCACAATTTTCAATTGACCGTGGACCATTCTGTAAAATCGGACAGCTTGTCAGACGTGTTGTGACTTTCCGATTCCGAACGTTACAAGTTTAAACTGGTTTCGTTTCAATACACATTTTGCAGCCCAGATTTTTCTTTTCCTTGTATTAATACATCAAGCGGCGTTGTCAGCGCAAAGACGACTGTTTTCTGTTTTGATATAACCCAGAGGCATGGCCCTTGCGCGCATTCCTCACAGAAACCAAAACCCGACTGAAAGAATTAGACGCTACGTGTGGCAGTTTGGATTTCGCGTCATTCGCCAGGCAGGCCATATCGGATCGTCTTTGAAAAGGCGTGACGTCAACGTAGATTGCGCCCTGTCGCTTTTGTCATTGTAACAGGATCTGCGTTGTGACTGGTTTTGCCATATAGCTGTTCTCGTTTCAGAGAAAATGCTTCGACTGCGCCTCTGTCAACTTTTCGCCTATAACGTACTTCCAGTTTCATCTGCTACATGGGATGGGGTGTGTACCAGCTTTGAGACACAGGTGGAAGATTTGCTGCTCTCTTACAACAGAAAATCTGATTATATGTGGCAATCTTTCTATTCTGAATACCTCATTCACAAGACTAGCAACTTTTATACATCACTTACTGCGTGAAAATATTGACTCTGCCGATCATAATATTAAGGTGACCATCTGTCCCGTATTTTTCCGGACAGTCCCGATTTTTGTGTGTCTGTCCCAAATTTTTTCAAATGTAATTCGGGACACCTGTTTGTCCCGAAATTAACAATCATGACTCAATTTGTCCCAAATTAGACATTCATTTCACCTGTATTGGTATATTTTATTATTAGTTTTAGTTATGGTGGGAAATTGTTTGACAAGAGGGTACGACAAATTGTCGAAACCGGTATCAAATTGTTTCTACTGTGCAAACACGTGTTAGCAGCTCGAACAGCTAATGGGCAGTCAGAGGCCACGGCAACTGGGAAAAAGTCGCACTCGAACGCATTCGCGCGGTCGAACAGAAGAAGGAAGAAATCTGCATATTTTCTGATAGCCATGGAAGAGGCAGAGGAGGTTTTATGGCAGACATGCAGACGAAATACAAAGTAACTCGAACAGACGATCAGTAATATACGCTCTCGTAGACTTTGGCGTCGCCAACGCAGTGTATGCTGTTCTCTAGAATACTACTATTTGACTACATGAACAATATATGGATAAGTGACAAAACACAGTTGGCTGTAGAAACAATGAAAGCAATGTTAGTAAGTAGAATAAATTATGATGAAACTTGTGTCGAGTTTTTTCATATGTTGTTGAAAAATACAGATTTGATAAAGAAAATTCACAGCAGTGATAAATACTGTTGCCCTGATCACACTCATTCATCTTAGAAGGTATTAATAAAATGTAAATGTGCTTCTTTGTAACAAATATAATTGATATTTTGTATTTATTACATTTAATTGAAACCTGCTTCTCATACAGTCAATAAGTAAATATAGCCTATTTTGCAAAAAATTTTCAAGTCACGGATTTGGGCCTAGGTAATATGTTAATGTCCCAAATTTGAGTCTAGAAAATATGGTCATCTTAATAGTACACACAGTGGCTTTCGCAGTGAACACACTAGAACATTTGTCAATGTTCCGTTTTCAATGCTACGCTAATGAATTTTATTTAAGTGCAGAGGTTACTCATTTTTATACAATACCTGAAAATACAATCATTTCGATGAAAGACGATATCTCTTTTCCATACTACCCTTTTTTCGCCTTTCAAATTAGGTAACATTATTTCGCGCTATACTGAGCAAAAAATGCGAAACATTCTGTTGGTAACTACGGTATTAATACTAGTGTTCCACTAAGAAACCACTGTTGAATCAATTAAAATTCTGTAGGTAATGTTTATTATAATGATCGCTCTCCATAAATGACTTGCAGAAAAAAATTTTCACTTACTGTCTTGATATACCACAAATAATAAGAGGTTTTCCGTAGGGTTAAGTTGTTTTAATGAACTACAGTACTTGAGCTCAGTAATCCTATGCTGGCTTTTTTTCCTTTCGAGGAGATGACGATAACACGCCCTGTACCTATAGTAGGTAAGTCGGTCTTCCATTGTGCATTGATCGTGCGTAGATTCATCTTAGGTGTGTCACATTAACAAGGAATACAAACATAGAAAACTTCGATAGTTAAGATTAAAAAATGTTACATGTTGCACCATACTAATACAGTTATTTTGACGGATTTAAGCGCTGGTGCATAATACAAAGCTGTTTTAAACATAATAACTTGCCCATTTGCCAGTCAGATCTTCCACCAACGTATCCTCTTGTAAAGTGTACGCCCACTTCGTGTGTTGTGCTGATTCTTTTAAGTATTGCTGATCTACCACAGTAAATTTTGAAATACCAAACCAAAATATATAGGTTATAAACAACAAATATCCGTCGTGTGTTTACATCGTTCTTCTTTTGTTGTTCACAGATTCTTTACTTATAAATTATGAAGCAAGAAGTTCCTAGCATGAGTTATTCTTTGCCTCGAACTATGGTACTGTAGCTTGATTAGTACTGCGGAAGTTGTACGCCTTTAGTTTGTTAAATACAAAAGTCATACTTCAGGGTATGATGGAAAAAAAGGAAAATGACTTTCTTCCTGCACAGAGACGTTACAACGTATCTGTTTAAATTAGTATTCCATCTTTTCACATACAGCATTCATATTGCCAACGGTGTGTCAACCGGCGGGGCGGTTGGCAGTCGACGTCAATGTCGTCCCCCCTCCATTTCAAACTCTGGAAGGGCGATATATGGTTCCTGCCCTCCCCCCCCCCCCCCCCCTTTCCCCGAAATTCACTTGGAGTTTTATTTGATCTACAGGCAGAGCCAGTGAATGTACTATGATGCCGTCAAGATATATGGTACTAGTATTTTGTTGGCAGCGATTTTTGCTTGTGACTGAAGCTTCTTATAACACTACATTCTGTCCTCTCCCTCCGTCCCATATTTCAGTCTGTTATTCCTAACGGGGGACAGCCTCTGCGTGGAAATGTAAGAAATTCTACATAGCACTTTCGAACAAACTTAATCATAGCCAACACTTGGTTTAAGAATCATGAAAGAAGGTTGTATACGTGGAAGAACCCTGGAGATACTAAAAGGTATCAAATAGATTATATAATGGTAAGACAGAGATTTAGGAACCAGGTTTTAAGTTGTAAGACATTTCCAGGGGCAGATGTGGACTCAGACCACAATCTATTGGTTATGACCTGTAGATTAAAACCGAAGAAACTGCAAAAATGTGGGAAATTAAGGAGATGGGACCTGGATAAACTGAAAGAACCAGAGGTTGTACAGAGTTTCAGGGAGAGCATAAGGGGACAATTGACAGGAATAGGGGAAAGAAATACAGCAGATGAAGAATGGGTAGCTCTGAGGGATGAAGTAGTGAAGGCAGCAGAGGATAAAGTAGGTAAAAAGACGAGGGCTGCTAGAAATCCTTGGGTAACAGAAGAAATATTGAATTTAATTGATGAAAGGAGAAAATATAAAAATGGAGTAAATGAAGCAGGCAAAAAGGAATACAGACGTCTCAAAAATGAGATCGACAGGAAGTGCAAAATGGCTAAACAGCGATGGCTAGAGGACAAATGTAAGGATGTAGAAGCTTATCTCACTAGGGGTAAGATAGATACTGCCTACAGGAAAATTAAAGAGACCTTTGGAGAGAAGAGAACCACGTGTATGAATATCAAGAGCTCAGATGGCAACCCAGTTCTAAGCAAAGAAGGGAAGGCAGAAAGGTGGAAGGAGTATATAGAAGGTTTATACAAGGGCGATGTACTTGAGGACAATATTATGGAAATGGAAGAGGATGTAGATGAAGACGAAATGGGAGATAAGATACTGCGTGAAGAGTTTGACAGAGCACTGAAAGACCTGAGTAGAAACAAGGCGTCCGGAGTAGACAACATTCCATTAGAACTACTGACGGCCTTGGGAGAGCCAGTCATGACAAAACTCTACCAGCTGGTGAGCAAGATGTATGAGACAGGCGAAATACCCTCAGACTTCAAGAAGAATATAATAATTCCAATCCCAAAGAAAGCAGGTGCTGACAGATGTGAAAATTACCGAACTATCAGTTTAATAAGTCACAGCTGCAAAATACTAACGCGAATTCTTTACAGACGGATGGAAAAACTGGTAGATGCGGACCTCGGGGAGGATCAGTTTGGATTCCGTCGAAATGTTGGAACACGTGAGGCAATACTGACCTTACGACTTATCTTAGAAGAAAGATTAAGAAAAGGCAAACCTACGTTTCTAGCATTTGTAGACTTAGAGAAAGCTTTTGACAATGTTGACTGGAATACTCTTTTTCCAATTCTAAAGTTGGCAGGGGTAAAATACAGGGAGCGTAAGGCTATTTACAATTTGTACAGAAACCAGATGGCAGTCATAAAAGTCGAGGGGCATGAAAGGGAAGCAGTGGTTGGGAAAGGAGTGAGACAGGGTTGTAGCCTCTCCCCGATGTTATTCAATCTGTATATTGAGCAAGCAGTGAAGGAAACAAAAGAAAAATTTGGAGTAGGTATTAAAATTCATGGAGACGAAGTAAAAACTTTGAGGTTCGCCGATGACATTGTAATTCTGTCAGAGACGGCAAAGGACTTGGAAGAGCAGTTGAACGGAATGGACAGTGTCTTGAAAGGAGGATATAAGATGAACATCAACAAAAGCAAAACGAGGATAATGGAATGTAGTCAGATTAAATCGGGTGATGCTGAGGGAATTAGATTAGGAAATGAGACACTTAAAGTAGTAAAGGAGTTTTGCTATTTAGGAAGTAAAATAACTGATGATGGTCGAAGTAGAGAGGATATAAAATGTAGACTGGCAATGGCAAGGAAATCGTTTCTCAAGAAGAGAAATTTGCTAACATCGAATATAGATTTATGTATCAGGAAGTCGTTTCTGAAAGTATTTGTTTGGAGTGTAGCCACGTATGGAAGTGAAACATGGACGATTACTAGTTTGGATAAGAAGAGAATAGAAGCTTTCGAAATGTGGTGCTACAGAAGAATACTGAAGATAAGGTGGATAGATCACGTAACTAATGAGGAGGTATTGAATAGGATTGGGGAGAAGAGAAGTTTGTGGCACAACTTGACTAGAAGAAGGGATCGGTTGGTAGGACATGTTTTGAGGCATCAAGGGATCACAAATTTAGCGTTGGAGGGCAGCGTGGAGGGTAAAAATCGTAGAGGGAGGCCGAGAGATGAGTACACTAAGCAGATTCAGAAGGATGTAGGTTGCAGTACATACTGGGAGATGAAGCAGCTTGCACAGGATAGAGTAGCATGGAGAGCTGCATCAAACCAGTCTCAGGACTGAAGACAACAACAACAACAACTTTCGAACAGTAGTTGAGACTGATCGGGCCGTCAGGGTGATACGTCGTACAGGCGAACTACAGTTTCCAGTGCGCCGAATTTGGAGGAGGAGCGCCAGACTTAGGCAGAAATCTTGAATGTAAAAATTTGGTTTTGCTGTCCCTTTACGTCGTTAACAGTTATCCTCTGCACCTGCGTAATAATATACCGTTTTACTGCTCAAAACAAAAATTGCCACCACCCTCATTACTTACTGTTCGGTTCCCCTTGAATTTTTAAGTCCATACACGTTCGTAGATCTGCAAGTGGGGCAACAATTTCTTTGATCAGTTTAGTCACGCAGGCACAAGCCACGTGCTGCCCTATCGAAAATGACAGTCACTGGCCAACAATGACCTGGTTAGCCGCTACAACGTCCGCCGCACTCTACGAAACATTTAAGAAAATAAAAACAATGTGATAACGTAACTGTGATGAGAGGCAGTATTGTAATACTCCTCTCTTTTCCCTCCCTTCACTACCACCACGGCTTCATGTCGTAGCTACATCACTATGCATTGTTGCTCTGTTCAAATGGTTCAAATGGCTCTGAGCACTATGGGACTCAACTGCTGTGGTCATCAGTCCCCTAGAACTTAGAACTACTTAAACCTAACTAACCTAAGGACATCACACACATCCATGCCCGAGGCAGGATTCGAACCTGCGACCGTAGCATCCCACGGTTCCGGACTGCGCGCCTAGAACCGCGAGACCACCGCGGCCGGCCTGTTGCTCTGTTCACAAACGTGAAACATGTGCAGTATAACTAGTGATTTTTTTTTTTTTTTTGGTTTTCTATACAGAGATAATGATACATACATTTGCTTTGCCATTTCGAGCTGATTTGAGTGAATCTTTGTGTTGAAAGGCATGTAATTACTTTGTGTCATTTATTTGTCATAAATCTCATAGCTCAATATTGATTGTTTTCAGGAGTTCACTGAAGAACATAAATGTAATTCTGTAGAGCTTCTACAGGGTGTCCAGAAAAGGACTGCCTGATTTCAAAATTAAATATCTCGAAAACAAAGATCGATAGAGGAATGCAGGAAACGGTATGTTTATTGTGAAAGCTGAAAGAAGTTTATACAGCAGTCTGAAATAATATTTACAAAAGTTGCTAACAGATGGCGCTGTAATCGCTATACGTAATGCCTAGTATCGGAAGTTCCATGCGGCTTTTCGCGTATGATGCTGTAGTATACAGAGAAGTTGCAGCTTTAGAAAATTGTAGCGAAATGCAGAAGATCTGCAGCCGATAGGCACTGGGTGCAGGGAGTGGCAACTGACCCTTAACATAGACAAATGTAATGTATTGCGAATACATAGAAAGAAGGATCATTTATTGTATGACTATATGCGAATACATAGAAAGAAGGATCATTTATTGTATGACTATATGATAGCGGAACAAACACTGGTAGCAGTTACTTCTGTAAAATATCTGGGAGTATGCGTGCGGAACGATTTGAAGTGGAATGATCATATAAAATTAATTGTTGGTAAGGCGGATACCAGGTTGAGATTCATTGGGAGAGTCCTTAGAAAATGTAGTCCACCAACAAAGGAGGTGGCTTACAAAACACTCGTTCGACCTATACGTGAGTATTGCTCATCAGTGTGGGATCCGTACCAGATCGGGTTGACGGAGGAGATAGAAAAGATCCAAAGAAGAGAGGCGCGTTTCGTCACAGGGTTATTTGGTAACCGTGATAGCGTTACGGAGATGTTTAGCAAACTCAAGTGGCAGACTCTGCAAGAGAGGCGCTCTGCATCGCGGTGTAGCGTGCTCGCCAGGTTTCGAGAGGGTGCGTTTCTGGATGAGGTATCGAATATATTGCTTCTTCCTACTTATACCTCCCGGAGAGATCACGAATGTAAAATTAGAGAGATTCGAGCGCACACGGAGGCTTTCAGACAGTCGTTCTTCCCGCGAACCATACGCGACTGGAACAGAAAAGGGAGGTAATGACAGTAGCACGTAAAGTGCCCTCCGCCACACACCGTTGGATGGCTTGCGGAGTAAATGTAGATGTAGATGTAGATGTAAATAGTGATCCGATGCCCAGAGCGCTGAGTTCCTCTATTGAAACGTGAAAGGAGGTTAGCCTACCGAAAGAAGAGATTAAAACCATGGGATCCATTGAACAACGCGTTTTTCTGGTGCTAGAGTACCACAGGTTAGAAGAGAGTCCTACGGCAACCAGGCGAAGTTTTCAAGCACGATTTAATGTTCCAAAAGGACCCGATGCGAAAACCATTCGTACGCTCTTCGCAAAATTTCAACGAACAGGCAGCGTAACTGATGATCAAGTGGGGCATGTTGGCCGCAAGCAAACCGCAGTTACGCCTGAAAATATCGCCACAGTTTCTGGAATTATTCGGCGAAATACAATGTCATCCGTCCGTAGAATTGTGTCTGAGACTGGTTGGAAGCGTTCCAGCACACAGAAAATACTGAGAAAGAGGCTACACATGTTTCCATTCAAAATTCAAACGCACCAGGCCATACCCGTACGAGCTGTGCAACAAAGGGTCGCCTTTACTAATCAGATGCTCACAATGATTGATACTGAAGAATTTGATGTTGGCTGCATCTGGTTTACAGATGAAGCACACTTCCACCTGAATGGATACGTGAATAAGCAGAACTGGCGAGTTTGGGGTCCCGAAAAGCCATATTGGTGTGAAGCGAAACCCCTGTATTCTCCTAAAGTTACTGTGTGGGCTGCAGTATGCAGCAGAGGCATTATTGGCCCGTTTTTCATTCGAGAAACGGTCACTGGTGCACGTTACATTGCAATTTTGGAACAATTTGTCGCCACACAGCAAGCGTTAGAGGATCGACCAGGTACTGAATGGTTTATGCAGGATGGAGCCCGACCACATCGGACCGAACAAGTATTTCGCTTCCTTGAGGAATACTTCGGGAATCGAGTCACTGCTTTGTAATATCCCAAATTTATTGGTGCAGGCATGGATTGGCCTCCATATTCGCCGGATTTGACTCCCTGTGACCTTTTTTTTTTTTTGTGGGGCACAGTGAAAGACATGGTCTACTCGAAGCATCCCTCCACGCTGGACGAGCTTGAATAGGCGATCTCTGTGGCATGTGAATCCATATCGGTTGAGACACTACGAAATGTGATGGAGAATTTCATTCTTCGTTTGCGCCACCTCTGTAGTGCCAATGGCGAACATTTTGAAAACATTGTGATTTGATTGTTTGCAAAGATTGTTTTCATACGATTATTTCACTTATGTATGCTGATATGAGCTGTACAGCGTACAGCGCCATCTGTTAGCAGCTTTTGTAACTAGTATTTCAAACTGCTGTATAAACTTCTTACAGCTTTCACAATAAACATACCGTTTATTGCATTCCTCTATCGATATTTGTTTTCGAGATATTTAATTTTGAAATCAGGGAGCCCTTTTCGGGACACCCTGTAAAAGTAACTCTTGTAAATCATACGATTATGGAAGCATTTGATTTGCTGTTAGAGAAATCCAAAGATAATTCTAAAAACCTAAATACACTACTGGCCATTAATATTGCTACACGACGAAGATGACGTGCTACAGACGCGAAATTTAACCGACAGGGTGAAGATGCTGTGACATGCAAATAATTAGCTTTTCAGAGCATTCACACAAGTTTGGCGCCGGTGGCGACACCTGCAACGCGCTAACATGAGGAAAGTTTCCAACCAATTTCTCATACACAAACAGCAGTTGACCGGCGTTGCCTGGTGAAACGTTGTTGTGATGCCGCGTGTAAGGAGGAGAAATGCGTATCATCACGTTTCCGACTTTGATAAAGGTCGGATTGTCTATCGCGATTGCGGTTTATCGTATCACGACATTGCTGCTCGCGTTGGTCGAGATCCAATGACTGTTAGCAGAATATGGAGCCGGTGGGTTCAGGAGGGTAATGCGGAAAGCCGTGCTGGATCCCAACGACGTCGTTTCACTAGCATTCGAGATGACAGGCATCTTGTCCGCGTGGGTGTAACGGATCGTGCAGCCACGTCTCGGTCCCTGACTCAGCAGATGGCGACGTTTGCAAGACAACAACCATCTGCACGAACAGTTCGATGACCTTTGCAGCAGCACAAACTATCAACTCGGAGATCATGGCTGCAGTTACCCTTGACGCTGCATCACAGACAGGAGCGCCTGCGATGGTGTACTCAACGACGAACCTGGGTGCACGAATGGCAAAACGTCATTTTTTCGGATGAATCGAGGTTCTGTTTACAGCATCATGATGGTCGCATCCGTGTTTGACGACATCGCGGTGAATGCACATTGGAAGCGTGTATTCGTCATCGCTATACTGGCGTATAACCCGGCTTGATGGTATGGGGTGCCATTGGTTACACATCTCGGTCACGTCTTGTTCGCATTGACGGCACTCTGAACAGTGGACGTAACATTTCAGATGTGTTACGACCCGTGGCTCTACCCTTCATTCGATCCGTTCGGAACCTTACATTTCAGCAGGATAATGCACGACCGCATGTTGCAGGTCCTGTACGAGACTTTCTGGATAAGGAAAATGTTCGACTGCTGCCCTGGCCAGCACATTCTCCAGATCTCTCACCAATTGAAAACGTCTGGTCAATGGTGGCCGAGCAACTGGCTCGTCACAATACGCCAGTCACTACTCTTGATGAACTGTGGTATTGTGTTGAAGGTGCATGGGCAGCTGTACCTGTACACACCATATAAGCTCTGTTTGACTCAATGACCAGGCGTATCAAGGCCGTTATTACAGCCAGAGGTGGTTGTTCTCTCAGGATCTATGCACCCATATTGCATGAAAATGTAATCACACGTCAGTTCTAGTGTAATATATTTGCCCAATGAATACCCGTTATCATCTGCATTTCTTCTTGGTGTAGCAATTTTAATGGCCAGTAGTGTATGAAAGACCCAAATATATCACGGCCAAGAAAATTACTAGCGGAATTGCAACACGCAGAAACACCGACTGTTCCCAATAAATTGTCTCAAGAACGAACATTTAGGAAAAGTTTGATGAAATTCTTGATTTCATTCTGAATGGGACTGATCGAAGGTTCAATCAAGAGGATCTAAAGCGACTAACCCATCTTGAATAGATACTTATTACGTCCTCCCAAACAGATCCTCCATCTACACGATATTTGGAAGAATTGTTTGGAGTACATACAACAGATTTTATCGTTTTCAAGCTTCATTCACAACTCGAACTGCTGGGAACCATTATGTCTGGTATACAACGATATGATGTACCCTCTATTGGAAGAAAACTTATTGCTGAACTTAGTAGGGTTAATGAGCTCGTTCGGGAGGTTACTCGCCTCATCATTCTGATTCTGACAGTTCCAGTATCGTCAGCATCCTCTGAGATGTCATTCGCCTTGAGACGCCCCAGATCAACAATGACTCAGTCGAGACTCACCCATTAAGACATGGCTGGAAAAATTAATTGTATGGATGTCACGAAAGAATTTGTTTCATAAACTATCGAAAGGAAAAATATATATTCGGAAATAGTTCCTAAAACGTTTTGGTCTAAATAAAAACAAGATAAATGCCTTCTTCTTTTTCAAACAAATTATGTTCTTTTTTCTCATTAAGATGTGATGCACAGTGTTTGTAAAATAGTAATAATAGCAAAAGGTTTCTCTCACATTTTCGTAAATTATCTAAAACAAAGTAGGACTAGTGTCTTCTCTGATAAATGATGTCTTTTTAAAAATTAAAGCAATGAAATTGTTTTCAAGAGCACGACCTATAAAACCGGGTCTATATCAGTATTAATGAGTTGTTTCTCTTTGTAGAACAATATAGCACCGATTAACAAACACACCTTCCCACACTATCGGAATGCGTGTATTGTTAACGGTTTTGCTGAGTGCCGAAATCAGTAAATGGATTCGCTTGGCCCCCATCCCAACCCTATCCCCCTGTAAAGAAATATTATTGTTTTATCTGTGTCAGTAACTGTTAAGGTAACAGACCGTTATCAGAATTAAAGTTGCAATAGATTATACAGAATTTTCTTTTATCTGAATTTGCGAAGTTCCGTTTTTGCAACATTTTGAAACTGATCTTTCCTCCCTGCGGTGTGACTGTCCTGAGAGCTATGTGAGATAAATATTGTTAACGCAAATTGCATCCAAAATTTTAATATCGTAATCTTTGAACTGGCTTTTTTTTTTACATTCCTTGGTAATATTAATTTAGTGAGGCGTGCCTCTGATAGCATACCTCAGCCCAATAATCAGTAAAATGGATTATAAGAACCTCAGTCCGTTGAGCCTTTGTGAGTTCCTTGCAATATTAGACCCTATTCCAGTAAAATAAATGTCTTGTGACTAGGGCCTCCCGTCGGGTAGACCGTTCGCCGGGTGCAAGTCTTTCGATTTGACGCCACTTCGGCGACTTGAGCCTCGATGAGGATGAAATAAAGGTGATTAGGACAACACAACACCCAGTCCGTGAGCGGAGAAAATCTCTGTCCCATCCGGAAATCGAACCCAGACCCTTAGGACTGACATTCTGTCGCGCTGGCCACTTTTTTCCCCGATATAGTTCGTTGCGTTTGGTCTGGGTGGACGTCACAAGACATCCGTTCAAGATGATCGTTGAATCCTTGACTCGGTTTTTTTATTACAGAGAGAACGCAGCCCTCTGACCGAACACGCTGAGCTACTGTGCCGGCGGCCACACAGCTGCCGGGGGCGGACGCAATTCCAGTTTTCTACATTTATATGCATATTGTGCAAACAACTGTGCAGTGCATTACTTCCCACAAGGCCTTTCCTCTGCACCACGCCCTTAAGGTTTCTCCCCATTCCTACAGCGTATACAGGGTATTACGAAAAGGTACGGCCAAACTTCCAGGAAACATTCCTCACACCCAAAGAAAGAAAATCTGTTATGTTGACATGTGTACGGAAACGCTTACTTTCCACGTTAGAGCTCATTTTATTACTTCTCTTCAAATCACATTAATCATGGAAGGAAACACATAGCAACAGAACGTACCAGCGTGACTTCAAACACTAAGTTACAGGAAATGTTCAAAATGTCCTCCGTTAGCGAGGATACATCCATCTACCCTCCGTCGCATGGAATCCCTGATGCGCTGATGCAGCCCTGGAGAATGGCGTATTGTATCACAGCCGTCCACAATACGAGCACGAAGAGTCTCTACATTTGGTACGGGGGTTGCGTAGACAAGAGCTTTCAAATGCCCCCATAAATGAAAGTCAAGAGGGTTGAGGTCAGGAGAGCGTGGAGGCCATGGAATTGGTCCGTCTCTACCAATCCATCGGTCACCGAATCTGTTGTTGAGAAGCGTACGAACACTTTGACTGAAAGTGCAGGAGCTCCATCGTGCATGAACCACATCTCATGTCGTACTTGTAAAGGCACATGTTCTAGCAGCACAGGTAGAGTATCCCGTATGAAATCATGATAACGTGCTCCGTTGAGAGTAGGTGGAAGAACATGGGACCCAATCAAGACATCACTAACAATGCCTGCCCAAACGTTCACAGAAACTCTGTGTTGATGACGTGATTGCACAACTGCGTGCGGATTCTCGTCAGCCCACACATGTTGATTGTGAAAATTTACAATTTGTTCACTTTAGAATGAAGCCTCATCTGCAAAGAGAACATTTGCACTGAAATGAGGATTGACACATTGTTGGATGAACCATTCGCAGAAGTTACCCGTGGAGGCCAATCAGCTGCTGATAGTGCCTGCACACGCCGTACATGGTACGGAAACAACTGGTTCGCCCGTAGCACTCACCATACAGTGACGTGGTCAACGTTATCTTGTACAGCAGCAACGTCTCTGACGCTGACATTAGGGTTATCGTCAACTGCACGAAGAATTGCCTCGTCCATTGAAAGTGTTCTCGTCGTTCTAGGTCTTCCCCAGTCGCGAGTCATAGGCTGGAATGTTCCGTGCTCCCTAAGACGCCATCAATTACTTCGACCGTCTTCCTGTCGCGACACCTTCGTTCTGTAAGTCTGTCTCGATAAAAAAGTACCGCGCCACGGCTATTGCCCGTGCTACTCCATACATCTACATCCATACTCCGCAAGCCACCTGACGGTGTGTGGCGGAGGGTACCCTGAGTACCTCTATCGGTTCTCCCTTCTATTCCAGTCTCGTATTGCTCGTGGAAAGAAGGATTGTCGGTATGTTTCTGTGTGGTCTCTTCGCGAGATATACGTAGGAGGGAGCAATATACTGCTTGACTCTTCGGTGAAGGTATGTTCTCGAAACTTTAACAAAAGCCCGTACCGAGCTACTGAGCGTCTCTCCTGCAGAGTCTTTCACTGGAGTTTATCTATCATCTCCGTAACGCTTTCGCGATTACTAAATGATCCTGTAACGAAGCGCGCTGCTCTCTGTTGGATCTTCTCTATCTCTTCTACCAACCCTATCTGGTACGGATCCTACACTGCTGAGCAGTATTCAAGCAGTGGGCGAACAAGCGTACTGTAACCTACTTCCTTTGTTTTCGGATTGCATTTCCCTAGGATTCTTCCAATGAATCTCAGTCTGGCATCTGCTTTACCAACGATCAACTTTATATGATCATTCCATTTTAAATCACTCCTAATGCGTACTCCCAGATTATTTATGGAATTAACTGTTTCCAGTTGCTGACCTGCTATTTTGTAGCTAAAAGATAAGGGATCTATCTTTCTATGTATTCACAGCACATTACATTTGTCTACATTGAGATTGAATTGCCATTCCCTGCACCATGCGTCAATTCGCTGCAGATCCTCCTGCATTTCAGTACAATTTTCCATTGTTACAACCTCTCGATACACCACAGCATCATCTGCAAAAAGCCTCAGTGAACTTCCGATGTGATCCACCAGGTCATTTATGTATATTGTGAATAGCAACGGTCCTATGACACTCCCCTGCGGCACACCTGAAATCACTCTTACTTCGGAAGACTTCTCTCCATTGACAATGACATGCTGCGTTCTGCTATCTAGGAACTCCTCAATCCAATCACACAATTGGTCTGATAGTACATATGCTCTTACTTTGTTCATTAAACGACTGTGGGGAACTGTATCGAACGCCTTGCGGAAGTCAAGAAACACGGCATCTACCTGTGAACCCGTGTCTATGGCCCTCTGAGTCTCGTGGACGAATAGCGCGAGCTGGGTTTCACACACCGTCTTTTTCGAAACCCATGCTGATTCCTACAGAGTAGATTTCTAGTCTCCAGAAAAGTCATTATAGTCGAACATAATACGTGTTCCAAAATTCTACAACTGATCGACGTTAGAGATATTGGTCTATAGTTCTGCACATCTGTTCGACGTCCCTTCTTGAAAACGGGGATGACCTGTGCCCTTTTCCAATCCTTTGGAACGCTTCGCCCTTCTAGAGACCTACGGTACACCGCTGCAAGAAGGGGGGGAAGTTCCTTCGCGTACTCTGAGTAAAATCGAACTGGTATCCCATCAGGTCCAGCGGCCTTTCCTCTTTTGAGCGATTTTAATTGTTTCTCTATCCCTCTGTCGTCTATTTCGATATCTACCGTTTTGTCATCTGTGGGACAGTCTAGAGAAGGAACTACAGTGCAGTCTTCCTCTATGAAACAGCTTTGGAAGAAGACATTTAGTATTTCGGCCTTTAGTCTGTCATCCTCTGCTTCAGTGCCATTTTGGTCACAGAGTGTCTGGACATTTTGTTTTGATCCACCTACCGCTTTGGCATAACACCAAAATTTCTTAGGATTTTCAGCCATGTCAGTACAAAGAACTTTACTTTCGAAGTAGTTGAACGCCTCTGGCATAGCCCTCCTCACACTACATTTCGCCTCGCGTAATTTTTGTTTGTCTGCAAGGCTTTGGCTATGTTTTTGTTTGCTGTGAAGTTCTCGCAGCAGTTTTCTAACTCGGTTGTTGTACCACGGTGGCTCTTTTCCATCTCTTACGATCTTGTTTGGCACATATTCATCTAACGCATATTGTACGATGGTTTTGAACTTTGTCCACTGATCCTCAACACTATCTGTACATGAGACAAAAATTTTGTGTTGAGCCCTCAGGTACTCTGTAATCTGTATTTTGTCACTTTTGCTAAACAGAAAAATCTTCCTACCTTTTTTAACATTTCTATTTACGGCTGAAATCATCGATGTAGTAACCGCTTTATGATCGCTGATTTCCTGTTCTGCATCAACTGTTTCAAATAGATCGGGTCTGTTTGTCACCGGAAGGTCTAATATGTTATCGCCACGAGTCGGTTCTCTGTTTAACTGCTCAAGGTAGTTTTCAGATAAAGCACTTAAAAAACATTTCACTGGATTCTTTGTCCCTGCCACCCGTTATGAACGTTTGAGTCTCCCAGTCTATATCCGGCAAATTAAAATCTCCAGCCAGAACTATAACATGGTGGGGAAATCTACTCGAAATATTTTCCAAATTATTCTTCAGGTGCTCAGCCACAACAGCTGCTGAGCCCGGGGGCCTATAGAGACATCCAATTACCATGTCTGAGCCTGCTTTAACCGTGACCTTCACCCAAATCATTTCACATTTCGGATCTACCTCAATTTCCTTCGATACTATTGCACTTCTTATCGCTATAAACACGCCTCCCCCTTCACTGTCCAGCCTGTCTCTGCGGTATACATTCCAATCTGAGTTTAGGATTTCATTACTGTTTACGTCTGGTTTCAGCCAACTTTCTCTCCCTAGTACTATATGGGCGTTGTGACCGTTTATTAATGAGAGCAGTTCTGGAACCTTTATATAGACGCTCGTGCATTTTACTATTAGCTCATTAATATTGTTATTCCCTGTTGCATTTTGCCTACTCCTACCTTGCTGCGTCTCAGGAGGCGTCTTGTCGCCCCTAGGGAGGGAATTCTCTAACCTAAAAAAAAACCATGTGCACTCCACACGTACTCCGCTACCCTTGTAGCCGCTTCCGGCGTGTGGTGTCGAGAAATTTGCACCCCTGCTCCCCACAGAATCGTCTGAGCCTCTGGTTTAAGCCTTCCACTAGGCTCCAAACCAGAGGACCGCGATCGGTTCTGGGAACGATACTACAAATAGTTAGCTCTGATTCCACCCCACGAGCGAGGCTTTCCGTCTTCACCAATTCCGCCAACCGCCTGTACGAACTGAGGATGACCTCTGAACCCAGACGGCAGGAGTCATTGGTGCCGACATGAGTAACAATTTGCAGTCAGGTGCACCCAGTGCTCTCTATCGCCTCCTCCACATCTCGGAAGGGGCAGCCACATGTCCACTCACAGGCAGAGGGGGCGATGCCACACGCCCAGCCTCCACATTTACCCTCCACCTCGTGCGCCGCGAACGCCGCTGAACCCGCCAATCCCCTTGGGGAGAGGGTGGCCCAACTGCGTCCGGTGCCCGCAAAGATGCGTCGACAGCAGCGACCGTGGGTGAAGCATGTAACACCTGGGGTGTACCTTGCGACGCACCAGACTCCCCACTGCCGCTACACTCCGAGGCAGCAGCCTGAAGACGGCTGACTGCGGCCATCAACACGCTCAGCTGTTCGTGAAGAGTGGCCAGCTCCTGCTGTGTCCGTACACAGCAGTCACACATCTTATCCATCCTAAGAAATCAAAAATTTACTGTAGAGAGTCAATCAACTTTTAACTAGACTGCTAATTCACTAAAGGTGGCTGATTATTGAGTAAGATTCAGATTCAGATTCTTTATTGGTCATTCAGCATTATTACATGCAATAGACTTCGTCAGTTCACTTAACCTAATATTTTTATTAAATATATTTAACACATTTAACTTAAGTTGATATTGGGTATTTCTAAAAATTCTTCTATTGAATAGAATGGGTTCATTAACAAGAAGCTGTGTAGCTTTTCCTTAAATAATTTGATTGCCATGCTTGTGGCATATTTGTACAATTTGTTATATATTTTAATTGACATGTACTTATGGCTATTGTTTGTTTTTGCTAATCTATTCTGTGGCAAGATCAGAGAAGTACAGTTTCTTGTATTGTAGTCGTGTCTTTGATTCATTACACTTAAATTAGGTAGTTCTGCAAGTATGAAGTTAACACTATCAAGAATATATAGATTAATAACTGTTAAAATTCTATATTTAATGAACAATGGTTTACAATGTGTCCTATTATCTACCTTTGCTATTACTCTGATTGCTTTCTTCTGGATCACCAAAATTTCATTTATTTTTTTGCTATTTCCCCAGAGCGTTAGCCCATACCTTAAAACAGACTGAAAAAAAGCACAGTACGCTGTCCTTACATATTCTGATGTCACACAGAACATCAGCCTCTTCAACAGGTATATAACTCTTGACAGCCTAACTGCTATGTGTTCTGCATGAGAGTCCCATGTTAGTTTGTTGTCCAGGATTATACCTAAAAAATTTGCACTTTGTTTTTCTATTTTTGTAGTCTTTGATAGACTGAAGCACATGTTCTGGGTCTTTGTCTCATTTAATAGTAGCCCATTTGCATTAAACCATGATGTTGCATTTTCTTTTGCCAAATTCATACTGCTTACAAGTTTATCAAATCATGCTTTACAGACAGCAGAGTTGTATCATCTGCATACATATATGTCTTTACATTAATATTTGCCTGTAGGTCATTTATATGTACACTCCTGGAAATGGAAAAAAGAACACATTGACACCGGTGTGTCAGACCCACCATACTTGCTCCGGACAATGTGAGAGGGCTGTACAAGCAATGATCACACGCACGGCACAGCGGACACACCAGGAACCGCGGTGTTGGCCGTCGAATGGCGCTAGCTGCGCAGCATTTGGGCACCGCCGCCGTCAGTGTCAGCCAGTTTGCCGTGGCATACGGAGCTCCATCGCAGTCTTTAACACTGGTAGCATGCCGCGACAGCGTGGACGTGAACCGTATGTGCAGCTGACGGACTTTGAGCGAGGGCGTATAGTGGGCATGCGAGAGGCCGGGTGGACGTACCGCCGAATTGCTCAACACGTGGGGCGTGAGGTCTCCACAGTACATCGATGTTATCGCCAGTGGTCGGCGGAAGGTGCACGTGCCCGTAAACCTGGGACCGGACCGCAGCGACTCACGGATGCACGCCAAGACCGTAGGATCCTACGCAGTGCCGTAGGGGACCGCACCGCCACTTCCCAGCAAATTAGGGACACTGTTGCTCCTGGGGTCTCGGCGAGGACCATTCGCAACCGTCTCCATGAAGCTGGGCTATGGTCCCGCACACCGTTAGGCCGTCTTCCGCTCACGCCCCAACATCGTGCAGCCCGCCTCCAGTGGTGTCGCGACAGGCGTGAATGGAGGGACGAATGGAGACGTGTCGTCTTCAGCGATGAGAGTCGCTTCTGTCTTGGTGCCAATGATGGTCGTATGCGTGTTTGGCGCCGTGCAGGTGAGCGCCACAATCAGGACTGCATACGACCGAGGCACACAGGGCCAACACCCGGCATCATGGTGTGGGGTGCGATCTCCTACACTGGCCGTACACCTCTGGTGATCGTCGAGGGGACACTGAATAGTGCTTGGTACATCCAAACCGTCATCGAACCCATCGTTATACCATTCCTAGACCGGCAAGGGATCTTGCTGTTCCAACAGGACAATGCACGTCGGCATGTATCCCGTGCCTCCCAACGTGCTCTAGAAGGTGTAAGTCAACTACCCTGGCCAACAAGATCTCCGGATCTGTCCCCCATTGAGCATGTTTGGGACTGGATGAAGCGTCGTCTCACGCGGTCTGCACGTCCAGCACGAATGCTCGTCCAACTGAGGCGGCAGGTGGAAATAGCATGGCAAGCCGTTCCACAGGACTACATCCAGCATCTCTACCGTCGTCTCCATGGGAGAATAGCAGCCTGCATTGCTGCGAAAGGTGGATATACACTGTACTAGTGCCGACATTGTGCATGCTCTGTTGCCTGTGTCTATGTGCCTGTGGTTCTGTCAGTGTGATCATGTGATGTATCTGACCCCAGGAATGCGTCAATAAAGTTTCCCCTTCCTGGGACAATGAATTCACGGTGTTCTTATTTCAATTTCCAGGAGTGTATGAGGAATAGAAGTGGTCCTAATTTAGATCCCTGTGGCACTCCGTGTTGAACCTCAAGTGTGTTTGACACATTACTTCCTGAGCTTACCACTTGCTTCCTATTATTAAGGTATGATTTGACGAGTTTTAAACTTGTGCCGCATATTCCATAATATTCGAGTTTAGAGAGTAAAACAGAGTGGTCAACACAGTCAAAGGCCTTGCTCAGGTCACATAAGGTTACCTGTATGTGAGCCTGGTCCTCAAATGCTGCTAAAATGTCACTCACTAAGAGTTCTATGGCATGTATGGTTGACCTTTCTTTCCTGTAACCAAACTGTGATGTACTCAGCATATCGTTTAGTTCTAGGTACTCATAGATCTGCTGATACATTATGCCTTCAAAGACTTTGGCTAGTGTTGGAATTAGTGAAATTGGCCTGTAGTTAGCAGGCTCAGCTTTGCTTCCCTTCTTAAAGATTGGAGTCACCTTGGATAGTTTGAGAGAATCAGGAAAGACCCCTTCTCTAAGACACAAGTTAATAGAATATCTTAATGGTGCTGCAATGTAAGGTATTACTTCTTTCAGTAAATTGTTTGACATATCATAAATATCTGTACTATGTGAATTTTTCATTTCTTTGACAATTTTGATAACTTCGTCTTGACATTCCTCTGTAAGGTGTTTTAATGAAGGTCCGGCCTGATTATGATTTCGGTTTGCAGTCTTAAGATAATCTATATGCGTCACATTGGGTTTACTGATCAAGTTTTTTATTTCATCTGCACAGCCTACAAAATATTTGTTGAATGTATCTACTGGTATTGGGACTGTCTCATCAAAGTTTCTTATTTGACCTTTAACAGTGTTAATTATTGTCCAGGCAGTTTTGCACTGGTTTCTACTACTTTTTATGAGATTAGTGTTGTATCTTTGTTTAGCCAATTGTAGCTCTTTCTTATACAATTTTTTTGCGTTGATTTCAAGATCCTTAATTTCTTTAGAATTAATTACTTTGCCTAGGCGCTTTAAGAGCATTAGCTTATTTTTTAGATTCTCCAACTCTTTCGTGTACCACATTTTACCCTTTCTTGTTATGTGATATTTATTTGGTACAAGATGAGCTTTTAAAACCCCTATTAAGTAATTGTGGAATGTTTCATACACTAACTGCGCATTAGAACCACATGTTTGAAATAATTTGTCCCAGTTAGTTATGTTTAGTTGGTGTGTTAGTTTTCCAAGATTGTTTTTTGTTAGTATAAAGGTATTGCATTTTGATATTTTTTGTGTGGCCTTGTTCCCATTCCTTTTCATAATATGTCTTAACTCTACTGTTAGGATAGAGTGGTCAGAGAAAGCAAATTCCTTTACATTGGTGGAGTAAATATCACGAGTACAGTTGACAAAAGCATTGTCCAGGCACGCTTTTAGTCTTGTCGGTTCAGAATTTACATGATGGAAGTTGTGCTGCCTTAGCATGTTTAGTAACTTATTTACACTTGGTTTGTTACATGTTACATCAAAGCCTGTATCCCCCAATTATAGTTACATATTGTTTCCACTTTGTTATGTGGCAGAGTATACTGTCTAACTTATCTAAGAAAGTTTTTTCATCTGAGTCAGGGGTATGGTATATACATACTAAGATAAGTTTCATTACATCACATATGATTCCAGCAATTTCAAAGTGTTTCTCTTCACATGCCCAACTAAGATCTAGTGGTCTAAACTCTATTTCCTTTGAAACGAAGATAACAGTACCTCCTTTGCGGTACTGAGATCTGCAAAAACTGTTTCCATGTTTATAGCCTTCTGGTACATAGTATTCAATTTGTCCTGGTTTAAGCCAATGTTCAGATAAACATAGGAAGGAGTACTTATTATGTGGCATTGCCTCCTCCAGTATTTCAACTTTACTTTCAAGACCCTGAATGTTTAAGAATATGATACTACTGTTACTTATCTGTGAGTTTGCAGGCAGTTTTTTCACATTTTTGTCTTCTTTTTGGCTTGAAACCATAAAAAATTATCACTAAGTGGCACAGATGTATTTTTCCTTTGGCTCCTCCTTAAGCTGCACTGTACTGCTACTATTGCTTCCTTTTCCACCGCTGTACTTGGTGATGTGGTTACTGCTGCTGGTAAAACTTCTGCTGGTACTGCCTTTTCCACTACTGTTACTGGTGATGTGGTTACTGTTGCTGGTGAAACTTCTGCTACTGGTGATGTGGTTACTGTTGCTGGTGAAACTTCTGCTGGTACTGCTACAGTTACTTCCTTTTCCCTTGCTGTTGCTGATGATGCCACTGGTGACTGTGATACTTCACAGTGATTGCTAGCCACTTCTTGTAGAAAACAATGAAAATAGCACTACCTGTCTCTGACCTGTATTGAAAACAAACACTAGCACTACTGGCACTATGGTTGACTAAAGGGACTCTCTCTGACTATTCAAAACAAACACGAAATGTATGGAACACTGTTAATAGCACTCGACAATTAAAGCTTCCTAAAAGCAAAAACACACAGAAGAAGAAGTAACAAGTAAAAAAAATACAGTTAATACTTAAATTAAGGTAGCTCGCTGCACAGCAGACGTGAAGCCCATCAAATGGGCATCTGCCAACTCTGCATTTGTAAACATTGCATTGACTGCAGAATCACGGTCGTGGTGAACACTAACCTTTTGATTCTACGTACTGATGTGTTTGATGCTAGTACTGTAGAGCAATGAGTCGCATGTCAACACAAGCACCAAAGTCAACATTACCTTCCTTCAGTTGGGCCAACTGGTGGTCAATCGAGGAAGTACAGTACACACTGATGAAACTAAAATGAGCTCTAACTTGGAAATTAAGTGTCTCTGGACACATGTCCACATAACATCTTTTCTTTATTTGTGTGTGAGGAATGTTTCTTGAAAGTTTGGCCGTACCTTTTTGTAACACCCTGTAGAACGTGCAAGTAAATGCCCCTGTGGGCGCTGTAATTAGTGTTATCTTCTCTTCTCAGCCTTTACAGGAATGAATCACTAGTGTATTGGAATGCCGGAGAAATGGGGACACAGAGATATGTAGACAGCAGGATTTGCTGGAGATTCGGGGACACCACTTTTGTCAGGTAGTGGTTATATTCAACATTGGCGTGCATTTTTAAAAGAAGTCATTGTTTCTGCCACACCCTGTATGAAAAAGTAAAATGAAATACGTAAATATATAAGGTGACAATACTTCTGGGTGTTGCAACTGGGAACAATTTTATAATTGCTCACGGCTCAGGATGTAACAATCCTCACTAATTGTTATACATTATTAAAGCTTACAACGAAATGAATGGTATGTACCAAATGATAATATATCAAACATAATCCAAAATATAGGTATATTCATAGTTACTGTATAATAATAACGCGCTTAAATATTAGAAGTGTCCTCCACCGGTAGCTGAACGGTCAGCGAGACAAAATGTCAATCTGGTTTGGATTCCTGGCTGGGTCGGAGATTTTCTCCGCTCAGGGACTGGGTGTTATGTTGTCCTAATCATCGTCATTTCATCACCATCGAAGCCAAGTCGCCGAAGTGGCGTCAAATCAAAAGACTTGCACCCGGTGAACGGTCTACCCGACGGGAGGCCCTAATCACACGACATTTACATTTGTCTCAAAAGCTATTGAAAAGGTGTGGACACTTTCACTATACACAGCTTTTAACACACATTTGTCCATGCCCACATACTTTTTGTGATGAATGAAATTGATTCAGCAGATGTTTGCTTCCCTTTTAGTTTAGGAAGTCATAATTTCAAATTAACTTTCACCATCAATATTGCTTTGAAAGTGTCTACTTGAGTTTTTCATAAGACCATTCTTATTCATCAAAGACATGCATGACTGCTGAATATACAAATTCAGCAGTGCTAGAAATATAAAAAGTTACATGTTGAAACCTCACATGGCCGAGAATTTGATTTGGTTTCTAAAAACCAGAACATTTACGCATCCCAGCAGAACTGGATGAGGACCAGGGGACTGGAATCCAACAATCGGAGCTGTCCCGGGCGTATCGGGACGTCTAGTCACGTTAAAATACATATAGATTTAGAGTTTGAACAGCATATAACTAAGTATTGCTATAGGTGAATCTTCAGATTCCTTAATCATTTATGATAATCTCGAAGTGGAAGCAGTTTTCCACAGCTGCAGTGTGAAATATTGCTCCTTTTATTCGACAATCTAAACATCGTGATGTCCCAGAGAATCATTACTTTATTAATCACATTCCAGA
This sequence comes from Schistocerca gregaria, assembly GCF_023897955.1. NCBI lineage: Eukaryota > Metazoa > Arthropoda > Insecta > Orthoptera > Acrididae > Schistocerca > Schistocerca gregaria. The sequence goes on from NC_064920.1 coordinate 1,003,886,868, forward strand.
ATGTTAACCATAATTAAAGAGTTAAATATAATTATTGTTAAATAGACTTATGCTATCAAAAAATTTGTATTAAAATACTATTCAAAAAATTCAATCTGAGAAACTAGGTTTTTCATAGAATGAAGGCTTTCACGACCGGATCACATAGCTGCTGGTAAACCTTTCGGGATGTGAGGTCATGGTCCAAGAAACTCTTCTGTTCCCTTCGTTTCGTCCAGGACTGCGCTGGACAACTTCAGAGGCTGCTGAGTCGGCAAGACTCACATCCGGAAAGGTTTACCACCAACTAGATTTTTGTTTTGTTGTGTAGTACGAATAGAATGCATGGGCGCATACACTGCAATTTCAAGCTTTCCGTTTGTTTATAAAACAATTTGCCTTTTTCGTGTCAAACACAACGATGTAATTTTTCATAGCAATTTCATTCACATACTTTTTACATAAGTTTCGTCATTTTTATGCTAGAACTGCTTTACGCATTATTTGTTAATATAACTGCATATTAAAGTTGATAATGGTTACTTGGTTTACTCGCACAGATAGCTCTGCATGTTAAAGTGCCGCTTCTGGATTGTTATATCACGCAGATTAATAACAGAGATCGGTATGCCCCCCAGCCTGGAAGTGGGTTTTAGGTGGTTTTCCACACTCCACTTGATGAATACTGGACTGGCTCCAAACTCCCTCCGCAGTTACACGATTCACAGACATTAAGGAAACATTTGCTCCCTTTCACATACAAACCTTTGGGGTACCGTAAGATGGGGAAATATCGGACGCAGGGTAATTTCGGACAGGAACATCATATTTCTGTTCTTACGTTGGTGTCACTGAATTCAAGCATTTATTTCACGCACGCGTTTGATGTTTACACCTTACGTATTGTCAAGCATATACGAGCACACATTGTTGCAGTTGGAAGTTGAAACAGTGGTGTGTAGCGGGTAACAGTTCAGTGTACAATTGTTGCTAGTTATCTTTAAGCTAATACTTTCGTCATTGTACAAGCAGAAAAAAATGTTAAGAAGGAAATGTGAATACAGTTTGTCTCCACATCTCACTTTCGCTAATGTCTAGTGAACTATTTACAGGTAACTACAGACGTTGGGGTAATATCGGACAATGCTGCATACTTACAAAAGGAGGCTTGGTGCTCTTCTGAGGCGCAATTGGAATCCTGAAAATCCTGAAAAGGCCTTACTTCTGTAAGATTAGGAAAACCATTGTACATGAGCCATGGATTTTGCCGTTGGTGGGGAGGCTTGCGTGCCTCAGCGATACAGATAGCTGTACCGTAGGTGCAACCACAACGGAGGGGTACCTGTTGAGAGGCCATACAAATGTGTGGTTCCTGAAGAGGGGCAGCAGCCTTTTCAGAAGTTGCAGGGGCAACAGCCTCGATGATTAACTGATCTGGCATTGTAACACTAACCAAAACGGCCCTGCTGTGCTGGTACTGTGAACGGATGAAAGCAAGGGGAAACTACAGCCGTAATTTGTCCCGAGAGCATACAGCTTTCTTCTACGGTTAAATGATGATTGCGTCCTCTTGGGTAAAACATTCCGGAGGTAAAATAGTCCCCCATTCGGATCTCCGGGTGTGACTACTCAAGAGGCTGTCATTATCAGGAGAAAGAAAACTGGCGTTTTATGGATCGGAACGTGAAATGTCAGATCCCTTAATCGGGCAGGTAGGTTAGAAAATTTAAAAAGGGAAATGGATAGGTTAAAGTTAGATATAGTGGGAATTAGTGAAGTTCGGTGGCAGGAGGAACAAGACTTCTGGTCAGGTGACTACAGGGTTATAAACACAAAATCAATTAGGGGTAATGCAGGAGTAGGTCCAATAATGAATAGGAAAATAGGACTGTGGGTAAGCTACTACAAACAGCAAATTATTGTGGCCAAGATAGATACGAAGCCCACGCCTACCACAGTAGTACAGGTTTATATACCTACTAGGACTGCAGATGATGAAGAAATTGAAGAAATGTATGATGAAATAAAAGAAATTATTCAGATAGTGAAGGGTCATGGGTGACTGGAATTCGACAGTAGGAAAAGGGAGAGAAGGAAATGTAGTAGGTGAATATGGATTGGGGGTAAGAAATGAAAGAGGAAGCCACCTGGTAGAATTTTGCACAAAGCACAACCTAATCATAGCTAACACTTGGTTCAAAAATCATAAGAGAAGATTGTGTGCATGGAAGAAGCCTGGAGATACTGACAGGTTTCAGATAGATTATATAATAGTAAGACAGAGATTTAGGAGCCAGGATTTAAATTGTAAGACATTTCCAGAGGCAGATGTAGACTCTGACCACAATCTATTGGTTATGAACTGCAGATTAAAACTGAAGAAACTGCAAAGAGGTGGGAATTTAAGGAGATAGGACCTGGATAAACTGACTAAACCATAGGGTGGACAGAGTTTCAGGGAGAGCATAAGGGAACAACTGACAAGAATGGGGGAAAGAAGAATGGGTGGCTTTGAGGGATGAGGTGGTGAAGGCAGCAGAGGATCAAGTAGGTAAAAATATAAGGCTAGCAGAAATCCTTGGGTAACAGAAGGAATATTGAATTTAATTGATGAAAGGAGAAAATATAAAAATGCAGTAAATGAAGCAGGCAAAAAGGAATACAAACGTCTCAAAAATGAGATCGACAGGAAGTGCAAAATGGCTAAGCAGGGATGGCTAGAGGGCAAATGTAAGGATTTAGAGGCTTATATCACTAGGGGTACGATAGATACTGCCTACAGGAAAATTAAAGAGACCTTTGGAGAAAAGAGAACCACTTGTATGAATATCAAGAGCTCAGATGGAAACTCAGTTCTAAGCAAAGAAGGGAAAGCAGAAAGGTGGAAGGAGTATATAGAGAGTACATACAAGGGCGATGTACTTGAGGACAATCTTATGGGAATGAAAGAGGTTGTAGATGAAGGTGAAATAGGAGATACGATACTGCGTGAAGACTTTGACAGAGCACTCAAACACCTATGTCGAAACAAAGCTCCGGTAGTAGACAACATTCCATTGGAACTACTGACAGCCTTGGGAGAGCGAGTCCTGACATAACTCTACCATCTGGTGAGCAAGATGTATGAGACAGGCGAAATACCCTCAGACTTCAAGAAGAATATAATAATTCCAATCCCAAGGAAAGCAGTTGTTGACAGATGTGAAAATTACCAAACTATCAGTTTAATAAGTCACGGCCGCAAAATACTAACGCAAATTCTTTACAGACGAATGGAAAAACTAGTAGAAGCCAACCTCGGGGAAGATCAGTTTGGATTCCGTAGAAATATCGGAACACGTGAAGCAATACTGACCCTACGACTTATCTTAGAAGCTAGATTAAGAAAAGGAAAACCTACGTTCCTAGCATTTGTGAACTTAGAAAAAGCTTTTGACAATGTTGACTGGAATACTCCCTTTCAAATTCTGATGGTGGCAGAGGTAAAATACAGGGAGCGAAAAGCTATTTACAATTTGTACAGAAACCAGATGGCAGTTGCAAGAGTCGAAGGACATGAAAGGGAAGTAGTTGTTGGGAAGGTAGTGAGACAGGGTTGTAGCCTCTCTCCTATGTTACTCAATCTGTATATTGAGCAAGCAGTGAAGGAAATGAAAGAAAAATTGGGATTAGGTATTAAAATCCTTGGAGAAGAAATAAAACGTTGAGGTTCGCCAATGACATTGTAATTCTGTCAGAGACAGCAAAGGACTTGGAAGAGCAGTTGAACGGAATGGATAGTGTCTTGGAAGGAGGATATAAGATGAACATCAACAAAAGCAAAACAAGGATAATGGAATGTAGTCGAATTAAGTAGGGTGATGCTGAGGGAATTAGATTAGGTAATGAGACACTGTAGGGAAGCAGCCTATTCACGCCATATAAAATTCAAATTAGTCTTTCCATTGTGTGCCAGCCAGTCCGCTGTAACTAGCTCCGATGTCATAAATGTTGCGCAATACTTTAAAAATCTAGTAAATAACCTGAAACGTTTCTAGCATGTCAGAAGTAACACTAAATCAATATGTGTTGAATATCAGTTTAATAACTTTAACCATTTTCGAAATTTGGATATTTTTCTGTAAAAAAACATTGGCGCAACAAAAAAGAGCTAGAAACTTAAAAATTTATATTTGGATTCCTTTTTCATAATAGTTTAGTAGGAACAGTATTCTGGATCTCACAAATTAAAATTTTTGTTGAAATTCATGATTTTCAGGTTTTTGTCTTAGAAATTAAGGAAGCAAGACTGATTAAGTAGGCGAATAAATAAGGCTAGGATGTTTAAATTTAAGTAGAAGGGAGATCCGCTATAATCATAAAGATGTGAGAAGTTTCAACTGAATAACTATAAAACTATAGCGGTAGCGTATCTCCAAAGGGCAAGTTCAGAGCTCGTCTACTGCGTGTAGTGTGAGTAAATTAATTCTCTCGCCAAAATATTTGACTTAGCCACGTAAGACTTTTATTTTGATTGCTTACCTGTGTGCTGATTGCACATTTAAATTGAGAGCTTCATCAGCCATCAGCAAAGGAAGCAATGATTTATTCGATAATTTAAAGCGATGCAATAGTAACCCAGCAGCTAGTCGGGAAAGCGGATTTGATCAGGCATTCTCTTAGCCGTCCGCACCGCGGCTTTATATGTGAGAACGCTGCGTGAGGAAAAAGGCCCCAGTTCTCTCCAGACGCTGATTAGCGCACCACCTGTGCCGGGAGTCGTGTCGCGTCGGTATCATTGCTTTAAACAGCCTCAGATGCCGTAATAAGTTACTCGGGATATGCGTAACCATGAAATTGTTTTCGAGTGAAGTGTTAATTCTGGGATGACTTTAATGATTTATCTTCAGTTTGCGTATGTCGTATTTTCACGTGCCGCCGTGGGACAGACATTCTACCATTATTTAGCTTGGCGTTTGATGAACATTATCATCAACTTATGGCGAGCATTCACTTAAACATTTAATTTGAACAGTTATAGTTGCATCAGCGCATTAGACTCTGAACTGCTTTGGTAGTTGGATTGTGTGGATTCTTTTTGGTCTGTGACTTTCAGAATATAGTGAGCATTTTAGAGAAAATGGTTTTTGATTATGAATCCTAGACAATCTCCTAATTCCTCAGAGCTATAAGCTGTAGCTATAAATGTATTTCTCAGATGAAGTGGGCAGTAGGAATTCTACTTACAGGCTTCACGTTTTCCTAATCACTTTCTGGTTGCCAATATTGTAGTTAGAGAGCCAGTCTTGAGAACAGCAAGCAACAGCATAAATAATAGGAACATTTTAAATACCAACTATTCCACCCATCGCCCCACATAGGACATGTTCTGAGGCATCAAGGGATCACCAGTTTAGTATTGGAGGGCAGTGTGGAGGGTAAAAATCGTAGAGGGAGACCAAGAGATGAATACACTAAGCAGATTCAGAAGGATGTGGGTTGCAGTAGGTACTGGGAGATGAAGAAGCTTGCACAGGATAGAGTAGCATGGAGAGCTGCATCAAACCAGCTTCAGGACTGAAGACCATAACAACAACATTGTACAAAAAGGCGTCAAGCAAGTTTAATTACCACATTCAACATTAGAGAATAAAGTAAATAATACAAACCCTCTAGTATGTGGATGGCTTTTGTCTTAAGTGCCATTGAAGAGAACATACTTGTCCGTGGTATTTTAAGGGCTGCACATTGGAGTTTTCCTTTTTCCTTTGATGATGTTAGGTACATAGTGAAAGGCTATCTTGGTGAATGTGGACGACGAGAAAAACGGTTTCCTTGTAACATGCCAGGGATTGATTGGTTGTGTTCATTCTTTCAGCGTCACTCTGCCATATTAAGCGTCCGGCTATTAGAGAACATTAAAAGGCAACTTGCTGAAGTGAGTTATGAGACAGTGAATTATAATTCCAGAATGTTGGTTAAAAAATTACCTGCCAGTGTAGCCAAGAAAGCTAACGCGCTGCTTCCTGGACTTGGGTAGGCGCGCCGGCCCCGGATCAAATCCGCCCGGCGGATTAACGACGAGGTCTGGTTTTTAGGCGGTTTTCCTCATCCCGATAGGTGAATACCAGGCTGGTTCCCACGTTCCGCCTCTGTTACAAGCGTCACAGACATTTGAAACACGTCCGCACTATTTCACGATTTACACTAGATGCAGACAGTTGGGGTACACTGATTCTGTCCTGGGGGGTATGGGGTGGCAGCAGAAAGGGTATCTGGCCATCTCTGCAGCTAACATTGCCAAATCTGAAACTTCCTGGCAGATTAAAACTGTGTGCCCGACCGAGTCTCGAACTCAGGACCTTTGCCTTCAGTTTTAATCTGCCAGGAAGTTTCATATCAGCGCACACTCTGCTGTAGAGTGAAAATCTCATTCTGGAAACATCCCCCGGGCTGTGGCTAAGCCATGTCTCTGCAGTATCCTTTCTCTCAGGAGTGCTAGTTCTGCAAGGTTCGCAGGAGAGCTTCTGTAAAGTTAGGAAGGTAGGAGACGAGATACTGGCAGAAGTAAAGCTGTGAGGACCGGGCGTGAGTCGTGCTTCAGTAGCTCAGATGGTAGAGCACTTGCCCGCAAAAGGCAAAGGTCTGGAGTTCGAGTTCGAGTCTCGGTCAGGCACACAGTTTTAATCTGCCAGGAAGTTTCATATCAGCGCACACTCCGCTGCAGAGTGAAAATCTCATTCTGGATTGCCAAATCTATTGTAACCACGCCGACCCTGCGATCACTGCGGGACTATGGCGTAAGCGAAAGAAAGAAAGAATGTTGATGAAAAAATTGAAATTATCGATCCCAAAAATGCAATCAGTTATGACGAGGCCAATCTGTGTGAAGACTCTGGGAGGAAGCATGTGATAGTTAGAAAGGGAACAAAACATCCTGAAAGGATCTTGGATTCTTCTGAGAGTAGTATTTCAGTAATGATGGCTGCCACTGCAGATGGAATAGTATTACTTCCCGTTGTCTACAAATCGGAGCATTTATGGGAAATCTGTCAAAAAGGAGGTCCCAAAGGAACCCGCTATAACCGCAATAAAAGTGGATGTTTTGATCGGTCTTCATTCGAAGACTGGTGTATTACTATTGCGCTGGCTTCCTGATGCCAATGGAGGGGGAGAAAGTTATGAAAGGAGACAAATTTTCAAGTCACATTTCGCTGCGAGTAATTGATGAACGTGAGAAGAATAAAATCTCTTTTATTTTGTTGCCACCAAACAGTACTCATATTTTACAGCCTTTAGATGTAGGTTTCTTCAGACCTTTAGAAAAGTTGTTTGGCGGGCACAATGGAAGAAAAGCTCCCGTGCACCAATATTGAAAGATGCTTTCCCCTCGGTCTTGAAGGAAACGCTTAAAAAAGTGTCAGCAACTGAAGAAGGCAATATAAGAACTGCATTCCGTGCAGTGGGCTTAATTTCATTTGACCCTGAAAGAAACCTCAAAAAATTTCCTGATGGAGATAATTCTCGAAACAATTGTTTAGAAGCCTGGTCTTCGAGCTTTGAAGATATGCTTCAGAATGTTTGCTATGAAGTGAAAAATAACAGAAGTGTCCAACGAAAGTGAAAATTAGGTGTTGCCTGAGAAAAATCCGTGTTAGGAATCGATATGAGAAAGAGAGATAATTCTGACTCAGAGTCTGAATTGCTTGTGAATAATGATGCGATACCCACTGGTGACGAAAGCAGCAGAGCAGAGGAAGCAGTTCTGGAAGTGGAGTCTTTTGTTCTTGAGGATTATCCGCACATGATTAGGGAGAAACAGCGAAATAGGTGGTTTGTCGTAATCGCAACAGAGGTGGGCGCAAAAGAAGTGAAAGTCAGATCTCTGCGTCCATATCAAGACACCAAATCTGTGTTTATTTTTACTGCCATTCCAGACGATGACACTGTAGACAAAGACCAAATTGTAAGAATGTTGCCGACTCCAAGAGAAGAAAGGGGAAATTTCCTTTCTCAGAGAATATTCTGTAGATTCCGAATAAATCGTGACATAAAACTAACCAAAGTAATACGAGTAACGAGTGAGCAAATGGAATACCACAGACTAACACAACAATGCCTAAATGCATGTCATACCTTCCCACCGTGAGACAGACGAAGTTCCGAGGGGAGAAACGAGAACAGAAGCCGAGAGCAGAACCGTGTTAAGCTGGAAGGCCCTACGATAAGGGACGGACGGACACCCACGTTGCCAGCTAACCGCTACGACCACACCACCCGCAAGTTTTAGCGTGAGACTTTTTCGCGTCTCTGTTACGTCAGGACCACCCCCCAGCCCATGTTAAAAGATAGAGCCCTCTAGAAGAACAGTATAGATCTTACGATAACGCTAAAAGGACCACACCAGCTGCAAGTTTTAGCGTGAGACTTTTTCGCGCGTCTGTTACGTTGCAAACTTAAAAACATTGCCCCACCACGAAAAGTATAACGTTTCTCATTGGATAGACAGAATTTTTGTAGGCGGAGCCTAAGGTTAACATTGAGACCCTGATTGGTCAGATGAAAACACAGCCAGATAGTTTTTTTTAAACCAACTTCGGTAAATTGTAGTAAGGAGAAGTTAGGAGGAGAGTTGCTTCCGAGATGGCGAGGTGAGCGGAGCTGTGCTGCCCGCCGCCCCCTGACGAACACCGACAAGGTAATGTACGCACGCGGTGCCGCATAACAGCGCATAAAGCTTCACTCAGAACTGCAGAAGTCTCATCTGTTATACCCCCTTTTTGCGTAATACTAGTGTCAGTTAAAGCTCATGGTGTTCACATTTGCCACTTGAAGTAAAAACCTGAAACGCGATGATTTTTCTGTTATTTAGTTATTGAGGAGCCACATCAGCCACTGTAATTTACGACTAGTTAGATAAGTAATTAAAGATAATTGTGGGTCACTGTAGACCATTTTGATAGTTTTTTCTCTTGTGAAACTTAATTTAAACCTATTTTATAGATGTGATATGGCATAGGTCATCCTTCGATCCATTGTAGAACTTGGAAACCCACTCAGGGAATATTCGTTCACATTTTTGTTGAACGCAGTTGGTTTTTAACATCCTGTATTAAAACATTTCCTTTTATCAATAGTGCAATTTATAAACAATGTTTTATGAGTAGAATAAAATTTCCAATGGTAAACTTAACTGCTTTTTCGACGTTATTTTACCAGCTGACTAAAAATAGGAAAGCCTTGAACCCCTTCCACTAAATTTAGTTAGTATTAAGATTCCTTTACAGGGAGTGCAGTGGAGCTGACGCTGAAATCATTAAATATTTGGTTATATCATCGCTAGTCTCACTGAACTCTTCTGAATTCTACATGTCATGTGTGGTCTGGCGTCTCCTTACCAGCAACAGGTCCCAGGTTCAAACTAGTCAATTCCCTAAAAAACACGCTCAGAGCGTCGTTGCGCGAAAGTGGTAGGGAGACACGATATAGAACAAACAGACACCACGCAGAATGTTAAGAGTACGTGTATTTTTAATAAAGATAGTCTCTGTTCGAAATTAGCCCATTAGAGGGTAATATGGACCTCTACTTGGAAATTCAATGAATGCCCCAACTACCCCATCAAAGGGGTAACATCGGACAGTTTTATTTGTTAGTTTCTGAGTAATTGAAAATGTTTTTGACTAAAGTTCTTTGATCATATTATTCTCCAATATCAACAAAAATATCTCGTACTTTTGTTAATGTTCTTTACTTTTGTTAATGTTCTTTACAAAGTTACCTTAAATAATATGAAAATTCCGTCCAATATTACCCCACCTTACGGTACAGATATTTTGAGTCTGGAGGTAACGGGGTGGCGACAGGAAGGGCACCACGCCACCCCTTAAACAAACCATGTCACATCCGTTAATAGCCATGCCGACTCTGCACCGAAGCAGGAAAAAGGCATAAGAAAAAGAAGAACGCTTCTTGAATAAAATTAACAATTTTAACCAAGTAATGCGTGAGGGCTCAGTGACTTTCATGGCTTCTTAATGTGTTGCTTGTGAACGGATCTTAGTTCAGTTTATGGATGGAGGCAATGGCTTTAAAGCAGGACCCAGTTCATACACGATCCGACAGACAGGGTGACCAGCAATATGCAGCTATATGACGATGATGCTGTGATGTACGGGGAAGGTATCGTTGAGTGACTGTAGGAGGATACAAGATGACTTAGACAATATTCCTAGCTGATGTGATGAATGGCAGCTTGCTCTTCAAGCAGAAAAATGTGAGTGAGTGCAGATGAGTAGGAAAAACAATTACATAACGTTCGAATACAGCATTTGCGGTACACTGCTCGACACAGTCACGGCGACTAAAGATCAACATGTAAATTTGTAAAACGATATGGAGTGGAAAGAGCACGTAAGGACGGCATGAAGGAAGGTGAATGATCGATTTCAGTTTATTGAGAGAATTTTTGTAAGGTGTGCTTCATCTGCAAAGGAGTCCGCCAATAGAACACATGTGTGATCTGATCATTCTGGAGTATCACACGAGTGTTTGGGACCCCCACCAGGTCGGCGTTTGGGAAGACATCGAAGCAAATCAGGGGCGGGCTGTTAGATTTGTCACTGATGGGTTCGATTAATACACGAGTACTACGGATATGCTTTGTGGACTTAAGTGGGAATCCATGGATGGAAGACGACGTTCTTATTGCGGACCACTATTGAGAAAATTTAAGAACCGCCATTAGAAGATGAATGCAGAGTGATTTTGCTTCCGCGAACATACTTTTCGTGTAAGGACTACGAAGATAAAATTAGAGAAATTAGGGCTTGTTCAGAGGCATACAGGCAGCCGTTTTCCCCTTGCTTTATTTGCGGATTGAACAGGAAAGAAAATATGATACTGCAGCGCCTGAGTTGTTCCTGAAGTACGATGCAGATTTCCTTGGGATAAGCTGGTATATCCAAAGGGTTAGGCATTGCGGCGACTACAGCCATTGTGAAATACATGAAACGTATTTGCATTTGCAAATATGGACAGTCATCAGCAGTATAATGGAATGACGACAGCTAAAAATTTGTATCAGTCCGGGAATCGAACCAGGATTTCCCACTTATAGCGAGATGACTAGTAGCGAGAAATAACTAGTAGTGGTACAAGGTACACTCCGACACGCAGCACACATTGGCTTGCAAAGCATATATATAGAAGCAAATGAAGATGTAGGACCTAATGCTGCCAGTCTCTTCACAATGGTTTTACAGTTCTCTCTACCCTGTCGTACAGTTTCAGGTATTTCTTCTTCCTCTTCTTACCTCCAAGATTCACCTCCAGCTTCATGTAAATGCAGTTTGTCAGCTCCACTTCCTTCTTCAAGCATTCCACCAAACAGCAGATTCTAGGACCAGGGTTTCCAATAATATTATTCATTTTGTTGTGCCGCCCGTAAGAATCATTCGTTGTCTTGTGTCTCTCTCCATAGCAGTTCCACATTGCAATGGGGATATCATTATGTAACCAGATATCCACGAAGGAGTGAAATAACTGATACTGTAATTATTAGGGGCTTGCGCAAGAGTCTCAACCCATTCATTACTTACATCTTAGGGTTTTACAAAAGCCAGCGCTGCACACATACTAACATGAAGTCTTAAATCTTCACTCCGAAGGTACTCGTCATTAGACCCAGATCTTAAACTTTTCTCCATAACTCTTCTTCACATGGAAATTACATCCACAGATTTCACTTGAGAAAACTTGACAAAGGGAAGATATCGCAGCTGCCTCACAATCAACATTCACTTTTCCTGTACAGCATTGAGGAACTGCTTGTTTAATCACATGAAGCTGGCGAACATAAATGTCTTCCTTCTTATTGCGGAGCAGTTCAAGCACAAGAGGAAGAATGTTCGTTTCGTCACTCGGGCCCCCTAAGTCTGATCGTATGTTATAGATATGTTCAAACTTAAATGTTACATCCACAAAAAAAGAAAAAAAGGGGGGGGGACTTTTTAAGCTTTCTTCTCCTTTGCTTCCATTAAAATGATTATCCTCTACTCTAATCGATCGTTTTGTAGAATAAAACTACTGCCATTACCTATTTTTTAAGGGATCCTCATGAAGAACAATTTCAGAACAAATGATGACTAACTGAAACCCTCAGCTGCCGACAGGTGTTGTTGATATACCCCGACGTGGACAGCTGAAAATGTGTGCCACGACCTAGACTCGAACCCTGGATCTCCTGCTTACATGGCAGACGCTCTATCCATCTGAGCCACCGAGGACACAGATGCAGAGCGCGACTGCAGGGACTTATCCTTTGCACGCTTCCCGTGAGACTCACATTCCCAACTGTCCACAATTCTACATATGTAATGTACCTTATAGACATTTGCCCATCCACTCATTACTCGCGCACGCTTTGGCGATTCCCGTAAGCAGGAGATCCCGGGTTCGAGTCCCGATCGCGGCACACATTTTCAGCTGTCCACATCGAGGCATATCAACAACACCTGTCGGCAGCTGAGGGCTTCAGTTAGTCATCATTTATTCCAGGGAAAAGTTGCACGGTCATCAACAGTAGCTATTCTTTCGAGAACAGTTACTGTCTTCATATATATAATTTCAGAACAGTCTTCCCTACCACAGTATTCACATGTTCGTTGCATTTCATATCGCTTTACAGTGTTACCCACAGATATTTAAACGACTTCACTATGTGAAGCAGGACGCTACTAATGCTGTATCTGAACTTTAAGTGTTTGTTTTTGCTTCCATGATTCGCATTAACTACCTTTCTCCACATTTAGAGATATGTCCTATTCATCCCACCTACTATCAATTTTGTCTAAGTCATCTTGTATCTTACTGCAGTCACTTAACTTCGACACGTTACTATACACCACAGCAGTATCAGCAAAAACCTGCAGAGTGCCGCCCACCCTGTCTGCCGAATCATGTATGTATATAGAGAACAACAGCGGTCCTACCACACTTCCTCGGGCACTCCTGGAGATACCCTTGTCTCTGATGAGCACGCTCTGTCACTTGCCGTCGAAGACACTATACTGGGTTCTATAACTTAAACAGTCTCCGAGATACTCACATATCAGTGAACCTATTCTACACTACTGGCCATTAAAACTGCTGCACCACGAAGGTGACGTGCTACAGACGCGAAATTTAACCGACAGGATGAAGATGCTGTGATATGCAAATAATTAGCTTATCAGAGCATTCACACAAGTTTGGCGCCTGTGGCGACACCTGCAACGCGCTAACATGGGGAAAGTTTCCAACCAATTTCTCATACACAAACAGCAGTTGACCGGCGTTGCCTGGTGAAACGTTGTTGTGATGCCGCGTGTAAGGAGGAGAAATGCGTATCATCACGTTTCCGACTTTGATAAAGGTCGGATTGTCTATCGCGAATGCGGTTTATCGTACCGCGACATTGCTGCTCGCGTTGGTCGAGATCCAATGACTGTTAGCAGAATATGGAGTCGGTGGGTTCAGGAGGGTAATGCGGAAAGCCGTGCTGGATCCCAACGACGTCGTATCACTAGCAGTCGAGATGACAGGCATCTTGTCCGCATGGGTGTAACGGATCGTGCAGCCACGTCTCGGTCCCTGAGTCAACAGATGGGGACGTTTGTAAGACAACAACCATCTGCACGAACAGTTCGATGACGTTTGCAGCAGCACGGACTATCAGCTAGGAGACCATGGCTGCGGTTACACTTGACGCTGCATCACAGGCAGGAGTGCCTGCGATGGTGTACTCAACGATGAACGTGGGTGCACGAATGGCAAAACGTCATTTTTTCGGATGAATCCAGGTTCTGTTTACAGCATCATGATGGTCGCATCCGTGTTTGGCGACATCGCGGTGAATGCACATTGGAAGCGTGTATTCGTCTTCTCCACACTGGCGTATAACCCGGTGTGATGGTATGGGGTGCCATTGGTTACAAGTCTCGGTCACCTCTTGTTCGCATTGACGGCACTTTGAACAGTGGACGTTACATTTCAGATGTGTTGCGACCTGTGGCTCTACCCTTCATTCCATCCCTGCTAAACCCTACATTTCAACAGGATAATGCACGACCGCATGTTGCTGGTCCTGTATGGGCCTTTCTGGATACAGAAAATGTTAGACTGCTGCCCTGGCCATCACATTCTCCAGATCTCTCACGAATTGAAAATGTCTGGTCAATGGTGGCCGAGCAACTGGCTCGTCACAATACGCCAGTCACTACTCTTGGTCAACTGTGGTATCGTGTTGAAGGTGCATGGGCAGCTGTACTTGTACACGCCATCCAAGCTCTGTTTGAGTCAATGCCCAAGCGTATGAAGGACGCTATTACGGCCAGAGATGGTTGTTCTGGGTACTGATTTATCAGGATCGATACACCCAAATTGCATGAAAATGTAGTCACATGTCAGTCCTAGTATAATATGTTTGTCCAGTGCATACCCGTTTATCATCTGCATTTCTTCTTGGTGTAGCAATTTTAATGGCCAGTAGTGTCTATGCTCAAACCTTCGTTAACAGACTGCAGTGAAGTACCGTGTCAAATGATTTCCAGAAAATCTGGAAATAGGGAATCTGACTGTTATCCTTCAACCATAGTTCGCAGTATATCACGTGAGAAAAGGGCGAGCTGTTTCACACAAGCAGTGCTGATTCGTGGACATAAGCTTCTCGGACTCAAGAAAATTTATTGTATTCGAACTGACAATACGTTTAAGGGTTCTGCAGTAAACTGATATTACGGATATTGATCCGTAATTTTGTGGTCCCGTTCTTTTCCCCTTATTATATACAAGAGTGACGTGCGCTTTTTTCCAGTCGCTTGGGACTTAAGGCTGGGCGAGATATTCGCGATAAGGTAAGGTACATCTACATGACTACTCTACAATTCACATTTAAGTGCTTGGCAGAGGGTTCATCGAACCACAATCATACTATCTCTCTACTATTCCACTCCCGAACAGCGAGCGGGAAAAACGAACACCTAAACCTTTCTGTTCGAGCTCTGATTTCTCTTATTTTATTTTGATGATCATTCCTACCTATGTAGGTTGGGCTCAACAAAATATTTTCGCATTCGGAAGAGAAAGTTGGTGACTGAAATTTCGTAAGAAGGTCTCGCCGCGACGAAAAACGTCTATGCTGTAATGACTTCCATCCCAACTCGCTTACCATATCTGCCACACTCTCTCCCCTATAACGCGATAATACAAAACGAGCTGCCCTTTTTTGCACCCTTTCGATGTCCTCCGTCAATCCCACCTGGTAAGGATCCCACACCGCGCAGCAATATTCTAACAGAGGACGAACGAGTGTAGTGTAAGCTGTCTCTTTAGTGGACTTGTTGCATCTGCTAAGTGTCCTGCCAATGAAACGCAACCTTTGGCTCGCCTTCCCGACAATATTATCTATGTGGTCCTTCCAACTGAAGTTGTTCGTAATTTTAACACCCAGGTACTTAGTTGAATTGACAGCCTTGAGAATTGTACTATTTATCGAGTAATCGAATTCCAACGGATTTCTTTTGGAACTCATGTGGATCATGTCACACTTTTCGTTATTTAGCGTCAACTGCCACCTGACACACCATACAGCAATCTTTTCTAAATCGCTTTGCAGCTGATACTGGTCTTCGGATGACCTTACTAGACGGTAAATTACAGCATCATCTGCGAACAGTCTAAGAGAACTGCTCAGATTGTCACCCAGGTCATTTATATAGATCAGGAACAGTAGAGGTCCCAGGACGCTTCCCTGGGGAACACCTGATATCACTTCAGTTTTACTCGATGATTTGCCGTCTATTACTACGAACTGCGACCTTCCTGACAGGAAATCACGAATCCAGTCGCACAACTGAGACGATACCCCATAGCTCCGCAGCTTGATTAGAAGTCGCTTGTGAGGAACGGTGTCAAAAGCTTTCCGGAAATCTAGAAATACGGAATCAACTTGAGATCCCCTGTCGATAGCGGCCATTACTTCGTGCGAATAAAGAGCTAGCTGCGTTGCACAAGAGCGATGTTTTCTGAAGCCATGCTGATTACGTGTCAATAGATCGTTCCCTTCGAGGTGGTTTATAATGTTTGAATACAGTATATGCTCCAAAACCCTACTGCAAACCGACGTCAATGATATAGGTCTGTAGTTAAATGGATTACTCCTACTACCCTTCTTGAACACTGGTGCGACCTGCGCAATTTTCCAATCTGTAGGTACAGATCTATCGGTGAGCGAGCGGTTGTATATGAGTGCTAAGTAGGGAGCTATAGTATCAGCGTAATCTGAAAGGAACCTAATCGGTATACAATCTGGACCTGAAGACTTGCCCGTATTAAGCGATTTGAGTTGCTTCGCAACCCCTAAGGTATCTACTTCTAAGAAACTCATGCTAGCAGAGTGAAGGAATTTCGGAAAACTGCGTTCAATAACTCCGCTTTAGCGGCACAGTCGTCGATAACAGTACCATCGGCACATTGTCGTAGAGTATTTGTAAAACCGAACTGGGATTCCATCTGGATACGGTGACTTAATTGCTTTCAGTTGTTTCTCGACGCCCGGGATGCTTATTACTATGTCGTCCTTGCAGTAGTCTGTACGATGGTCAAATGACGCTATGTCTGTACGATTCTCCTGCGTAATCGATTTCTTGAACGCGAAATTTAAAACTTTGGCTTTCGTTTTCCTATCTTCATCTGCCGCACCTGACTAATTAAAAAAGAACGGGATGGAATCCTTAGACCCGCTTCACGATTTTGCATAGGATTAGAATTTTCGCGGGTTCTCTGCCAGATCTTTTCCTTAGATATGACGGTGGTAGTTGATGTATGCTTCGTTCATAGATTTTTTACAGAACACTAATCTCCACTAACCTTTGCTTGTCGTCATTTGTGCATTCTCTTTTGAAGCGATAGTGTAACAACTTCTGCTTCCTCAGCATTTTCCGAATTTCTTTATTAAACCATGGTGGGTCTTTTCCATGTTTAACCCACTTACTATGCACATAACTCTCTGGACCACGTTCTAGAATCTGCTTAAACTTTGCCCATAATTCCTCTACTCCCATCTTACTGGAGGTATGTAGCGTCAATTCATTGTCTAAATGAAATGCTAATAACTGTATATCTGCTCTTTTTAGCAGAAAAACTCTTCTAGCCTTCTTTACTAGATTGTTAACTTTCATAACCATATTTGCTATAATGACATGATCGATAATCCCC
The DNA here is from genome assembly GCF_023897955.1 of Schistocerca gregaria. Taxonomy (NCBI): domain Eukaryota; kingdom Metazoa; phylum Arthropoda; class Insecta; order Orthoptera; family Acrididae; genus Schistocerca; species Schistocerca gregaria. The sequence continues at coordinate 1,003,904,082 of NC_064920.1, forward strand.
GTTTCTACACTTACGTTGTCGATAAGGCCTGTTTGTAGCTACAAGGTCTAAGATATTTCCATTGCGTTTGGGCTACCGAACTAGCTGCTCAAGACAGTTTTCAGAAAACGCATTCAAAAATATTTCGCTCAACTGTCTCTCTGTACCCCCCACATTGAATCCGTAGACATTCCATGTATACTCAGAAAGTTCAAGTCGTCTCCAACTAATATTGCATGATCTGGGTATTTATGCGCTACTGACCACAGTCTGTCTTTGAATGACTGTCGAAGTGTCACAGTGGAATCGGGTGGCCGGTAAATACGTCAAACAATTAACCAAAACCAGTCTCAGAACTTGTTGGTGCCAACGTCATACCAGGCTGTTCACCCGAGATTTATTTCGTCAACTTGGTTTCAGCTACCTCTGTTGCACGTGACCAGATATTTTCGCTTTCATACCCAACTTCGATCTCAATAGAGACAATATTTTTGTCAGCTGCAATGAAAACTCCCTCTCCTGTGGTCTCTAATCTGTCTTTCCGATTAACATTCCACGACTCGCTAAATATTCCAGAGCTTTCCACTTTGTGTTTCACCCAGCTCTTGGTCCCAAGAATAATTTGAGCTTGACAACTTTCTTGGAGGGTGTTAAATTCGAGAACTTTGTTACGAATACTCTGACAATTTACTGACAAAATTTTGACGGCCAAAGTGCCTTTACTCTGAAAGCAGTATGACTTCCGTTGACTGGCGGCTGTTCATCAGAATACCTCAAATTATCACCTAGCCTAAAAAATCCTCACGTGCTATCCATTAGTATTCTGCCACCCAGGTAGCTGCTTCCTTTGTGTAGTGCACCTCTGACCTACAAATCCCCTCCCGACAACGCAGTTCTAGAAATCTGCAGCCAAGACCGTCTCTGAGTCAACGAAGCCTTTGGGTAAGACCGTCCACTTGGCTGCAAACCAAAACCAGTCTCAGAACTTGTTGGTGCCAAAGTGAGCCACAAATTGCAGACGACAGCGCCCTTCACGCTTGATTGCCGCAAGCAGGACCACCTCCACACATCCCAGGCAGACATACCAACTGCACATTGGCTTTCTTTTCAAACCTGAACCCTATTTGTGTAAGGAGCTGCATAACGTGCCTGACATTGGAGCTCCTGATGATTACTAAGCCCCTCCTCCCATGTGCCTGCTCGTACCTGTTGAAGCAGTGACCATATGCCCAATCACATGACGAGTGAGTGAGGCCAGACAGCCAGTCTCCACACTCAAGTGATGTGAAAGGTTACCACCTGCCACTCACCCTGTTGTGAGAGCAGATCCATCATGCTGGATACACTAGAAGGTACCTCAGCAGCAGAGTCAGTGGGCGAAACAAGCGACACCTGAGGTGTCCCGTGCAATGTACCAGAGTCTCCGCCACTGTTACATCCTGAGACAGCAGCCTGAGGACGACTGATGTAGCCAAAACAGCATTCAACTGTTCACGAATTGCGGCCAGCTTCTCCTATGTCTGCACGCAGCATGCACGCATCCTATCAATCCTAGCAAGTCTAACTGAAGAAGTAAACTATAAAAGCAGACAGAATCATAAACATGCAACTTGCTATCTTACTGATGTCTCACCAATGGACACTGATGCGTTAGTGAGCTATGAAGCGGGCTTTTCAGAGGGAATGAAAACTGCGCTGCAGACTGAATGAATTTACACTTACAATGTGGGATTAAACATCTTAAACAGAAAAACAAGCACAAAATTTAAGAAATCTGCTACAAATAAAACACAGGAGAAGATAAACATTTAACTTGATGCTCTGTAGATGTGTATCAGCGGAGAGGAGGAGCCTCAAAGTCTCCATATTTTATATGTTTGAAGAGGCAATACTAGATTCAGGTATGACTTTATATGATGTATATTATACATTATGGATGGCCACAGAAAGATTATGCCACTGCTGCCTGTATGTAAGACAGGCACAATATGAGTTTGTTAGTCAACAAAATGGTGTAAGTATGTGATAATTACAACAGTGTGTTTATGTTTGTATTCCCCCCTGTCTCAAAGTGCATAAGAGTTACACCTGTCAAGTCTGTAGAGGCTGAGTTTACTGAAGGAATTTCTATGTATGTAGTGCCGGCTATTGGACTGAATGCAGTGAAAGCCAATTTTAAGGCTTAAGGAAGGCAACTTTTTCAAAATTCGGTGTTGTAACTATTCAATGAAATTTGTGTGTGCATAAAAATCAATAAAACGCAATGTATATGATTTCTTGTTATTTCACACTCCATGTCCTACCTAACTGCTTACAAAAGATGTATGTAGCTTCTTACTGGTAGTCATGTGCCACTTCTGCTCCTGCTGTCACCAACACTACTGTCACCTCTGCCGACTCCGACGCTGCCCTTCCTGCTGCTGCTGCGTCTGATATCGTAGAACATGTGGATGAGTGTCTGATACGGATGTAAATCGAGAGAGAGAGCCTCAGGCTCACAACTTATTGGAGAGCCCAACAAGCAACCACGACCCAGGGGCACATAGTTACATAATGGACCAATACAAGCTGCATCCTTCTCATTAAAGTATGCAATAAGAGTTTGTGAAAAGATGTAGACACTGTGGTCTTCTGGGTAGCGTCTTTGATTCCTAAACATTAACACGTGCTTCCCAAGCCGCAGTGTCTACTTATATTATTAAAAAAATACATTGAGTAGGAAAATATTATTCATTTTTCTTTTTACAAGCAACAGAAAATGGCTCTGAGCACTATGGGACGTAACATCTACGATCATCAGTATTCTAGAACTTAGAACTACTTAAACCTAACTAACCTAAGGACATCACACAACACCCAGTCATCACAAGGCAGTGAAAATCCCTGACCCCGCCGGGAATAGAACCCGGGAACCCAGGCGCGGGAAGCGAGAACGCTACCGCACGACCACGAGATGCGGACTTTACAAGCAACAAATTTTACTTTAATAGAAGGACGTCTATCAGTCTAGCATTCTGCATTCGTGTCATTATGGTTATAGCAAGGCTCATACACCGAAGAAGCACATCATTTTTTAACACTTGAGAGAGTAAGCTAAATCTGTATGAAGTATTACACTGCAAAGTTATAAGCAGTGTAGAGAAAAATAATAGCTTACAGCCCTCAAACTGCGATGCAGTATAGCATTCTGGTTATTGATAAAACGAGGAAATTAAATGACGGCTGATATAGACAAAACCTCAAGCAGATTCTGCATAAAAAGCAATGTACCAATACGTAAATGTGGATAAATTCGCATGTACGCAATGTTTTCACTCTACTGCCAGACATATGTTCATACATTGACTGAAAAATTGAGACAATAAATGTGAGATTACCGTAATTCGATAGTGGTGTCAAAGCAGTAGCTGCAAAAGTTGAATCTCAGCTGAGTAACAAAATACAGCGAAGTGAGCATACAATCAATAGAAGGTTACTGGAACTGGATAACATTGTCAAGGCAGCAGCTATCAAAGGTGACTCTCACGTGCGGCAGTTGAACGACAGCTTGCATTCAGATACTGAGGAGACAAACTCATTGATCAGTGAGGCTCTTACGGTACCTGTAGACATCCAAAAAAGTTAGAAGAGATAAAAAAAATCGAATCTTGTAAATACTGTGGAAAGAATAGCTCGGGAAGAAGGCAATGGAAGCCTTGTGAAGTTAGTCAGTGTAAAAAGTGGAAAGGCTGACGAGATTGAGAAAAATGTGTATTTTATGTTCTACCTCAAAGGGTTATCAGTATGTGACGGCCAGTTTACAGTTATAAAGATATGTTATTCATAGTCCCACGAAAGCAGCCAGATTTTGTAAGTTCGATCCGAATATTCTTTACGATCTAAACAAGCACTGACCTACAACTTCAAGTGAATTAAACATTCGGTCGATTCAGTGGTCTTCCTTTACAGAAGTATTCAGTATACTACTCCGTCACGAATGCAAAACATGCCATGCAGATTTTCTAAGTTCAACCAGAATATTTCACAAGCGTTTATCATTCGCATGGAAGCACATACAATTACGTTCACTAAAATGCTTCCCACTCAAGTCGCTTTCTGTGAGCGATAATCGAATCGAATTTACACCTCTAAATCTTAATTTTACACACTGTTTGCGAAGAGTGATACGACATGATGTGTTCGGTACAATGGTTCGGATGCGACTCTCCTAGGCAGTGACTTCTTTCTTATAGATAGCGCCCCTCCATCCACGTGGGAAGCTCTCAATACTGATTGGCTGTTGATCTGAATGACCAACCAGAATATGCTTTCTAGATGATTCTCGAGGCAAAATCCATATCCTTTCACAATTTAGAAAGTGATTTTGCATAAGCAAAACTTCAATGTATTACATTAGATTTAATTATAAACGAAATTAAGTATGAAATAATTACTAAATTAAATATCAAAGTTATTCCATTCCCAACTTTTTCTGGCTGGCTTTTACAAAGCATTCTCACCCAGACATATGTCACATAATTTGTGGTTCTTCCGAGGAATTTTTCTCACGGTTTGTATTTCACAAAGATCTTCACAAAATAAAACAGTTCGAATGTTCATATGTCCCTCATTCATTCTCTCAATCACTCCCACGCACTCACATAACTAAATATTAATTTTAAAAGTTTCCAATATTACGTCAAATAAAAATTACAAATGTTATGGAATGAAAGATTCTGGTTAATTGATTTTTAGGAGCTGAACTTTTGATAATAGATCGAAATGATTTTGAAGGTTAATATTTTGCCGTTACTAGATCAGTTTCGAAATACCAGCATGTTTTTTTGTGATTTTAGGTAAAATATTCTATTTTCGAAATTATGATAAATAACGAAATGAAATTTGGATGGTATAATTTCAGCAATAACAAAACGCAATGTGTAAAGTATAGTCAAAATCGGAGAATAACAGATGCAGTTTATTTAGGTTCATAGGGAGTATACTTATTCATAGCGTCCCACAGGCGGGTTGAGTCACTGCCACAGGCGGCATCTGACATACGGATGCGTCAGCTGCAGCTGCGTTGCAACTAAAGATAAAAACGTATGAATCTCCTGCAACTACTGGACCGGAGGCGCTCATGGCTCCATTCTTTAATGCAGCTATGATAACACGAAATAACTTACTATGTTACAACTTGAACTGCGTATTCCTAGATACAGCTTCTGTTGATCTAGAACGAAACTAAATAGCGTCTGGATCATGGTGATTAAAAGATTAATCTACTTGATGAAACCTGCTACAAATAAAAGTTTATCCGAACATCACACTGTATTTCTCATTTTAGCTGATAAAGCCAATCAAATAAGTTGTAGAGGGCCGGAGGGGACATAGGCATAGGAAAATGTATTGCAGTATTCAAAGTCGATAGAGCAATACATACCAAACTTAAAATTAGGTGCTAGAATAAATTTCAAACAAATGACGAATGCAGCTCACCTTACACTAAAAAAAATTAAAAAAGTTACAAGCTGTAATAGCAGCAAAAAGGGTCTTGAAGAAAAAGAAGAAAGGAGTAAGAAGAAGCAGTATTAAAACGCCCACGGTTCTGTCAATACTTAAGGCACCTGGAATTATCCTGTTTGTAATATTCCAGTTTTAGTACGGCTATTGGCAATTGGATCATCAGTGGGAGGAGCTCCTATCATAGAGCAAACAATAAATCGTACTTCAGTCGCTTAGAAGCAATTACAGAAATGTAAAGAGCATATAGGATGATGCAGACTGCCGTTATCAGTAAAGTAATTTAAAGTAATTTAAAGCCATACATGAAAAGAAAAGCTCATTTAAGAAAGGTCCCCTAACTATACTACTGGATAGACCAGCCACCAATACTGACCTGCTTAAATTCGTCAAGAAACTCAAAAACAAAAGATTTCTTAGTGTGTTTATTCAGAACACTTTGCCGAAGATAGTTTGAAAATGCAAGGTATATGGGATTGTAAGTCTATGCGTTCCAGAAGGTTTCTGCAATGCACTGGGTCACCTGTGTTAAAAGAAAATAGAGTCAAGTACTCTACTTTGACTCTTATTGGAATTTACACCCACTGGAAGAATTTCGCTGCTACTTCACTATCACCCATGTGTTCTACAATTTTCATCACTACCAAGACCTCGATTCATACCTTTGTGGTAGTCTTTGTTCTAATGTTTTTCACGACAAACACACAAAAACAAGCAGCATGCACATCACCATCTCAATTGAACATTAGATATGATGTCATACACTCCTGACTTCGAAAGATTGTTCATCTGTACAAAGCACAAATTATTTCCCTCCAATAGAACTAAGTAAGGAGGAATGTAGTATTGCATCGACTGGTCATTGGTTTGGAAATGTATAACAGCTTTCCAAATATCACTGAGGCGAACAATAAACTTCATACAGGAAATGGTAAAGTTGTGGAGATTCCTATTGGCTCTTACGATATTGCCGATTTAAATGCAATTATAAAACGATATGTGAAAGGATTTGACTAACGTGCAAACGTTTAAACATTCAAAACAGAAATAAAAACGACAAAACATACAATAGACTTTAACCAGATAGGCTCATTGGGTTCAATACATGGTTTCTCGACGAGCCACGTTATGACAAATAATGCTGAGAAAAATTACAAGTCCAATAAACTAGTGGATATACTGTCTGTTAGCACAACCTGTGTTAGGTGTAGTATCACAACAAAATCAAACCTCAAGGAAAGATTAATATATACTATTTACGGATATTTCCCTACAGTGGGACAAGGATACAAACTCGTGAGGTGTCGAACGTCTGACTCTATCTAATTGACTTTTGGGGGGAGGGAATCGTGGTACATTTTCATTTGGAACAGCACTATAGGCGTAAAGTATAAAACCAGCACACACATCACCCAATACTCCACTCGGGAATGAAAGGAGAATGTGGTAACACATCAGTATTACGAGTTCCTCAAGTTTGGAGGACTGAAACATGCCAATGACAGCTCCAGATCAATGTAGTGATAAAATTGCTTGGCCTCCCACAAACCATTTGCTTTGGATATGTTCAAAAATAACAACGCGATGAAGGTGGTTTAACAATTCTGGGCACGGTTTTCCTATACTTGGAAGGCACATTTGAGGCAATCAGAAGCAAAGCTATATAAGTTACATTTTGAAGAAAATGAGATAAGTGCACATATATGTTCTAGAACTTAATTCTGTTATGAGGAATACATGTACTACTTCAGCTCTGAGGTTTTGGCTCGAAGGAAATTTAATACAATGCATTGTTTACGTTCGTTGTGTTGCTCCTTGTTCCTGTTCGTGCATTTATTTGCCACAATGAGCCAAGGTGAGTTACTGTTGATTTAATTATGCAAAGTTAGTGTCTTATAGAGTGAACTTATTTAGTAAATAGATTGTGAATATGTAGGAAAATCGGTACAATGATACAAGTTTGCTTTGTGTGTTCATGTCTGATGTTATGATTCGATTTTGGACATCGTGATGCACTGTGTACGTCTGCATATCCAGTGCAGGAAACGCGTACTTCTCCTAAAATAGTGTGGGGTTATACGTAATAAGCATACTTTTCCTAGGAAGTAGTGATAGTTTTATCAGCTTGTGATGTACGCTAAATTGTCATATTACATGGGGTATTGTGTAGTTAAATACCCGATGAAAATGACGCAATGGTGTTTGTTTTATTGTAGATAAGTCAATTTCCGATTTTTAGATCTATCTGCTTCAGGCCATCGGATTGTGATCGCAGTGATAGTGATTATGAATCACTTCTAAAATCAGCACAATCTCAATCTCCAGATATTGTGCATTCTAGAAGTATTTTGTTAGCAGAACCCTCTGTGTCAGAAGAAACCTCATCTTCTGCTAATGGTACTTCACCAAATGATGATAATTCTAATAGAAGCGAAAAAAAAAACGTTTACGAAATCCAGTTAACCATAGGCGTGAGGTCGGAAAACGGCTGCGAAATACTGGGAAACCCTATGTTGTATACAGAGGAATAGAACATCAAGAGAAATGTGTAAGACCATTCAATCAAAAGTGTCGATATCAATGTAACAGCAATGTTTCAGAGAGAAGGCGTGAAGAGCTATTTACTACATATTGGGCTTGTGGATCATGGAATTTACAAAGTGCTTTTCTTGGAGGCTGTGTTAAACTGAAAGAACCAAAGCGAAGAAGGGAAAATGTCACAAAAAGGAAACTTTGTACTGTTATAAAACTTAATGGTGTATGCGTTTGTAAGGAGTTTCTTCTAAAGACATTTGATGTATCAGATGTTCGCTTCAGTAGAGCTGTGTCCAATAAATCCATCAGCAGAGTAGCACCGAAGGACCAGAGGGGGGAAAGTGCACCATCAAACAAAACACCTGCTGCTAAACGACAGATTGTTGAAGAACATATTCAGTCATTTCCCAATTACATCTCACATTACAGCAGGATTCAGAACGCTAACAAAAAATACCTCCCTGAAAGCCTCAATATTTCTATAATGTACCAACTTTACAGAGCTACGAGGGCTGTTTTTTTAATTAAGGGCCGTTCGCGGGTATAGTCCCGTAGCTCGCGCGGATGCCGCAACAAGCCACCGCGCCACTTGCCGGCATCCTTCCCGTTCTCACTGATGCAAGTTGCAGCTCTGTAGCTGACGTGCACGCACATGTGCTACTTTATAATGTTTACTATTATTGAATCGCCCGCCGCGTGTGAGATACGGCCAGTGATACGTTTTTTGACCGCGAAAAGCCAATCAGCTGCAGAAATTCATCGTCAGTTAACAGAAGTTTATGGCTTGAATGCAATGAGTGAAGGTAAAGTGCGTCAATGGGTTAGAGAGTTTAAAAATGGCCGTCAAAACGTCCATGACAAAGAACGCTCAGGCTGGCCCTCTGTGATCACTGATGATTTGGTGGCTGCAGTCGAAACAAAGATTCGTGAGGAGAGAAGATTCATAATTTCCACTCTTTCTTTGGAATTTCCACAAGTTTCAAGATCGGTTTTGTACAAAATTGTGTCTGAAAACCTGAACTTTAAGAAACTGTATTCTCGGTGGGAACCCAGACTCGTCACAGAGGACCACAAACGGAAGAGATTTGCCACTTCAGTGGACTTTTTGATTCGTTACGAGGATGAAGGGGATGACATGTTGAGTCAAATTGTCACTGGAGATGAAACATGGGCATCCCATATCACTCCCGAAAGCAAGCGACAATCGATGGAATGGCGACACACAACCTCACCTGTCAAGGTCAAAGCCAAACAGAAGCTGTCAAAGCGCAAGATTATGGCAACTGTGTTCTGGGAACGGTGCGGTGTTATGCTAGTGGACTTTATGCCACGAGGAATGACAATCACCTCAGATAGATGCCTATTGTGCAACTCGAAAGAAGCTCCGCAGAGCAATTCAAAACAAAAGGCGCGACATGCTGACAAAAGGAGTTTTGCTCCTGCACGATAACGCTAGGCCTCACACCTCTCAAAAGACTCGGGATTTGATTGATTCTTTTGGCTGGGGAGTTTTGGACCATGCACACTACAGCCCCGACCTTGCTCCTGGCGATTTTTACCTTTTCCGGTACCTGAAACACCATCTTGGCGGGCAGCAGTTCAGTGACGACGATGAAGTGAACGCGGCCGTGAACTCTTGGCTGTCGGAGCAGGCGGCCGAATTCTTTGAAGAGGGAATTAAAAACTTACTTGTACGGTATGGCAAGTGCTTAAATAAACAAGGCAACTATGTAGAAAAATAGGTAAAAGTGTGTAGAATCAGAAAATAAAAGTTTTTTAAAAGTATTTGTATCTTTTAAAAAAATTAAAACGGGCCTTACTTAAAAAAACGACCCTCGAATGTGTGTGGAAAGAAGTGAAGGCCCTATGAAGAAATGGACATACCGACATGTTTTCAACACCCGTTTTGATTTGGGTTTTTACCGTCCTAGTACTGATACATGCAATAAATGTGACAAGTATAAGAATTTTTTACGCACCTATGACGCTGATAGTGATGAATCAAAAGAAGTGCAGCAAGAACAGATGCTCCTTCACCGCAAGGCCGAACGTCCACGTCAAGAAAAGAAATCTTACAAGGTAAGAGTATTAAACCAGAATAATGTTGTGGCGATGTGTTTTGATTTTCAGAAAACTTTGCCATGTCCAGGCCTTTTTACCAACGAAGTGTACTATCTTTGTCAATTGTGGACTTATCTTGGCATTCACAACATAGTGTCTGACAACGCCAATATGTATATGTGGGATGAAAGCACTGCTCGTAGAGGTTCACAGGAAATCGATTCTTGTTTGCTGAAATTTGTAAAAGCTTTGGATTATGACGTGAAGCACACCGTAGCTTATTCAGATTGTTGCAGTCAATAAAATTCTTCTGGGTTTGAGGACGCATTGTCATCTGTAAAATTCGACGTTTCGGCGACTGTTGCAAGGCGCCTTCCTCAGGGTGTATTGCTAACTGCTGAATGAGCATTACTTTGGATACTTATACACTATGCAGGAGTGCTGTCATTGGATGTGAGGGTCAGGAGGAAGGGTATTAGGAGTTCATTTTATTGGTCTTTGTATTACGTGCTGTCATTGGCGGAAATGAGCGTTTTCCATTGGAGTTTCCTTTACTGCTTTCCATTGGTGGAAATCGGCGAATAGGATACCGAGCGGCGACTACAGCGTAGCGTTGTTTACCAACTGCCTAGTATCGACTAGGCCGGGTCAGCGGCCTGTGTACCCTTCACCGCTGTGGCCTACCGCGCGCTTGTTGCTCTGGGAGAGCTGTCCTTCCGCAAAGCTGTCACAACTGGCAGCCAAGACGTTGGGAATCGGTATCCGTCTTTTCTATTCATATTGCCGGCTCGCTCGGATATTTCAATAGCCTCTCTAATCTTCCTCTTCAAACTAAACGGCTGTTTCGCCAATACGCGAGCCTCTCGAAATTTTGTCTTCATCCTGCACTGTTCCTGATGTTCTGCCACCGCTGATTTGTTGTATTGTTTGAGGAGGATATATCTCTCGTGTTCAGTTAACCTTGTGCTTATTGGAGGCCCAGTCTCACCTACATACACCAGTCCACATACTCACCCGATTTCATAAACACCAACGGCATGAAACTTGTCAATTGTATATTTTGTCGAGCCCAGAATGTCTTTTATTTTGTTGTTGCTACGAAAAATCGGCTTAATGCCTGCCAAACGGAGAATTTTGCCCCGACGTTTAGTAACCCCTCGTACATAAAGTAGCACGACGGTGTTCTGTGCTTCGTTCTGCATTTCCCTGTTGCCCTCCTCCTTCGGCGCCATGGTTTTGTGTGTCATCCTCAAGTCGTAGCCATTAGCTCCAAAAATGGACCTGAGGTTCTGTAGTTCTGCTTGCAGGTTGTGTTCATCAGTGATCCTGTAGGCTCTCTTAGTTAAAGTTTTCAGGGCCGAATTCTTTTGCGTAGGATGGTGGTGGGAGTATGCATGTAGGTACCTGTCCGTGTTGGTATGTTTCCCAAAAACTCTGTGTCCAAGTTTCCCCTCAGGCTTAGATAAACTTCCACGTCGAGAAAAGGCAATACCCCGTTCCTTTCTATCTCCATCGTAAAGTGAATTTTACTCTGCTGCGGCTGATATGTTCGTGAAAGTTCTGAAGCTCTTCTCCGTGTGGCCAGATAACAAAGGTGCCATCTTAGCCAGCATTCTGGGCGTAATGTTGTGCTGTTTCTCCGAACGCTTGCATAAAAATGTCTGCTGCGGCCGGCGAAAGAGGGGAACCCATAGCTACACCGTCCGTCTGCTCATAAAAATCCCCTTTCCACCTGAAATAGGAGGTCGTCAAACAGTGGCGCACTAGCTCGCAGATATGGGATGTTTACGAGTGTGGAAATCTCGGGTACAGACGTATGACACAAGTCACACCCAATCACCCGACCACGTTAGAAGTCCGTGAGTTCTGCGGAGCGCTCCATTCTGCTCTCTCACGATGTCTAATGACTACAGAGGTCGCTGATATGGAGTACCTGGCAGAAGGTGGCAGCACAATAACCTAATATGAAAAAGTGTGTTTTTGGGGATGTCTGGATACTTTTCATCACATAGTGTAACTTAATTCTGCTCTCAGGCGAATTGTGATTTGTATCTAGCACTTGGCCTGCCAGTGCTCTGAACTTGTATGGACTACTGGAACTGTGTTCACAAGAAAATATTTAGAACTTCGTGCTTGTTCTTATTTGTGTGTGGAATTATAACTGGAGTAGCGATGAAGACAATTTCGCGTGTGTTTCTTGCAGATTTGACGATGATGATCAGTCCGTCTTTGGAGGTAGTGTGTCAAAGTTGGCTGCTGCAGCAGTTGGATTGGTATTGCAACAGCAGAAACACACAGCTATGGTGGACAGGGTGTTACTCAGAGTATTGGCACAGCCACGGCAACTGCCAGCACATCTGCCACTCTTCCCTGCCTATGGTGAGTCTGTAGAGGACTGGGAGGCGTTCGACGAGCGCTTATGATACCATTTCACTAAGTTTAAGGTAAAGGACGTTGATACCATTGAAGCCCTTTTTCTTTCGTGGATTTCGCTTCCCATGTATCACTTGTTAGGAAAGTTGACACTACTTCAGGAACCCCTCTTCCTTTTCGTTTGGTGAAATTTATCGCCTGTTGTCTTATCATCGCCGGCATATCTATGTTATTTCCTCGAGAGTGGAGTTTTATTAGTGCAGGAAACAACCTCATCAGTTGTATCGTGCTTGGTCTGTGGAAGTTCTTCTCACTGTTGCACTTGTTACGTGGGCCAAAGTGGGCAGACGATCCGATGCCATATTTCGTGAGTGTGGGGCACTGGAAAGAAGGGATATGGCTGATAACCCTAATTCCCCCCCCCCCCTCCCACCCCCCACCGACTGTCGCGACTTCTTGCTCACTCAACAAGTGGCAATGAGGCACACTCAGTTTTAGGAGACTTTTGAAAACCGGCTTCTGAGCAGGAGACATGGTGAAAACCCAGGAGAGACACATTAAACCTAGCGGTTCCATCCTATTCAGTAACGTTTTGACAGTATATTAAACCATTACGAGCGGTTTAACCAAAACTCTAGGCCACCTTTACAGCATTTATAGAATGAATATCTTGCAATATTTTTCTAACATTACTGTATGTCATTTATGTCGCTTGAAATTAGTTTTTAAATGTGTTACAAACACTTTACTCTATACCACATTCATTGTGCTGCTAAGACACCTCGAGGCGTGGCGCCTTATATAGCTCCTGTCTAGAGCCTGTGTATCGGGAGAATTACTCATGTGTGCACAGTGACAGATGGTATGAAGCGGAACCAGTCGAGTATGTAGTTCTAATTTTCATCTGCCTGAGGACAGTAGTGCACAGAGTCAGTCAAGAAACGGGTCAGGAGAATGTTTTTGTGGATTGTTCTGTTTATTCCTTGAAGGATTTTTTGTTTATTTATGTTTGTATAGTTTATATATGCTTTTAGTAGTGTGAATGATACGTGAATGTGGCCTAAAGTAACTATGTAGTTCATTATTCTACTGATAAACGCTGTACGATCTAGCACGAGAATTTTTAAGACACAGTGAATGCAGACGACGGGGAATTTTGTATCATAATACAGTATGTTAAGTAGGTTTATGGCAAAAGGAAAGCTAATTCGAGTGCAAATAAAAGTAGTTTTTAACGTAAAGTATAAACAAAATATCGGAATGTTAAATATTTATTACGGGAAAAAGTACAGTTCGAAAGTGTGTTATTTGTTGATTGGTTAGTAATGAAAAAGTGGACTAACGCGGGAGAACAATGTTTTCTATTGGCCTTGAAGAAAAGTGACCAATCAGAACGGAGTATTCTTCGCACATCTTTTCTCTTGGAGATACAGAATGCTTACGGCTGTCTAAGGGATCGGACCCCAGTCTTTCAATGGTATAGTTTTGCGTAGTATCAGCTGGGAAGGAAGTTATAATTTGTCAGTTTTAGTTCTGATACATGTTTCAAAAGTGTGTTAAAGTGAAGGCATATTTATTCCGGTGTGTTTCTTAGAAAGTAAGGATTTTTTTAAATAATTTTGTGTATGAGAAAAGATAATAGTTCCGCGTGGCATATTGGGCACATCGGTGGCTAAAAACTTGAGTGCATTAGACACTGATAAACTTAATACTAGGACGAGCAATTTCATTTAAGAACAATCTGTGCTTAGTAGCTGTTCAAATTTCGGGAAACATGTTACCATAAACTTGCTTACGTGAATGAAAGGGTTTGTGCATGACTGTGTTAGGATTACCACGGGCTTGGCAGTGAACGTGTAATTCTCAATTTCAGAAAATGCCGAAGGTTTGCCAGTATTTTCACCTTTCATTCAAAATTAAGACCTTTTCCAGATTCTTAGAATAGTTACGTTGTGTGCAGCCTGATGCGAGTTGCAGTACGGTAGGTTTCTGCTCGGCTTTCCTACCGGCGACCTCCTTCAACGAGTTCACAGGTAGGTGCAAGTAAAAAGGACGAAAGGAGACGCACCGCCGCAACCTGTATCAAATTTTCATCGCATAGCAATTCCATATATTTACGGTAGCGATTGTGACTACGGAATTAAGATAAGAATGGTAAATTATAACACCAACTTTTTAATCCTGGTTCCATGCTTTATGAAAACAAAGTTTAATATTCCGATGTGCTTCATGATAATTAATGATTTTGAATTAATAACCTCCAGAAAAACTGTGCTTCCTTATAACTGCTGTTTGAGTTCGCTGTACTTTTACGTATACATAAAATATTTATGTTAACTCGTTCTTTTACGCATGGGCCATAAAAATAGAAGGCACTGGCTGTCCATTATGATGTAATGTAACTCTTGTCATAATGACTTTTTTCAGCTTTGTATGTCTCCGGACGAAACCGTATGTTATTATAATCATTAACTGAATTCCTTGTATTTTTATTTTCATGCATATAAGATTTTTTTAACTTAATCCATTGTCTTACATATCGGCAATAACAGTAAAGGACATTGGCTATTCAGTATGACGTAATGTAACACTTAGGACAATGATTTTTCGGATTGTCAGCCTCCAGACAAAATTGTGTTTTATTGTAATTGTTATTTGAATTCCCTTTAGTTTTAAGTATAATTTTTTTTAGCTTAACCCTTTGTTTTACATATGAGTAATAAGTAGAGGGCATTGGCTATCTAGTATGATGTAAATCGACATTAGCTGTATGGATTTGTCTCAGTTGGGCTAATGCTTGCACATGCCTGAGTTAGAGTGAAACGTGTGTCGTTATAATTACGTTCAGTCTACATGACTACTTACAACGGTATGTAATTGTAGAATTATATTTGTGAACTCTGTGATATGGCGTTTGATCAGTATCTTGTTTCTGTCTCTGATTAATGTATTATTTGTATTTACAGCATTGCTGATAGTTGCATTATCAGTTGAAACCTAGAGCTGTAGTCAATCACAAGGGCAGATGATATTACGACTGAGGCTGACCTTATTTCCGTCCTCGTTTCAGACTTTGTTCACAGCACGACATCCACCACATTGGGGGACCACGTTATACTTGCAGTCCAACTGGGAGGCCGAACGCCTCGTTCAGAACTTCAAGATGCAGATGAAAAAGTACATTGGGGTGCTCTGGCAGAAGAGGTGCTCACAAGTTTTCTAAGTGCTTAGAGGTCAACTCCTATTTGTGAGAAGATCATAGTGGAGCTGTTGCACAGTGGTGCGCCTTCTGCTGCTGGCCCGCCACCCACTTCGTGCAACTCACTACACAGCAGTGTTTCATGTCTGAGTTCTCGCTTTTGACTGCTGTGAGCTGTGGGTTCCGGCAACTGTCCATGGTGAGCGAGGTTAGTACATCTTCATGTTGCATACAAGTGACAGGTTGTTAGTCCACCATTACAACAAATTATGCTTTCAGGTTAGGGACCACTCTCCACCACCTGCACGCACATCTTCTGAGCCGACCCACCTGTCAGGATGTTATTTCCAGCCTCTCCACTGACTATTGGGTCACTTCCTCTTTCCTTGGTCCAGCCTCCTCCGCTGTGCTTTCCCTTGTTCTCAGCTCCCTCATCTGCCGTCTGTTCCAGCGACGTGCTTGATTATCAGGGGCTGGTGGCAGATGAGGTCCTTCAGTGGGCAGAGCTGCCGGGTAGACATGGGAACTACCCCAACACTTCCCCACTCCCACCCATGAGAACCCAGATATCCACATGCTTTCTGTGCTGGCGTCAGCACGGCCAGCGGTTGGCGTCTCACTGCAGGGTGTCTACCCACAGCAGAGACGTCATAACAGGGGCCGTTTTTGGCCCTACAGTTCAGTAACTGTAAACAGAGAACTTCTCTCTTGGCTGAGGGTGGCCCTCTCCAATGTCCAGAAGACCATGGACGTCGCCCCCAGTACAGGGAGGAGCACTGTAACCCACCGTTTTACCACTCGTCTGGTGCCGGCCCCACCGCCGTGGCTGCCATAACATTTCGTGAGATGCCTGCATAAGCAGTTGTTATTCAGCTTGCCTGCGCGGGCGCCAGGCAAACATCAGAAGGCCACACATCGCCTTGGGTCCCACGTCCGTCACTGACAGCCAGCACCGCCTCGAAACAACGATCGACAAACTTAACTTCATGTAACCCTGGAGGTGTGCGGCCTCTCTCATTTCGCTACTGTATTTGCTCGTAGTAACTTGACTCCATTCTTGGGACAAATTGTGATTTGTGTCTTGGACTTGTCTTGGCTTGTACTCTGTATTTGTGCGGGCTATCGAAATGTGTTCACTTTAAAACGTTTAGAGCGTTGTAAGTGTTCTTATTCGTGAGCAGAATTTCAACACATGGCTAGCGTTTTGTATGAGGAATCTTACAACGTATGCATGCTTAGCTTCCTTTTATTTATATTATTCAGGAGCATCTTCCATTACAGATTTCGTTGTGGATGTATAACTAAAATTTTTATCTATCGACTGAGGCAGTTTCTCAATCAATGCTCAAAAATGGTGTTGCTAGATTGAGCTTCTGTGCAGTGTGGAAATTGACTGTCTCTGGCTTTTTTCGTAAGCTTATGAGTTCTGAACCACTGTTTTCAATTTTTGTTACAACTCTGGCTGTTTTCTGTATGCTGTGTGCATCACAGTATTTGTATTTTCTGCGAAAGTAATATGATCCCATTAGTTATTTTTTCTGCTAGGTCATTAACATCAAGAATGAAGAGAATCTGCCAAAGAACTAACCCCAGATAGACTCCATAGCTAATTTCTTGTACATTACTCTAAAAACTAGAAATTTTGAGTGTGTCTACATCTTTGTGTTTTATTTAAATGATTTGCTGACGATCTCGAAGGTAAGACCAAATTCACGTACTAGACAGGCCTCGAATTCCGCAACTGTTTAGCTTCTGCAACAGAATATCATGATCAACTACATCAAAAGCTTTGTTAAGGTCAAGGAATACACCAGAAACATTTTGTTTATTATTTATGGCAATCAATACTTAATTTGCGAAGGCGAAAATGGTTTATTGGGTTGACTTACCAACTGTGAATCCAAATTGCTGTTTCTTTACTTAAAAAGATGTTAGTCTTCTAGGAAGCAGTATCTCAAGAATTTTATAAAAACTTAAAAAAGCTGATACAGGTTCGATAAGAATAACAAGCACACTATTTCTGTCCTGGACGAAATATGTCTAAATCAAAGCTGGACCCCAAAATAAGTAAGAAAGGATTTCAGTTATCATGTAGCCCAAGTTGTTACTTCTTCAGAACTACGAGAAAATTGTAACAGAAAGAAGGTTTATGCACACTACATAGGGACATTCATTTCCTTATTATCTGTATGAAGTTTGGAATACCTCTGTCAGATAGATGACACCAATGACAAGAGTAAACTCTTCCAGCATGTTCAAAAGTTGTTATTAAACTACCTTCTCTCTTAAAACACTCGTAATAACAAGCCCAGAAGCAAAGACACGTTTAACAACAGGTACTTGTATCAAAAACTCAGTTACACTCAGCGATGCATTCAGATGCACAGGAGAGTTATATATGAAGCAAACATAAATGGTAAAGTTTACATCAACAATCAGCAAATAAGAGCTTATCATTTTGCAGCGTATTTAAGAAGGTAGCAAAGAAAGTTCCCGTCAAAGATATCACAGAAAAATGTGATAACATGAGAATTACTGATCCTCATCATAAAGCACATCTTTGCAAGCAGTTCTATGCACATGTCATAAACAGTTTACCAGTCAGTTATAAAAGAGGCAACCCCAAGAATCAGTAAAACAAATACATTTTTCCCTCCTCTATCTATGAATATGGAACATCTTCATATGAAATCGTTCATCCTGTAATAAGTTTTAAAAAATGTATTCAGGAATTGATTTGAGTTCCAGAGTTCATGATAAAGCAATGCGTTACAAACATTGAGTACCCTTTGCAGCTATAGGAAACTCATTATTTTAAAAAGAAACTGCTCTTGAAATAGTGAATAAGAATGAAACTGCTACTATACTTTTTTTAAAGATTTAAGCAACGATCTTGACATTTTGGACCATATAACAGAGTTGTAGAAGCTCCAAGTGTATGCCATTACATTACAGGCACTGCTTGAAAATGGTGCATCCCTTGCTAGACAAATAGGAAACCAAAAACAGAAATAAAACATGAACAAAAAATTACTAGGATATATTTTTTAGACGAATAAAATACAAACGAAATGACTTCCACAAGGATTCATTCCTAAACTAGTTATTTCCTCCTACGTGTAAATGACATAGAACAGAACACAGTGTCACAAACAAATAATTTGTTTACAGCTGACACAGGCTTCTTTCTTAGAGCAAATACACCAAACTGACTATACACTGCTGTAGATAGAGCGGCAGTCTAACTGGATTTTTTTTTTTTTTTTTGAGTCATTAGTCTTCTGACTTGTTTGACGTGTCTTGCCAGAGCTCCTCTCCTGCGCCAACCTTTCCATCTGGGTTAGCACTTGAAACTTATATCCTCAATTATGTGCTGGATGTATTACAACCCAGCTCCCTCTAGAACCATGGAAGGTTTTTCCTGACGTCTTAACAAATGTCACTTCATCCTGTTTCTTCATTGTGTCAGTGTTTTCCATATATTCCTCCCCTCGCTGATTCTACAGAGAACCTCCTCATTCCTTACCTCAACAATCTACCTAAATTTCAACATTCTTCTGTGACACCTATACTGCGCCAGTCTAGATGCGCGCTGCCCATACTTATATGCTTAAGCGAACTCAGGTAAGCCCTGTTTATGTGAATAATTTTTATTATCGGTTGATGTTAAAAATGTATACTAAAATGTGTTTCTTTATTGTTTGTTACATGTATTCGAGGAAGTTCCTGGCAAGATGTTCCAGTGATGTTCCTCTCTCTTCCCCCCCCCCCCCCCTTCCCCTCCCCCCGCCCTCACCGGAATCAGCGCCTGGCGGAGCGGGGCACTTCATCTGATACAGCCGGCGGCTGTTATCAGCGAGAACGTCGCTCCATCATTGTTAGAATTCTTTAAATTTATTGTTAAGGAATTGTATCACATTAAATGTTGTAAAATTTATAGACTTCAAGTTGGACTTCCGAACTATACAGATATTCACATTTATGAGTTTATGTTGTATTGTGAAAAATAAAACACTCAAGTCTTCTTTAAAATTCTGTTGTTGTCTAAGTCCTTATGCGACAAAGGTAATAAAGATATGTTTTCCTGAACATTAACTTTGCTGTAGTGTCTGCAATAACTTCAAGCTGAAAAGCAGTATTGATATCTATAGTGGAAACAGGGCCTAATGAAACTGCTTAAGACATTTCTCATAATTAAACTCTGTTTTCTGAAAAGTTTCCAATCACGCAATTCACGAAGCTGAAGCAGATTGAATTTCTTCATGAATTTGATTTTGAAACAGTTTTGAGGGAAAATACCTTAATAACAGTGATTTCAATAATTTCAGAAAAGCAAAAAGTGATAAGTCATAATTTTTGAAAAGCGCTTCGCGATAAATAATTGAAGAGCTGAATTATCAAAAAGTGCTTGAGACAATTTTGATCTACTTAGTGGTTAATTATCGATCTCTTGTAAGCTACGTTCGTTTCTCAAGATTTTAACTATTGCAGCTCAGAAGGGACTTTCAAAACTATAATTAAAGACATAAATCGCCGTTTACAGGGACTAAATATTTATGATAAACGGTGTTTGAACACTGGGAGATGATCGTTAAACTACAGCGCAGTTAAACAATATCGCTGATAGCCAGAATTTGGCTAACTCGAAGCTGCATTGTTTCACGTAACATTATGCAGCTACAGATTTACGGCGACGTAAATCAAGCCAAAGTCTGAACCTACCCTTCTCTCTGGTTAAGAAAAACGATCATGCGGAGTTAAATCAACTCACTCCGGAGTAAAATTACCAATTAAACTTATCCCCAAGCGAGGATAAACACATCGAGTGACCCATCGTCCCACTTCGATATACACGGTGAAGGCTGTATCCAGAGGAGTATATTACGAAAGAGGACAGCTTCTTATCGTCGTAATCCAGCATTTAACGGGTTGGGTATCTCATACCACATCTATAATACTTTTATTCTCTTTTTCTGGTTTTTCGTCTTACTGTCGTACAATGCTGTGCTTCAAACATACTTTCTCAGAAACTTCTTTCTCGAATTAAGATCTGTTTAGATCTTTTGGCTAGAACGCTTTTTATGTCCACCTTGCGCCGTCCGTCATGCGTTATTTTGCTACTAAGGTGGCAAATTCCTAATGTCATCTACTTCTTGATCGCCAAATACGATGTTAAGTTTCTCGCTATTCTCGTTTCTACTACTTTTCATTCGTCTTTCTTCGATTTACTCTCAATCGATACTGTATGCTCATTAGCTCATTTCATATTCAATGTGTCCTGTAGTTCTTCTTCACGTTCACTGAGGGTAGAAATCGTAACATTGATATCCTTTCACCTTGAATTTTAATCTCACCTTCGAACCTTCCTTTTATTTCCGTCATTGCTTCTTCGGCGTATAGATAGTACAACAGAGCTGAGAGATTACATCCTTGTCTCACACCCTTTTTAAGCTGAGAACTTCGTTTTTGGTCTTCTACTCTCATTGTTCCTCTTGGTTCTTGTTCATATTGTTTTTTACCCGTTTTTTCATTCGGCTTACTCCTATTTTTCTCAAGATTTCGAACATCTTGCATATTGTGAACACTTTTTCCAGATCGTCAAATCCTGTGAACGTGTCTTGATTTTTCTTCAGTCATGTTTCCATTGCCAACCTCAATCCCATAATTGCCTCTCTGGTACCTTTACCTTTCCTAAAGCCGAACTGATCGTCTCTAACAGATCTTCAATATTCTTTTCTATTCTTCTATGTATTATTCTTGTAGCACCTTGAATGCATGAACTGTTAAGCTCACGGTGCGACAATTCTCGCACTTGTCGGCTCCTGCAATATTAGGAACTGTGTAGATGACGTTTTTCCGAAAGTTTGATGGTATATCATCAGTCTTATACATGCTACGTGAATAATCGTTTGTTGCCACTTGCCCCAATGGTTTTAGAAATTCACATGTAATTTTGTCTGTCCCTTCTGCCTTATTTGATTTTAAGTCTTCTAGAGCGCTTCCAAATTTTGATTCTAATAATGGATCCTATATCTCTTTCATATCGAATCCTGTTTCTTCTTCTTTCACGTCATCAGGTAAGTGCTCCCCCTCGTAGATGCCCTCAGTGTACTCTTTCCACATACCCGCTCTCTCCTCTGCGTTTCACAGTGGAATTTCCATTGCACTCTTAATATTACCGCTATTTGTTTCAATTTCACCGAAAGTTATTTTGGTGTTTCTGTATACTGACTCAGTCCTTTTGACAATAATTTCTTTTTCGATTTTTTCACTTTTTTCATGTAGCCATTTCGCCTTAGCTACGCCGCATTTTCTGTTTATTCCATTCCTAAGTGACGTGTATTTCTGTATCCGTGAATTTCCCCCGAACATTTTTGTACTTCCTTCCTTCGTCGATCAACTGAAGTATTCCTTCTGTTATCCTTGGTTTCTTTACAGTTACCGTCCCTGTACTTAGGTTTTCTTTCCAACTTCTGCGATTGTTCTTTTTAGATATCCATCCCTCTTCAACTGAACTGCCTACTGAGTTATTCATTATTGCACTGTTTATAGTCTCTGAGAACTTCAAGCATATCTCTTAATTCCACAGTACATGCGTATCCGACTTCTTTTCACAGTGATTCTTCCTAGGTAGTCTCTTAAACTTCAGCCTACTTTTCATCATTACCAAATTGTGATCTGAGTCTGCATCTGCCCTGGGTATGCTTCACAATCCAATATCTGATTTCGGAATCTCTGTCACACCATAATGTCATGTAACTGAAATATTCCTGTATCTGTCACCCTTTTCCAAGTACACCCGCTCCTCTTGTGATTCCTGAAAGCAGTTTTCGCTGTTACCATCTGAAATTTAGCTCACTTAGTATTTCTCCTCTCTCATTCCTTCTATCAAGCCCATATTCTTCGTAGCCCTTCCTTTTACTCCTTCTCCTACGACTTTATTCCAATCCTCCATGGGTATTAGATTTCCATCTCCCTTTACGTACTGAATTACCCGTTCAATATCTTCATATGCTTCCTTTTCATCTTCTGCTTGCGACGTCGGCATGTATACCTGAGCTAATGTTGTTGGTGTTGCTTTGCTGTCGATTCTGATGAGAACAACCCAATCACTGAACTGTTCTTAGTAACTCACTTTTTCACCTATTCATAACGAATCCTACTCCCATTATACCATTTCTGCTGCTGTTGACATTACCCTACACTTATCTTATCAAAAATCCTTGTGTTGTATCCAAGGTTCTCGGGTGTCCAGCCGGATCCGATCATTGAAGTTCCACGATATTTCGTTCCGCCATCATCAGGTGGTGCTGATGGAATGATCTGTCTGCACTGTGTCCGTGGTATTTATGTCCACGGGGTCCCGAGTCGTATCCCGGCGCGGACGGCCGGCGGGGCGCCGCGTGGTGGGAGGGGTGGGGAGGGGGGGGGGGGGTAGCTGCAGCCACGCGTGGTGGTAGGCGCAGTTCATCTCCGTCCGCCGTGGCGGAAGGATCTCGCGTCCGCTCGCACCGTTGCTCTTTGATGGCGTTTAATAATGACAGTTTTCCGACCACCAGCAAAGATTCGTGACCTACTAGGAACGGCAAAAGATGACGTAGGCCTTAAGAAAGCAGGCGTATACAAAATTCCTTGCGGCTGTGGCAAATCCTACATCGGCCAAACAGTTCGCACGGTCGAGGACCGATGCAAGGAACACGAGTGTCACACCCGCTTACGCCAACCCAGCCATTCGGCCCTAGCAGAACACTGCACTGAAACCGGACACACAGCGAAATTCGAAGAGACAAAAATCCTGACGGCCACAAGTGCCTACTGGGATACAGTGTCTACAAGGAGGCCATAGAAATTCGCGTAACAGATAACCTCATCAACAGGGACACCGGGTTCCAGCTTAGCAAGGCCTGGAAACCATTATTAAACACTATCCAAGAGCAACGGCGCGAGACGAAGCGAGATCCTTCAGCCACGGCGGACGAAGATGAACTGCGCCTACAACCGGGCGTGGCTGCAGTTACCCCCACCCCTACCACCACGCGGCGCCCCGCCGACCGCTGCTGCTCTCATCTGTTACTTTCCCCCCCTTGGGGAACAGTGAGGGGGCTTTTACTCCCCTGTGTACGTGTGTGTGTGATAATTTCTGTACTTTTTTGGTGTCTGTGAAATGTAATGATTGTTCTGTTTGTGTCTGGTACTTGCCTGAGGTTGGCGAAATGAATGGTGTTATATGGGAAGGAGCAGGATTATGGGATTGGGTATTGGAATTTTCTCTTCGACTTAATCGTAGAAGATCGTCAGGGGGCACTTGTGCTTGTCGCGGGACATCTCATACCAACCTAGGGAGTGGATGACGGCGTTTCCTGATCTGGAAAAACCTACATAGAAGGCTCTTGCAAGATCTTGGAAACGCTCTCTCAGGAGTGGGATTTCAGCTGCGGCGTGCAGATCGTCTATGGGTAATCCAAGAGGTAAATGCAATGCCCTCCTGAGGGCGCGGTTCTGCAGCCTATGGAGTTTGTCCAGGTGCTGCTTCGCCGCATATCCTCAGACAGAGCATGTATATTCCATTACTGGTCGGATCAGGGACTGGTACACATTTACTGCTACTGGGCAGGGAAAGGAGCTGGTTGAGTTCAGGATTGGGTATAGGATGGACATTCTGGCGCAGACCTCGTGTATGTGGGGTTTCCATGTAAGACGAAAGTCCAAGGTTACGCCAAGGTACTTGGCGGTTCTGCGCCAGGGGAGTTGGGTTCCATTTAGGTGAAGATGTAGGGGGGGGGGGGGGGGGGGGGAGGGGACGTTGAGGAACTTCGCGCCTTCCGAGAATGTGGGTAATCAGCATAGCCTGTGTCTTTTCAGAGTTAATGGTGATACGCCAGCAATGGGCCCAAATTACTGCGTCATCTAAAACCCTTTGTGGCCTATGGATGACCAAGTCCTTGTTCGCATTTCTCGTGTAGAAGGTTGTGTCGTCTGCGTACTGTGCAGTGTGCACCAGGGGGGCCGTTGGTGCGTCCGCAGTGTACAGACTGTACAAAACGGGCCCCAGGGCCGATCCCTGTGGCACCCCAGCACGAATACGCCTTTTGGTGGAGGTGGGAGTTTCTACTTTGACGGAGAAAGTTCTATTTGTGAGATAGCTTTTGATCAGCTTAACTATGATCCCGGGAAACCCTTGTATGTACAACTTGTAGAGTAGCCCTCTATGCCATACTGAGTCAAAGGCTTTGGCTAATCTAGTAGCACTATCCCACAGTAGCCTCTGTGGTTGAATCCCTCTGTGGCTGCTTCAACCACTCTCATGACCTGTTGTGGGGCAGAGTGGTTCTGCCAGAACCCGAATTGGAAATCTGGCAGAAGTTGCTCCGTGGTAATATGTTCCTGTATGGGTCTCAGCAGGAGACGCTCATAGATCTTGCTGAGAGTTGGCAAGAGGCTAATCTGCCTGTAGTGCTGCGGGAATAGAGGGCCTTTCCCTGGTTTGTGTATCGCGACCACTTCCGCATGTTTCCAGCAAGCTGGGAACTAGCGGGATCGAGTAATCTCGTTGATGACGTTCGCGAGGTGTGTGATCGCCGTGGGTGGGAGAATTTTGACTGACTGATTGGTGACACTGTCGTGTCCTGGCGCCTTTTTTGTGGGGAGGGACCTAATTGCTTTTGCCACGTCCCCGGGGGCGAAAAGTGTAGGTTCGTCCTCTGGGTCCTCCTCAGCAATGAGGAAGACAGCCAGTTGACGACTGACTACCTCTTCATGCTCTTCATCCTGGGGTTCTGAAACTGCTTCTCGAAGGAGTAGGCGAGAGCGTTGGCCTTCTCAGCATGGCTGTAGGCCAGACTCCGCTTGCTGTGCAGTGGCGGCATCTTAGCGCGTCTTTTTGTGAACTGTTTGGTTGCTTGCCATAGTGTATGATCGTCTAATTTGAGAGCTGTGAGACGGTTTTGCCAATGCTGGTTTCTGTGCTCATCGTGGAACTTCGATGATCGGGTCCGGCTGAACATCCGAGAACCTTGGATACAGCACGTTCGCCAGGAAAGCCTCAGATTACATAATCCTTGTCTTCTTTCCATTTGTCCACAGCTCGTGGTCTTGCGGTAGCGTTCTCGCTTCCCACGCACGGGGCCACGGGTTCGATTCCCGGCAATGTCAGGGATTATCCCTGCCTCGAGATGACTAGGTGTTGTTGAATCATCATCATCATCATCATCATCATCATTATCATCATCACTCATCCAGATTACGGTCGGAGGAAGGAAATGGCAAACCACCTCCACTAGGAACTTGCCTAGTATGCGGTGCTGGTCTCCTGCATAGCTTCCTACGCTCCTCGGAGTGTGGGACCTCTTCATCATCATCATCATCATCTTTCTATTTCATATGACTGACGCTCACTATACCTAGATTGAGCCTTAACATTTCCCTTTTCAGATTTTCCAAATGGTTCAAATGGCTCTGAGCACTATGGGACTTAACATCTCAGGTCATCAGTCCCCTAGAACTTAGAACTACTTAAACCTAACTAACCTAAGGACATCACACACATCCATGCTCGAGGCAGGATTCGAACCTGCGACCGTAGCGGTCGCGCGGTTCCAGACTGAAGCGCCCAGAACCGCTCGGCCACCAGCGGCCGGCTCAGATTTTCCAGCTTACCTACCACGCACATTCTTCTGACATTCCACAGCCTGATTCATAGAATGTTATTCTTTCGTTGGACCTGTGGTGAATACTGAGTTAAATTAGAGAACAGATTTTTGTATTTTCTTTATTTATTTATTGTTTCTTTTATATGTACACAGGGTGTTTGGAAAAGAACTCCCTAATTTCAAGAATAAATTTAATGGAGAATTGAGCTGCTCGGGGGGAACACAATGGTAAGCGCCATCGTGTGTATTTTGCGGTAGATGGCTAGTGACACCACCTGTGGAATGCACAGTGCAGTAAACTTACTAGTAGTTCCAAATTCACTCAACAGACGTCAGGGCCGAGCTTAATGGTAAACGCCATTGTCCGTCTGTTGCGGAAACATAATGGTAAGTGACAGAGAGAATGGTGGTGGTGGTTAGTGTTTAACGTTCCGTCGACAACGAGGTCATTAGAGACGGAGCGCAAGCTCGGGTTAGGGAAGGATTGGGAAGGAAATCGGCCGTGCCCTTTTCAAACGAACCATCCCGGCATTTGCCTGAAACGATTTAGGGAAATCACGGAAAACCTAAATCAGGATGGCCGGAGACGGGACTGAACCGTCGTCCTCCCGAATGCGAGTCCAGTGTGCTAAACACTGCGCCACCTCGCTCGGTTTCACAGAGAGAATGGCGGCAAGTGAAAACATCTCCGAGATTATGGCAACAGTGAACATGCCAGAAGACGAGAAATATACTTCCAATGATACTAATATCTTTGAGAGGGATCCAGAATACATTCCTAACGATTCAGGTGACTCAGAGGTATGTTATTTTGTAAATATACTGTCTTTAGTACGTTTCACGAACATAATGGTGAGTGCATGTACATACCATTATTTTCCTAAAATACGTTAATTTTGAGGTTATTTTACAATGGCTACATTTTTTGGCTAAGTGGTGTGTGAATGCGCATTTCTCATTTATATTGTTACATGTAATAATAATAATGGTAACGGTAGTACTAGTTTTCGTTGTTATACAGGTTAATAGCGATTCAGATCATATTGCACAAAACAAAGAACAATGTATCGCTCCTGCAGAAACCATTCAAGAACAGACAAAGAGGACGTCTCGGAAAAGGTGCTGCTGTGGCCAAAATAAGAACTGGAACATGGTACTGTTTTGGAAATATCTAATTTCAACTGGTAGATTTCGTGTGACTGATCAACGCTTCCCCGTGAGCGGGCACACAATGTTGCCGTCCGATAGAGATTTCGCGACAATTGAAAATTACGTTCGCCGACAAGTACAAGATGTGTACAGTCCAGATCAGTGGTGCGAGATCATCAAGAAGTCGGCTAAGAAGAATCCATTGCTTGTGTATAATATGAAAAGAGAGGATTTCTATCAAATACGATACTCTAAAGAAGCGTTTGTCTTCAGAAAGAAGACAGTTGATGATCGAGATGTCAACCTAAGGAAAGTATGTAGGTGGAATGTGACCTCCGAATATCCATCACCTTTATTCATCAGCGAGACATTTTGTCATGACATTTGGCATGGAAGAAGCTTCAGGAAACTTGGAAGGCAAGGACCAGTTCCTATGCTTCGACGTAAATACAATAGGCAAAAGCTTATTGAAAAGAAGAAAGTTGCTGACGTCCTGTCGCTCCTAAATTACATACCTCCTGTCCACCATGGATTTATCCTGTCACTAAAGCCAACAGTTTTGAATGAAAAAGACATTAGTAATGAGAGTGATGAATGATTTTGCAGTTTCAGTAAAGTGTTGAGGACTTACTGTAAAATTTAATATGTAATGTTCTATCACTATTTGTTGTTAATTGTGTATGGTAATGTAATAATTTTTGTATATTTCATTTGTTTTAGTCAGTTCTGAGTTTCATTTATGTCTGTATAGGAGAAGATAGATGTTAGAATCACTACAGAATAAAAGGACTGTTCAAAAAAAATTATTCAGATTTGCAGATCAATTGAAACTTTAGATGCGCTGTATCTCGAAACTGTGATTTTGGCGCTTACCATTTTGTTCCCCTGAGCAGCTCAATTAATGAAAAATTACATCAATGAGTACATATCATGAACGACAATTCCTTGAAGTTTTGTTTGATGTTAGTAGACTTCAACGTGGGATCCATTTGTTGCCCTGCACACATCGATACGACATTCCACTTCTCACCACGTATTCACCAACATTTCAGGTGTAGCTATCCCTACCGCCGCGACGATTCTTTCCCGTAAATGATTGATGTCTCTGATCTTTTCACTGTACTCAGTAGTTTTAATGTGATCCCAAAAGAAGAAGTCCAGTGGACTTAACCCTGGACTTCGTGGCGGCCAAGGTATTGGGCCAACCCTGCCTATGCAACAGTTGCAATTTGTAGGCACGCAACTGAAGTCTTTTTGCTCAAATCATACACATTACCTTTAGGCAGACCACAACAACAACAACCTTTAGTCACTCCTAATTATAGACTATGCATGGTCAGTGACTTCTTTGAGCTTCGAACACACGAAACATGGATCTGTTCAACAACATCTTCAAAAGTTCTCGGTCTACTTGTTGATATTGCATTTAAAACACTACCGGTTTTCTTGAAAGACTTAAACCAGTGATGGGTAGTTTTTGCTGTAGGTTGTTTACCACAATACTGACGTCTAAAATTACGCTGCACAGTTATAACTGACTCACTTTTCACAAGCCAAATAACACACTGCGCTTTCTGTAGCGGAGTACACATTGTTGCTGCGTTGCTCTGCACTGCACTGCACGCAAGCCTGGACTGAACTGAGGGAACAGAGGAGAAAAACAGCTCTGGTGCCGTCTCAATTTCAAGCAGACCTGCCAACTGCAGGGGAGCCAAACTTGGAGAGTTGATGTATTAAACTGCACAAACTAGAATAGTATATGTCACTTTGTACAGATTCTAGGACACATTAAAACTAGGGAGTTCAGTACACACACACACACACACACACACACACACACACACACACACACATATACATACATACATAGACACACACACACGTTCTCAATAAGGATATACTTCCTTAACGGCTTAAGGCTCACAAACAGCTGAGACATGACAAGAGCCAGAAACAAAGAAGAGAGAAGTAAAGGAGCAATCAAAGAAAGAATAAGTTGAGAGATGTGATGCGCACTTCTTCGAGGGTGACTCGTGCTCACTCGCCGGAACTAGGCTGTTACACCGTACCTTTCCCAGTAAGGGTGTCGGGAAACGTGAGGCATGTCGAATGTCGGGTACTCACCACCAGAGTGCTGGGGAGGGGGCTCGTAAATTGCATTAGGCAGTTAGTGCTTATGCTGAGGGGTATAAGCGATTGAACAACAAGAAAACAGCATTGCTGACATTCTGCTTAATGTATAATGCACACAGCATCAATCTGATGATAATCTCTAGTAGAATTGTACCCCCGGTGGAAACGAACTTCCAGACACTTTGCTTCGAATTTTTTTTTTCAAATGGGGCTCATATATAAACAAAATACATGCAACACTAAATAAAACATGCTTCAGCATACAGTTGATCTGTGATATACGAATCTTTTTAATGAACAATGCGGTCTAGATAGCGTTTTTACGAGTTTTCACACTGACCAAAATTCGTTCTGCAGCAATCATCAATACAGAATTATGTAGCGAAGTTTTTCGCCTTACAGCTCAGTCGTCTCCTCGACTCAGGAAGGCATTATAAGAGCAATACACCATACTCAACAAACAGAGCCTTGTCAGACAGTCTTCCAGAAGTCTTCGATCCACCTACCACCTATACATTAGAAACTTGTAGAGATGTGAGAAATTAGAAGCGACAAAAAGTAACTTTGAAACTGATGAACGTCATACAAGGTAAAAAGAAAAGTTCTATATTCAGTCAGTAAAGACATCATTTCTTCCAACATTCACAACAAATAACACTATACAAATTTACAGTAATCTTCCATTGTTGTTGTTGTTGTTGTCTTCAGTCCTGGGACTAGTTTGATGCAGCTCTCCATGCTACTCTATCCTGTGCAAGCTTCGTCATCTCCCAGTACCTACTGCAACCTACATACTTCTGCACCTGCTTGGGGTATTCATCTCTTGGTCTCCCTCTACGATTTTTACCCTCCATACTGCCCTCTAATGCTAAATTTGTGATCCCTTGGTGCCTCAGAACATTTCCTACCAACCGGTCACTTCTTATTGTCAAGTTATGCCACAAATTCCTCTTCTCCCCAATTCTATTCAATACCTCCTCATTAGTTATGTGATCTACCCGTCTAATCTTCAGCATTCTTCTATAGCACCACATTTCGAATGCTTCTATTCTCTTCTTGTCCAAACTATTTATCGTCCATGTTTCACTTCCATACATGGCTACACTCCATACGAATACTTTCAGAAACGACTTCCTGACAGTTAAATCTATACTCGATGTTAACAAATTTCTCTTCTTCAGAAACGCTTTCCTTGCCATTGCCAGTCTACATTTTATATCCTCTCTATTTCGACCATCATCAGTTATTTTGCTCTCCAAATAGCAAAACTCCTTTACTACTTTAAGTGTCTCATTTCCTAATCTAATTCCCCCAGCATCACCAGACTTAATTCGATTACATTCCATTATCCTCGTTTTGCTTTTGTTGATGTTCATCTTATATCCTCCTTTCAAGATACTGTCCGTTCCGTTCAGCTGCTCTTCCAAGTCCTTTGCTGTCTCTGACAGAATTACAATGTCATCGGCGAACCTCGACGTTTTTATTTCTTCTCCATGGAATTTAATACCTATACCGAATTTTTCTTTTGTTTCCATAGATTAAATAACATCATGGACAGGCTACAACCCTGTCTCACTCCCTTCCCAACCGCTGCTTCCCTTTCATGCTCCTCGACTCTTATAACTGCCCTCTGGTATCTGTACAAATTGTAAATAGACTTTCGCTCCCGGTATTTTACCCCTGCCACCTTTAGAATTTGAAAGAGAGTATTCCAGTCAACATTGTCAAAAGCTTTCTCTAAGTCTACAAATGCTAGAAATGTAGGTTTGCCTTTCCTTAATCTATTTTCTAAGATAAGTCGCAGGGTCAGTATTGCCTCACGTGTTCCAACATTTCTGTGGAATCCAAATTGATCTTCGCCGAGGTCGGCTTGTACCAGGTTTTCCATTCCTCTGTAAAGAATTCGCGTTAGTATTTTGCAGTTATGATTTATTAAACTGATCGGTAATTTTCACATCTGTCAACGCCTGCTTTCATTGGGATTGCAATTATTATATTCCTCTTGAAGTCTGAGGGTATTTTGCCTGTCTCATACATCTTGC
Source organism: Schistocerca gregaria (assembly GCF_023897955.1). Lineage (NCBI taxonomy): Eukaryota > Metazoa > Arthropoda > Insecta > Orthoptera > Acrididae > Schistocerca > Schistocerca gregaria. The sequence continues at coordinate 1,003,935,704 of NC_064920.1, forward strand.
TCACCAGATGGTAGAGTTTTGTCAGGACTGGCTCTCCCAATGCCGTCAGTAGTTCCAATGGAGTGTTGTCTACTCCCGGGGCCTTTTTTCGACTCAGGTCTTTCAGTGCTCTGTCAAACTCTTCACGCAGTATCGTATCTTCCATTTCATCTTCATCTACATCCTCTTCCATTTTCATCCTCTTCCATATAAGCTAAAAATATTTAATCATTCTCATTTTAATAGAACACTGGGAGCATTCTTGTGAGATTACTGCTTTTATTCAGAGGCATAATTTGTAGACTATTTGAGGAGACTTGAAGTAAGGAAGTGCAAAATGGGCTACTACAAATAGTCTCTTCTAGATACACACTATGTGATCAAAAGTATCCGGACACCACCAAAAACATACGTTTATCATATTAGGTGCCCTGTGCTGCCAGGTACTCCATATCAGCGATCTCAGTAGCCATTAGACATCGTAAGAGAGCAGAATGGGGCGCTCCGCAGAATTCACCGACTTCGAAGATAGTCAGGTGATTGGGTGGGACTTGTGTCACACGTCTGTACATCATATTTCCACACTCCTAAACATCCCTAGGTCCTCTGTTTCCGATGTGATGGTGAAGTGGAAACGTGAAGGGACACTTACAGCACAAAAGCGTACAGGCCGTCCTCGTCTTTTGACTGACAGAGACTGCTAACAGTTGAAGAGGGCCGTAATGTGTAATAGGCAGACTTCTATCCAGACCATCACACAGAAATTCCAAAATGCATCAGGATCCACTGCATTATAACAGCTAGGCAGGAGGTGAGAAAACTTAGATGTCATGGTCGAGCGGCTGCTCATAAGCCACACATGCCAAACGACGCCTCGCTTGATGTAAGGAGCGTAAAAATTGGACGATTGAACAGTGGAAAAACGTTGTGGCGATCCTATGGCAGGGTGTGGGTAGGGTGAATGCCCTGTGAACGTCATCTGCCAGTGTATGTAGTACCAACAGTAAAATTCGGAGGTGGTGGTGTTATGGCTTGGTCGTGTTTTTCATGCAACCCTTGTTGTTTTGCATAGCACTGTCACAGTATAGGCCTACATTGATGTTTTCAGCACCTTCTTACTTCCCACTGTTGAAGAGCAATCGGGAATGGCGACTGTGTCTTTCAACAGGATCGAGCACCTGTTCATAATGATCGGCATGTGGCGTAGTGGTTACACGACCATAACATCCGTGTGATGGACTGGCCTGCACAGAGTCCCGACGTGAATGCTACAGAACACATTTGGGATGTTTTGGAACGCCGACTTCGTGCCAGACCTGATCGACAGACAACGATACATCTCCTCAGTGCAGCACTCCGTGAAGAATGGGCTCTGTTCCCCAAGAGACCTTTCAGCACCTGACTGAACGTATGCCTGCGAAAGTGGAAGCTGTCATCAAGGCTAAGGGTGGGCCAACACCATACTGAATTCCAGCATTACGGATGGAGGGCACCACGAACTTAGAAGTCGTTTTCAGCGAGTGTCCGGATACTTTTGATCACATTGTGTATCAAAAAGTCACTTACTTTTCTTTTAATTTGACTCACCAATTTCACAACTTAGATACATGCTTATGAGAAACTCACCTGAGCTGTACATTCTGTCTATCACTTTGTGATGGCGTGTGTGCCCTAGGAACCAACTGTGTTCTTTAGTGTCGGGTCGGACAACAAACGGTGGGAATATCATCATGCCCTTCAAGCAGAGTATCTTGCGCTTCCATCGATACGCTGCAACGCTGCAAAAAATATGATATGAAACAAGGAGAGCAAAACATCTTTACCTTATTAGAATAGACCTAACCCAAAAAGGAGGAAATCGAAGGCTACACAGGCACAGATATGTGAAACAACACCTAAAGATGTTGTGTGTGAGACAATACTAGAAAGGTGGAGGAAATTCGTGGAGATTAACCTAAGGAAGATTGTGTTATGAACACCGTAAAAATAGTTAGTGAGAAGATACATTTAGTAACAGTTCTCTATACATACAAGTACAAGAGGCGGTCAAAAAGTTCCTATTTGAGCGCGTTGTTGCAGAGTATATGCAACATAGCGCGACATCGGAGCGGGTTTATAAGCACCAACATGGAGGCAAGAGTTTACTGTGGCATTCGTATCTTTCCGACGTACGTGCCGTAAACATGGAATCGTGAGCTAAGGCGACATTATTACCAAATGCGTTCAAACAGGACAAATGTGCTGTTCTTTTCTTGGGCACTGAAAGGCACACACTGGAAACATCCATCGGACACTAAAGAATGTGTGTATGGTAAAACGTCTGTCGAAAACCACTGTTGTGGAATGGTGTGCGGCAGGGGGTGCTGGTGCTTCATGATAATGCACGTACCCACATCGCAAATATCGTAACGCAGAAGCTGCTCCAAGTCAAGTATGAGACGTTCGAGCACTCGCCTATGATCCTGATCTCACCCCGTGCGCTTATCACGCCTTCGGTCCCCTAGGAAAGATCTCGAACGGGCTGCCGATTCCTGTGGGACAAGGATTTGCAGCATGCAGTTATGGACTTTTCGCGCAGCAGGTGACAGTATTTTACGAAAAGGATATCTGGTGCGTAGGTGGGATGAATGCCCCATGCCCACTGCGATTTTGCCTGATTGACATACCGATTCTAGACTGTATAGGCTTCGAACGGAACGTTTTTGATCGCCCCTTATGTAACGATGAGACATTTAAAAGAAGTTGGGAACAGTCATCTGCCTTGATGAAAGCACTGCTGCATTTAGATGCAGAAGAAGGTGATAGACGTGTTCAGAGCAAATGACGAACGAGGTTATGAACGGAGTGTAAACACGATAATCTAGCAACATTTGAAATTTTCCCGGCGAATCAACTGTTCAAAAAGATTCCGGGCTTGCAGCCGGTCGTCATAAACTTCATTGCACGATATTTTGGCTGGACAACTACCACACATCTTCAGGAGAGCCGAACGAGGACTGACGAAGACGCTCTCCGCTCCAGCTTATAGTGTGCTGATAGTACTGCCGCTCATGCGTAACAGTCGCGGAGACAGAAGGACCACACCGCCCGGCGACAGCGCCCTCGCTGGTGGAACTGCAAGACTCGGCTGCCGACAGTATTGTCGCTGCCCGCAGCTATTCAAGTCTTCTGGCGTCTTCGTCTCGAGCAAATTTCGGACACGACGGGATTCTATGCGTTATTCAATTGGTAACCACTGTCACGGTTAATTAAATTTCCCGCAATGCGTATGTCAACGGATTCTTTGATAATGGAGTCCCAAAAAGTTGTTGCTGTATCCAATATCGACGTTTTGTCGTACTCCATTGAATGTCCGTTAGAAATACAATGTTCCGCAACTGCAGACTTACTGGGTTGCAATAGGCGAGTGCAACGCTGATGTGCTGAACAACGCTCTTCCACTGTACACGTTGTCTGTCCTATATAGGCCATATCACATTGACACGATATTTTGTAAATTTCCGCCTTCCGTAGTAACAAATCATCCTTCACCGATCCCAGCAAATCAGAAATCTTAGATGGCGGACGAGAAACCAGTTTCACATAAAAATTATTAAGAATCCTCGCTATCTTGAAGGAGATATTTCCAACGAAGGGAAGAAAAGCTAGGGACTTGGCGGGCGCGTTCTCCTCTTCATCCACTTCCCGGTTCCTGGCTCTAGTTGAGAAGGCCCTGTTAATTTGCCGGCTCGAGTACCCATTGTCTCCGAACACCGTCCTCAAATGTGCAAGTTCCTTAGGCAAATTCTCTGCATCCGACACCGTGTGTGTCCTGTGCACAAGGGTTTTAAGAACACTCATGGTCTGGGATGGGTGATGGCAACCTGAAGAATGCAGATACAAATCAGTGTGAGTGGGCTTACGATAGAATGTCCCACCATGCCGTCACTCTTCCGTTTAACCAAAACATCCAGGAAATGAAGGCAGTCATCTTTCTCAATTCCATAGTTAATCGATTATTCTCACGGATGGAGTTAAGATGATGAAATAACTCCACTAAGTTTTCTTCTCCGTGAGGGCACAGTATAAAAGTGTCATCAACATATCTCCAAAAAGCAGTTGGTTTACAAACCGCTGATTCAAGTGCTCTCTCCTCAAAATCCTCCATAAAGAGGTTAGCCACCAGAGGAGACAGAGGGCTGCCCATGGCGACACCGTCAGACTGTTCAAAATATTCCTGGTTAAATATAAAATAAGTTGAGGAAAGAGCATGTCGAAACAAAGCAATAATGTCCGATTCAAACCGTTGACCAATTAGAATCAAGGAACCCGCAAGAGGTACTTTTGTGAAAAGGGAAACTACGTCAAAACTCACTAAAAGATCCGAACTACTTAAATGGAGAGCCCTCAGTCTGTTGATAAAATCAGCGGAGTTCCGTATATGACGTGAACATTTACCAAAAAATGGTCTCAGCAAAGAAGCTAGGTGTTTGGCTAAATCATATGGGGGTGCGTCAATATTACTCACTATAGGCCGTAAAGGCAGACCTTCTTTGTGCACTTTAGGAAGATCATACAATCTCGGTGGTACACTGCCATGTGGTCATAAGCACTTGATGGTCTCTGGAAGTAGCGAGGAAGAGGCTGCAAGCCCGAAATCTTTTTGAACGATAATCTTGTTTTCATTCTTTCACACGAGGTAAATTCGAGAAATAATTTTACAGCTTAAAAATCTTAAAACTCCAGGACGAGATGGGGTTCCTCCCGAAGAAATTTAAGCCTAAATGACGCAACAGACATCTGATTGTTTGACCAGTAAGAGTGACTTCTGCAAGGAAGGGGTCTGCACCTTGGAAGAGTGGTGAGTTTATCTTTAGAAAGCAGGAGAAGGATTCAACGGGTCACTACTCCGACAGGTCCCTTTGTCTCATTACCATTCCGGGGAAGACATTCAAGAAGTTATTATGCAAACGTTGCAAGGACGTGGCGCACTACATTGTACGTGTTGGAACAGCGCTTCCGTTCGCTTTATTTCAACAAAAATGCTAGTTACAAGTCTGGAGCAGGCACAAACTTCTGGCTGACTGCGGTCACGCAAGAAATGAACACTGTGACGAGGTACAGATCTGCGAATAAAGACCAAGTCCGTCGTGCTATTATAAAATATCCAGACAGAGTCCACGTCAAATATAGGTAAAGCTTGCAGCATAGGTCAGCGAAATGGCATTGTATTGTAAGCATGTAGACTGAGTAAGATACTAGCTAGCTTTTCGCCACTGTACAGGCAGCCTTATCCCGCTCCTGAGACCACTGGATCACGCTACGTGACGTGACATGTTGGAGGAGGGCGTGTCTCCTCTTCGTTGGTGTGTGCTCACTGCCTTTTGCGCGTGTGTGACGCCGCCAGTTACGGGAGTCAGTAAATAGTCTCGCTTTATGAGTCACTGGTTAACAGCAGTGGCGGCGGACTAGGAGGGGGACGGAAGGGGGTCTGGTCCTGGGGGGGAGGGGGGGGGGGGCTCCAAATCTCGAGGTACTTCAGATTTTGAGCCCCCCCCCCCCCCTCCCCGCCCTCCTGGACCAGACGATCTTTAAGCAAATCCCAAAGAAGGTTAAAATATGTTTAGTAAGTAAGAAACAGATTTGAGTTTTAGGCCCTAAATGTACGCAAAATGTAAGCAAAATATAAAAATAGGTACTACTTACCTATTAACAGGCCGCGGCAATTTCAACTAGTGGGTTCCCAAAATTTTAAAATTTTGGGAAAACGCTGCATGAAACTTAAAAACTGTAGAACGATAGTTGTCTGCGAGTCACAGTTATTCTACATAAAACGCTTTTCGACACATATGCTGTCTTCTCAGGTTTACTATAACTGAGGTGTTGAGATCAAAGAGGGACTTATCACTCGAGATAATTCTGAGATATAAAGTAGTATTATTCCCAAACCTCATAGCTACACCCACATGCTCGTCAGGAAGAGTACAATCTTTTACCAAAACCTGTGACCATAGAATAATGGCAAATAATACAAAATGGTAATAGAAAATGGCTGACGTATCGCCCTTCTTATTTAAACCAACAGTAATCTTCTAGAATGAGATTTTCACTCTGCAGCGGAGTGCGCGCTGATATGAAACTTCCTGGCAGAACTAGTTCTACAGGTTCGCAGGAGAGCTTCTGTTAAGTTTGGAAGGTAGGAAACGAGGTACTGGTAGAAGTGAAGCTGTGAGGAAGGGGAGTGAGTCGTGCTTAGGTAGCTCAGTTGGTGGAGCACTTGCCCGCGAAAGGCGAAGGTCCCGAGTTCGAGTCTCGGTCCGGCACACAGTTTTAATCTGCCAGGAAGTTTCAACAGTAATCTTACCATAAATATGGCGTAATTAAAAAATTAGTATATTTTCAAGCAAGTTATTATTTTTAATCATTTCAGTATGTTCGTATACATTTCCATTATTTATATAATTATTCATAATTAAACAACACATATCGAAGTAGACAACATAATAGAAGACAATACAGTTTTTGATGCCTCGGCTTGTGATATGGGAGTTAAGTTATGAAACAACTCTGTTTATATTGACGGACACCTATGAGGATAAGTCAATTATTATTCGCAAAGTAGTTATAAAATTTTATTGTAATCTAATAGGAAACTCACAAGAACATCAGTTTTCGACATAATCTCCTTGCGTTTCAACGCACTTGTTTCATCGTTGTACAAGCTTCCTGATGCCTTCATAAACGAAGGTCCTCGGTTGAGCTGCGACCCAAGAATGCACCGCTTTTACTGCTTCGTCCGAGGCAAATGGACGGCCCCTTAATACCTGTTTGAGTGGACCAAGCAAGTAATAATAGGAAGCGGCAAGATCGGGACTATATGGAGGATGATCCAATACTTCAAATTTGAGTTTCTTTAGCGTTTCATCAGTCTGGGCAGCAGTATGCGGACGGGCATTGTCGCGCAACAAAGCAACACCTATTGACAGCAGTCCTCGGAGTTTGCTTGGAATTGCAGGCTTTAGCCTGGCAGTAAGCATCTCACCGTAACATACACTGTTTATTGTTGTGCCCTTTTCCCCATAACGTTCCAGTACTGGACCTTGTGCGTCCCAAACAACCGTAAGCATTAGTTTTCCTGCAGACAGTTGGGTCTTGAACTTTTTCTTGCTCGACGAATTTGAATGTTTCCATTCCATACTCTGCCGTTTACTCTCCGGCTCGTAATGATGGATCCATGTTTCGTCACGAGTAAGGATCCCGTCTGAGAAGTTGTCGCCTTCGTTACCACAGCGATCCGTATGTTTTTTGCAAGCGCTTTTGTTTATGCAACTGTGTGAGTTGTTTTGGGACCCATCTTGCACAAGCTTTATGAAACGCAAGTCTGTTGTTGATGATTTCGTAGGCAGAACCGTGACTAATCTGCAGACGATGTGTCACTTCGTCAATAGTTAATCGTCTGTCTAAGAGAATCGTTTCACGTGAACGGTCAATGGTTTCTTCATTTGTGGCGGTAACGGTCGTCCGGCTCCTTCATCGTGCGTAACGCTTGTGCGACCATTTCGGTACTTTTCAATCCATTCGTAGACACTCCGTTGTGGTAAAACACTGTTCCCGTACTGTACCGAAAGTCTTCGATGAATTTCGGCTCCTGATACGCCTTACGACCACAAAAAAAAAAAAAAAATCACTGAACGATGCTCTTCTTTGGTGCAAATAGACAGCGGAGCAGCCATGATTAACAGCACGGCAGCGATAACGAAACTAGCCTAGCAGCTTGAAAATTGAAAATATATAACAACAAATAAACAAAGCATGCGTCATCAACGTAAAAAGACAGTACTACCAAAATAAACAAAAATGTAACTAAATTGCAGATAATAATTGACTTTCCCTCGTATCTTCATAAGCTGTTCCAAACTTCACTCCAGATTCATTGTCTTCCGCTTGACCAGTCACTTTAGTAATGGCATATTTCTGTAGAAAATCACCAAAACAGTCACGAAACTTCTAAGGGATAACATCAATAATGGGTGAAACATCCTGTAGTTTCTCAGATCTCAGAGGAATGACATCCACGTATGCTATCGGCACAATACGAACGTGAAGGACTATCTCAGTCTTAACCAGAGGAAATTCATATCTCATCATCCTACTACGATTTGATTACTATTTGGTGAAACAGAGAAGCATTTTGACTGAACAGTGTGCTCAAATAATTTCTTCGTTGCATCCCGCTACAGTGCTGTCATCACACCTCAAGTTTTTTCACGCGCTAGTACAAGTCCTCTTTCTGCAGGAAAAGAAATTTCAATTCTGTTTTCGACAGGGAAAAAATCACTGAACAAGTCTCATTTAAGAACCAACAGATGCGGAATCGTGTCAAAATAACAACTGAAACGTCCCCTTAGAAAAATTATACAAGAGTGTGGTTAAACTGACACACAATATATTTTTGGCGCAACGCAATCTGACTTTCAGTAATCCCTACAAGAGAATGGCCCTGACTAGCATTAACCTATACGTTTCACAAATCACTTACCTCACAAAAATCTTCGTTACTCGAACTACTGCAATACAGCGAGGGCCACTACTGCCAGCTAACTAAAAGATTCAAACTACAGAAGGCACTAACTACTGATAGGCATAGTTAGCGAATGAAAGATTTTAATAGAGAACAAACAATGTATTTACCTTAATAGTCATAATATATATAGCAGTTCATGACATCCATTCTTACAAATTTCAAAACTGCGCCATCTCTCTCCCCACATTCCCTACTGCTGGCGGCTCACCTCCAACTGCGCAACGCTACGCGCTGTTAACATCCAGCTGCCCAACACTACAAAGGCAGACAACAATGCAAACGAGCCACAGACTGCACACAGCACAGCCAGTGATTTTCATACAGCCTGTTGGAGAGCTTAACAGTGACGTATTAATTTTTTTTAACTAAAGTATTACACTCTAAAAATTACTGCCCTCATCTTGTGGTCGTGCGGTAGCGTTCTCGCTTCCCACGCCCTGGTTCCCGTGTTCAATTCCCGGCGAGGTCAGGGATTTTCTCTGCCTCGTGATGGCTGGGTGTTGTGTGATGTCCTTAGGTTAGTTAGGTTTAAGTAGTTCTAAGTTTTAGGGGACTGATGACCATAGATGTTAAGTCCCATAGTGCTCAGAGCCATTTCTAAAAATTACTTTTTCCAAGGTTAAACGTAATTCTTAAATAATTTATTTTAGGAATACGAAAATCCACCTAGATGAACTAGAGGATATATCAAAAAGTACTGAACAGCAACTGGAAAAGAAGAGCTGGATACTGATTTGTGCAGGGCTCAAGGTTTTGACAATGCCGCGTCAGTGTCAGATGTACGTGGAAGAGTAGAAGGAAAAATTCGAGAAGTCAATCCGAAAACTCTGTTCAGTTCGTGTTCTAATCATTCCTTAAATCTTTGTGGAGTTCAAGAATTCTCGTGTGCTTTACAACGGTATAGAAGTTTTACAACGGTATAGAAGTTATATTCATTCTCCTCGTTTTCTACCTATGGATAGGAATTACTTGTAGAGACAACAGGAAAAAAGTTTGAAACGATTGTCTGACACTAGCTGGAGTGATCATTACAATTTGGTTAAAGTCACAAAGGAAAACATGGAAACACTTTGATCACTATGGAAAATATCCAAGATCCTTCCAAGGTGAACCCTGATACTAGGTCTGCAGCAGGGGCTCTGCTTTATAACGTTCTATGCGTTTAATTTACTTATTGTGGCTGGCAATCTGTTGCAGCAGAAGTCCTGGAAAACAGTTACTGTAAAAAAATAACTACAAAGTTAATTAATAAATTAATCTAATATATTGTTTCATCTGAATATTTATTACAGTCTCAAAGTAAATAAAAACATCATGAAAAATCTGAAATAACTTGTATCATACTTACAAAAATGAAATGAATTATGGTCAACAAGCTACATGGTTTCTGTCCAAATACTCTCAAAGTACTGACCACCTTTGCCAACATGGCTGTAACTATTTATACTTTCTTAACAATCTCGAACGATCCTCGGCATTGTTTAGAATCATTTTTTGGTTAATGAACAATTAAAATTGGCATAGAAAAACTGAAAATACATATATCAATGAATGTTTACTCCATAACAGCTAGTACACTACGATATAAGTACATGCCTGTTATTTCATTCGAGAATAACTTCTCGAAAATGTATTTACAATAATACATTTACATTTCTCATTAATTACTAGAGACTCCCTTCATGGGGATTGTTCCCTTCATTTACAGAGCTTCTACACATCAGCATAATTAAGATTCCATAATTATTATATTCGTAACTTTTCCACAAGTGGATATTTCCATACACCTCTATGTCAGAAATTACTGCTTATGATTAAAATTGACGTGTTTAAATGGGTTTCAATTAGACTGTTACGTTTCACCTTCCACCTACATGTGATTTTACCTTTTTGACGTACATCAACTTTTCGCGCATGACACTGGAGGAAGTAAAGTTAGTCCAACAGTATCTACCGTCTCCAAGACTTACAGAGGATAAAGGACTCCCTAAATTAATAACCCCTCACTCTTCAATAATAGACAATGCTGTTACATTTGGCACTAAAAAAGTGATATGGACGTTAACACAGATCGACTGGGAAGAGGAAGAATAAATAAAACATTGTCGAGCGAACTAGCTTATGACGCTGCGTTATCGATTCAAAATGCTCGTCGACCAATGTCTGAACGCATAGCTCGATTTAGACAAGAATTGTCACAACAATACACTGCCCTGCAGCAAATCACTAAACTTTTCCTAATCGTGGTAACAAAATTTGTCGTTGGAAGCTCCCTATACTGCTCCGGCTGTGGCACTGAAGGATTCGATAGAAATTTATGATGAGCCTGATAAGGCATAGTGCCGCAAGAAATAAAAGGGTATTCTAGGCATCTAAATGCAACCGATACGATTGTGTACACAGCTGCTGGATGCAGGGCCCAATAAGCCCTTCAGTTTGTAATCAAACGGGACTTTAGTGAATAATTACCATGTACATCACTCATAATCCAGTACTCCTTGACCATTGGTGTGCCAGTTTTTCTAAACTGAAAGAGATAAAAATTATCTTCGCTCTAAATTGAAACAAGAACGACTAGCCATTCTGTCCATTTTATCAATTAAAAGTAAAGTCTCAAATGAAACAGATTTCAAAGGCGTTGTTGTGAATTTCAGTAAAATAAAGGCACGAAAACATGTTCTATAACAATATTAATAATAACTACTATGTCGACTAAGGTTATGAAACTAATTCATGCTGATTCGTATTGTTTCTCATATATATCTATGTGTATTGCAATTACTAGAGCATAGAGTATACACATTACAAATACTTCATTTCTTTTTGTCAGCCGTTGCACCATTATTACTTACTTTTTATAAAATGAGCACTACAAATAAATCAGTTTCCACGCCAACCGAGGGCGTTATTTAGCTTCGCTGCCCGGGCCTCCAATGAGTGTAGTGCGCTACCGTATAGCAATAGTAATTAGTCCAGCCCAGGACACATGCACTAAGGGAAAATTAGACCAATACATGTGCTCTTGTTTGTGAGAGATATCTGATCTATGTTCGCATTAGGAATGAAGTTAGATGTTATGACAGTTTCAACAACCTCTAGTGACATTTATTTGGTTACATCATAGAACTGGAGCGTCCAGACGTGGTGTACAAGTGTCTAAGGGATGATTTCTGTTGTAGGTAAGGAATGTTAATTGGTCTAGTACAGGACGTTATGAAAATCATCTCGAAAGGTAATCTCCACGTGTCAGTGTGTGGTCAACAGTTTCGATGCAACTCATACAAGCGACAGTGGCAAGATGTACCGTAGAGCGAAAACATTACACTGAGAAAACCAAAGTCATGGGTTAGATATAAGCACACATACAGACGGAGGTAGTATCGCGTGCACAAGGTGTAAAAGTGCAATGTACTGGCGGAGCTGTCATTTGCACTCAAGTGATTCATGTCATAAATTTTCCGATGCGATTATGATCGTACGACGGGAGTTAACAGAGTTTGGATGTGGAACAGTAATTGGAGCTAGAGGCAAAAGACATACCACCTCGGAAACAGTTGGGTAATTCAATATTCCGTGTCGAGAGTGTGCCGAGAATATAAGATTTCAGGCATTACCTCTGACCATAGACAACGCAGTGGCCGATAGCCTTCTCTTAACGACCGAGAGCAGCAGCGTTTGCCTAGAGTTGACCATGCTTTTTGACAGTAGGCGACCGACGCGAGTACCTTTGCTAACAGCACGACATGGCCTGCACTGCCTATCCATGGGCTCATGAGCATATTCGTTGGACCTTAGACGACTGGAAAACCGTGACCTAGTGACATGAGACCAGACTTCACCTGGTAGGTTCGAGTGTGGCACAGACTGCACGAAGCCATTGACCCAAGGTGTCAACAAGGCGCTGTGCAAGCTGTTGGTGGCTCCATAATTGCATAAGCTGTGTTTACATGGAATGGATTGGATCCTCTGGTCCAGCTGGTCGTAAGTGCAACATCTCCTGTGCATCAAGCTGCATAAATTTGAAACGTCCCCTTAGAAAAATTGTGCTTAAGCTGACACACAATATTTTTTAGCGCAACGCAATCTGACTTTCAATAATCCCTACAACAGAATGGCCCTGACTAACATTAACCTATACCTTTCACAAATCACTTACCTCACAAAAATCTTCGTTACTTGAACTACAGCAATACAGCGAGCGCCACTACTGCCAGCTAAATCAAAGATTCACACTACTGAAGGCACTAACTACTGGTAGCCATACTTAGCAAAGGAAAGATTTTGATAGAGAACAAACAATGTATTTACCTCAACAGTGTTCAAAAGTCATAATGTATATAGCAGTTCATGGCATCCCGTCTTACAAATTTCAAAACTCCGCTATCTCTCTCCCCACATCCACCACTGCGGGCGGCTCACCTCCAACTGCGCAGCGCTACGCGCTGTTAACATCCAGCTGCCCAACACTACAATAGCCAACAACAATGCAAACCAGCCACAGACTGCACACAGTACAACCAGTGATTTTCATACAGAGCGCTACGTGGCGTTACCCATACGAAAACCTAAACAGCCTACTTGCAAATTTAAGTATTAACTGTGTTTTTCTTACTTGTCACTTCTTTTTCCGTGTGTTTTTGCTTTTAGAAAGCTTTAATTTTCGAGTACTAGTAATAGTGTTCCATAGATTTCGTGTTTGTTTTGAATGCAGCCCAGAGACAGTTAGCATTTATTTTCATTGTTTCCAACAAGAAGTGTCTAGTAACCACAGTTTATTCAGCTATCAGCCGCCTTTAGTTAAAAGTTGATTTCTTAACTCTCTACAGTAAATTGTTGATTTATTCGGACGGATAGGATGTGTGACTGCTGTGTACGGACGCAGGAGGAGCTGGCCTATGTTCGCGAATACCTGAGCGTGTTGATGGCCGCGGTCAGCCGTCTTCAGGCTGTTGCCTCGGAGTGTAGCGGCAGTGGGGAGTCTGGTGCGTCGCATGGTACACCCCAGGTGTTACATGCTTCACCCACCGTCCCTGCTGTCGAGACATCTTCGCGGGTACCGGCGCGGTTGGGCCACCCTCTCCCCAAGGGGAGTGGCGGGTTCAGCGGCGTTCGCGGCGCACGAGGCGGAAGGTCAATGTGGAGGCTGGCTGTGTGGCATCGCCCGCTCTGCCTGTGAGTGGACATGTGGCTACTCCTTCAGCAAGGTCCAAGCAGGGGTTTATTAGTGATTAAGAGCTCCAGTGCTAGACGGGTGATGGAGACCCTTAGGGAAATAGCGAAAAGGTCGGGGAAGAAGGCCGGTGTTCACTCTGTCTGCTTGCCGGGGGGTCTCATCCGGGATGTGGAGGAGGCCCTCCCGGCGGCGACGGAGAGCACTGGGTGCACCCGACTGCAGATTGTTGCTCATGATGGCACCAATGACTCCTGCCGTCTGGGTTCAGAGGTCATCCTCAGTTCATAAGGGCGGTTGGCGGAGTTGGTTAAGGCGGAAATCCTCGCTCGCGCGGTGGAATCTGAGCTAACTATTTGTAGTATCGTTCCCAGAACCGATCGTGGTCCTCTGGTTTGGAGCCGAGTGAAAGGCTTAAACCAGAAGCCCAGACGATTCTGCGGAGATCTGGGATGTAAATTTCTCAGCCTCCGCTATCGGGTGGAGAAATGTAGGGCCCCACTGAATAGGTCAGGCGTCTACAACACGCAGGAAGCGGCTACAAGGGTAGAGGAGTGCGTGTGGAGTGCACATCTGGTTTTTTTAGGTTAGAGAATTCCCTCCCTAGGCCCGACAAGACGCCTCCTGAAACGCGAAAGGTAGCGGTAGGCAAAACGCAACAGGGAACGACAATATTAATGTGGTAATAGAAAACTACAGGAGCGTCTATAGAAAGGTCCCAGAACTGCTCTTATTAATAAACGGTCACAATGACCACATAGTACTAGGGACGGAAAGTTGGCTGAAACCAGATGTAAACAGTAATGAAATTCTAAACTCAGATTGGAATGTATACCACAGAGACAGGGTGGACAGTGAAGGGCGAGGCGTGTTTATAGCGATAAAAAGTGCAATGGTATCGAAGGAAATTGACGAGATTCGAAATGTGAAATAATTTGGGTGAAGCTCACGGTTAAAGCAGGCCCAAACATTGTAATTGGATGTCTCTTAGGCCCCCTGGCTCAGCAGCTGTTGTGGCACAATACCTGAAAGAAAATTTGGAAAATATTTCGAGTAGATTTCCCGACCATGTTATAGTTTGGGTTGAGATTTTAATTTACCAGATATAGACTGGAAGACTCAAACGTTTATAAAGGGTGGCAGGCACAAAGAATCCAGTGAATTTTTTTAAAGTGCATTGTCTGAAAACTACGTTGAGCAGTTAAACAGAGAACCGACTCGTGACGATAACATATTAGACCTTCTGGTGACAAACAGACCCGAACTATTTGAAACAGTTTACGCAGATCAGGGAATCAGCGATCATAAAGCGGTTACTACATCGATGATTTCAGCCGTAACTGATGATGGTCGAACTAGGGAGGATATAAAATGTAGACTGCCTATGGCAAGGAAAGTGTTTCTGAAGAGCAGAAATTTGTTAACATCGAGTATAGATTTGTCAGGAAGACTTTTCTGAAAGGATTTGTATGGAGTGTAGCCATGTATAGAAGTGGAACATGGACGATAAGTAGTTTAGACAAAAAGAGAATGGAAGCATTTGAAATGTTGTGTTACAGAAGAACGCTGAATGTTAGATGAATAGATTACTTAACTAACGAGGAGGTACTGAATAGAATTGAGGAGAAGAGGAATTTGTGGCACAATCTGAGTAAAAGAAGGGATCAATTGGTAGGACACGTTCTGAGCCATCAAGAGATCACCAATTTAGTATTGGAGGGAAGCATAGAGTGTAAAAATCGTAGAGGGAGGCCAAGAGAGGAATACACTAAGCAGATTCAGAAGGATGTAGATTGCAATAGTTACTCGGAGGTGAAGAAGCTTGCACAGAATAGAATAGCATGGAGAGCTGCATCATACCAGTCTCTGGACTGAAAACTACAACAACAACAACTGCATCCGTTAATACTTAATATCTTCCCTGACGGCAGCGGCATCTTCTGTCCATGTCACAGTCCAGAATCGTGCAACTGTGATTTGCGGAGCATACTAGGGAACTCAAATTGATGTCTTGACCACCAAATCCACCTGATGTAAATCCAATGGAGCAAATTTGGAGGTTTTTGGCCACCTGTTCCGCGCCCATAATTTACACTAATTGCAAGACCCTTGCATAGGATCTGGTGCACCATAACTCCAAAAACCAGCTTAGTTTTTTGTCAGTGACAGTGTGTTCCCAAAAGTATATTCAGGCCATCTTTAATTTTATACCACAACATCTACAGGTACCATGTGGCACTTTCACACCATATTGAATTATGACTGTCAAATTGCATTTATGGTTCCACAATTCTAATAATTTTTATTGTCATGCAGATAATCTGTGATATGGGAACAAAATTTTCCGCGACGGCACTTGTATGTAAAACATTCTCGGTTTTCTTTCCTCGTCAGTTCAGCACAAAATCTCAAGTTTTTGACGATTACCTCCATCGTCATCGTCAGGAGCAACTGACTGTCTTCACTGCTGCTATGGTAGCCTTTTTTATAGCCCGTGGACGGCTTCTGATTGGTCGGCTTGTGATTGGTCGGTGATTACGTACTGCTGTCGCAGACAATGTCACTGTATGCGCCGGTGGCGCCACCGCTTGCGTTGAAACGCAAACCTTGGAAGGAACTTCTCTGCTGCTTCTCTGCATCAAGCGCTAGTTTCCATGCATAGCCCAGATGGTATCTGTTATCGTGGTTAAAGTTATGTTGGCTCATTCTTATTTCAACAGCTTCCTTAATAACAGAATCCCAGTACGCGGAGGCATGGGCCAGAATTTTTGTTTCATCGAACAATATTTTATGTTTGTTCGTGAGGCTATGCTCCGCAATTGCCGATTTCTTCAGTTCTCTATTTCTAATGTGGCGTTGCTGTTCTGCACAGCGGTCGGAAACGGTACGAATGGTCTGACCTATATCATTGCTTCCACACTCACAGGAGATATATAAACTCCAGGGACCTTGAGGCCGAGGTTGTACTTAACAGGGCGCATCATCTTAATTTTCTTGAGAGGACGAAAATTCGGTCTTTTACCCCGTTTACGCAGGACTCTTCCTATTTTGCTGGATACAGCGCCTCAAATAGAAAGAACCACAATCGGTATTTTATCCTGCGAGTGTGCAGCATTTTCACGTTTCCTTTTCTTGGAGAACGTTGCCTTTATATTGCGTGCACCATAGTCATTCTTTCGGAATACATACTTCAGATGGTTGATTTCGGACTTCAAGTGGTCACCGTCAGAAACAGTTTTTGTTCTATATAGCAACATGTTCAAAATGGCTCTCTTCTGAACAGGTTGATGGAAACTCTGTGCATTAAGATACAAATTGGTATACTTCAGCTTATGGTACACAGAGAGGCCGAGACACCCGTCTGCCTGTCGTTGTGTTAAAACGTCTAAGAAAGGCAGCCTTCCTTTCTTCTCCATCTCGACAGTGAACCGGATGTTCAGATGAATGCTGTCCATGTATTCCATGAATTATTCTAGAGCATCTGAGCCGTATGACACTTTATAAAAATCTATAAGGTGGTTGACGATAACTTTCGCGTCACACCTGGGCTTGTGATCCGACATATATTATTATTCTCCATTTGATGGTCATCCACGTTAAACATTCTATTACAAATGTCTTATCAATGTCGACGAAAAATGATTGTTTCCCTGATTCCTGGTGCTTCCATGTCAACTTTTTCTCGTATGCCTCTTGTTGCCACATACTGGTTCGCCTGTACAAGAATTTTTCTGCACCAAGCAGAGGACATTCAAGTACTCCGTCATTCATCCTCGATATCTCCGCATTTTGGCGTATTTTCCCTCAATTTATATATTTTTCGGTCAATTTTCGTAATTTTATCAATTTTATGTGTTCTAAAATTCTAAAATTGCTTGTAAAAGTAGTATAGTTGTCAGCACCTTGCGCAAATTCACTATTGTTCTGGTCAAATGGTATAATATGGCATTGTACTCGAATGCATCCAGTCACCTCCAACTACATATTTTACTGTTCCACTGCATTTGCTCAGTTTTATGTATGTCTGTATCTGTACATGTATCGATGATGGCTCCCATGACCCATAATAGCCCTGAGTTAGTGCTGGTGTGCGGATTCGCCATGCATTATATCTGGACCGATGTTTGGATGTGGATCCACAATACCCCATGACTCTGACATGGTTTGAAGGTGATCTGCCACACGTTATATCTGGAGTGATGTTCAGCGTTGGATCCACAATACGTTACGTTCAGGATAAGGTTCGAAGGTGCATTCACCATGTATTACATCTGGAGATGTGTTCTATGTCCAAATATGAACAGACCATTGGGAGACATCCATTTAAGTAAAATGCTTCAAAGGTTGTCCATCTAGAGCACTGTGCATAAATCGCACATTTCTTCTTAACCATCTGTTATAACATCACAACGCTCTCATATCGACTATACACAGATAAGGAGTGCTAATCTCCTCGACAAATGCGCATCTGGAGAGATCTTGTGCACCTGGATGACTGCCATGAGTAGGATTCGTGCGGAACAATTTTCGCTAAACAGTAGTTATGGACTCGCCTCACTCTACTCCACCATGAGACATGAAATGTAGTGGGTGTAGTACCCTCCTACATCTGGTCAGCTGTGAAATAAATCGGCGCCATTGTTGTAGGGAGGATTGGCCAATGACAATGCGGGGTGATCCTTCAATTTCTAACTTCATCCCAAGAATGAGAGAACACTCTGTGACTCCCATCCATATAGGGAAAGATGGGCAATCGTAATGGTAAATTATGCTCTATGATCGAAGTGCTAGAAATGTTTACATAATCAAACTGCATCGGTACAGGACGCTGTGTGGTGTGCTTTGGGGTATATGTTCGAGAATTAACTGCGAATGGACATACTGCACAGTCATCTATCTACATTCGCAATCTAATGTATGGTACATGCAAAGTAGTAGAGGCTTCGTTTAGCGATGATACAGAAATTCAGAAACATGCTGCTGTGTCCCCGATCAGCTTTGAAATTGCTAAAATTGATTGCAGTATCAACTGTGGAGCTAATCACAGTACATTGTCCCATATCGATGGTGTCTTCTCCATCCCAAACGTCCACTGGTACTCTGTTGGTTACCTCATAATGATTGACTGACACCACTTCTTTCAGATGGAGAGAGTCTCGGTGGGAGCATCACCTTCCAGGAGTGGGCAGCACTGAAACAGTATCGTGTACTTGGCTGCAATATAAGGAATCAATGCTCTTGATGTCTTCGAAATGGAAAACTTAGGCATGTGCACCCTGCCACTCCGAAAGATGAGATTAAATGTGGAGGTCACCATTTTTAGGCAGCTGTTTGGAAACGCTCCACAATGCCATAAACTCTTGCAGTTTCCATATGTTTCAATGTCTTCCACATTTTTGTCAATAAGAAACACCACCTCTGATGATGATGAAGTCTGGTTTGTGAGGCACTCAATTGAGTGGATATCAGTACCTGTACAAAGTCTCGAACTTGTCACTGCCCAGTCTCACCATTTTCCTGAACGATGATGAAATTATGAGGGCAAAACAAAGACCCAGCCGCTTGTCAGTGAAAATCCTCACCCACCTGGGAATCTAACCTGGGACCCCATGAATCAGAGGCTGCAATGCTAGTCACTAGACCACGAGCTGTGGCCAAACATCGCCTCTGCCTTTTAGTTCAACCACCCTGTGTATTGGGGAAGCAGCATAGTTTACACAATTGTTGGGCATTTGAATTCTACTCATGCTAGTATAAAATTTATTATGGAAATAGAAAAAGATGACTCATTTCTTGAGCATTGGAATTCTGTCTATGCTAGTATCAAATTTACTATGGAAATAGAAAAAGACAGCTCTCTCCCCTTTTTCGATGTTGTCGTTCGCCGTAAAGTTGATGGCACATTAGGACATGCTGTATATCGTAAACCTATACATACAAATCAATCTACATGCAAGTAGCTGCCATCACCATTCACAGACCACAGGTGTCCTTAAGACCATAGTGCAAAGGGAACACTGTATATCCGACAAAGATAATTTGCAAGAAGAGCTCACATACCTAAAGAGCATTTTTAAAGTAAATGAATTTTCTCCACGACAAATTCGTAGAGCATTCCATGTAAAACCTAGAATGCAGGTACGTGATGGGAAAGAAGATAGTAATTCCTTCAGATGAAGTGCGTTTTTGCCCTATGTGGATATTCTTTCCTTGAAGACAGGCCGTATTCTCAAGCAACACTGTGTTAAGGTGATCTTCCGACCTCCCACAGGGATTGCAGTTTTACTCAGCTCTCAGGCGGCTGTATATCAGATTCCATGCGGAAATTGAGAGAAGTCATACATAGGTCAAACAACACGCACCTTTCATGAGAGATGTGCAGAACATCGAAGTTACACACGCTTATCACAGTCAGAAAAGTCAGCTGTGGCAAAACATTGTATTGATATAGGCCATTCCATGGACTACAGTGATGTGAAGATTCTAACACCCACCCCTTCTTTTTGGGATTCTTTCTTCAAGGAAGCCATAGAGATTAGATTAGCAAATAATTTAATAAATAGAGATAATGGTTTTAATTTGGACAAAGCATGGATAATTAAACTGCAGAGAAGTCGTCATGGTGTCATCGTCGCCAAACATATATCGATTAAGGAAACAAATATCTGTATGCCTTTGCCACAGACTGCGCGTGGGTAAGCGTATCTCTTTGCTGCCAAACAGCATCTATAACTCCCAGGTGTCTACTGCCGTAGTGGAGCAAATAAGGCAGTGCCTGGCACCTTGTCGCCAGTTTTGCAACATGCTCTGAGAATGGCCAGACAATACACAGCCCAGCTATCAGGGGACAACATTTTATTTGTGCGGTTGCATGCCTGAAATTTAATAGACTATTCATTATGCCACAAAACATTGCAAATGCACATGTTAATGTTGGTACCTGCTACAGATACCAAAGTCGAAATGGAAAAACAAAATGTATGACAGTGTACAACGCTGTAGTCATACACTGCATGGGTGTGTTGCAACAGTAAAAACAATATATCAAACTGCTTACGAAAGAACAACAGAGGGACCCTCTATTGTGATTGATAATCTGTGGGATGTGGTAGTCCTACAGTATGGGTGACGAAACTTTACACTGTTCTGTGCAAGCGACTTCAGTCACTAGCCATTTGATCCAATGGACCAATGCCAATATATTTAATAGAATCGCCACATATGCTCCATGTCAGAAAGAAGAGGGATTTCGTTTTCAGTGCATTGGAAGAGACAGATGCGATAATATCTTATCGAGTTGTCTATGGGGTGACGTTAGTGGGGGTTTTATAGTTCGTGTTTTTCTCTGTTGGATGGTAAAAAATTACGAGTATAGAGAGAATGTTTGAATTACAAACATAAAAGTAGTCTGAGGGATGCAGATCTCCTTTGGACAGCAATACCTGTATGTAGTTTGGAGATGCACTGCAATGCACTAGCAAAATCCTCGTCTTTCTTCCAGTTCTCATATGAGTAGAGTATCTCTAATTTTCCCAACAAGAAACATCACTGTAAATGCTCTTATTGTCTTTTCTACTACCTCGTGCTACAGGAGAAAACTTCGTTTGGCACTGGCCTTACACACTGTACACGATTGACGGATCTATGACAACATGTTTTCATTTCCCCCGAGTGGTCAAGACATGGTCCTGTCGCATTAAATCAGCTCACCATGTTTCTCCAGGGCATGCAGACGGTCTTAGATACAGTGCTGTCTGACATCCGCTCAGTTCTGACTTCAGTTCGAGCGATCACATGGACAAAGCTGCAGGGAAGGTGGGAGAGAAATGCAGAGGTACTGTCTAAAACCATATTGGAGTTTTGCTGTATGGGGTCCTTAGCACATAAGTTCAAAAAAAGTGACTCGTTTTGTGATATGAGAGTGCCATGAATATGATTCACCAGTGGCTGTAATCTGAGAGATATCTCTTTACAATCCAACACAAGTATGTGGTTGAATGGAGAGACTTGATCCAAATCGCAGACAGCATTTCTACCAGAAAGCATAACCTTATAGATCTGAAAAGCCAGAGTATTTGTCGTGGGATGTTGCTCATTTCATACGACTTCATTCTAGTTTTGCATAGCCTAGAGACGTAGCTTGAAACCAACTAAGTTACTTAACACTCTGCGCGAGTATGAGACGCTGCTTAGAAAATCATCACCACACTCAACTTGGTGAACCCGTTAGTATTTCAGGTCCTCTTTGTCTTATGCATACGGCAAATCGAAAAGCTCTTCGACATAGTCACCTTTCGGTTTTACTGACACAGCAACGGGAGCGGTTATACGAGGTTTGTCCGGAAAATATGTATAAAAGTTGAATAATGTCTTTATGTTACAAGTTGCAGTCACCGCCAGGTGGGACTGCTGCTGTAATCAATCCCATCAACGCTCAGTTCGAGTCAGAGCACTCTGCGTGAAGGTGGGAGTGTGCGGCAGCTTGTTGACAGTTACCCTCTTTCACCTGCCGTCGGCATGAAGCTCTCTCTGATTGAGGAACAGCGCGTCAACATCAAGTTTCTTGCAAAGCTAGGCAAGAATGGCCGTGAGATTTTTGAGTGTTTGAAACAGGTTTACGGAGACAATTCTCTGAAGGAACCAAACGTGAACAAGTGGTTAAAAAGGTTCCGGGATGGCCGAGAAGAAGTGAACGATGACCCTCGCCCAGGACGCCCGTCCACATCGAGTTCCGATGCAAATATTGAACAAATTCGTGCTTGTGTTCTTAAAGACCGTAGATTGACAGTCAGAATGATTGCTGACGAGCTGTCAATCCCCAAAACAATCGTTCACGAAATCCTGACACAAAAACTTGAAATGTGTGTGCGAAAATCGTACCGAAGCTCTTAAAGCCAGAACAGAACAGAACGCAAAGAGGGTTGAGTGCTGTGAGGATTGGTTGGAAGCAGAGGAACGAGGGGACTTTCTCAACCGAGTCATCACTGGAGACGAGTCCTGGTTTTACGAATTCGATGTGGAGCTCAAATCTTAAAGCAAGGAATGGAAACTAGCAGGAGAACCGAGAACAAAAAAGTCGCGAAAATCAAGGTCCAATGTGAAGACAATGTTGATTGTTTTCTTTGATTATAGGGGCATTGTTCACAAGGAATTTGTCCCTCCCGGCCAGAGAGTGAACGGAAATTTTTACGTTGAAGTTCTGACACGTCTCAGAGCTCGTGTGGTCCGAGTTCGACCGGAGTTGGCAAAAGGGGGCACGTGGATCCTTCATCACGACAATGCGCCCGCTCACACGTCGCTCGTTGTGCGCGAGTGTTTGGCCCGAAGCTCAATCACCGTGACAGACCACCCTCCTTATTCGCCCGGTTTAGCCCCGTGTGACTTCTTCATGTTCCCGAAATGCAAAATGGTGCTTCGGGGGCGGCACTTGGGAGATGTGGAAACCATCAAGTCGGAAACGACACGACAACTGAACAATATCACCAACTGAAGACTTTAGCAATGTTATCAACAGTGGAAACGGCGTTGGCAGAAGTGTATCGCGTCTCAGGGCGAGTACTTTCAAGGAGGCCATATTGTAACACCTGAATAATTGCACAATAAAGTTGTTATTCAACTTTTATACGTATTTTGCGGACAAACCTAGTATTGTAATCGTTACCACTAGGTACTTGTCGTTGTTCAGTATTTATAGATTGAATGACAGTTATGATAAAGGATTACTTATTCTAGACGTTACTGTCAGAGTCTTGTGTTCTATATTCCACATTATGATGACAGCTGTTACTCCTTTCATGTTAGCAGAGCCAGAATCGAAATAGCACTGCACACACTCGCTGCGTTCATTTTCTCCGTGGCTTTTTAAGCCAGCTTTTTCCGTCATTGTGTATGGTTTGCCTGCACAGTAGACTTTCTTGATTTGAAACTTTATTCGTTCACATTTTGCAATCAGTGCTGTGTCGTTGTCTTATCAAAAGCCATGTTTCCTGCTATTAATGGTTACGGTATAACTGCTTGAATTGCGTGTGGTGAATGACCTTTTCAGTTTTCAGTACGCCTAAGACAGAAAAATAAAAGGAACTGTGATAGTTATTCTTTTCGATGTTTAGTTCGCAATCAGTGTACCTGAATGTCGTTAGTGAGCACGCACTAGTCCATAAAGAAAGAAACCGAAATGTGAGTAAAATTCGTGGACATATACTTTTGGTATCTGCCCCTTGATGTCTATGTGACCCAAGCTGGAGTCATGTCAAAGTGTGTTGAAGGAAAACATCGGCAGATGAACAATTTCTTCCGGCAAATAGTTTGACTGAAACTCTGAAACAACGCAGAATAAGTTTGTCAGTTCTGTGACCGTCAAGTTACTGGCCATTACTGCTAGGTTAAAAAGTTAAGCAAATCATCTTTGAGGTCCCATCAAACAGCCGAATGCTGTTTAAGAAAAAAAGGAAGGACATTTACCAACAGACCACGAGCAACTGCACTGTAACAGCTCGAACAATTGACTCACACACTTCTGGATCCTACAATGCTGTAGATAGTGCAAACGGCCGGACTTAGAATTCTGAGAGGCGAACTGTTTTATTGGCGCCGTACGTGAGTGACTCAGTCTCTGTTGCGGCTAGCCAGCAGACATGTCCAAGATTGTACGTACATACCGAACGCACTCCATTTCTTAAGATATTTTCTCACAGAGCCCAGATATAGGCAATCGAGAGTCTCCGAAACGAAAATGAGATAAGACGAACGAAAATAAATCGAAAATGGTATTAGAACAAAAAGTTCCAAACAAAACCTTGCACGCAAGGAGGAAAAGTGTTCATAATCTGTATTTACTTTCACACGTAAACGCAATTTACATACTGCTGAAAATATTTCGACGAAGTTCACTCTCCATGCAGATCATTCCACAGCTGTGCCTATTTGCATGAGGCGTAACCTAATTGACAGGGACGAACAAAAATTAGTCTGTAATATCGCAGAAGATATAGGGGATTACATAAAACAGAAACTGCCAAGCATCAGAAGGAATTCTCCAAGTTCAGTAACTCTACTAGATCTTCTCAACCCAGATGAACCCCAATTTGCAACAAAGAAAATAATAACAAAAAACGATTACTGTCTACTAGTTAAAAGGACACACTGTGCACAGCATCATCAGTACAGTAAAACAGACTAAGGAGGATTTTGAGATTTATCAGACAATACTCTGTTATTACAGAGAACAAACTATAAGAAAAATTTTGCCAGTTTCTTGAGTAAAACCACGAAGTAAAATAATATGAGCCATTTTAATCCACCAGCACTTTTCGAAGTGCTCTCGAGTTTCATTCAATTACCTTACATTTCTTTTAAATAAAAACACTGTAATTGTGACAAGGGCAATGATGGAAACAAATGGGTATGTATAGCTTTGAAAATTATATATTTGTAACTTATGAGGAAGCATGCTTTAGTTACTTTCCAAGCAGATGAATTCCAGAGAACAAGCGGCCTTTATGTTAGATGCTTTTTGGAAAATGATGTCAATTTCCTTGCAAATATTTACTCATTTTGATGGTCATATTTTAATTAGAGGTGTATAAGAAGCACTTCTACACCAAAAGGTTCGGTATGCCACCACTGTAGGAAGTCTGCTTACGTCAGAGCGCTGCGTCGTTTGCCCCATTCTTTGATGGCGACTTTGATAGCAGCAGCATCGTAGTTCGTAACTGCGTACCAAAGTCTATTGTTAAATCACAGTGATGTATAATGAGATGACAAAAGTCATCAGATACAACCTAATATCTTGTCGGACCTCCTTTTCCCGACTTAGAACAGCAACTCGACGTGGAATGAGGTCAACAAGTCTTTGAAAGTCCCCTGCAGAAATGCTGAGCCATGCTGCATCTATAGCCCTCCATGACTGTGGAAGTGTTTTTAGTGCGTGATTTTCTTCACAAATTGTCCCTTTGGTTATGACTCATAAATATTCGACTGGCGTCATGTCAGGGGATCTGGATGACCAAATCATTCGCTCGAACTGTCCAAAATGTTCTTCAAACCAATCGCAAATAGTTGTGGCCTGATGACATGTTTGGCAACACGAAGTCTATGAATGGCTGTGAATGGTCTCCAGTGAGTCAAACATAACCATTTCCTGTCAATTATCTATTCAATTGGACCAGAGGATCTAGTCAGCTCCACGTAACCACAGTCTGCAATATTATGGAGCAGCTACCAGCTTGTACAGTTCCTTATTGACAATCTGGGCCCATGGCTTCGTGGGGTCTGCGTCACACTCGAACCATACAATCAGCCCTTACCAACTGAAATCGGGGCTCACTGACCAGGCCACAGTTTTCCAGTCATATAGGGTCATGATGAAATGTAACAGCTAGGTCCTTTTTTTTGTCATCAGTCTACTGACTGGTTTGATGCGGCCCGCCACGAATTCCTTTCATGTGCTGACCTCTTCATCTCAGAGTAGCACTTGCAACCTACGTCCTCAATTATTTGCTTGACGTATTCCAATCTCTGTCTTCCTCTACAGTTTTTGCCCTCTACAGCTCCCTCTAGTACCATGGAAGTCATTCCCTCATGTCTTAGCAGATGTCCTATCATCCTGTCCCTTCTCCTTATCAGTGTTTCCCACATATTCCTTTCCTCTCCGATTCTGCGTAGAACCTCCTCATTCCTTACCTTATCAGTCCACCTAATTTTCAACAATCGTCTATAGCACCACATCTCAAATGCTTCGATTCTCTTCTGTTCCGGTTTTCCCACAGTCCATGTTTCACTACCATACAATGCTGTACTCCAGACGTACATCCTCAGAAATTTCTTCTTCAAATTAAGGCCGGTATTTGATATTAGTAGACTTCTCTTGGCCAGAAATACCTTTTCTGGCATAGCAAGTCTGCTTTTGATGTCCTCCTCGCTCCGTCCGTCATTGGTTATTTTACTGCCTAGGTAGCAGAATTCCTTAACTACATTGACTTCGTTACCATCAATCCTGATATTAAGTTTCTCGCTGTTCTCATTTCTACTACTTCTCATTACCTTCGTCTTTCTCCGATTTACTCTCAAACCATACTGTGTACTCATTAGACTGTTCATTCCGTTCAGCAGATCATTCAATTCTTCTTCACTTCCACTCAGGATAGCAATGTCATCAGCGAATCGTATCATTGATATCCTTTCACCTTGTTTTTTAATTCCACTCCTGAACCTTTCTTTTATTTCCATCATTGCTTCCTCGATGTACAGATTGAAGAGTAGGGGCGAAAGGCTACAGCCTTGTCTTACTCCCTTCTTAATACGAGCACTTCGTTCTTGATCGCCCACTTTTATTATTCCCTCTTGGTTGTTGTACATATTGTATATGACCCGTCTCTCCCTATAGCTTACCCCTACTTTTTTCAGAATCTTGAAGAGCTTGCCCCATTTTATATTGTCGAACGCTTTTTCCAGGTCGACAAATCCTAGGTCCTTACCACCTTACTTAAAAAAGTTTGTTACCAGCAGTTTCTCAATAACATTAATTTACTTAAAACGTAATGCCATGTCAACAACAATACTAAGTACAGCCAAATATGGGGTATATCAGTAATACTGTATTTTGGGAACTGTGTTCATGAAATAACCCTTCGTAATCTACCCATTATGCTTGAAGTAGACACTGTAATGGTAGGAATGTTTAAAACCAATCTATTCTATTAATGTTGATAAAATTGTGCTACCAGCATTGTTGACAACATATTTAAAACAGAGGTGATTTGCAAGCAATTAAAATCAGAAAAATCCTTATGAATGATACACAGTTTAAAACTAATGCTACTGAAAAACAAAGAACAAAATCCAACTAAAATACGAATGTAACTATTTAATTACAAAGCATTAGCCTGTCTACCAGTATCAATTTCAAAACGATTGTTTTACTGAAATGAAGCTCATTTTTGTTAATTCTAGGAAACATGCTAGGTAGAATTTATATTCCATACTTTACGAATAGTCCACTAAAATGTGATATGTATTGTTATATTTACATATCGGACTATTTTCATTCGGAATGAGATTGCTCTGTAACTAAATTCATATACAAAATAAAGTGATTTTATTTTATTATTTATTCAGTGTTGTTTAATGTACTATTATCTATCAAAATTCATTCCAATTCTTAAATTTTCTGTTTTTAATGATCACATCATTGTAGCATAATGTATATAAGGCCTATGTTGAACCACTATTGTGTGCCCAGTCTTCCCTGAAGTATCGAAGCAGCACCAGTGCTGATGAGTTTAGTAAACAACTAATCAGTTCTAAAAGGCACAAACTCTGCCAACTTTCTACGCTTGCTGCTTGAAATAAACAAGACAGAAGTTCGAAACAATGTGTGGCATAAATTAATGTAAGTGTTCCTATCCACTCCATCAGTGTTTCTAAACACCATGAATTCTATTTACTCTTGTTTCTTACAGCAACTGCAGCAAGATCAACTCTTCTAAGCAGACAATACAGGTCAAGTGTTCGATCCGAGCCAAGGAACTTTTTATGGGAAACTTATAATCTGCTAGAGGAGCTTTGATCACTCTAAATTTCAGATGGAAGTGCTAACATGATTTTGAAATTCCAGCTGCATTTCGACGATATATTTCGTACGATTAAGATTTGAAACAAAATTTGGACAGGAGAGAGAATAAACAAATAGTAACAGCTGTTTGGTCAAGATATGACACGAAATTCAACTGTAAGTATAGGAAACTACTATATCGTGCAACTGATCCAGCAGCAACATTGTCAGCTGCAACAAGGTATTTCAACCATTATTTCTACTTTTCTTCGAAAGTAACAGTGAGTGTAGGTCTTGTGGAGGACATATTGATTATGATTGATGTTTTATTTCTTTTCTTACCTTCATTTGAGTGATATTTCTGATTAGTTAAATGCTTGGGATATGAAGGTAATGTAAATGCAGAAAATGATAATGAAATAAGGGAGGAGAAGAAAGAAGTAGCACAGAATAATGACAAAGATATTCATGGTAGTGTAGAGTCTCAGGAAGAGGCAATAGATCACTAACCGAGTAGTGTCCATACACATTTACTTTGCTCTGATGAGAGAGACAGCATGAACAGTAGTATCAGCAATAGTTTGTTTGACAGATTAGCGAATTTAATAAAAGAAACCTCAGAAAAACAGAGTAAAGTAGTTAATGAAAGGTTTGATAAACTACAAAATTATTGTAAGAAGCAAGGAATAGCTTTGAAGGTTGTGAAAAAAAGCTGTAACAAAAACTAAAATCTAAGTAAGGTGAGCAGTAGAAAAAACAGAAAGGCTTGAGAATAATATGGTTAGTTTAAAAGAAGGTTTTAGAATTGAAAATCACTAACAGAATTTAGGGAATGGATGTTAGAACAAAAGGGTTAGAAACTATGCTAGTTCATGAATTGAAAGTAATTATAAAAATTTCAAGACATTACATTCAATAGCAATAATGAAACAAAATATAAATAAGACAGCAGATGAAACAACTAAAAATTTTAATAACGACCTTTCTGAAATTAAAAGTGATGTTGATGCATGTGTTACCAATATTTCAAATGTAAAGTCAAAAGTAGGAGAACTTTAGGAGAGTATTGCAGCTAGTAATAACAGTAATAACAATAACATTTGGAGCAATAATAAATCAAGAATTTTACAGATGATAATAAATTCCATCTGGCAGATTCACTTGTCAATGCAAAGACAATTTTTCCACCAACATATCAGATAACTTGAAAATCAAATTTGTAAAATTTTTTTTAGACAGTGGGATCCTATCATGCACAAACCAGATTATTAATCCAGACATGACTTTTGTAGACTTTGTAAGATGATTCATGAACAAATTTTGGTCAGGAACTAAGCAACCTAGAATAGAGTCAGAGTTTTTAAATGGACCCTGTTTAAAGATGGTAGTGGAAGAATGAACCCTTTTATGAAGAACATATTAAAACATTAGTATACCTTGAACAACCATTAGGCATAATGACTCACATTGACACCCTTAAAAGGTGATTACCACATAAGGTTCAGTGGGGATTGCTCTATGGACCAGATGATTGAGTTGAAGGATTTTTGAGATACATAGATAAATTGGATATGGCTTGGGAGAAAAATGATAGACATAGAGAAAATGAATTTCAGAGGAGTGGAGGTTCCTCCAACTATCATCATGGAGACAGAGATAGGAGGAGGGATAACAGAAACCATTATCAAGATACTAACAGGAGGGATAATCACTGGAATGATAGGTACAGGGATGAAGGGAGAGGTCATGCTGTGTGATGAATTAGATGGAATAATTTATGTAGAGATTAAAGATGACAGGTCAATGCAGAATACAAGTTAGTAGTGTTAGTGCAGGTTTAGATGATTATTTTACGATAAATAAGGAAGTAAATGATGGTTTGCTTTTGGCAGTGGATGTCAGTCAGATTGTGTCCACTTATGCTGATAAAACTAAGGAGAATGATTTAATTACTGGTGAAATATTGAAAGTAGCTTGTAATTATTATGACAATATTGGCAATGGTAAAAAATGCACGAAACTGTAAGGAAAATTTGTCAAAATATGCACACTGGTAATTAAATAAAATTTGATTCAAATGAGGAACCATTCAATCATAATGTAGTTCTGCACAGTCGACAGGATATATAGAATAATGAAGTTTCAGAGGAAAAGAAAGCAATGAGCTTTAGAGAAACTGAGGAAGATTTATTATTTGAACATGAAAATAATAAAAAAGTGATGAACATGGAAGCCCATATGTTTCTGTTCATGTTAATAATTGGAGAGGTAACTATCTTCTGGACAGAGGTAGTCGTATTAGTGGAATGTCTAAAAAATAAGAGATAGGATAAAGAACACTAAAAATTTTACTGAATTTCTTGTAACTGGTGTTAGAATGAAAAGAGCCACTGGAAAGACTAGCAAGTTAATCACTAGACAAGTTCTGGTAGAATTTAAAATCAATGATGCTTGGTAACTGAGGAATTGAATGGAAATCTGATACTTGATAAGGATTGGATAATTAAAGCAAAAGTAAATTTTAATTAGAGGGGTATGAAAATAACTTTTACTAAACCAAGAAGTGGGATTTCAGGTGAAACACGTATAGTAATCTAAAACAATAGCAAAAATTATCAGATCAGAGGGGTGGAAGAGTTTGTCTATAAGGATTACTTTGAGGAAGATGAAGAGCTTTGTAAAATGTAAACTTTCACGGCCGGAACTGTCACAATTAATAAAATATTCCTGGCTTTTGTGCCTTGATCTGAGGGATTTCACTTCAGAATCCGACGTTTCGTCTCCATTTGCGGAGGGCAAGGAGGATCCTAGCTTTGTTGAACGTCCGATTCACACCTTGGCTCGCTACTGACTACAGCAAAAATTCGCTTCCTCGAGCTTCCGCTCAGTGAAGTGACGTTACATGTTTTGAATACATGAGCGCAACGGGCCGTTGTCGACTGCCGTCGTCCGCTGTTAGTATCGTCCATCGTGAAAGACTCGTACACATCTTCTTCAGCACCAGAATCCAAATTTCATTCAATTTCACACCTTCCTCCTTCCTATTAAAACTCCTGGGGTGTTTCACGATCTCTATGGCCTCTCTGTACAGCCTTTTGTTTGTGGCTGGCAGTACTTGAGTCAAAAGAACTGTCAAAAAACGACTCGAAGAGGTCAAGGGCAATTACAGAAAAAGAGAGAGCTGTTGCGCGACATGCTTTGCAGCCAGGAAACCATCACATTCATTTTGAACCGACTCAAGTTCTGGCAGCCACAAACGCATACCACGAAAGGCAGTACAGAGAGGCCATAGAGATTGTGAAACATCCCAGGAGTTTTAATAGGAAGGAGGAGGGTATAGGATTGAAATTTGGATTCCGGTGCTGAAGAAGAAGTATACGATCTTCCACCATGGGATCATAGTAACAGCGAACGACGGAAGTCGACAACGGCCCGTTGCGCTCATGTATTCAAAACATGTGACGTCACTCCACTGCGCGGAAGCGGAATTTTACTGTTGTCGGTAGCGAGCCAGCGTGTGAATCGGACGCACAACAAAGCTACGCTCCCCCTTGAAAATGTCCTCCGCACATGGGGACGAAACGCCGGGTTTTGAAGAGAAATCCATTAGACCACGGCATAACAGCCAGGAATAGTTTATTAATTGTGATACCGAGCTTTGTAATGGTGAAATAAAAAATAATTCGTATGGTGAATTAGTAGTTAAAAATTATCAGAAGCAGAACCTTTAAGTACAGAAATGAGAGAGGAAATAGGAATTTTTCTAAGGGAAAACAGAGATATTTTATACGTTAAGTCTGTAAGTGTAAAAGGCTAGAAGTGTAGACTTAAATTAAAAGCTCAGGATGCATTTTTTGATAAGACCTATAACATACTAATATGTAAAAGATAGATAGTGGAAAGAGAGTTGCAAAAAATACAAAAGTGAGAATAGTTGAACGAAGTAGGAGTAGTGGCAGCTCGTAACTACACATTCTGGGTGTTCACAAATTTTTAAATTTAGATAAATATGAGAGTGCGATATTAATAGCATCTGCTGTATAACAGTATGCTTAACAATATATTTACGCAACTTCAGCGACTGTCAATAATAATAATAATAGCAGAGATAATAATAACATACATAACTTGTCTGGAAAAAGGAAGGATTGTTTTTATTGAAGTTTGTGGTTTTGTATATAATGAAGTACACTTTATGGCAAGAACAAAATAATGTTTAAGCTTTCGCTACCCTCTGTTTCGCATTTTTGTGTAAGTTGGAGTTTTAATTTTTCGGACAAGTGTACAAGATGCCTAATTTATGTATTAGCTAACGAATTAACTTCTGCGCTGAAAACCAGGCATTCTTACCCTGCACCCACATAACAACTTACGCTTATTATACGCGTCTTCGTTAAATGTTCGGTTCAAGCTTATTTGATTTTGTCAGTTTCACAGACAACAGATCTGGTCTGGAATTCCCTAGTTTCTTTGCAGCTAACTTTTCCTGGTAATTTTCTTTCCTGTTAGCACTTAATACAGGTTCAACAGAGTTCATGTTCACATTGCACAGGAAAGCCGCTTCCTGCACACTATACAACCAACTCCAAGCACAAACTGCTGTTTGCGAAAATGATTAAATTCAAGTAGTGGTATCTACCAACAATGTTACTTGACCAGACTACAAATGAGGCGCTGAAAGCCATAAGGCCTAAAAACACACCGTATTTGACCCCCCCCCCCCCCATATTTAAGTAAATACGAGAGAAACAAGCGAGACAACTTTTCGTTAATGTACAGATATACATACAATTTAGGCCTACAGTACAGATAAACATGATCCACCATAAGATGAACAGATGTCAGGTGCATGAATAAATGCTGCAGTTTCACAATCAACGATGATGTGCTTTATGGTTCTCGGCGCCTCAAATGGGTTACTATACAATAAAATTCAAAATTTAATGTACTGTATCTCATTGAGAAACCAACAAACTAGATTCTTCTGGCAGTATAACATATACTGATGTCCGATTTAATTGTACTGTATGGTGAGTGAATTCGCATATCTGTGGAGTATGCTACCGCCTGGAGGGATTAATGGCGAATGTAGATAAAAGTCTGCTGCAATGTCCTACCACCTGGTGGCCTTGAGGTAAACTTGTAGTTGACTGGTAAGGGCTAGCAGTGCACGCAGTGATCGCCGTGATCTGTGCGCATTGTTTATCAAATCCGAATGTATATAGACCATAAGGCATTTAGGTCGCGGCAGTTGCATATGCGCAGAAGCTCCTTAAAACGTGCAAAAGTGAAGGTGTGCTCTCGACCCTGATTCCAAGATCCACCTTGTCTGGAAGAGCAATATGTAGCACACTGCGGTAGATTTAGTGCCGAGTATTTCAGATTACCGCATCTACATTACATTTAAAAGCATTCAAAGAAAAATAACCAATAAATCCACAAGGTGTCAAAAGTTAGGGTATTCACATGGTCTTGTGCTCTTACACAGCAGCCACCACCGAGTAGGAGTCAGTGCAACAATCCTTTATAGCTGGTATATAAACGTGATGGACGAATATCACTTGTTTCAGAATACAGAAATGTCAGCAGTACCTTGAAAGAGAAACAGACGATCCAGAAAATATTGAGGAATTGCTAAACATTATTGCAAATGTAACGTTTATTACTAGTCTAGACTTAATATCCAGTTTCCACCAAACTGAAGTCGAATACGATTTTTATATGATGGTAAATACCTTCAATATTATGTTGTACCATTTTGTTTAAACGTATCTGTAGCTAATCAGGGGATTAGACTTTGTTGCAGGAAGGGAACCATTGGAAAAAATGACTATGCATGAATATGATATTTTATTGTTGAATAGAACTCAGGAAGAACACGCAGAAACTTTCAGGTAAACTGGGAAAAAGATGAGACTAGTAGGTATGACATTAAAACCTGAGAAATGTAGATTGTTGTAAGGCAATTAAAATTCCTTGACCAAAGCCTTACTGAAAAGGGAATTATCCCTGATCAAGAAAAAATCGAAGCCATTCTAAGATTCCCAAAACCTAGGAATAAGAAGGAATTAAAGTCATCGTCTGGATTAGTAAGATTCCTTAGACAGCACATTAGAACCCAAGCACTAATTGTATCCTGTTTGCATAAGCTTTTAAAGAAAGGTACTGTGTAGTAGTGGAACAAAGAATCTCAGTTATCTCTTGGTCAAATTAAGAAACAGTTATATCACAGTAAGATCCTCCATAGATCAGATTTATCTTTACCTTTTTGCTTAATGACAGACTGCAGCGATACAGGTTTAGGTGTGCATCTGTTTCAAGAAGAAGAATTTAATGAGGTAATACAACACTGTTCAACTGCATTTGCTGGAAGAACATCACAAAAGCATAAAATGATCACAGAAAAGGTATTTGTAACTATAGTTTACAGCTTTAAGAAATTTTAGTAATGATTTACTTAGTCAAATAATTTAAATTTACTCAGATCACAAAGCCCTATCAAATATTCAAGAGTGTAAACTGTACCATTGAAGAATAACCAGATAGGCAGTTCACTCAGAAAAAATTGACTATACAGTTCAGTATATCAATGGAAAAGAAATTAGAATTGGGGATGCTTTATCTAGGTTATCTATGGGGGGTGAAGTTAGATATGAGAATAAAAGTGTGGAAAAATTCATAATTATGTATCTGAAAGAAGTAAAGTATGAAAAAGAAACTAGAAGAATTTGTAATCGTTCAGAAGGAATTAAAATCACGATGCTCATTGGAAACTTATAAAAAGCTATTTAGGAAAGAAGAGATATGAAAAAGCAAAACTTTACTGTAAAATTTATTTTAATGTTTAGACATAGTCCTGACAGTGACAGATGGAAAGTTCTTTGGCCAGAAGAATCAATATATTGACACAATTACAGGATATACTCATGAAAGTTTTGGGATTTGTGGTTCATTGAAATGTATTCAAAAAATTCAGGAAAACAAATATTTTCACAACAATGCCAGAAGAGTTACAAAGTTTCTACTAATTATGATGGATGTCAAAGGGCAAAGATTATCAAAAAAATGAATAGAGGCTATTTGGAAACTACAATACCCAATAAACATTGACTAATTTGGCAAATGACCAATAACATGGTAGATGTCATGGTAGATTTATTCTCCAAATATGTAAAACTTTACCTTTAGAAAAAAACAACCAGCAAGAAAATCATTTCCAAAATCACAGAGGATTTTTTCACACAGTAGGAATACATAAAGCAATTTTCCAAATCAATCAACACCAGAATTTGGAAATAATTTAACAAAGACTACAACGTAAAATATTTACTTATTTCATCTTAATCACCAAGTTGTAACCTAACTGAACGAGAGAGAGAAAAACTGCTTATTGGGAACCTATGTTGAACGACAGTACTATATATATATTGTCATCTACGTGGACATGAATTTTATGCAAGTTGAAACTTCCTGGCAGATTAAAACTGTGTGCCCGACCGAGACTCGAACTCGGGACCTTTGCCTTTTGCGGCCAAGTGCTCTACCATCTGAGCTACCGAAGCACGTCTCACGCCCGGTACTGAACCTGCGCTAATTGTCTAAAGTATGATCATATGGGGTATCAAGTGAAATTTGTGACTGGACTGAGGACTTTTTGGTAGGGAGGATACAGCATCCAGAATGAGATTTTTACTCTGCAGCAGAGTGTGCGCTGATATGAAACTTCCTGGCAGATTAAATCAGAATAATTGCTGGAGCCCACCCACAGTCATCCTGCAAATATCTATTTAAGGATCTAGGGATCCTCACAGTAACCTCATAGTATATATATATATTCACTTATTAAATTTGTTGTTAATAATCTTACCCAGTTCAAAAGTAATTGCAATGTGCATAGCAATAATACCAGGAGAAAGGATGATCTTCACTATGCAGGGTTAAATCTGACTTTGGCACAGAAAGGGTAAATTATGCTGCCACAGAAGTCTTTGGTCACCTACCAAACAGCATCAAAATCCTGACAGATAGTCAACCAACATTTAAAAATAAATTAAAAGAATTTCTAGATGACAACTCCTTCCACTCACTGGCAGAATTTTTAGATATAAATTAAGGAAAAAAACTAGCTTAAACATTTGTGTCATGCAATATTTTGTGTAATGCAATATATTGTACAGACATCTTTTATTAACCTGACACGTTCCACATCATTACGAAGTGTCGTATTCATGATCTATGGAACAAGTATTAATCTAATCTAATCTACTGTATGCTGGACCGAGACTCGAACTCGGGACCTTTGCCTTTCACAGGCAAGTGCTCTACCAACTGAGCTACCCCGTCCTGACAGCTTTACTTCTGCCAGTACCTCGTCTCCTACCTTCCAAACTTTACAGAAGCTCTCATGCGAACCTTGCAGAACTAGCACGATGATGTTCTCAAGTGTTTCAAGTGTGAATAGACTTCCGCCCTCACTTACCAATGTTAATGCTCCTGGTGTTCTATTACCCACAGTGGCGATAATATTTCTGTTCTTTGTGTCAAGTATAAAGTGTTTTACCATGTCTGAGGTCTCACGTGAACCATCAGTAAACGAAGATGCCCAGTTTCAAATGGAGCAGATGGAATGACTGCAGTCAGTGTTCAACAGATGACGAACTTACAGTTGCAAGAAGCACCACCACAACAAGTTTCGCCAGTTTTACAGCAAGGAAGAGAATTGGTAAGAATGTCGCTCACTTCACCGCATACAGCATTAATGAGGTGGTGTGCATTACATTCTTTCTGTCAGCCGTCAGAGCCAACATCTATCACCTATGACTGAAGTTGTTTCACATATCTCATCTGGAAGAGGTTGACTATGAGGAACTCTTTCGGTAAAACGACGAGCATTAAAGGTGCAGATTCATGTGGGTGCAGCGAAGTTTAAATTTTTTAGTCTTATGTAGCACCCTGAACAGTTATCAAAACAGTGGACTGCTGAACTTAGGCAGCTAACAAGACATTGCAGGTTCAAGTCTTCTTTTGGGCTGAGTTACAGTGATGGTATGTTATGTAACGCAATGACGTGCGAGACACGCGCATACAAACTGCTATCCTAACATTGCCAGACCCAGAGATGAAAACATCTCTGTTAGTTGAAGAGTCTCAAAGTATTGTGGACAGAACTGAAGTTGATTTTGAGGCTCCATCTAGTTCATAGTACACGAGACACTCAGTCTAACGTTAACATTAAAATAAATAAAAACACGGTCCAGATTAACAGTAAATGTGAAGCTGAAATCTGCCAGTCACGTTGTACATGACGGGTACTTCAGAATAAGTTGAGGAAGTGTTGTCCTCAGCGTTTTTCTACTCATGATAGAAAGGCATATTCCTGTTGTGAAGTATTTCAAGTGTGGTAAGCAAGGTCATATCCTGACCATCTGTTTACAACAATGCCAGTCACAATATCAGTCTACTGCATGGCTACAGCATAGCTCTCAGCCAATCTATGTGTCACACGAGCCAGTGGAGCCTGTACAAACAACATCTCGCTTTTCCCCTTTGCAAAGACTTCGTGTGGTAGTCCACACACAGACGAACAAGCTTCTTTTCCAGTTAAAAGTGGCCAATTAGACAATAAAATTTCAGTTATACATAGGTGTGTCTGTTTCCCTGATCAATAATGACACCTATGACATGATCGATAGCACACTGCTACAGATGCCTACTTCTATTTTGTCTGCATATGATGGACATAAAATACCATACCAGTACTTGCCATGTGTAATTTACTAGTAACATTTCATATATACTATGTTTTAGAAACTGTGTGGACATTTTTACCTTAGACTTGTTTGATTTGTTCAGTCTGTGTATACAAGATAATGTGTTACAAATCAGTCTCTCAGTGTCTCATACCAATGTTTCTGACTTGCGCAATAAGTACAGTGAACTTTTTGAACAAGGATTAAAAAGAGATAATGCTTTATGATTTTGAGGCCCATATTACTGTTAAAGACAATGTACAACTCTGATTTTATTGCTTTAGGCCTGAGGCCTGAGCTATATGTGATCAGGTTGCTCAGGAACTGCAATGATGGAAAGACAATGTGGTGATACAACCCATTTCAGCAAGCTAGTGGGTACCGTCTCTGGTAACACTTAAAAAGCAATCAAGAGGTTTACATCTGTGTGCTACTAACTGTCATGGATTCTTTTCTTCTCCTACAACTGGAGGAATTAATGGGTAGATTGGGACAGGGCGGATTCTTTTCGAAGACTGATTTACTTGATTCATGTTATTGTTACCATTGGACACACAGTCCAGGCAATATTCTGTGATCATTACTCACCTGGGATTGTTCCAGTATCAAAAACTATCATTCAGAGGCGCTTCAGTTCTTGCATTTTTTTCAGTATCTCCTGGAACAACTAACAGCAAAAGTCGCTTCATCTATGAACTATCTGGATGATATAGTTATTGAGGGTTGTACACTTGGTGAACATCTGGCAGTTTTAAAATGCCTCTTTAAGTGCTCGCTGAGGCTGGATGAAAGAGTAACAAGAATATGTACTCCTTCTTCTACAAAGAACTTGAATATTTAGCAAATGTCATAAATGCAAGGCTACTCATACTGCTGATTCATACTTGTCTGTGATTAAAGATTTGCCAGCACCCCATAACATCAAGGAGTTACAGGCAGTCACCGGAAATTAACATGTTACATTAATTTTATCGCAAACACTGCACAAACTGCTGCTGCACTGAACCTGCTGTGTCAGAAAGGTGTTCCCTTTGTGTGGTTCCAAGGATGTAAGATGCATTTCAGCTTTTAAAGACACAGTGTTAAGTCGTCATTGTCTGATTTATTTTTATCCAGCTAAGCTAATGGTGGTTAGCTGTAGATACACCTTATTATGCTATTAGAGCTGTGCTCTCCCATAGATTTGGTTCATCTAATAGACCCATTGCATTTGTATCGAAAACTCTCAACAAAGCAAGTCGCAATTATAGTGAGCTGGAAGAAGAGACACTCGCCACTATCAGTTGTGTTACTCAGTTCCATCAACTTTTGTACAGTCAACAGTTCCATTTTATTACAGACCATTGACCTTTAGCAGCTTCATTCAATCCTTCTAAGCCTGTCCCGCCATGGACAATGCAATGTTGCAACGTTTGGCTCTGTTGTTGTCTAATTATCAACAAGAGTTGTTGTACAGGCCCATTGCACTACATTCTAATGTTGACTCATCTCAGTTACTGGTCGGTACCGGTGAAGTGTTTGATTCGTCTGAGGAATCATAATATTCAAAATTTTCCCCTTGACTTTCAACTTGTTGTTGGAGCAACTGCTTCTAAGCCAGCTCTTCAGGATGTTTACAACAAGTATGCCATAGGAGGCCACGTAATTTGAACGAAACTTCCCTTCCAGTGGCGCATCGCTACTTTTTCACATCGCCACTTGCCAGCTGCATGGTCAGGTGTTCTGCTGCTGCATAGAATGAATAACAATAAATGGGTGGTGATTCCTCACTCCGTCCAGTGTGAAGTTTTGTCATGATTGCATAAAGGCCATTGGGGCACAGTTTACACTAAGCAACTTGCCTGACGTCATTCTACTTGGCAGGACACAGACAGCCAAATTCAGCAAACGTGCTCTCATTGCATCATAACCTGTGCCGAGCATCAGTCCATTCTGCTACAATGCTTCTTTCAGTGGCTGTGTCAATCCAGATCATGGCTACGCTTGCACACTGGTTTCGTGGGTCCATTCTGGAATATGTGATGGTTGAAACTTCCTGGCAGATTAAAACCGTGTGCCCGACCGAAACTCGAACTCGGAACCTTTGCCTTTCGCGGGCAAGTGCTCTACCATCTGAGCTACCGAAGCACGACTAATGCCCGGTACTCACAGCTTTACTTCTGACAGTATCCGTCTCCTACCTTCCAAACTTTACAGAAGTTCTCCTGCGAACCTTGCAGAACTAGCACTCCCGAAAGAAAGGATATTGCGGAGACATGGCTTAGCCACAGCCTGGGGGATGTTTCCAGAATGAGATTTTCACTCTGCAGCGGAGAGTGCGATGATATGAAACTTCGTGGCAGATTAAAACTGTTTGTCCGACCGAGATTCGAACTCGGGACCTTTGCCTTTCGCGGGCAAGTGCTCTACCATCTGAGCTACCGAAGCACGATTCACGCCCGGTAATCTGCCAGGAAGTTTCATATCAGCGCACACTCCGCTGCAGAGTGAAAATCTCATTCTGGAAACATCCCCTAGGCTGTGGCTAAGCCATGTCTCCGCAATGTCCTTTCTTTCAGGAGTGCTAGTTCTGCAAGGTTCGCAGGAGAGCTTCTGTAAAGTTTAGAAGGTAGGAGACGGATACTGGCAGAAGTAAAGCTGTGAGTACCGGGCGTGAATCGTGCTTCGGTAGCTTAGATGGTAGAGCACTTGCCTGTGAAAGACAAAGGTCCCGAGTTCGAGTCTCGGTCAGGCACTCTGTTTTAATCTGCCAGGAAGTTTCATATTAGCGCACACTCCGCCGCAGAGTGAAAATCTCATTCTATGTGATGGTTGTTGGTAGATGCATACACCAAATCTCCATTACAGACCCCATGACACCCACCAATACTTTTAGTACTGTATCGGCTTCATCTCACACACTGGAGCAAACATTAAAGACTTTTACAGGGTGTCCAGAAAAGGACTCCCTCATTTCTAAATTAAATATCTGGAAAACAAAGATCGATAGAGGAATGCAGTTAACGGTATGTTTATTGTGAAAGCGGTAAGAAGTTTATATAGCAGTTTGAAATAATAGTTATAAAAGCTGCTAACAGATGGCGCTGTAATCGCCATATGTAATGCCTAGTATAAATAGTGATCCGAAGGCCAGAGCGATCAGTTCCACTATTGAAACGTGAAAGGAGGTTAACGTACCGAAGGAAGAGATTAAAACCATGTACTCCATTGAACAATGCGTTTTTCTGGTGCTAGGATACCACAGGTTAGAAGAGAGTCCTACGGCAACAAGACGAAATTTTCAAGCACGATTTAATGTTCCAAAAGGGCCCGATGCGAAAACCGTTCGTACGCTCTTCGCAAAATTTCAACGAACAGGCAGCGTAATTGATGATCTAGTGGGGCATGTTGGCCGCAAGCAAACCGCAGTTACGCCTGACAATGTCGCCACAGTTTCTGGAATTATTCAGCGAAATACAATGTCATCCGTCCGTAGAATTGCATCTGAGACTGGTGTGAAGCGTTCCAGCATGCAGAAAATACAGAGAAAGAGCGTACACATGTCTCCATTCAAACTTCAAATGCACCAGGCCATACCTATACGAGCTGTGCAACAAAGGGTTCCCTTCACTTATCAGATGCTCACAATGATTGATAGTGAAGGATTTGATGTTGGCTGCATCTGGTTTACAGCTGAAGCACACTGCCACCTGAACGGATACGTGAATAAGCAGAACTGGTGATTTTGGGGTTCCGAAAAGCCATATTGGTGTGAAGCGAAACCCCTGTATTCTCCTAAAGTTACTGTGTGGGCTACAGTATGCAGCAGAGGCATTATTGGTCCTTTTTCATTCGAGAAACGGTCACTGGTGCTCGTTACGTTGTAATTTTGGAACAATTTGTCGCCACACAGCAAGCGTTAGAGGATCAACCAGGTACTAAATGGTTTATGCAAGATGGAGCCCGACCACATCGGACCGAACACGTGTTTCGCTTTCTTGAGGAATACTTCGGGAATCGAGTCATTGCTTTGGAATATCCCAAATTTACTGGTGCAGGCATGGATTGGTGTCCATATTCGCCGGATTTCACTCCCTGTGACTTTTTTGTGGGGCACAGTGAAAGACATGGTCTACTCGAAGCATCCCTCCACGCTGGACGAGCTTGAATAGGCGATCTCTGTGGCATGTGAATCCATTTCGGTTGAGACACTACGAAATGTGATGGCAAATTTCATTCTTCGTTTGCGCCATCTCTGTAGTGCCAATGGTGAACATTTTGAAAACATTGTAATTTGATTGTTTGCAAAGATTGTTTTCATACGATTATTTCACTTAAGTGTGCTGATACGAGCTGTACAGCGTACAGCGCCATCTGTTAGCAGCTTTTGTAACTATTACTTCAAACTGCTGTATAAACTTCTTACAGCTTTCACAATAAACATACCGTTTACGGCATTCCTCTATCGATCTTTGTTTTCGAGATATTTAATTTTGAAATCAGGGAGACTTTCTGGACACCCTCTATTTCCTCTTATCATTCCTTTCCATGTGTCAGGAAGTCGCTGGCAAAATTAGCACACGGTAGTCGTCGCTGTTCCCTGTTGTACCTTCTATGGCCAACAGTCTGTTCTGCATGGTCAGACAAAGTTCTTGCTGCAGGGCAAAGCTTGATTTAAAGTTTCTGACAAAAAACAGGTTTGGGAGCAATGTGTCATCGCACAAGTGTCGGGTCGTTCGTCTTAAGTTGTTCAAGATTCTTCTTGGGTGCACCGGCGTCACTGGAATAAGTTGCAGCACTCTTTGTATCAGTGATTCCGAAGCAGAATTTTTGCCCATTCACCCAGCACACTGCAACAGCGGTAATCTCTGCCTCTCTGATCGTCGCGGTGGGCGCCATACAGAGTGGTGCCGATGGAGATCGATGTCACACTGCCGCCGCCGGCGCACAGTGGGTCAGAATCCCAAAAAGCTGGTCAAAATATAAGTAGTTGTTCAATTTGTACCAAACTTAGTATGTAAGGGTTTACGGAGTTTCTGGTTAAGAATATGATATCAAAAAGTGAAAAAAACAAAATGGCGGACCCAAGATGGCAGGCTCTATGTACACTACTATCATTTTTTACGTATAAAAGTAATTTTTAGGGAATTATCGAGGTTACTTATGATGACAGAATTCAAAAAATTTAAAAATGGTGGATCCAAGATGGCGGTCAAAATCTATGTCTTTTTATTTATTTATATTTATATATTTTTATTCGTATAAAAGTCAGTATTTAGAGGTTATTGTAGTTAATGCTTAAAAAATAAACCAAAAAAGTGGAAAACTCGAAGAAAGGACCAAATATAGGTTACAAGATGGTGTAAAATATTACAAAAATTTATTTCACTTTAATTACAATTATTAATTTTGTAAATTTTTTATAACTTAATTTACAAGTTTCATTTTCTTATTCTTTTTCATCTTCTGTTTCAACTGAATCGTCATCATCCTCAAACACTGTTTCCTCATTATCTGCATCTGCATCTGAATCTTCATAGTCTTCCGCCACAGGAACTAAGAGGGCAACGGCTTCTGGCGACAAACTGTTCAGTTCCTTGGCTAAGATTTGCTTAAGGAAGAAACGTAGGGGTCTGGCGTTGCCAACAATGTCCTGAACACGTCTTCCATAGTCTTAACTCATGAAAACTTTCGAGAAAAACTCAGGCGATATTGCTTTATCAACTTATTGGTTGATTCCTGAGCATCCTCCGATAGTTGTCCGATGGGTAAAATGGCCGAAGAAACAATGTCTGGACCATGAATCAACAATCTATGGACTGCTGTTGGCATGTTGTACCAGGGGTACGTAGTGCCTGGCAGTTGCTAAGGCGTATGCTCGAAACTTTTCAACGTCGGTCTGACGTCCGCTCGAAATCGTCTGCAAAATTATATGGAAACGGTGGATTAGTTCTTCGGAAACTCCAGTTATCAGCGCTGATGTTGGATTGTTTTCAGAAAAAACGTCGAGCGGTGTTTCCGTCATTCGTACTGCCAAACCCTTGTTTCGGCATGTCAATTACAATTCCAAGCTGCTCTTCGAAAGCTTTTTGAATGTTGGCTTTCAGTATTGCTTTTTTCTCTTTATCTTCTGCTTTACGTGGCTGCCACTTTTTTGTTTTCATTTGGTATGCCAAATGAATACAACATTCAAAACATCAAATCCAGGCGTGAAGAGCCGATAGTCCGTACTGCAGATAATCGGCGGTAACTTGTTTTTTCAAAACATCGTCAATGTTGTTAAATTGGGCAGACATAGCCTTGCAGAGATAGCACCGTTGCGGCAGATTTCGTGTTGGTGAGAGCATTGCACACTTTACCATCTACCATGGTCATACTTAAATTGTATTTAATGGAAATGTCTTTCCCATGAATAACTGTTTCGAATGACTGAAGTTGTTCGATCTGTTTGTCGTAATACACTTTCTCATTTAAAGACGTTTGCTCTGTTTCCTTTGTAAATTCTAACTTCAGTGGTCTGCAAAAGAGGGTTGAAGACGGCTTCGGATTAATCCATAAGATATTTTCTTCTTTAGTTTCTTCATTACAACTGCAAGTTTCAGTGGAACAAGCGAAGTGAAAAATAAAGTTGCATCTGAAATACTCGAATCTGAAAACTTCATTTTATACTTGCTTTGCCCGGGGGTTCCGTCAAAGCCCCACTTACAAATAAGGGCCATATTAGACATTTCCTAATCGTTCATATGTAAAATATCATCTCGTTTCAGCAGTAGAACACGTTGAACAGTGTGGTCTAACAAAGCTTGCTTTT
This sequence comes from Schistocerca gregaria, assembly GCF_023897955.1. Taxonomy (NCBI): domain Eukaryota; kingdom Metazoa; phylum Arthropoda; class Insecta; order Orthoptera; family Acrididae; genus Schistocerca; species Schistocerca gregaria. The sequence continues at coordinate 1,003,980,506 of NC_064920.1, forward strand.
GATTCGTTAAAAGTGAAGGTTATGTCTGGAGGGCAGCAAGTTTTTTTTGTTACCAAAAGAGCTGAATACGGTGGATATAGTGTATTTAAGCCTTTTCCTTTAGCCCCATTTCTCAAATGCTGGTAAGATTCTTTTGACAATTACAAGTCGAAAAGGAGTGCTAGACTTTCATTTGAATCATATGAGGATGGCGATGATATTGAAAATCGCAAGCCTGCCTTGTATTTTTTCACCTTGGATGGACTTGAGAGTGTGACGTCTTTCACAATCTTCGCAGCATCTGGGTGCCCCGAAGATCGAAGACTCATTTGCGCGGCGAACGATAATTCGACAGGACTGAACTTCGTACGAATCTCCTCAGTTCTCCTTCTTTTAGACCTATCAGATAATGTTTCAAATTTTGTGGCAGGTCGGCCTGTTGATTTAGTCACACTTTCAGGTTTCGAATCAATCGTAATATATACTATTGTATTTAACCAGGTTTCGTTCTTCTTGAAAAAATATCCTTGTCGCCGAGTTGCTTCCTTATACTTACTTCTTAACTTTGTTAACAAAATCGAAATGGTAGGCCTCATATCATAGGGAATTTTAATTGTATGTCCACTTTTCTCTGTCAACGACCTTTCCAAATGTTCTATGACCCCTTCCAAATCATTTGACAAATACTCTTTTGTTATTAGAAAAATATCTTTCCTCGAAAATCCGATTCTGGAATACGCTGGATCAGATGAAACTGAAATTTAAAAAAAAAATCTGTTACACTTTTCGTCATTTTTCTAATTATTTTATTCTTTACAATGCTTCTACGTGTCGGTTGTAATTTAAATTGTACAAATAAAACTCATAATTAATTGATTCTACTGTCATTTTTGAAGATCTCTGAACAATGACATTTTGCAAGTGTCGCTTAAAACGTGGCTCAAAGCCAGAGTCGCAACTAATCACAGGATTTGAAGCTTAATTTACAAAGGTAATAATATATACTTGCGTACACAGCGCAAAAGAAAGCGGAATGTCGTGCAATTCGTAACTTATTTCTATTTTTTAAGCGCATTTTACGATTTTGTCATTCATTTCCCTATAGTACGTTAATTGAAATGTAAACGTGCATAACTGATGATTTAATAGTGATATAAGTGTTTTTCCACTAGAACATACCTCTTGGAATACATTCCATATTGAAAGTATTGGTTTCACTTGCATAAAACATAAATAACTTCCTTCAACAACAGGACTGTTTTTGTAGCTTGGCCAGCTGCGCGCACGCTAACTATGAACTTGCCGCATTTGACCTGAGATATTACCGAACAAATGAACATCTGGTCGTCCGCACAGCCGGCATTCAGTTGTCCCAGCATTGCTGCTGCCAACCTGATAGTCCAAAATCCCCATCTTTAAACTTTTTTTTTCCTTTTTGGCCACGTTTTCAAGATTCTGGCCCACTGCCGGCTGTGCAACCAGAGTCAATGTCCTTGAAGGCGCCGCCCTCAGACATCTGTCACGATGACCTTGTAGCCGACCAACAGCCTGCATCCCTGGTTGGAGGCGTGCACGCTGTGGCCAGTTTTCGGTCGGTGTTCCTGGTCACTGGCGACGTGGGTACCTGGGTGCAAAAAGGAAGCTGCCATTGACTGGAACTACAGTTCCTGTATCCTCCGCATTCATCTCCGCCCACCCCCCCCCTCTTCTCCAACATCACGTGACCCCACACTACATAATGACAGTGCGAAGGTTTGGGGTGCAGGAATGTGGTGTCGTCCAAAGAGTTAGTTCATATAGCAAAGTTGGCACCTCACGACACAATCAGTCGCAGCAACGAATGAGAGACATCGAGAAAGAGACACTGTCAGGAGATTCAATACGCTGCTTTTACTGTAAGTCTACTTATATCAGAGCGCAGTGCTGCTCGCCCCACTCTTTGATAGACAACTATGATAGCAGTATCACCGTAGTTCAGATCCATTACTATTCAAAGTAATAAACATTTATCACTGTGTTCAATGACAGTAGTAAACAGACGAGATCTGTTCAAAAAATTCATGAACTATGTCCACAAAATTTTTCTGCGCTTGCCTATTACTTATAATGCATGGTCTCCTCCATCTACATTTACATCTACATCCATACTCCGCAAGCCACCTGACGGTGTGTGGCGGAGGGTACCCTGAGTACCTCTATCGGTTCTCCCTTCTGTTCCAGTCTCGTATTGTACGTGGAAAGAAGGATTGTCGGTATGCCTCTGTGTGGGCTCTAATCTCTCTGATTTTATCCTCATGGTTTCTTCGCGAGATATACGTAGGAGGGAGCAAAATACTGCTTGACTCTTCGGTGAAGGTATGTTCTCGAAACTTTAACGATAGCCCGTGCCGAGCGTCTCTCCTGCAGAGTCTTCAACTGGAGTTTATCTATCATCTCCGTAACGCTTTCGCGATTACTAAATGATGCTGTAACGAAGCGCGCTGCTCTCCATTGGATCTTCTCTATTTCTTCTATCAACGCTATCTGGTACGGATCCCACACTCCTGAGCAGTATTCAAGCAGTGGGCGAACAAGTGTACTGCAACCTACTTCCTTTGTTTTCGGATTGCATTTCCTTAGGATTCTTCTAATGAATCTCAGTCTGGCATCTGCTTTACAGACGATCAACTTTATATGATCATTCCATTTTAAATCACTCCTAATGCGTACTCCCAGATAATTTATGGAATTAACTGCTTCCAGTTGCTGACCTGCAATATTGTAGCTAAATGATAAGGGATCTTTCTTTCTATGTATTCGCAGCACATTACACTTGTCTATATTGAGATTGAATTGCCATTCCCTGCAGCATGCGTCAATTCGCTGCAGAACCTCCTGCATTTCAGTACAATTTTCCATTGTTACAACCTCTCGATATACCACAGCATCATCTGCAAAAAGCCTCAGTGAACTTCCGATGTCATCCACAAGGTCATTTATGTATATTGTGAATGGCAACGGTCCTACGACACTCCCCTGCTGCACACATGGAATCACTCTTATTTCGGAAGATTTCTCTCCATTGAGAATGACATGCTGCATTCTGTTATCTAGGAACTCTTCATCCAATCACACAATTTGTCTGATAGTCCATATGCTCTTACTTTGTTTGTTAAACGACTGTGGGGAACTGTATCGAACGCCTTGCGGAAGTCAAGAAACACGGCACCTACCTGGGAACCTGTATCTATGGCCCTCTGAGTCTCGTGGACGAATAGTGAGAGCTGGAATCCACACGATCGTCTTTTTCGAAACCCATGCTGATTCCTACAGAGTAGATTTCTAGTCTAAAGAAAAGTCATTATACTCGAACGTAATACGTGTTCCAAAATTCTACAACTGATCGACGTTAGAGATATAGGTCTTTAGCTCTGCACATCTGTTCGACGTCCCTTCTTGGAAACGGGGACGACATGTGCCCTTTTCCAATCCTTTGGAACGCTACGCTCTTCTAGAGACCTACGGTACACCACCGCTGCAAGAAGGGGGGGCAAGTTCCTTCGCGTACGCTGTGTAAAATCGAACTGGTATCCCATCAGGTTCAGCGGCCTTTCCTCTTTTGAGCCATTTTAATTGTTTCTCTATCCCTGTGTCGTCTATTACGATATCTAGCATTTTGTCATCTGTGCGACACTCTAGAGAAGGAACTACAGTGCAGTCTTCCTCTGTGAAACAACTTTTGAAAACGACATTTAGTATTTCAGCCTTTAGACTGTCATCATCTGTTTCAGTACCATTTTGGTCATAGAGTGTCTGGACATTTTGTTTTGATCCACCTACCGCTTCGACATGAGACCAAAATTTCTTAGGATTTTCTGCCAAGTCAGTACATAGAACTTTACTTTCGAATTCATTGAACGCCTCTCGCATAGCCCTCCGCAGCAGTTTTCTAACTCGGTTGTTATACCACCGTGGCTCTTTTCCATCTCTTACGATCTTGCTTGGCACATACTCATCTAACACATCAGTATTTCCACAAATGATACACCGCACCTAAAGCCATTCCCACTTCCGGAAGCAGTCTTGTTGGTACGCCTCTTGCTGGATCGCGGCAGGCGCCGTCTGCGAATTTGCTTTTGTTTCGTCTATCGTTGCAAATCCTCGTCCCTTCAATGGCGTTTTCAACTTTGGAAACAAAAAAAAAATCCACAGGTGCCAGGGGCCAGGTCTGGAATCAATGGAGAATGAGGAAGCACAGTGATATTTTCTTTTTCCCCTATAGTCGCGCCCAACAGGGATGAATTGCGGGTGCATTACCTGATGCAAGAGCCATGAGCTGTCTCGGCACGTTTCTCATTTCAGGTCGTTTCCTTCACACATTTTCTCACAGGCGTCGCATCACGTCCCAACGACAACATCGATTAACACTTTGTCCCTGTTGTACGAACTCATGACGAACCAATCCTTCGAGGTAAAAAAAAAAGAAAACCTATCAGAGTGCCTTTGATATTTGACCTGACCTGACGAGCTTTTTTATAGTCTTGGAGCACCTTTTCCGACCCATTGTGAAGATCGAATCTTGGTCTCGTCATCATAACCATAGACACACATCTCATTACCAGTTATGATTATGATTCTCTTAAGGAGCTCATTCTCATTTGCGCGATCCAAAAGCTCTTCACAGATTGCGAGGCGAAGATCTTTCCGGTGTGGCAGGTGGCAGTTGACGCTAAATAACGAAAAGTGTGAGGTGATCCACATGAGTTCCAAAAGAAATCCGTTGGAATTCGATTACTCGATGAATACTACAATTCTCAAGGCTGTCAATTCAAACAAGTACCTGGGTGTTAAAATTACGAACAACTACAGTTGGAAAGACCACATAGATAATATTGTGGGGAAGGCGAGCCAAAGGTTGCGTTTCATTGGCAGGACACTTAAAAGATGCAACAAGCCCACAAATGAGACAGCTTACACTACACTCGTTCGTCCTCTGTTAGAATATTGCTGCTCGGTGTGGGATCATTACCAGGTGGGATTGACGGAGGACATCGAAAGGGTACAAAAAAGGGCAGGTCGTTTTGTATTATCACGTAATAGGGGAGAGAGTGTGGCAGATATGAAACGCGAGTAGGGATGGAAGTCATTAAAGCAAAGACGTTTTTCGCCTCGGCGAGATCTATTTACGAAATTTCAGTCACCAATTTTCTCTTCCGAATGCGAAAATATTTTGTTGAGCCCAACCTACATAGGTAGGAATGATCATCAAAATAAAATAAGAGAAATCAGAGCTCGAACAGAAAGGTTTAGGTGTTCGTTTTTCCCGCGCGCTGTTCGGAATTGGAATGGTAGAGAGATAGTATGATTGTGGTTCAATGAAACCTCTGCCAAGCACTTAAATGTGAATTGCAGAGTAGTCATGTAGATGTAGATGTAGATGTGTTGACTCAGGAACAGTGGGACGAACTTGGCGGCAATACGGATTATTCCAAAGTTCTGTGTCAGCTGAAATATTATAATCTTCTGCAATATCTCGGACAGTCAGTCTTCGATTGGCATGCATAATTTCTTTGACGTTCCTGACATAAGCGTCGTCGGGAGACGTCGAAGGGCGTCCTAAAAGAGGGTCATCTTGAACTTCCGTCCAGCCATTTTTAAACCCTGTGAACAATTCGTGACACCAAGTAAGGCTGAAGCACTCATCACCATAGTCTCCTGCATCATTTGGTGTGTCTCTGTAAAGATTTTCTTGAGTTTCACGCAAAATTTAATGCAGACGCATTGCTCCTCTAACTCTGCCATGTCGAAATTCGCAAACTGTGCGACATAACGTTCTACTCAGTACAGCACTGAACAATAACTAACAGACATACAACAATGAAACATATGCGTGTGCGGAGATGTCAACAGCGTTTTGCTCCGACACACCATTGGCGGGAAATAGAAATGTTCCGGAATTTTTTAAACAGACCTTGTATATTGTCATTCTTGTTGACATGGATCTGACCCAAGTTAATTATCGATATATTATAGAGTTTTATCAAATGAATGTAATATTCTTTGTATGTGTTATAGCAACCGTTCGACCTCATTTTCAGAAGTTAAAGTATTCAACCGTCACCTACGAGGCTATGATATCATTACGTGAAAAATACCAAGGTGTATCACAATACGCAGTCCACCTTGAAGTCTGTAAGTTAGCTAGAAAATCGGAAGAAGGTAGCACAGTGCTGTATTTTTTCGCAGAAGGAATGTTCAAGAATCGATTTCATAGGTAAATGTGGCAAGTGAAGATTTTCACAGGCTTTCAAGCATATGCACAATGAAGCATCATATTTTCTCGAGTTATGTACACATTGCCAGTGGAAACATGATTCTGTTGAAACTTGTTCACTGCGGTGTTTCGTAACATTTTTCGGACTTTGTTTCTTGTCTCTGTCTCTGTCCGTACTGGCGGCAAACATTTCTCATAGTGTATTCGCATCGTCTGCGACGATACTTGTATTGTTTTCGTATCTTCTGCTACCTTGTATCGAGAGACGAGGAATCAACAATGTCCAGGACAAAATAAAGTTTACGATGGAGATACAGACAGATAACACCTTGCTGTTCCTTGACGTCCTCGTCCGTCGTAAAGCAAAACGGTGTCTCAGTGACAGTATCTACCGGAAACCAACCCACACAGAGCGATATCTGCACGCTAACAGCTATCACCATGGCTGACAGAAACGTTCTATTCTGAGGACCTTGATTAATCAAGCAGAAACTATCTCAGTCGGTGAAAAACTGCCGAAAGAACGGAGCTACTTACGGAAAGTATTCAAGAAAGCGGCTGCAACAATCGCTAGATTTCTCAAGCCATCTTCCCGAAAACAATGAAGCAGAAGGACCCCGAGGAGGACTCGATGAAGTTTGCGTTTTGTCGTTTTATGGCTCAGTTACAGGAAAGATTAGCCAGCTCCTAAAGAGGCATAAAATCAGTTCCGTCTTTTGAGCTCCAACAAAAACTGAAGCCAGTGAAAGACGATGAAGGCCTCAGAAAGATAGGAGGATATAAAATACTGTGGGTGGGTATAATTTTGTGTCGAACAGACTGTGAGTACTACTGAACAGTGCTGTATAGAACACAAGAGATGCTGTCACCTTTGGTACCCTGATAAATCGCTGGTAGCGGAGCATGACCTAAAAAACTGTCATCACATTGCATCCGAAGAGACGGCTGTAATTAGAAGGACTAATAGTCTCTGGGATAGTGTAATAAAAGAAGCGAACGAGATAAAAATTTGTGACAACACGACAATGAAGATCTCGACCAACAGCTAAGCACAGTTTGAGACCTGGCCATCGGAAGGTTGAAGCGGGTGCGGCAGGGCTGCAACAAAAACATTACCTTATATGGCCCTGGAGCGAACGCCAGTGACGTAACAGAAGCGCCGTGGCTATATAAGGATGGCAAAAGGGGCCAAAAGACAGTGACCACTCGGCAAAGGCCAAGGAGTACTCGGCCGAAAGCTCCTTGGTTTTAAACCACTTTATACAACTGGAAGCACAAGATAATTTTATTGTGACCTTAGAAAGCCATTGCCTGTGAATGAATTAAATTGTGCCCAGTTTGCAGGTACAGATTCAACAGCAATAACGCTCCATAATATTTCCTGCAACGCTTGATCGATATGGAATTTGAGATTAGGCAGCACAAATTTCCAAAAATAGAAAAGTCAATTCAAAAAGAAGATGTTCCATGTTGAAAGCAGCACTTCGAAGAACTATTAAAGATCATGACTACAAGAAACACTACTTACAAAACACTTGCACATCTAGAGTTACAAAAATTCTCAAATGTGTGGGGATCAAACCAGATACTATTAATGGGCGGTACTGAACATGTGAAAAGAAAGGTGGCACAAATGGTCACTGGATTATTTGACTTGTGGAAGACAGCCGCCAATATGCTGAAAAACGTGAGTAGTGGGATAAAGCCAGTATGAGCAAATTTTTTAGTGCAGGTTGCCTATATCAGGAGCAAGCATACATTCAGGGACAAACCTATTATTCTGCTCTATGTCAGCCTTTAACCTACTGTTCTCTTTTGAGTGACTGGTTTTGAACTATTTGTCTACATCACTTTTGATATCAAATTGATACCAAACTAATTAAATTGTGGCAACTGATTGATTTATGACCCTCTCCCCCTCTCTTTAACCTATTATTCTGCTAAATGGCTTGCAAGCCCCTGGGAGTAATCCATACCTCCGAGAAAGCCTCCACATTCCTCCCCCTCCACCTCCCCCCTGCCTGTGGGAACTTCCCTCACCAATACGAGCACACTTTCAGGCCTGATGTACTCGAATAGCCCCCTCCTACTTTATCAATTTGATTGACTAACTAATTAAATCGATAAATTAATTAACCCCTTCCTCTCAGGCAAACGACCAGCTCTTCTCCTCCCATCCACCACTTGGAAATTGACGAGAAAAAGACAGTTGATTTGATATTTGGCAGGGAATCGGTTTCAGTGTATGGAATATTGTTTAAACGATTTCTGGTAGACAAAGCAAGGTGTACAATATTGTTTATTTAAACAAGTTATTGGACATAAGGCGCTGTACAGAATACAGTTCATCTATTTAAAGAATTTGGTGGGAAATCGATTGCAGTGTATGAAATACTGTTCAAACAATTTCCGGTAGACGAGGAAATGTGTGGAATATTGTGTATTTTAACAATTTATCGGATACAGGGCAGTGTTTGGAATATAGTTTATATATTTATTTAAAGATGTTGCTGGGAACTGACCACAGTGTATAGAATTCCGTTTATTTCAACATTTTGACAGTGACAAGCCAGTATGGAATATTTAATCGAGTATGGCGCTTTTTTTATTCCGATCATACAAGGAATATCATCAACATAGCTCACTGCACTTAATGACACTGTTAAAAATATTTCAATCACAAAGCATGCACTATCTGCCACTCTCTGGACTGCACAATGCACCAGCTGCTTCACCTATTCCTGCACACATAGACATCGTGGCCACTGTCGACTGCCACATATCCAGCCAACTCACGCATTGTGCAGAGTATTTGGTGGGAGTCGATCCTGCAACCACCCAGTTTCCAAACCCTACTGGAATTTTCCCGCCTTGCCTCCTATCGGTGGATACTTGCACAGTTAAGGTCATTTGATAGGAAGTCCATTAGGTTGGAGGTAACTGAAAACTTCAAATTTCAGCCCAGTTGCATGCTACGTCCTTAAACAATCTGTGAAAGGGCTGGACTGGCGAGTGTGCTCACAATACCACTATCCAAAACAATAAATTGGTCAGTCGGGAATTTGATGTTGTGATTGGGTTTTTATAGCGCTGTGTTATCTCTAAGTTGGTTCTCTGAGCTAAATCAGGACGAATGAGGAAGAGGAGGAGGATGAAGGGTATACACCATGATGAGGTAGTAACAACATCGGAGACCACTGCCACCTTTCCACTGCAAGATAGAGGCCACTGGGACAGTACTGAGGAGCAGTAAACCCCCATACCTAAGCCTTGTTCCATTTTATAGTAGTAATTGTCATGGCTAGATGCCATAGACTGGTGAAACCTTCATACATCCTGCATGCTCATGTCCTGATGTTGGGAACATTGTGTCATAGCTCTGCCAACTGTGTACAATGTATAAGGCTAGCGCCAAACCAAGCTTTCTCCTAGTAGAAATGACAGTACAAGCAGTTAAGGTGTTGTTTCTTATCGGAAAATTAGAACACTCCACATCATATGGGAACTCGAAGAGGAATGAGGAATTTGCTACTGTATTGTGGTGTGTTTCCAAACTACATACAGGGACTGTAGTCTGAAGATCTGCTCCCCTCAGGATGCATTCATGTCTATCACGCAAACATTCTCTCTATCCTTGTTATTTTGTAGCCAGCCGTGGTGGCCGTGCGGTTTTATGCGCTGCAGTCTGGAACTGCGTGACCGCTACGGTCGCAGGTTCGAATCTTGCCTCGGGCATGGATGTGTGTGATGTCCTTAGGTTAGTTAGGTTTAAGTAGTTCTAAGTTCTAGGGGACTGATGATCTAAGATGTTAAGTCCCATAGTGCTCAGAGCCATTTGAACCACTTGTCATTTTGTACCCTCCAACAGAGAAATGCTACAAACTATAAAAACTCCACTAATGACACCTGGTGGAGAATTTGACAAGATATTAAGCAAATACAGTCTGTATGAAGACATCGAGAATATATGGTGGTCCTATTAAATGTACAAGTATTGGCCCACTGGAGCAGATGGTCAGTGATCGAAGTTCCTTGCGCAGACCAGTGTAAAGTTACATGGCCTGTAGTGTAGGAGGACCATACTCCACAAATTATGTGTTGTTCTTTCGTAAGCAGTTTGATACACTGTTTTTCTGCTGTAATGCGTACAAGCAGTGTATGATTACAACTATGTATGCCACTGTACATTTGTTTTTCCAATACAACTTCGAGGTCTGTGTCAGGTGATAAACCAACATTAACGTGTTTTCACTTCATTGGCTCTGGCAGAAAACTGGACATCGCAATTGTAAACTATGCTGCTCTCACAACACACAGGTTGGTTGAAGTAAAAGACAGATGTAGTGTTTCTTATTGACAAAAATGTGGAAGACATCACAACATATGGAAACTGGAAGAGTATGCAGCATTGCAGGCCGTTTCCTAACAACTGCCCAAAGGCGATGACCTCTACATTTAATCTCCTCTTTCACAATGACAGAGTAGCAAATGTCTAGGTGTCCAATTTCAAAGAGGCCAAGAACAGTGATTCCTTATATTGCAGTCATGTACATTATCACTCTTTCGGTGCTGGCCATCCCCAGAAGGTTTTGGTCCCACCAAGACTCTCCCCATCTCAAAAAAGTGGTATCAGTCAATCATTATGTGGTAATCAGGAGTGTACCAGTGGACAGATGGGGTGAGAAAGACACTATTGATATGGGAATATGTAATGCAATAAGCATCACAGTTGACAGTGTGACCAATTTTATCAATTTTACCAGTTTTTCTGTGATTTCAGTGCTGACCATTGACATGGCAGCATGCTTCCAAATTTCTGTATCATTGCTAAAACATCCCTCCAATACTCTGCATATACCATATACTATATTGCAAATGTAGATGCATAACAATGCAGTTTGTCCATTCATGGTTAATTCTCGAAGACATACACCAAAGCATGCAAGACAGCATGCTATACCGATACAGTTAGGTTATCTACACATTTGAAGCACTTTGATCATAATGCATAGTTTTTAATTACGATTGCCCAACTTTTCATATGTCGAACGCCAGCAATGGAGTATCCCTCTTACAAAGCAACAGACAAATGCGTAGCAGTGGTAATTGACATGTGAAATTATACACCATGCTGCATAACTCCGTAAACAGGACAACAGTCAAGCAAATGTATACACAGGGTTTACAGTACTTCACAAGCACCTGTCAGTAACTTAGAATTCTGCACTTATGAAACTGAAGACTCCATCTATGTCCAACGTTTGGTACAGAAACGGAGTATTTCACATACATCTTAATTCATCTAGAGAAGGGTATTCAAACAGGTTTTCCCTAGATGGTCATGATTCATCACACATGTGTTGGAAGCCCTCTGCTGACTGTGGTATAAGACATTTGCAGTTAACGATTGCAGGTAAATAGCACTCTAAATCACACACAGAACATGCACTTGTATACAAGTCGATCGCAGGTTGTACCACACAACTGATGCACCCAAGAGAACAAAAAAAAAGGTTAAATGCGCGATAAATGACTTGCAGCAACATCTACCTCTCTTTAGAATGCATCATACCTTATTACAACCCCTCTCAACTGATCACTCCATCCACTCTCTCTCTCACCTTTTAACGTACATCCATGTCAGTTTGGAGACAGTTGGTTCTCTTTTCAAGGAATGCATCAAAGGCAGGAGTCAACTTGCATGTATCACTATTACCTCAATAGACATACACTAGTATGTTTTTAAAAAACCATACAGTAATTGTTCTGTAAGGTATTTATTAGCTGACACTGCATGGTTGTGGTTGTGGTTGAGAGTACAGGGAAGCACATTGTAAATACTATTTGTTAGGGTTTAAAACATCTAAAAAGTTCTCCACAGGGTCAAACACACGATCCATTTTGTAGTTGTGTATTGCAGTCCTCCAGCTGGTAATACAACACTCTTTACCTAAGAACGGTTTATAGAAATCTGTAAAGTGGTTGCTGATAACATTGGGGTCACACTTGGGCTTGTGATCTGACGCATATAAATTTATTACTCTACGTTTGGTTGTCATTCACGTTAAACATTCTATTACAACTGTCTTATGACTGTCCACGAAAAATGACCGTTTCCATGGTTCCCATTGCTTCGATCTCATATTCCTCTTGTTATCACGTACTCGTCCTCATATACAAGAATTTTCCTGCACCAAACAGAAGAGATGCGAGTATTCCCTTATTGCCCCTCAGTTTCCCCGTATTTTGGCACATTTATGCGTATTTTCCGTAAATTTTACCGGTTTTATGTCACTTTTGCCCACGCGATCATGACATCACTTTTCGCTACATATTCTAAAATGGCTTGTGAATTGGTACAGTCGTCAACACCTAGCACATATGAAATCTATTTCTGGTTGGATGCTATAGTATAGTGCTGATCTCGAATGCATACAGTCATCTCCAACCACACATTTTACAGTTGCAATACATTTGCTCGGTTTTCTGTATGTCTGTGTCTGTGCATGTGTCACGGATTGGTCCCATGACCCAGAGTGAACCCGAGTTAGCCTTCGACTGTGGATATCCCAGACGTTATATGTGGAGCAATGTTCGGACACAGACCCACAATACGCCCCTCCAGGATAAGGCTTGAAGGTGCACCCATCACGTGTTATACCCAGCGAAATGTTCAGAGGTAAATCCCCAGTACGTTTCGTCTGGGATAGGATTCAAAGGTGGATCCACTGAGCATTACGTCGAGAGATGTGTTCTATGTCCAAAGGTGGATCCACCAGTGGCAGGGGTGAAGCAATGTCATCACAGCATGGGCAGAAGTGAGATAAAATTGGTAAAATTACGAAAATTGACATAAAATACATCTAAATTAAGGGAAAATACACCGAAATGGGGGACACTTAGGGGAAATGAGGGAATATTTGCATCTCTTCTGCTTGGTGCAGCTTGACAGCATAGGGAATACAAGAAAAAGTTGACATGGAAGTATCAGGAACAAGGGAAACAATCATTTTTCTTCGACAGCGACAAAACGACTTGAATAGGGAGTTTAATGTGAAATATCACCAAATGTGGTCATCTTCATTTGTGCTGTCAGTACAGTGGTGTACATCTGCCTCAAACTGGATTTGATGCCAATATTTCATATGTTCGTCCTTCTCATTCGAGTTTACCTGTTCTGCTGGAATGATCTTCTGTCCCTCTCCTTGTTTCTGAAACTTTCAGCCTGATTGTGGTCCATTGTCTCTATCCTGTCAACTTCGGCAAAATCTTTCTCTACACGAGCCTTACTTCGCAAGATTATATGAAACACAATACCAATTTACGCAGAACTTCAAACTTTGCGAATGAAGAATAATGATTTGTCAAAGATTAACACATCTATAAATTCCTAATCACAATTCATATTAACCATGTAAAAGAAAAGAAAAGCTCCGAAGCTCCAATGCTGTTGTTGACACAGCAGAAACAACAAACAGACGTGGGATTGGGACCACCGGACGAAAATATGAGCACAAATAAATGTACAAGTTAAATCAATAATTGGGGCCAGCAATCTATAACTAGTACATACTTAACAAAAATTGCTGTGCTGTTGTTTTTTGCAAAATAGCTTTGGAAACATGGAAACGTACAATAAAACTCTACCATCTGAGTGGGAATAAACAACTAAAAAAAAAAGAGAACAAATGTAACTGCATAAAATTAGTTATATTCACTCCTGACTGCGCACAGCATCTTCCAGAGGCTGTATCTTGAGCAGTGTCCGCCAGTTTTATGCAATACCCCATGTATGTGCATTTCGTTATCGTTACCAAAGTCAGGAACTATCTAGACTCTGACACACCACTTAAGACCCAATGTTGATACACATTACGCTATGGAAACAATGTCTGAAATTTGGCCCTAACGTGAATTCCCAAGCTGAGGAATTGGTATAAAATCAATTAATAACTGTATTTTCAAACCACTAATAATTACAAATGTTTGTCCTTGTACAAAAGAAAACCAAAAGTTGACAGAACGAATCTAATGTGGTAGACAATTATCAAAGCTATGATGTCCGAGGAAGGACAATGGGTCCAAGTTGCACTTTCCCGAAGGTATGTGAATAAACCGCACTAATCTGAAATTTCCTATGCATTGATTGGTTGCCCAGACTAAAATGGAAAAAATCCATCTTCATGACTGCGATCTTAAGGGAATGTGGCGTTGTTGTACCTTTATAAAACAGTAATCTCCCACCTAATGAGCCGGTGCTGCACAATATGCTCACCAATCTCTTGCTGCCTCGATGGACACGAAGATGTGGGTCAACGTGAGATCTACGCCAACCCATAATCTGTGAATCGCACTAAGTCGTCGGCACAACGGTCAAGTGCAGATTACCAGAATGATCACTCCCTCAGCGATCGAGCATGTGAAGCCGCCTCTGTGATGATGATGTTTGGTTTGTGGGGAGCTCAACTACACGGTCATCAGCGCCCATGCACAGTCCCAATTGTTACACAGTCGAATATTTTTTTCACAGTTCAATCTTGCCACTGTCAAAAACGATGATGATATAGACAACACAAACACTCAGTCCCTGGACAAGGCCCGCATCTCGTGGTCGTGCTGTATGTAGCGTTCTCGCTTCCAACGCCCGGGTTCCCGGGTTCGATTCCCGGCGGGGTCAGGGATTTTCTCTGCCTCGTGATGGCTGGGTGTCGTGTGATGTCCTTAGGTTAGTTAGGTTTAAGTAGTTATAAGTTCTAGGGGACTGATGACCATAGATGTTAAGTCCCATAGTGCTCAGAGCCATTTCTAAAAATTACTTTTTCGAAGATTGTACGTAATTCTTAAGTAATTTATTTTAGGAATACGAAAATCCACCTAGATGAACTAGAGGATATATCAAAAAGTATTGAACAGCAACTGGAAAAGAAGAGCTGGATACTGCTTCTACTAAACAACTTCTGGCTGTCAGATGAGGCACATTTTCATCTCACAGGTTATGCGAATAAACACATCTACCGTTACTGGGCAAACACAAATATTAATGACGTTCATGAGCGCCCTTTACACGCTAGTAAAGTGACAGTATGGTGTGGTGTTTCAGCACATGGGATTATCGGACCGATTTTCTCGCAAATGAAGAGGAAAACACAATAACTGTCAATGCCGATCGTTACGTTAAGATGTTACGAACTTCCATTACACCTGCATTGAACAACTTTCCAAAGGTTCAAGAAGTTTGGTTTCAACAGGGTGGAGCGACATCACACACGGCAATCAATAACATATGGGCGAGAATTGTTTGGTTACCGTGTGAGCTCACGATTCGGTAACATTCGCTGGCCCCCTAGATCGCTAGATTTATCCGTTTGTGTTGTTTTCTTGTGGGGCTACCTCAAGAGTAAAGTTTACACGACTCGACCAAGAACCCTGGATGAGCTAAAACAGACAATTCGGGAAGCAATTCACAGTATCCCAGATGATCAGTTGCAGCGGTCAATGAGGAATCTCAACAGCAGATTTCACGATTGTATTCGTTCAGGAGAACGCAATCTAAAGGACATAATATTAAAAAACTGATAAATGCCATCAATGTTTTGTAAATCGCAAAATTGTAATGTTTCACTTACTATGAATGCAGTTTCTTTCCTTCATTACTTCTAGTGTTATTAGATTCTACATCTGCAGCTACATACATACTCCGCGATCCAACATAGGGTGCGTTGCGGAGGGTACCTCGTACTACAACTAGCATCTTCTCTCCCTGTTCCACTCCCAAACAGAACGAGGGAAAAATGACTGCCTATATGCCTCTATCCGAACCCTAATCTCTCTTATGTTATCTTTGTGGTCTTTCCGCGATATATAAGTTGGCGGCAGTAAAATTGTACTGCAGTCACCCTCAAATGCTGGTTCTCTAAATTTCCTCACGAAAAGAATGCCTCCTTTTCTCTAGAGACTCCCACCCGAGTTCCTGAAGTATTTCCTTAACACTCGCGTGATGATGAAACCTACCAGTAACAAATCTAGCAGCCAGCCTTTGAATTGCTTCTGTGTCCTCCCTCAATCCGATATGATAGGGATTCCAAACGCTCGAGCAGGACTCAAGAATAGGTCATATTAGTGTTTTATAAGCGGTCTCCTTTACAGATCAACCACATCTTCCCAAAATTCTACCAATGAACCGAAGACGACTATCTGCCTTCCCCACAACTGCTGTTACATGCTTGTCCCACTTCATATCGCTCTGTAGTGTTACGCCCAAATATTTAATCGACTTGACTGTGTCAAGCGCTACACTACTAGTGGAGTATTCAAACATTATGTGATTCTTTTTCCTATTCATCTGAATTAGTTTACATTTATCTATATTTAGAGTTAGCTGCCATTCTTTACACCAATCACAAATCCTGTCCAAGTCATATTGTATCCTTCTACAGTGGAAATGTTCTCGTTTTTCTGTGCCACTCTTTACAAGAGATGTCTAAACTCACAGAAGCGACTGTCTAAGAGTACGCCCCACTCTCAGACACTGCTGGCGAGCTGACTTTCGGCGCTCTTAAAAATGTATAGAATTGACATGTATTACAAGCATTAGCTCTCTGGGAGCGAAAAACTTTCATGTGTATAATTACCTTAATACTAAAACTGCCACAATGTCATCAGTATACGAGTCTAAATAAGCATTTAATCAGTAGAATATGCAAACCACTAGAGAAATGAATTCAGTATGTGACACAGAATGAACAAATAGGAGAATATTGGGAGCAGTTACAAGGCATCGCAGGAGAGGCAGAATTGCCAGTTGCAAAGCTGCGGCACATCTGGATGGCGCAATCACAGGGGCGGTGAAGTCACAGTGGTAATGTGCAAAAAAGACAATGTCTATGGCCATCGCAGTAATGGGAAAGTTAATGCAAGATTGGATAGTACTCAGGCAACAAGTGTAGCAATGGCTGCTGGGAAATTCCTGACACCCTGACACAAGAGACCGCAGCTACACAAAAAGACCAACAATCTGACGTTGATAAGCAGATAACTTGCCTTAATGAATGGGCAGGCAGTTGCAAAAGCTGATGCCAAAACTATTAGGAAACAAGAAAACTATGCTCAGGCAGACACGAGAGACAATGATGGACCGATACAAAATGAGCCAATATATTAGTAGTAGGACAAAGCCAATGCTGCCCCACTCTCCACTGTTGCCAAATTTATTCAAGATGGCGAAGCCAAGATGGCGGTGGGAGATGTGGCAAAATCACAAAAACGTCATTGTGGGAAGTTCAAATTTGGGCGGGAAAGTAGGTCAATTGGCCTACCTCCACTAACCTAACCCCCTCCTCTCCCCCATAAAATGCCGGGAAGTTCAAATTTTGGCAGAAAATGGGTCACTCCGCTAATCTAGGAAAATGGCGGGAAAATAGATCACTTCCTAATACACATTACTACCACCAGAGAGCGCTGTCATCCCATGGTGGTCTGGGGGAAAAATGTCAGGAAAAAAACTGAGCCAGTTCTGGACTGGTGGATAGGAAGGACCATTTATTTAGCAATGGATTTCAAGTAGTTTATTTATTTATTACACTCAGTCTGATGCACTTGGTGTCACAATACACAGCCTACAGATCTGCAAACTACTTATAAACCACCGAAATAACGCAGTACACTGATGTGCAGACATGAAAACAACTCGTAAATTATTTACTTAATGCATAGCCGCCGTTGGATAAGCAGCTGCTGCAGCAAGTCGTATAACCCTAGCTTACTTATTTGTTAGATAGTTTAATTAATTTCTTTGCGTGTTTTTGGGTACTTGCATTGTTTAATTCATATATTTCGGGCGTATTATAGTATTTGACAGTTGTAGCATCGCGCTTTAGTGTTTACTTCGTAGATTCTTATTTAAATTGCGTGTGAGTTTCGTATAGGAGGTGCAATTTCGAGTTTTAGTTACTGTAATCGTAAATTCAGCAGATTGTAGCGCAGTCGTTAGGCATTTGTACAGGTTAGTTGATACATTCTTTGTGTGTTCCGCTTGCGTTATCTAGGCACGGACTCGTGTTTCAGTAACTGTTGTTAAACATCAATTAGAATGGACAGGGACTGCGATTGCTGTGTTCGGATGAGGGCTGACTTGGCATCCCTTCGCTCACAGCTGCAATCGGCGCTGACTTCGGTCGCGCAGCTTGAGGCTGTTGCCAATGGGCACCACTGTGGGGAGCCGGACTCGGGTATCACGGGGATGTCAACCTCATCCCGTCTGTCCCCAGATCGGTCTGCCGCTGTGGTTGCCCCGGTTGCTGCCCGCAGTGGGGCTGAGCCCTCGCCTGTGGTTGATTGGGAGGTCGTTCCAAGGCGTGGCAGGCAGCGAAAGGCGTCCCCGGAGGCTGATCAGAAAGCCTCCCCGGTGCGTCTGACAAACCGGTTTCAGGCACTGTCTCTGGCTGAGCCAGATGCAGCTGCCTGCCCTGTTTCAGAGGATCATTCTCAGCCTTCAAGGTCCGGGCAATCGCAGAGGGTGGGCTTATTGGTAGTTGGGAGCTCCAATGTTAGGCGCGTAATGGGGCCCCTTAGGGATATGGCGGCTAAGGAGGGGAAGAAATCCAGTGTGCACTCCGTGTGCATTCCGGGAGGAGTCATTCCTGATGTGGAAAGGGTCCTTCCGGATGCCATGAAGAGCACAGGGTGCAGCCAGCTGCAGGTGGTGGCACATGTCGGCACTAATGACGTGTGTCGCTTTGGATCTGAGGAAATTCTCTCTGGATTCCAGCGGCTATCTAATTTGGTGAAGGCTGCCGGTCTTGCTTACGAGATGAAGGCAGAGCTCACCATCTGCAGCATCGTTGACAGAACCGACTGCGGACCTTTGGTGCAGAGCCGGGTGGAGGGTCTGAATCAGAGGCTCAGACGGTTTTGCGACCGTATTGGCTGCAGATTCCTTGACTTGCGCCATAGGGTGGTGGGGTTTCGGGTTCCGCTGAATAGGTCAGGAGTTCACTACACTCAGCTGGCGGCTACACGGGTAGCGGAGGCTGTGTGGCATGGACTGGGCGGTTTTTTAGGTTAGAAGGCCTCGGGAAAGTGCGGGATGGGCTGCAATGTCAAAGGGTGCTTGGCAATTACAGGACGTGCTTGGATCAAGGAACAGTCGGAATTATAGTTGTAAACTGTTGTAGTTGCGCTGGAAAAGTCCCTGAGCTTCAAGCGCTAATAGAAAGCACAGAAGCTGATATCGTTATAGGTACAGAAAGCTGGCTAAAGCCTGAAATAAGTTCTGCAGAAATTTTTACGAAGTCTCAGACGGTGTTCAGGAAAGATAGATTAGGCAGAATTGGTGGTGGAGTGTTGGTGTCTGTCAGTAGTGGTTTATCTTGTAGTGAAGTCGAAGTAGATACTCCGTGCGAATTGGTGTGGGTGGAGGTTATACTTAACAGCCGAATTAAGTTAATAATTGGCTCCTTCTACCGACCCCCAGACTCCGATGATACAGTTGCGGAACAGTTCAGAGAAAGTTTGAGTCTCGTAACAAATAAATACCCCACTCATACGGTTATAGTTGGTGGGGACTTCAACCTACCCTCGGTATGTTGGCAAAAATACTTGTTCAAAACCGGTGGTAGGCAGAAAACGTCTTCCGAGATTGTCCTAAATGCATTCTCCGAAAATTATTTAGAGCAGTTAGTCCACGAACCCACGCGAATTGTAAATGGTTGCGAAAACACACTTGACCTCTTGGCCACAAACAATCCAGAGCTGATAGAGAGCATCATGACTGATACAGGGATTAGTGATCACAAGGTCATTGTAGCTAGGCTCAATACCATTTCTTCCAAATCCATCAGAAACAAACGCAAAATAATTTTATTTAAAAAAGCGGATAAAGTGCCACTAGAAGCCTTCCTAAAAGACAATTTCCATTCCTTCCGAACTGACTATGCGAATGTAGACGAGATGTGGCTCAAATTCAAAGATATAGTAGCAACAGCAATTGAGATATTCATACCTCATAAATTGGTAAGAGATGGAACGGATCCCCCGTGGTACACAAAAAAGGTCCGAACGCTGTTGCAGAGGCAACGGAAAAAGCATGCGAAGTTCAGAAGAACGCGAAATCCTGAAGATGGGCTAAAATTTACAGACGCGCGAAATTTGGCACGTACTTCGATGCGAGATGCCTTTAATAGGTTCCACAACGAAACATTGTCTCGAAATTTGGTAGAAAATCCGAAGAAATTCTGGTCGTATGTAAAGTACACAAGCGGCAAGACGCAGTCAATACCTTCGCTGCGCAGTGCCGATGGTACTGTTATCGACGACTGTGCCGCTAAAGCGGAGTTATTGAACGCAGTTTTCCGAAATTCCTTCACCAGGGAAGACGAATGGAATATTCCAGAATTTGAAACACGAACATCTGCTAGCATGAGTTTCTTAGAAGTAGATACCTTAGGGGTTGCGAAGCAACTCAAATCGCTTGATATGGGCAAGTCTTCAGGTCCAGATTGTATACCGATTAGGTTCCTTTCAGATTACGCTGATACTATAGCTCCCTACTTAGCACTCATATACAACCGCTCGCTCACCGATAGATCTGTACCTACAGATTGGAAAATTGCGCAGGTCGCACCAGTGTTCAAGAAGGGTAGTAGGAGTAATCCATTTAACTACAGACCTATATCATTGACGTCGGTTTGCAGTAGGGTTTTGGAGCATATACTGTATTCAAACATTATGAATCACCTCGAAGGGAACGATCTATTGACACATAATCAGCATGGCTTCAGAAAACATCGCTCTTGTGCAACGCAGCTAGCTCTTTATTCGCACGAAGTAATGGCCGATATCGACAGGGGATCTCAAGTTGATTCCGTATTTATAGATTTCCGGAAAGCTTTTGACACCGTTCCTCACAAGCGACTTCTAATCAAGCTGCGGAGCTATGGGGTATCGTCTCAGTTGTGCGACTGGATTCGTGATTTCCTGTCAGGAAGGTCGCAGTTCGTAGTAATAGACGGCAAATCATCGAGTAAAACTGAAGTGATATCAGGTGTTCCCCAGGGAAGCGTCCTGGGACCTCTACTGTTCCTGATCTATATAAATGACCTGGGTGACAATCTGAGCAGTTCTCTTAGGTTGTTCGCAGATGATGCTGTAATTTACCGTCTAGTAAGGTCATCCGAAGACCAGTATCAGCTGCAAAGCGATTTAGAAAAGATTGCTGTATGGTGTGTCAGGTGGCAGTTGACGCTAAATAACGAAAAGTGTGAGATGATCCACATGAGTTCGAAAAGAAATCCGTTGGAATTCGATTACTCGATAAATAGTACAATTCTCAAGGCTGTCAATTCAACTAAGTACCTGGGTGTTAAAATTACGAACAACTTCAGTTGGAAGGACCACATAGATAATATTGTCGGGAAGGCGAGCCAAAGGTTGCGTTTCATTGGCAGGACACTTAGAAGATGCAACAAGTCCACTAAAGAGACAGCTTACACTACACTCGTTCGTCCTCTGTTAGAATATTGCTGCGCGGTGTGGGATCCTTACCAGGTGGGATTGACGGAGGACATCGAGAGGGTGCAAAGAAGGGCAGCTCGTTTTGTATTATCGCGTTATAGAGGAGAGAGTGTGGCAGATATGATATACGAGTTGGGATGGAAGTCATTACAGCATAGACGTTTTTCGTCGCGGCGAGAGCTTTTTACGAAATTTCAGTCACCAACTTTCTCTTCCGAATGCGAAAATATTTTGTTGAGCCCAACCTACATAGGTAGGAATGATCATCAAAATAAAATAAGAGAAATCAGAGCTCGAACAGAAAGGTTTAGGTGTTCGTTTTTCCCGCTCGCTGTTCGGGAGTGGAATAGTAGAGAGATAGTATGATTGTGGTTCGATGAACCCTCTGCCAAGCACTTAAATGTGAATTGCAGAGTAGTCATGTAGATGTAGATGTAGATGTAGATGTAGCACAGCACACAGACCTGTTCGCAAAATAAAGCAACAGACATGCAAACAACATATAAATTGTCAAAATAATGCTCTGCAGAATCGCTCACTAATTCTAAACTGTCCAAATAATGCAGTACACAGCATAAAGACCTGCAAACACAAGTAAATTACCGAAATAATGGTGTACAACGCTCTGCCAACACGCTCACAACGTTTAATTGCAGTGTACAAACACTCATTGCACGTAAAAACCGCTTTCGAACTATCGTCAACCATGATGTATCAATGAACAGTCCCCATCCAAGGTTCCAACGTGCACACGCCACGATAGTGCTGACGCGAGCCTCCACCATAGAGACTATCGCAGAGGCGCAAGCCATTGCTCTCAGAACGTTGCTGCCTACAGCCAGGAGGTGAACGTCATGTCTATTTTCGGGTATACAGTTAGATTCTTAGAGTCTTATACTGACGTCACATACCCAAGTAAATAATAAATAAGAACCAAGTCACCTAACCACCATGGCTGAAGTGTACCTGCCGGTCCAGAGCGGAGAGAGATGTTTGCATCGCGGCTCACCCTCGCAGACACAGCTAAAACGTTTCTCAATGTTATACTGACGTCACAGGTCGACCTATAGAAATCTGTTCCAATGCTTCCCAGAACAGAACAGGGTGCATTGTTACTAGGTGTCCTAATGGGGCATGTGATCTGCATCTAGCTGTGCACACATATGCCTGCCCAGTGTGGCAGACACATCACCACGAAATGTTCACGTAGCAACTCACCATCGCAGGTGCTTCTAAAAGGTTCTTACTGTTATACTGTCGTCACATGGTTATATAAATAAGGGCCAAGTCTACCTCTCAGAAATCGTTAAGTGCCATAGAAATAGTTGACTGCAGTTTTTGTAGGAGCTTTTTATGATGTCTCAGCTTGTCTGCATGGAAATTCTTGTCCTAACAGAATCTGTTTACCAAAATGACCCACAATAACGCCGAACGCATTTCTCCTGATGTTCCTAACGTGGCACCTCGACCTTCCTGGGAATCGTTAAGTCCTGCATTCAACAAAGTACTCTGAAACGCAAACGTTCTCACTGCTATGTAGATGCTCCTATGTCCCAGCACAAAGGATGTCTTGTGACTGAATGGAGCATTCTTGTCGGCTCTTACTGAATTTACCCGCCAAATTACTGATGATGCCTGTGTGGAGGCATTGTCCACCTTTTTCTTTCTGCAGATGAGACTTTCAGAGGCAAAATTTTATTTTTTTACAGAACGCCATATTGCACTGACAGTTAAACTTTGCAAAAGTGGCCTACAAATCGTCAAATAAGGAAAGACACTGGCTCAATTACACTGCTCTGTCACTGAGGACAGAAGCTTGAATATTAGAGCATGAAATCGATCTCCAATGTGGTAATGTATCACTGCATACCAAGTCGATGTAGTAAACATACAACTTGTATCCTGCACAATACAAAATCGCCCCATTTGCATCATGCATATAGCTATCGACCACCAGACACTTGTACATATACTGCGAAGACAGATAGCACCGTAAGTATACTCCTTGCAGCGCTAGGTATTTTCCCACAGGATTGGACGGTCATCCACCGCAGCCAACGGTCACAAGACATCTGCTCCTGATGAATGACCAGAGCGCCCTCAGCAGACCGAAGTCGCTCTCTGAACTGCTGTACAAAGACATGCTCACTTTCCATTGCACAAAGCTGTTATTGTTTCTGGCCCCAACCTGCTTGGTTGCTTGCTTCCTGCACCCATCTCCAAACTCTGGGATTGCACAAATATATGTAATTTCATATGGTTTGCCAGAATATCATACCATTTATGCGGTACTTCTCGATATCTAGCACACAGCAATATCACTTGCATAGCAGTATCACTCGCACAGTATAATTCCAAAGATACAGAATGGAAATTATCTCTCTAGAACCCTGAAACTTTACCAAGGTAGAGCATCCTATAAAACAATGAATAACTAGAACCTTATCCCATCTGTGAAGACCTTTATGTGAGACCTCGAAAAAAGTAGAGGAAATTGATACTTCCACTCGCGAATACCGATGTCAGTGATGTAACAGATTCCAATTCATTCTTATATTTTACAAAGTCAACTACGACGATTGTCGTATCTAGAGAACCAGCAAATGTGTCTTCCATGTTTCTTTCACCTGCTTGTTGCACACACACTATCACTGTTCCCTCAACAAAATAAATTCATGAAATTTGCAGTAGCAGTCAACTGCACAATTTATATGGAAGGGAATAATGGTCCAGCGCAAACACACGTCCATATTGAATCTTCTCAAATTTTCCCTTTGCTATGAAAGCTATCCAACACATACCAGATATTTGTCTTCTATTCGGCTGTCTAGAGGACAGCATAGTTAAGTCAACTACATTCCTGCATCCCCACAGGCCTCTACATTCAGACAGCTCCCACCGTTAGTCTGAAACATGAATTATTCCCACCAAGCACGCAAAGTTAGAATCGTCCTAGAAAACTCGCCACGTATATATTTTATCACTGTACTTACAATTAAATATTATGAACGTAGTCTCAATTGGACGACATTCGACAATGAACAAAGTATCAGAAATACACCCTGCTGATGGCTGTAGTTCTGGAAATAGAATATGTCATGAATACTTTTACTTTTCCTATCTCAGTATTCCACATTAAATCCATACCTCCCTTAAGGTTGAACATAGTAATTTCCTTTGCAAATGTCAGAACACACACACATTCCTGATGCTATGATATATTGCCACGCTCTAATATTCAAGCTTCCGTCCTCAGTGACAGAGCAGTGTAATTGAGCTAGTGTCTTTCCTTATTTGACGATCTGTAGACCACTTTTGCAGGGTTTAACTGTTAGTGCAATATGGCGATCTGTACAAATTAGTTTTGTGACTGAAAGTCTCATCTGCAGAAAGAAAAAGGTGGACAATGCCCTCACACTGGCGACATGAGTAATTTGACGGGTAAATTCAGTAAGAGCCTATCAGTATGCTCCATTCAGTCACAAGACATCCTTTGTGCTGGGACATGGGAGCCTCTATGTAGCAGTGAGAATGTTTGCGTTTCAGAGATGTTTGTTGAAACAGGACTTAATGATTCCCAAAAGGGTTTACACGTGATGGACGGGGTGCCACGTTAGGACCATCAGGAGAAATGCGTTCGGCGTTATAATGGGCCATTTTGGTAAACAGGTTCTGTTAGGACAAGAATTTTCATGCGACCAAGCTGAGACATCATGAAAGTTCCTACAAAAGATACCGTTAACTATTTCTATGGCACATTACGATTTCTGAGAGGTAGACTTGGCCCTTATTTACATAGCAATGTAACGTCAGTATAACATTGAGAACCTTTTAGATGCACCTGCGATGGTGAGTCGCTATCTGTACATTTTGTGGTGATGTGTCAGCCACACTGGGCAGGTATACGCGTGCACAGCTAGGTGCAGATCACATGTCCCATTACGATCACTAGTAACAGTGCACCATGTCCTATTCTGGGAAGCATTAGAACAGATTTCTATAGCTTGACCTGTGACGTCAGTATAACATTGATAACCTTTTTAGCTGTGTCTGTGAGGGGGAGCCAATATGCATACATCTCTCTCTGCTCCGGACTGGCAGGTACGCCTCAGCCATGGTGGTTAGGTGAATATGTGCACGTCCAGAAGGAGACATGGCTCTTATTTACATAGACATGTGATGTCAGTATAAGTCCCGAAGAATTCTAACTGTGTACCCGAAAACAGATGCGACTTTCACCTCCTGGCTGTAGGTAGCAGTGGCCTGAGAGCCTCTGCGTTAGTCTCTCCAGCGGTGACTCGCGTCGGCGGCGTTAGCGCCTGTGCACATTGGAACCTTTGTTGGGGACTGTTCGCTGATACGTCCTGGTTGGTGATACTTCGAAAACGGTTTTTATGTGCAATGAGTGTTTGTACACTGCAATACTTTCGGCTCTTTAATCGTTTTGGATGTGTTCGCAGAGTGTTATACAGCATTATTTCGGTAGTTTACGAGTTGTTAGCAGGTCTGTATGATGTGTACTGCATTATTTGGACAGTTTAGAATGAGCCTGTCTGCAGGGCGTTTTACGTGCCACATTTTGACAATTTACGAGTTTTTTGTGTGTCTTTTGCATTATTTTGCGAGCAGGTCTGTAGGAATGCATTATTTCAGTAATTTACGAGTTGTTTGATGTCTGTACATCAGTGTACTGCATTATTTCGGCAGTTTCCAATTATTCAGCGTGTCTGCAAAGTGTTTTACAAGCATTATTTTGACAATTTCCGAGTTGTTTTCCTGTCTGCACATCCATGTACTGCATTATTTTGGTGGTTTATGAGCAGTTTAAAGGTCTGTAGGTTATATACTGTGTCCCTAAGCAAGGCAGAGGGATTGTTTTGTTCAGTGTAATAAATGTACTGTGTGAAATCCATCGCTAAATAATTGTTTCCAAAATAAATAAAGCACAATCCTTCCCATACAGCAGCCCAGGATTGGTTGAGTCCTTTTCCCTCAATTTTTCCCCTAGACCGCCATGGGACAACAGCCCCTCTGGTGGTAGTACTGTGTACTAGGTCATTTGGACTCCAGATTTCATGGTGAACAACTGGATGGAGCTACTGCCTCAGATTGTTTAAATAAAGACTTCATGCAAAATAAAGATTTTTGTCCATCCTACCCAGCAGCCCAGCACAGGCTGAGTCCTTTTCCCGCCAATTCCAATGAAGAGGTGGAGGACGGATGACTTATGTTAGTGGAAGTAGCCCAAGTGACCTTTTTCTGCCAAAATTTGTACTTCCCACCATTTTCTGGGAGTTGGGATTTGGAGGGGAGGAGGTTAGCTTAGTGGAGATAGCCCACTTGACTTCTTTTCCCACCAAAATTTGAACTTCCCAGCATGATGTCATTGTGATGTTGCCACATCTCTCAACTCCATCTTGGATACGCCATCTTGAGTAAATTTGGCAACAAAGGAGATTGGGGCCGAATTGACTTTGTCCTACTACTTGTGTTAGTACCACCGGTGTTTCAACAAGGAGGGGATGTGGTGATTGGTGTTTAATGCCCCGCTGACAGTGAGGTCGTTGGAGATGGAGCATAAGCTCGGATTAGGGAAGGATGGAGAAGCACGGCGCTCATACCCTGTCGAAGGAACCATCCCAGCCTTTGCCTTAAGTGATTAAGGGAAACCATAGAAGGCCTGAATCAGGGTGGCTGGACGTGAGTTTGAACGGTCATCCTCCTGAATCTGAGTCCAGTGAGTTAACCACTGTGCAACCCCACTCAATGTTTTGGCGAGAGCTATGAGTTGTACAACACTGTGCACATACCCAAATAGTATCAACAGCTGGCAGTAGACCCTGCAGGCTGTGAGAACCAGCAAGGGTGACTGATACAGTGTGGTGAGCATGGCGAGGAACCCCACAGGATGAGTAATTTAATGAGCTCACCAACACCAACACCATCACAGTAACTATACATAAAAGATGCTAAGCCAAATCGTTACTACCTCATATGTTTTAGGTGGGATATCAGCATGATGTCAGTTGATGAAGACAGTGATGTGGTTGTAGCTTCATGAATATGCCTCACAGCAGCAAATAGTTTACCAATATTGATATACAGAAGTCATGAAGTGGAATTAGACCTATGGTTTCAAAAGAGCTTTATGTGGTGATTCGTGTTAGGGCAGATGGCAGACCCCATACAGGGAGCAGACTTTGTTAGTCATAAAAAGACTGAGATCACTCTCAGCACTACTCACAGGAAGAAGGAAAGAGAATTTGTCACAGGTTTCCTATGCCGAAATGCTATAAATACCACAGGCTTCACACACAGTTGGGTGGTGTAGAAGTGTAGTGATAGTACCACAGCTCACATGTAAGGGGCATTAAACAATCTGGTGGATTATACTAGAACCATACTGGGGAAACCAGTCTCATGGTGGCTGAGAAGGTTAGCCCAGGCCATTTTGTGGTGGCAAAAGCAGAGTTTGATGACACATTGTGAATGAGCATGAAACGAAGGTCTGATAGCCCATGGGTGTTGTCAGAAAGAAAGGTGGCACATGAAGGCCCAGTGGTGATTACCACACATTAAATGCCCATATTATCCCAGATTGCTATCTAGTACCAAATATCAATAACTAATCCAAATATCAATAACTAATGTGCTGGCAGGAGCATCTGCTTTCGGAGTGACTGACTGCAAAAAAATATGCAATCAGACACTGGTAGCGGAAAATGACATACCCAAGACCACAGTAATAATACAGTGAGCTGCGCAGGTGTAGCAGTATTTCATTGATGAAGTACTGGTGAGGACATTCTGGTCTTTTCAAAGTCTCTGGCACTGCGCAAAGAACTCCTCACGGCCATGGATCATAAACTTCTATTGTAGACATCTACAAAGGACGGCAAGATACAGGTGCCCTTGACTGCACTACTAATAGGTAAGAATGCGACTGGCCAACAGTCACTGCAATGGACCCCAAAAATGCAGAGGATTTTCGAGCAAGTAGAGGCTAGTCTGCAAAAAGTGGTTCTATTAGCACAACCCACGCACCTAGTAGTTGAAACAAGCCATCAAGCAGTGGATACAGCCATCCACCGTTATGTAGACATTCACCGACAGCTTTTAGGCATTTTTTCAGGCAAGTTCACAGTGTCACAAGTCAAGTGGAGTATGCATGACAGTGAGCTGCTGGCGATTTATGAGGCAGCAAAATATTTCAGCTCATACGTGGAGGTTAAGGCATTCACAATTTACAGTCACCACAATCCTATAACATTCACTTTCAAGAAGGATAAGGACAACTACTCCATCAGACAATCCCAGCAGTTAGAATTTATTGGCCAGTTCACTACAGATGTATGACACATTAAGGTAGCTGAAAATGTCATATCTGATCTCTTCTTGATAATGAGCAGTTGGCTGCCATGCAAGCTACAGATTCCCAACTAACAGAGTCTCTACAGAGCAGCTCTACAGGGCAGCAGCTTAAACATGAACGGCTGGAAGGGTCAAAGATTAATATCAGTTGTGATGTCTCACAATATAAAGCTAGTGTGGGACTCACAACCAAACTACACCCCTCACTGTCTCAAAACATAGGGAACACAGTCTGTTTGTGCACAACAGGCTCATTGTGATCACCTGCTCCACTGTAATGCTGCAGACTGTTGCAGTATGTCCCCTTTGAACTGCCATACACTGGGCTGTACAGAGTTTAGAGAGAAGAGTGGATCATACAATACAAAGAGACTGAAACGACAAGCGGCAGACTATCTGCCTTGGACAGGTAATGTCTGTGCATATGCTGGTGGCAAATGATGAATTAGGGCACGAGCAGCAGAGCAAAGTCCTCTATGCTGGAATGAACCAAGCAGCACACGTACTGCAATAAACATGTCAGGCAACCCTGGAGGAGAGTTTGGAAAGGACTATAACCCACACCAAAGCAGGCCGGAACATACAATATGTTACCAGTATTCATACATTCCAAGAGCTTCTCTCTGCTGTGAGGAGAGGGGGGTGAGAGGGAGGGTAAGTGAGAGACGCCGCCAACAGGAAAAGTTGCACACGGAATATTTTCGTGTCTTCTTTCGAGCGGAATAAGTGATAAACACTATACATGTGTTTACTCGTTGAATGATAACTACTCTTTGTAAATAATTTCTTTGACAATTCATGACATTGCATTAAAAAAGAAATAAGGTTTTTTGTGTAACATCTTGACGTCCTGTGGTCTACGTAATTTCGTAGAGAATACATAGGGGCAACACACTATAAACTCTTTGTGGTTAATTTAGATATATATCTAAAGACCCATCCATATGTAATGATCTGTCTGCGCAAATATCTGTGCAGACAGAGTGTGAACTGGAGATTTGCGCCGATATGAGGTGTATGCAAACCTGGAAGTTGTAGTTGGAGGTTTAAACAAAAGTTTGACGGTACTGACAGAGAAATCATTTGATCGAACTGAGGTGGCACTACCATGCAGATAACTTAACCAAAATTCTCAGTTCTCCTTGCTTTGCACTTAGAAATCTCAATTATAATGCTGACCTGCAAACGGGATTGGTAGCATACTTTTACATTGTTCAGTGATAGGCTATAATCTTGTGTGACAAAAGGGCGAAGAACGCTTCGAGCCACGTTTGGAACTCATTTTCATCTTGAGAGGAAGTTCCTTGAAATTTGTTCATTAGAGAGCGAAAAAAGTGAAAAACTGAGGGTGCAAGATCAGATGAATAAGGTGTTATGGAATGATTTCCCAACCCAACTCTTGTATACCATAGTGTCTTTTATCAGTCGATCAGAATGCCGGCGTGTGTGTTCACGGAGTAACATCACTTCACGCAGTCTTCCTGCTCATTGATCTTTGACTGCACCTGCAAGACATCTCAGTCATTGACAATTAATGTCAGTAGTGATGGCTATACTTCGGGGAAGCAATTGATAGTACATCACACCTTCGTTGTTCTACCAGATGCATCTTTTATGAAAGCGTGGACGTCTTTGCTTCGGGAGTTAGTGATTTGTTTGCGCTCAGCCATTCCTTTCTTTTTCTTATGTTAGGATAAACACACCACTACTCGTCACCAGTAATGATACAGGATATGAATGGTCACTGTTGTTCTTGAGATAATTAATGACGAGCAATCAGAGATGCTGATTTTCGTGATTTTTGTCTCAGTGCATGTGGTACTCACATAATCGATTTTTGAACTTTCCTCACTGCATGCAAATGCTGCACGATGGTGGAATGATGACAGTTCATCACATTTGCCAGCTCTCGATTACAATGACGTGGATGATTGTGGACTAATGTGTATAAACGACCTTCATCAAACCCTGAAGGTCGTCCTGAACATGGGGAGCCAGTATTTTCGAAACAGTCCTCCTTAAAACGAGGAAACCATTTTCTCGCTATGATTTGTCCAGTGACATTATCCCCATATATGGCGCTAATTTTTTGGTTGCCTCTACTGAACTCGAGCGAAGAATATAATGGAAATGTTCTGATTTCTCCACTTGGCTGTCCATTTTCTAACGTCCATAGCTCCACTCACTATCTCCAGCTAACAAAATGACAATATGTAAACTCAAACAGCAACAGTAAACTTTAAATAAAAAATAGCAATCAATAAATGAAGCCCCCCAACCAGAGTAACAACATGCAAAACAAAAATGCTACGAATTTATGCACCAACCCAACAAAGACAAATGGAGCCAGAAAATTGTGATAAGCTGATAATGGAGGATATTGCTGCAGTGTCTACAGGGACATAGGAATTCTTGCAATTGTTTTACTTGTTAAAATGACAGTTGGTAACACGAGTGAATTATATGTGAACTGTCGAATTACCCGCCATGTAGTGGGAAGAGGTAGGAGGCACCATATTAAGACCCATCTAAGCTTCCCAAGTGATTTAGTGTTTCCAACTACAGTGCCACATTCCCCTCGGTCTGCATCACTGGGTCCCACAATGCTGAGGACATCACTTCGCTGTCTGCAAAATGGCTTAGCGCGGAATGGCTGCCTAAGCGACCCGTGCAGTGACCCGCTGTGTGTCAGCCTTGTACAGGCGAGGAGTTGCGTCGACATCAGCCAATTTAGTGGTCTCTGCCCCTGGCGCATCAGCGTCACTCTCTGGGAGCCACAGGCAGCCCACTGCATGCTTATTTGATGTCATGGTTCAGATCACGAGCGAATACAAGTGCCTGCGATCCGACGTCCGAATCTGCGGCCCTCGCTTCAGGATGCCTCCGGCGTGTGTTGGGAGCCAATAAGTCTGCCGTGGTAGCGAGCCATGGCTTGGCCTGCCGCTGGCTGTCTGCGGACCCTTCGTTGGCCTCAGAGGGTGGAACCAGGGACCTGCCATGGACTAGAAAGCTGGCGGTCTATCTGCTGCTGTGTGTAGCGGTGGTGTGACACTCCCCGCCGTCCAGGAGAGCTGCCACACTTAAATGCTTTGTCAGTGAACCAGCATCTATTTATATGTCGCTGTGTGCCTCTGTTATGCTAAACACGCCACTCTGCATCACGTGCTCATAACACTTAGGCTGGCCAGTGGTCACATTCTGGATGTGACTTGCAGCATGCAAACCACTTCGTGTACTTTTTCCGGCGGTTCTACGCTCCTGTGGCCTCTATTTTACTTCGCAACTGCTGGAGAGCATAACTCACTGTAAACAGGCCCGTTCCTGGCTGTAACTTGAGCGGTCAGAAACATTGAACTAAAATTGACATTTCCTAACCCAAACAATAGTGCTGCTATAGGCACAGTACATTCAGTAAAATGTTCGAGACAGACAGTAAATCCCATACTAGAGTTTAGAATGGCGCAAAAGTCTGTAAAAGGTTGTTGGTTGATTCAAGCAACGAACTGAAAATCGCGACTCAGAAGCAAACTAAACTATAACTCAGTGGCCACACCTATTGTTTCTAACGCGTGTATAAAGCTGTAAATTATTATTCATAACTTGTCAGAATTGATATATTACAGAATTGAGATGCTTTATTTATCTTCATGAAATCTCCTCCAGGACAACATGAATAGCATCACATTTGTTGGGTAAGACCTCACTCAATGGTTGTTTCGAAATTGCAGTAGAACATTCTAGCTCACTGTTACCTCTTCCTGTTGAGAAGGATGCTCATGAGGAAAAAATTGCTCTCCTGATAAAATTATTTTTCCGTGTTATACAAGGTGTTATGAGCATCAAAAGATACTGTAATTATATTGTTGCTGTTGTTGTAGTCTTCAGTCCTGAGACTGGTTTGATGCAGCTCTCCATGCTACTCTATCCTGTGAAAGCTTCTTCATCTACCAGTACCTACTGCAACCTACATCCTTCTGAATCTGCTTAGTGTAGTCATCTCTTGGTCTCCCTCTCCGATTTTTACCCTCCACACTGCCCTCCTATACTAAATTGGTGATCCCTTGATGCCTCAGAACATGTCCTACCAATCGATCCCTTCTTCTGGTCAAGTTGTGCCACAAACTTCTCTTCTCCCCAATCCTATTCAATACCTCCTCATTAGTTATGTGATCTACCCATCTAATCTTCAGCATTCTTCTGTAGCACCACATTTCGAAAGCTTCTATTCTCTTCTTGTCCAAACTATTTATCGTCCATGATTCACTTCCATACATGGCTACACTCCATACAAATACTTTCAGAAATGACTTCCTGACACTAAATCTATACTCGATGTTAACAAATTTCTCTTCTTCAGAAACGCTTTCCTTGCCATTGCCAGTCTACATTTTATATCCTCTCTACTTCGACCATCATCAGTTACTTTGCTCCCCAAATAGCAAAACTCCTTTACTATTTTAAGTGCCTCATTTCCTAATCTTATTCCCTCAGCATCACCAGACTTAATTTGACTACATTCCATTATCCTCGTTTTGCTTTTGTTGATGTTCATCTTATACCCTCCTTTCAAGACACTGTCCATTCCGTTCAACCGCTCTTCCAAGTCCTTTGCTGTCTCTGACAGAATTACAATGTCATCGGCGAACCTCAAAGTTTTTATTTCTTCTCCCTGGATTTTAATACCTACAGCGAATTTTTCTTTTGTTTCCTTTACTGCTTGCTCAATATACAGATTGAATAACATCGGGGAGAGGCTACAACCCTGTCTTACTCCCTTCCCAACAACTGCTTCCCTTTCATGTCCCTCGACTCTTATAACTGCCATCTCGTTTCTGTACAAATCGTAAATAGCCTTTCGCTCCCTGTATTTTACCCCTGCCACCTTTAGAATTTGAAGGAGAGTATTCCAGTCAACATTGTCAAAAGCTTTCTCTAAGTCTACAAATGCTACAAACGTAGGTTTGCCTTTCCTTAATCTTTCTTCTAAGATAAGTCGTAAGGTCAGTATTGCCTCACGTGTTCCAGTATTTCTACGGAATCCCAACTGATCTTCCCCGAGGTCGGCTTCTACTAGTTTTTCCATTCGTCTGCAAAGAATTCGTGTTAGTATTTTGCAGCTGTGGCTTATTAGACTGATTGTTCGGTAATTTTCACATTTGTCAACACCTGCTTTCTTTGGGATTGGAATTATTATGTTCTTCTTGAAGTCTGAGGGTATTTCGCCTGTTTCATACACCTTGCTCACCAGACGGCAGAGTTTTGTCAGGACTGGCTCTCCCAAGGGACATTTAATAAATAATGCTAATTATTTCTACATCACTTTACAGTCCTTCAGTATAATCTTCCCGCTTCTCTATGACTGAATCCCATTGTCTTGGAAACTCTATTATTCCATCCCAGACACTACTTCCGTTGATACGTCGATTGGCTAGGGTAACCGGTAATAGTGGTAGACAGTTCTTGCAGAGAAGATAACGACGTCAACGTGTATCATTTTCAACTTCAAGAACAAGTCAAAGTCTGGTGGACTGATTCTGGGCTGTAGGAAGAATGTTGCAACATTTCCTGTATGCATTCGCGTAGTTTTTTGCCTACATCATTGCCACTATACGAGCGAGCAAAAACCATCATTTGCTTGAGCTTTGACTGAGAAAATCGAAATCCCCCCACTCACTAGACTGTGATTTCAATTCTACTTCAGAGTCTCTAATACATGTTCCACCAACAGTGACATTTCAACACAAGAATCCTTGAACTTCATAGTCGAAGCGTTGTTCGAGCAATATTGCAATGTCCTGGCGTTTTTGCTTCTCTTCAACAGTCAACCAGTATGGGACCCATGTTGCAAATTTTTTTCTCTTATTCAAATCATTTGTCAGAACGAGGAGTACTGATGTTGGGGAATCCCTGTGTCTTCAGAGAGTTCCTCATAAGTCACACTGCGATCTTATTCAAGAGCATCTGCCATATGTTTCACACGTCGTTCATCTGTTGACGTTTTCGGCTTTCCAGGTCTTGATGATCCTGAAAACGATTAGCCCAACGTGAAATTATACTATGGACCACTGTTAACTGACCACAAACTTCACTTAACGCACTGTGGATTTATATCGAGTTTTCCCCGTGTAAAGTTTCGATCTTCATGTACATCCTCTGGTCTCCAACTGTCACAATTCCTGACGCCCGTGCAGGGTCCATTTCTATCCTTCACCAGTTTTATGTTAGAATACACAGCGAAAAACAAAATCACTTGCCTCTTCCTCAAGCTTCGAAGTACACTATGTGATCAAAAGTATATGGACACCTGGCTGAAAATGACGTAAAAGTTCATGGCGCCCTCCATCGGTAATGCTGGAATTCAATATGGAGTTGGTCCACCCTTAGGCTTGATGACAGCTTCCACTCTCGCAGGCATACCTTCAATCAGGTGCTGGAAGGTTTCTTGGGGAATGGTAACCCATTCTTCTACATCTACATCTACATTTATACTCCACAAGCCAGTGAACGGTGTGTGGCGGAGGGCACTTTACGTGCTACTGTCATTACCTCCCTTTCCTGTTCCAGTTGCGTGTGGTTCGTGGGAAGAACTACTGCCGGAAAGCCTTTGTGCGCGCTCGAATCTCTCTAATTTTACATTTGTGATCTCCTCAGCAGGTATAAGTAGGGGAAAGCAATATATTCGAGCTACACCGCGATGCAGAGTGCCTCTCTTGCAGAGTCTGCCACTTGAGTTTGCTAAACATCTCCATAACGCTATCACGGTTACCAAATAACCTTGTGACGAAACGCGCCACTCTTCTTTGGATCTTCTCTATCTCCTCTGACAACCCGACCTGTTATGGATCCCACACTGATGAGCAATACTCAAGTATAGATCGAACGAGTGTTTTGTAAGCCACCTCCTTTGTTGATGGACTACATTTTCTAGGGACTCTTCCAATGAATCTCAACCTGGCACCCGCATTATCAACAATTAATTTTATATGATCATTCCACTTCAAATCGTTCTGTTTGCATATTACCACATATTTTACAGAAGTAGCTGCTACCAGTTTTTGTTCCACTATCATATCATCATATAGTAAAGGACCCTTCTTTCTATATATTCGCAATACATTACATTTGTCTATGTTAAGGATCAGTTGCCACTCCTTGCACCCAGTGCCTATCCGCTACAGACCTTCCTGCATTTTGTTGCAATTTTCTAATGCTGCAGCTTCTCTGCAAACTACAGCATCATCCGCGAAAAGCAGCGTGGAACTTCCGACACTATCTACTAGGTCTTTTATATATATTGTGAAAAGCAATGGTCCCATAACACTCCCCTGTGGTACGCCAGAGGTTACTTTAACGTCTGTAGACGTCTCTCCATTGAGAACAACATGCTGTGTTTTGTTTGCTAAAAACTCTTCAATCCAGCCACGCAGCTGGTCTGATATTCCGTAGGCTCTTACTTTGTTTATCAAGTGACAGTGCAGAACTATATCGAGCGCCTTCCGGAAGTCAAGGAAAATGGCATCTACCTGGGAGCCTGTATCTAATATCTTCTGGGCCTCATGAACAAATAAAGCGAGTTAAGCAAAAAACATGTTCTAAAATTCTACAACAGATCGATGTCAGAGATATAGGCCTATAGTTTTGCGCATCTGCTCGACGACCATTCTTGAAAACTGGAACTACCTGTGCTATTTTCCAATCATTTGGAACCTTCCGTTCCTCTAGAGACTTGCAGTACACGGCTGTTAGAAGGGGGGTAAGTTCTTTCACGTACTCTGTATAGAATCGATATGGTATACTGTCAGGTCCAGTGGACTTTCCTATGTTGAGTGATTTCAGTTGCTTTTCTATTCCTTGGACATTTATTTCGATGTCACCCATATTTTCGTTCGTGCGTGGATTTAGAGAAGGAACTGCAGTGCGGTCTTCCTCTGTGAAACAGCTTTGGAAAAAGGTGTTTAGTATTTCAGCTTTATGCGTGTCGTCCTCTGTTTCAATGCCATTATCATCGCAGAGTGTCTAAATATGCTGTTTCGATCCACTTACTGATTTAACATAAGACCAGAACTTCCTAGAATTTTCTGCCAAGTCGGTATTTAGAATTTTACTTTCGATTTCACTGAATGCTTCACGTACAGCCCTCCTTACGCTAACTTTGACATCGTTTAGCTTCTGTTTGTCTGAGAGGTTTTGGCTGCGTTTAAGTTTGCAGTGAAGCTCTCTCTGCTTTCGCAGTAGTTTTCTAACTTTGTTGTTGAATCACGATGGGTTTTTCCCGTCCCTCACAGTTTTACTCGGCACGTACCTGTCTAAAACGCATTTCACGATTGCCTTGAACTTTTTGCATAAATACTCAACATTGTCAGTGTCGGAACAGAAATTTTCGATTTGATCCGTTAGGTAGTCTGAAATCTGCCTCCTATTACTTTTGCTAAACAGATAAACCTTCCTCTTTTTTTATATATTCCTATTTACTTCCATATTCAGGGATGCTGCAACGGCCTTATGATCACTGATTCCCTGTTCTGCACTTACAGAGTCGAAAAGTTTGGGTCTGTTTGTTATCAGTAGGTCCAAGATTTTATCTCCAAGAGTCGAATCTCTGTTTAATTGCTCGAGGTAATTTTCGGATAGTGGACTCAGTATAATGTCACTCGATGCTCTGTCCCTACCACCTGTCCTAATCATCTGAGTGTCCCAGTCTATATCCGGTATTACGGAGTCCTGCACTGAGGAGAAATATCGATGTCAGTCAGTGAGTCAAGGCACGAAGTTGACGTTCCAAAACATCCCAAAGGTGTTCTACAGGATTCAGGTCAGGACTCTGTGGAGGTCAGTCCATTACAGGGATGTTATTATCGTGTAACCACTCCGCCACAGGCCGTGCGTTATGAACAGGTGCTCGATCGTGCTGAAAGATGCAATCGCCACCCCCTAATTGCTCTTCAACAGTGGGAAGCGAGATGGTGCTTAAAACATCGATGTAGGCCTGTGCTGTGATAGTGTCACACAAAACAACAAGCGCCCTCCATGAAAAACACGACCACACCATAACACCACCACCTCCGAATTTTATTTTTACTGTTGGCGCTATGCACTTTGGCGGGTGATGTTCTCCAGTCATTCGTCATACCCACATCCTGGCATCGTATCGCCACATTGTGTACCATGATTCGTCACTCCATACAACGTTTTCCCACTGTTCAATCGTCCAATATTTACGCTCCTTACACCAAGCGAAGCGTCGTTCGGCGTTTACTGGCGTGATGTGTGGCTTATGAGCAGCCTCTCGACCATGAAATCCAAATTTCCTCACCTCCCACCTAACTGTTACAGTACTTGCAGTGGATCCCGACGCAGTTTGGAATTCCTGTGTGATGGTCTGGATAGATGCCTGCCTATTACACATTACGACCCTCTTCAACTGTCGGCAGACTCTGTCAGTCAACAGACGAGCTCGGCCTGTACGCTTTTGTGCTGTAAGTGTCCCTCCACGTTTCCACTTCACTACCACATAGGAAACAGTTGACCTAGTGATGTTTCTTTTTGGAGTGTGGAAATCTCGCAGACATACATATGATACAAATGACACTCAATCACCTGACCACGTTCCAAGTCCGCGAGTTCCGCGGAGCACCCCATTCTGCTCTCTCACGATGTCGAATGACTACTGAGGTCGCTGATATGGAGTACCTAAGCAGTAGGTGGCAGTAAAATGCACCTAATATGAAAAACGTATGCTTTTGGGGTGTCCAGATACTTTTGATCACATAGTGTCTGTCTGACGAAATTATCATTGTAGTTACTTCAAACAGTTCACAGTAACACCAAGCTGTGCATTATTAATGAAATGTCCTTCGTATGTTTCCAAATCCATCCGCAAACAACTATGTCAGTCCTTGGTTTGCCGGCCGCTGTGATGAGCGGTCCTACACGCTTCAGTCCAGAACCGCGCTGCTGCTACGGTCACAGGTCCGAATCCTGCCTCGGCCATGAATGCGTGTGATGTCCTTAGGTTAGTTGGGTTTGAGAAGTTCTAAGTCTAGGGGACTGAAGCCCGCAGATGTTAAGTCACATAGTGCTTAGAGCCATTTGAACCATCTGAGTCGTTGGTTTTGCCCACAAACTAGCGAAGTGAAGTTATATGCGAAAACTGTCTACGCTTATTCTGCCTCAGACCATTTTGATGTATCTTTCTGTTTCCTGCACTTTTTTTTCAACACAGGTAGCGAACACAGACGTAATGGTGTTTCCCCATGACCAAAGTTTCTGAACAAATGAAATGAAATTTGATGTTCTGACAACCTGAAATTTCTTTTCTAGGCCGACACATGGCGGGCGAGCAATAGATTGAAACTTGTGTCGTGTTAAGACACCATATTTGAAGCGATTTACACATTTGCGCAGACAGATCGTTGCATATGGGCAACAACATTCTGAAATTTGTGCTTCATTTTATCTTTCATAGAAACCGAGTGAAATTGTACAATTTTTAAAGGACTGGTATTGTGTTCAGAAGAAGCACGTTGTAAATCCCCATTCGCGTATTCTGATTTAGACGTTCCATAGTTCCTTTGAGTCACTTCAGCCCCATGCCAATTTGGTGTCAACAAGTCAAACGTGTTTTCCTAAAGTGTCTTTGTCCAGCTTAGCTAATGCTCCATCTATAAGGAACTGGATGTAAACGAAGAGCAAAACTCTATTTTTTGGTTCCGTAGAAGAGTATTTATTTTATAATACGTCTGCAATATGCTGTATAAGTCAGTGAACTACATGAGATGCCAAATAGTACGTCTACATCACTTCAAATTGTTGTAACTGAACAGACCTTCCACTACTTCCCTAATGTATGAAAACGTATTAAGACAATATAGCGAGAGTAATTAATTGATGATATTTTGCTGTGTTTGATTATACCGAATATCTATACATCACATTCATACTAATCTTTGGTAGTAAGCAGTGGAGACGTACCAAAGATCGCCACACCCTTGAACCGCCATCTTTATACGTGTGAGGTGTCAGTCAACGTGACGTGATACGGATAGTTGAAGTTGTGAAAGGGAGTGGTGTAGAGTGAAGATACCGCTGTTGGAAGACAGTTGATTAGTGGTGAGTGTTGTGTGTTTGCATTCTTAAATAGTTTATCTGTTTCGAAGGTGAAGGTCTATTTGTTGTACTATACTAGCAGGTTATATCCGTCAAATTTGTGCACCAAGGAATTTTAACGTGATAAATAGTTTGCGAAAGGTAGGCCATGCATTGAAGGCAGGGCATCAGGTCTCGCGATTTGTTACAGTGGTGGCATGAATTTCTATAACCCTGACAAGAATATCACAGCGTGCAACTTTTAAGAGTAGCCCTGTCACATGACAGGTCTGCAGACAAGTTTTTAAGGCGCTAAAGAAATGTAAATGTAGTGGTGGTTCTATTTAGTTTTTATGTTGTTTACCACTAAATGTTTCAAACATCACGAACATTTGTCCTGGAATAGTGCTTTCGCTTTAATATTAGCGGCTCCATCGTAACCTTTTTTTCCTCTCCTTTCCACTCTGAATTTTACTTGGTGAGATGTTGAATAAATGGTTAACGTTGTTGTTGCAGAGAACCAGCAATTCTTGTTTGTGTGTGTTTCCGTAATTGTAGTTCTTTAAGCATTCACCTAGACACTTTTTCAGTGCTTTGACATTTTTGTTAACGATATAGGGAAGTATGTCATGTATGTCAAGTGTAATAAGAATTGACATTTTTCCACAGGATCTTTCTTTCACCTGCAGACAAATCGAGCCAGTAAAAATGCCGAAATCAGTGAGTACCGTTTTTGAAATGTAATGTGATAAAAGAATTATAGCACTATTTCATGATGTAATGTTTAATAAAAATATTAAAGGATGATATGGATGCGAAGTTATTTTAATATAGGTAGTAAGTATTACACTTCCAGAATGAAAGCTCTTGAGGAAAGAAGCAATTGTCTCAACACTTAACTCCCAAATGTTTATCAGATTCCAGTGTTGGTTCTAATAATGCTACTTAAAATGTGGCCTCATGAAGCAAGAGAACCAAGACCCATGAGACCTCATTTTAAAAGCTATAATTTTGGCATCATGACTATCAAATTTTCATAGCAATAAGTAGTGATGCAGGCAGGTAGCCACACTAGTTGCATAAAACATGCTCTGGGTGTTTAAAATTAATAAAAGAAATATATCCTATTGGTCTAGTTCTAAATTAGGTAATGATACATTAGAGTAATGCTTATTGATTTTATCAGATGCCAGCACCGACAGCATGGTTTACTGCACTAAAAGCATTTGGGGAGTGAAATGGGAAAGATAAGGCTCAGGGATGAATGATTTCTAAATTGTGAACAAAAATGTTACTTCTTTAAGTCATGTTAGTAGAACTGGGATTGGCCAGTTTTGTAAAACGCTATGCACCATTGGAAGTTAACATATGACAGAACCACAACCACTGTTACTTACAAAACTGAGGTACAGCACACCGTCAGGTGGCTTGCGGAGTATGGATGTTGATATAAATTCTCCTGTGGGCGTTTCGTGTAGCCAGAGATGTAAATCTCGTAAATATTTACCTAACTTTTTTATCTGTTAATTAATTTTTGAAAACATCACACAAGACAAATCAATCAACTAGTCTTGTACATATGATGGACTGCATATTGTACTGTGAATAAAGTATGAACACTGTAAGGGTTTGGGCCAGTACACAATTCTCACCATTTATGGCAGTGGATACCAAGAGAATAGCATTGATATGAAAAGGACTGATTCTTCCATGATCTCTGCAAGGGGACTAGAAAGTCATCACAGTTGCTGAAAATTCTTAGGCTAACCATTGTAACGAAGAGCTTGCTGCCCGAGTAAGTTGTTAGACCATGGGACTGACAAACATTCTTATGTAGCATGTTGATTGCTGTGTGGGGAGTAGTACTGTTCTGGCAGTCTTCTAGGAAGCAATAACAAAATAAAGAATTGTGAGTGGTACACAACAGATTAGCATTTACCTAATAATCCTAATATTTATGCAA
The DNA here is from genome assembly GCF_023897955.1 of Schistocerca gregaria. Classification (NCBI taxonomy): domain Eukaryota; kingdom Metazoa; phylum Arthropoda; class Insecta; order Orthoptera; family Acrididae; genus Schistocerca; species Schistocerca gregaria. The sequence continues at coordinate 1,004,022,667 of NC_064920.1, forward strand.
CTGGGAAATACATTATAAGATTCGTTTGTGCCCAACTTTCACAGTTTTCACCTAGTCACCACCAAAGTGCTGGAAAATATCTACCAACTAAAATATCATAATCCTGCCTAGAGGATGTGGAATTTTAAAGGGGTCTGCCTGAAGACTTTTTTACCACACTTTTATTTCACAATTAAAGCTGGTTTCAGCTTATCCCAGTTCGTGTATTACAGCTTTGCTGGTTGCCTGTCTTCCATTTTTTGTAGTTTGTGATATACATTCTTAATGTCTGCCAAAATAGTTGATATATGCAATATCTATTAAGTTTTCTGTCTTTACATTGCAGTTTGTTTTTATGATGGAGAAAAGTCTTGCTTGTGGCAAAGTATTGTCAGTTCTCGTATCACTTTCCTTGGATTTTCCAACTCAAGCAAGTTTATCACCTGTCAACATGTCTCACACACTTTTAATGTGCCAGAAGGTTTAAATTCAGTGCAATTCCGATGTAATACCACTCTCTGCAGAGTTTTGCTAAGGGTGGAAAGTTGTAGTTGCTGATCAGATTTTTGTCAGGTAATATTTGAATTAGCCTAAGTCAAATTGACATGTCCTGTAAATTTAAAGTTGCTCTGTTTCGTTGGCAGGTAACGTGTCCGACAAAAATACGAAAACAAAGATAATTAGAAGAATACTGCCAATAAAAATCCGGAAATCAGTTTGACAATAAATGTATGGGTTATTGGGTAGTTTGTACCAGATTTAGGTAAATGAGCTGCAGACTAAAGCATACATAGTTATTTGTGATATCTATAACTTGTTAATCTTACTTTTGGTGGTGATTAGGTGAAAGTTGGGTACAAATGTATATGATGTATTTCCCAGTTGCATAAAACTAGCATTGTTAAGTAAATGCTAATCTGTTGCCATTCTCACAATTCCTTTTTTTTTTTTTTTTTTTTTTTTTTTTTTTTTTTTTTTCTCTCCTGCTGGAAGGTAAGTTGCTCCATATGATGGCGCAACCTCGTACGAAACTGAGTTACATTGAAACTTCCTGACAGATTAAAACTGTGTTCCTTTCTTCTAAGCGTACTAGTGTGGCATGTTGTACAACAAAAATCCTGTGGACTTTGGAAGGTAGGAGATAAGGTACTGGCAGTCTTGAAGCTCTGAAGGTGGGTTGTACGTGAATAGCCTGTGAAAGGCAAAGATACCAGGTTTGAGACCTGGTCCCACATGGATCAGTGCGCATGCCACTGCAGGATGAAAATTAATTCTAAATTCAGTTATAGTTCTTGTACCTATTAAGTTGTTAAATATTCAGCATTATTTGAAATGGAAAGCCATAATGTGCTGCAAACTGTGCAACGGCAAATGCTGATGAGATATCCGGGGCTTATTTTCTGAACTGGGTATGAACAAGAAAATCCAGTTACATAAATACCTAGGTAATAACTTCCAGTTGTAAAAAGTCATCCAGTTTTATAGTTGTTTTTTAGTAGTGTGGATGCTTCGTGCAATTAATCTAGTTGTGAGGCTTTGCATTTTCCTGTAATATTTAAAATGAAAAGTATAAACATTGTTGTTAATGTGGTTCAACATGCTCCTGAAATATGGGTATAATCTCAATTAGATGGTAGGCTATACATTTAAAGCAAGTTGGAATTTAAGATAAAGTGGTAATAATTTTGAGGCACAATGGCCTTGTCAAATTCCTTCAGTTCGAAGGCGCTTCAGTGATTTGCGTGCCCCTGACCTTTGCCAGTTGTCTAACTGGTGAAATGACAAATATAGATGTAATCAGTGAAATGTGGTTACAAGGAAAGTTTTTGCTTTGCTGTCCCTAATTATGAAAAGAATAGCCACAGATTTAGACAGACTAAAATGAAACAGTGTAGGGCATTATTAGCCAGGAGACCATGCCTCAGGTTGAATGTCATGCGAAAGTCATTTTGACATCACTTCGGTGACTTGTGCATTGATGACGACACACCTAGTCCGAATGGATAAAATTACTGAGGTAGGAATTGATCCCGGGCCCCATGTGTGGCAGTCAGCCTTGCAGACTTGGAGTACTCAATAAATTAGTAATATATGGGATGGGAAGTGTCTACACAAGTCTGTGAACCAGAGTGGGCAAATACTGATGGCTAAAACAGTGAATAAAAGATGTACACAATATTTGAAACTCTCGGCTCATCTATAAGGAGAAATTTAGTCAATAAGGTGTGAAAGTGAATTATGCAGAGATATTTAAATCAGTACTTTATTTGATTATTTGCATCTTCTAGCTTACGATTTGGGCTACCAAGTTTTCCATTCAGTGCAAAATGTTTCATCACTCTTTGCTTCTCAGTAGACAGTTCAGAGATTTCACTACCATACTTTTATGGACTTAACCATTATTGCTTTTGCAGTTGGTAGGCTGTGTGGATTGGTGTGGTTTCTGCAGAAGTTATATGAATAGAATGTCTTAAGTTAGTGAAAAAATGTAAAGCCATTGTGAAAGGTAGAAAGAATGGCTTTGCATAGCAGTCAATTTGAATTGAATGAAAAATTGATGCCAGCCTTGAATCCTTAGTTCCGTTACCTGATTGGTGACTAGAGGTATTTATTTCAGGATTATATTGGTAAGGTTACTACTTTAGTAGACAGCAATGATTAATGGTTGCTGGCATAAGGTGGGTGAAGGTAAGCAAGTACTGTTGCTAGGAAAAAGATTGTCAGCTTTGACATTACTTGTTAAGTATGGGAGTTATGGAAAAACTCCAACATTTCTATTAATCTTAGGCCTAGGCAAAGATGTGGGAAGTAAAAAATTGAGTCTAGACCCTAATCACTATGATACCTTGAAAATGGCTGTGGTATCTACATAACTACTGTGCAAAGCACTGCATGGCAATTCAGTTACAATGGTAAGAAAGGTGCCTTGAGATAATGTGGGAGATTACTGAATAGTGTAAGATTAATTTTAAGCCTTGAAACTAAACATTGTAATCTAGCAGAGTAGCTGGTGGAGGTATTGCTTGAACCACCATTTTGTGGCTAGTTCAGGCTGTAATTAATAAGTTCGTTTGTAAAAGATCAGTTGCCTGTTACTGGTGTAACTTGAGTACACTGTGCTCCATCCTTTCTTGTACCTCCCAAGATTTTTTCTGGGTGGGATAAAACAAGATTATCCTTGACATATTTGACTGAAGTAATGGGTTGGAGATTCTTGTTATACCTGAATGGTCGACATTAAATGTATCATGCAAAAGTTTGAACAGGGAAAGTTTCCAATTGTGTATACTGAGAGACATTCCTTTAAGATATTTAAACTTCAGTTTTTCATTGTGATCCAGCTGCGCAGAGGAGGGTGAGTTTGATTTTTAAAAAGTGAGGCTTTTTGTAAGAGTGCAGTTTTATAGCATGTAGCCTTATGTACATGGTGGCATTGCTTATTAACTGTTACAGGCCAGCCAGAGTAGTGAAGTTCAGTGGTAAAACAAGATTGACATAACATTTTGAATGTCCTTAACAGCTGTCATTATTCTTTTAGCAGTTGCTAAGCCACAATTGATGCAGAGTTTTTACAGAAAAATACTAGTCTTTCTGTGGGAATAAGGGCACTGAGGTCTGTATTGTTATAACATCATTTCTCTAATTTTCATACAAACACGGGTTGTCAGGCCTGTCCTGCTGCACATAGATCAGTCTGAGAAATGTAAATATTTTGCAATGAAGTGTGTTGTCTTAGAGACAGCAAATTAACTTGAAGTATGTGGAAGTACTTCCCTAGGGTCTGCATGTATTTTAAATGACACATTCATTTATGGTGGTGAATGCTGTTACATTGTTGCCAACCAGCCCAGATATGTGGATCTTTAATTGCTGAAGTAGGTTGGTTATTTCCATATTCTGTGGATTATAATTGTGGTGTCCTTGTTAGGAGGTGGAGAGACTGTTTTACACTTAAAGTACAGCTTGTCAGTGGTAAGTCATTATCCCTTCTTGTATTGTACTTATGGATGTTATTATTTTCAAACTCTGTAGACAACAGTATAGGTGAAGGATAGATTGCTACTCATTGTTAAAGATGACCCATTGATTTACAGATGGGCACCCCCCCTCCCCTTTTCCCAAAATGTATACACACACACACACACACACACACACACACACACACACACACAAAACTTATTACACCCTTCTGTGCACCACTCATTTTTTCAGACTGTGGTACCAAGATCGATTACTGAATGGGAACTTCTCAGATTTTGGAGAGGAAACTGTCAATATTACCCACGACACAAAAGTTAGAGCTTAGAAATTTCTCATCTGCAAAAGTCATTCGGTTTGTTCTCAGTATATACATCTGATAATTTAGAATACTGACTCGAAGTATTTACTGAGAGATGACCACTTTGGGTCCCAGAGAAATGTAGGAACACTTAAGGCAGTACTTGCCCACTTCTTATCTTAAAATCTCGGTGGAAAAAGGCAGATATGAACATAATTTGTAGATAAAGATAACTTTCAACACTGTTGACAGGACTACATTTATTGAAATTTTGAAGACAGGGTTTTAATATAGGGATTGAAAGGTTTTTAGAACCTGAACATAAATCTGACTACTGCTCAACAATTGAACATGAAAAAGCAGCAGTGGTTGAAGCGAATGGGGCAGGGTTGTTGCCCATCGCCAATTTTATTAAGTCTGTACATTCAGCCAACACTAAAGGAAATCATCTAGAAATTTGAACTAGGAATTAAACTTCAGGGAAAAGAAATAAAAATTTGTAGTTTGCAATTGTCAGGCTGCAAAGGATTTGTAAGTGTAGTTGAATGGAATGGAAAGTCTTAAACGACAAAAGCAACCAAAGGCAATGAAGTATAGTGGAATTACATGGTCCAGTCACATAAATGTACCTGCCAGTGTTAGACATCAACATGCAATGTCCACTCAGACAACAGGTGACAGCACTATGTGGAGAATATATAAAGCATGTGAGGGGGCGGGGGCACAGATAAACAGTGAAAGCATTGTCATAATGTGGAAACATAAATTTATCTTGTGTCTGAAACATTGGTTTTCAGATGGAGGGCAGAAGCATTTCTAAAATGACTAAGTTAGTAAACTATTCACAAGCCTAAAAGATTAAAGTATACTGTGCATGGCAAAATGGTGCTGTGTAAAACAAGTGTCGAGGCAACTGTGATGTATAGACAAAAGATGTGAAAGACGGTTTCAGAGAGGTATGAGTGAATAGACGTAACCCGATGGTGCAGATGAATCCACAGGGCTATCAGTAATGGGTCTCCTCAATGACTACTCAGCAAACATTGCTGCATATGGGCCTTAACAGCAGTTGCCTGGTTCATGCACACATACTTAATGTTGTTCATTGGTGACGAAGGCTGGAATTCGCACACTAATACTGCAACTGGATATCCACTGAGTGGCAACAGGTGGCCTTTCCAGATGAATCGTGTTTTATGCTCCAATGGACAGATGGGTATGTATAGTGTGAAACGTGTGAAAGCAAACACCCTGCAACGATCGTCAGAATGGTCCGGGCTGGAGGAGGGAGCATTATAGCCTGGGAAACATTTTCATGGCAGTCTCTGCATGACATTCATTGTGGAAGGTGTGACAGATAAACACAAGTAGGCATCTATCCTTATGGACCTTGTTTGCTCCTATATGCAGTTTATTTTCCTGTGGTATGATGGCATCTACCAGTGGGACAGTGCAGTATGCCACACTACACTGCTCACAGTATGCTTGTAGTTAAAAAGTTTACTGTACTCCCTGGCTGACTGGGTTTAAATCCGGTCAGAATTTTGAGTGCCACATCAGTTGGGTTATTTGTGCCATAAATCCTCAACTCAGGAACATAGCACAGCTGGTCATTGCACAGCATGGTTCCATAATGATGTTGATTCCTTCCAGAACACTATTAACGCTCCTCCTGCACATCTTGCAGAGGGCTGTGCTTATTCAGGCTTTCCACATGTGTATCAGGTGATGTTTAGGGAATTAAATCAGGAAACAAGACATAAAAACTAAGAGTTCTGCTATTTGGACAGCACAATAACTGATGGAGGATATAGACTAAGGTGACAAGTCATAGGATATCTCCTAATATCTTGTTGGATCTCCTTTTGCCAGGTGTAAGATACCAGCTTGACATGGTATGGACTCAACGAGTCAACCCATGCTACATCTAGTGTTGGCGGTGCAGGTTTTTTCCCATGAACTGACCTTTTGATTATGTCCCATAATTAGTTGATGGGATTAATGTCTGTCAATGTGGGTGGCTAAAACATTTGCTCGAATTGTGCAGGATGTTCTTCAAACCAGTCACGAGCAGTTTTGGATGGTGGCATGATGCATTGTCATTTGTGAAAATTACATCATTTGGGAACATGTAGTCCATGAATGGCCTCACTGTAGCTGAACATAAGCAGAGGCCCCAGTCCATTCCATGTAAACAAAGCCCCACACCATTATGGAGCAAACACCACCTTTCAAAGTGCCTTATTGACAACATGGGTCCATGGCTTTGTGGGGTCTGCACCAAACTCAAACCCAAACCCTACCATTAGCTCTTACCGACTGAAAACAGGACTCGTCTGACCAGGCCACAGTTTTCTGGTCTTCTAGTGTACAACTGATAGGTCACAAGCTTAAGAGGGGCACTGCAGGTGATGTCAAGCTGTTAGCAAAGGCACTCATCAGTTGTCTGCTGCCATTGCCCTTTAATGCCAAATTTCACTACACTGTACTAATGGATATGTTTGGCATGTCCCTTATTGATTTATGTGGTTATTTTGTGCAGCATTGCAGTGCAGTGTTAGCATTGACTAAAGTAAGCAAATGCTGCTACTCTTGTCATTCAGTGAAGTGTCAGCAACTGCATTGTCCATAATGAGAGGTAATGCCTGAAATTTGGAATTCTTGACACACTCATGACACGGAGTCACAGAATACTGAATTGTGTAACAAATTCTGAAATGGAATGTTCAGTGTCTAGTTCCAACTACCATTCAGTGTTCAAAGTCTGTTACTTCCCATTGTGCACCCTTGATAGTCAGAAACGTTTTCACATGAATCACTTGAGTACAAATGAGTTTCATCAATGCACTGCCCTTCTATACCTTGACGACTAGATACTGCTGCATCTGTATATGTGCATATTGCTATCTTATGCCTTTTGCCACCTTAGTGTAGATTGCATACTGGCTATAGCATTGCAGTGGGAGTAGAAGCATCTACCTGTAAAAGGGGTGTGGTGAAAAGGAGTGTCAACAGTGTGCAAATACCCTAACTTTATTTATCCAGTATTTGAGAATGAGTGTACGTAGGGACTTGAAAGTGACGTTCCACACAATTTCAAACTTTTAAAACACTGGTCTTGCTGACGACTCTCAAAAGTGATGGAAGGATTGAAGTTCATCACCTACATTTTTGCTATTCATGCAGTAAAACTGCTGCATAAATAGGTTTTGATTACTTATTTACAACTGTATTCGTGCCACACTTTGCAGAAAGTATTCACATATATTACTGGATGTACCTGCTAAATATCATTTTGACAGTTCTGGCAGTACAACATTATAAACATTGAGCTGCATAAAGATGAAGCTGCAGGGCAAAATTTGCTAGAGATACAGGTAGGAAAACTGCACAGATAAACTTCTAAACCCCTGAATAGCTTTCAGCCAAACTCAGTAGACATTACTTATTGTCTGGAAATAAATACTGTGGAGCTAAGAACCAACAGTCTTTCTGAGGGGGTGGGATAATTAGGGTAGGGAACAGGAAGGTGGAGATGGAAGGAAGGTGAGGGGCAAATAAGATAATAAAATTGGAATAAATACCTGGGTGACACAACTTGCCTAATATAAATTTAAGTGCTAGGAAGTCTTCTCTGAAGGTATTTGTCTGGAGTAGTCTTCTGAGGAAGAGAATTGTGGAAGATAAGTGGTTCAGACAAGAAGGAAATAGCTTCTTTTGAAATGTTATAGAAGAATGCAAAAGATTAGATGGATAGAGCTAATAATTGACTTGGTGCTGAATTTAATAAAACAAATTTATGGCACAACTTAACTAAAACAGAGGATCACTTAGAAAACATGCAGAGGCATCAAGGAATAGTCCATATGATAATGGAAGAGTGGGAGGTAAAAATGGTGAATATAGACCTTGGCATGAGTATAATCAGATTCAAATGGATGCAGGTTGCAGTAATTAATCAGATAGGATAGACCAACTTGGAGAGTTGAAGAAAAGTTCTTGAACTGAAAACAAAGATGACAATACTACGTAATATTGTTCTATTTTGGAGTTACCTGCATTATTTCTAATAGTACTGTTAGGACTCTTGCAGTACTGCTTTGTTTAAATTGAAAGTCCATCAGCAGAGATCACTTTCATTAATGTACAAGTGACCATACAATCTGAAAGAAGGGATTTCTACTGAAATTTTATTATATATTAATTCCGGAAGTATTTATGGTCATGTGAGTTTGTGTGTGGTAGCTTTTATAAAATCCTTAGACCATCTTCTACATGCTTGTTGGCATGAGAGTAAAACTCTCATGACAAGTCTTGTCAGTGATTTGTTTGGAGTTCTACATTGTGCTCTACCTTCCATGGGATATATAGCCTCATACTGTTTGGTAACTATTGATAAGAATGATAAACATGGGAACTGTGACAAGTGATGAACATGGTCATAATTTATTGGTTGGACCCTAATTGGAAACAGCACAGTAAAAAGTTGCTCAGATGACCTGAATTCTTTCTGCATTAACGTACTATAACTTTCATCACAGTGCGCTTCTTCAGTGTCCCAAGCCATCAGTGATATGTTCTGGTTTGAGAAGAGGTCTCTGCATAATAATACAAAGATTATTTGGCTTGTGGCAAGTGAGTTTTAAAGGAAGAATGTTAAATTGAAATACTCTTGAGGAAAAAAAAATTAATTTGCCTTTGCCTTAGAATGACTAGACGAAGATTCAAACTAGTGTTTAGTTCTACTGGTCAGTCAAATAGTTACAGTTGTATCCAGGAAAACAATTAGTGTCTGGTGTGACAGTAGGTTGAAGTAATTATGTAATGAACCAGGATAAAAAAAGGGTTGATAACATGTAGATCTCTCAGAAGCAATGTAAATGTATTTTCAAAACTTATTTACAAGGAAATCTTCGGGTTATAGGACAAGTGGAAGTTGGAAACAATAGGGAAATCAAACTAGTTTTAGAGCTTGTGCTGAACGTTTTTCCAGCAGGTAAATACTGAAATTCAGCAGCAGCAAAATGTTGAATGCCGTGTTCAAAGTTTTGAATTGAAACTTCGTAACAAGGGCACTGCTGCTAAAGATTTTTCTGTAAGAAACGTTCTTTAACACTTTAGTGTGAATGAACATTCTGTGAATAGCAAGTGAAGCAGACGGTTGTTGATTTTTAGTGAGTGAGTTGTAGAGTTCAAGAAAAACAAATCTCTTGTCGGTGACATCTACGTGCCTGAAACATATATAATTCCGGAAAGACGTCTGGGACTCAATACATGAAAAAGAGGCAGAATATTTCACTCGTTCTTACTATTTATGAATCATACCTTCGTTAACCATTCCTGTTGCGGTCTCATTTCCTGTAACTACGAACATTTTGCAGTTAGTTTCAATTGTACATACATTTGAAGTGCCTTGAAGTTATTTCTGGTATCGGATCAATAATCCATTTTAGTTATAGGATAAAAACTAATTTCGTTGCTGCCAAATGTACAACATAGGACTCCCCCCTCTCGCATTCTTTGGAGCGAGGGCTTAGAGGCAGGCGTAACAGGTGGTTGTCGCGCTTCAAAAACGATGAAGTCACGCCAGAGCTGTGTCGCTATTGGCCAACATCGCTGGGGCAGTTTTCTATTGGTGGAGCGGACGAAGCAAGGTCAGTCTCTTCCCGCGCCTGTGCACCCGGTTGATGTTCGGGTGGAGCTCTTGCTCAGTTCTGGCCGAGCTTGTCTTCTGTGTGCACGTCTGACTTCTAGAAAAACATGGTTGCCGGCGGAAAAGTGGTAAGCCATGTTTGCAAAAAGCGCTCGCTCTCTCTCTCTCTCTCTCTCTCTCTCTCTCTCTCTCTCTCTCTCTCTCTTCTCTCTCTCTGTGTGTGTGTGTGTGTGTGTGTGTGTGTGTGTGTGTGTGTGTAGGAAAAGGGGGCGGGGCATCTCAAGTTTTTTTTCTCGGAACAATTAACGACGTCATTGGTTTTCCTAGCTCGACTTGAGTTGCGAAGAATACCTTAAATAGTAAAAAATAATTTGTCTCGTACTTTCATTGTCGTAACTCATTAGGCACCTACTACTAGATAGCACGTAGCCTTCTCCAGACTATTGTATGCGTTATGAACGCTATTCAGCTGTGCGTAACCATGTTGCACACAGTACGTGAAAGTTCCGCAGTTCCTTGTGGATGACATCGGAAGTTGACGGAGGCTTTTTGCAGATGATGCTGTGGTGTATAGAGAGGTTGTAACAATGGAAAATTGTACTGAAATGCTGGAGGATCTGCAGCGAATTGACGCATGGTGCAGGGAATGGCAATTCAATCTCAATGTAGACAAGTGTAATGTGCTGTGAATACATAGAAAGATAGATCCCTTATCTTTTAGCTACAAAATAGCAGGTCAGCAACTGGAAACAGTTAATTCCATAAATAATCTGGGAGTACGCATTAGGAGTGATTTAAAATGGAATGATCATATAAAGTTGATCGTTGGTAAAGCAGATGCCAGACTGAGATTCATTGGAAGAATCCTAGGGAAATGCAATCCGAAAACAAAGGAAGTAGGTTACAGTACGCTTGTTCGCCCACTGCTTGAATACTGCTCAGCAGTGTGGGATCCGTACCAGATAGGGTTGATAGAAGCGATAGAGAAGATCCAACGGAGATCAGCGAGCTTCGTTACAGGATCATTTAGTAACTGCGAAAGCGTTACGGATATGATAAACGTCAGTGGAAGACTGCAAGAGAGACGCTCAGTAGCTCGGTACGGGCTTTTGTTGAAGTTTCGAGAACATACCTTCACCGAAGAGTCTTGCAGTATATTGCTCCTTCCTACGTATATCTCGCGAAGAGACCATGAGGATAAAATCAGAGAGATTAGAGCCCACACAGAAGCATACCGACAATCCTTCTTTCCACGAACAATACGAGACTGGAATAGAAGGGAGAACCGATAGAGGTACTCAGGGTACCCTCCGCCACACACCGTCAGGTGGCTTGCGCAGTATGGATTTAGATGTAGAATCAAAAATTTTCTGGGCTCACATCCTATTTCCTCAGTAAAAATTTAATGACAGCCTTTTAATTTTCCTGGTCCGTTATCTGAACGAAGAATTTAGAGATGGGTCCCTCGCACTTACGTTTTGTTATAAGCTTCCATTGTTAAATACGAAATGGAGATGTTGCCCACATTATCGTGCATCACTTATGTAATCGGTCAGACGTGGTGTCAAATGGTGTAATTTTCTTTTCAGAACTTGTCATGTCGCTCTTCAATACCAGACATCGAAAACTGGGCTTCAAAATTTTGATTAACGGTAGGAAACACTCAGTTGCTGTTACTGTGTTCTGATTAGTACATAGTTCTTGAAAGGTTACTGTTTACTCTAGTTGTGGAAGTCTAACTGCCCAGAGGATTAATTCTGTTTCAACATAGTTCTGCTTGCTGAGAAGTTATTCCGATAAACCTTCGCAGCGTTATTTTCAAAGTTTCTTGGGAGCTCATTTCAGGGAACGCATAGCACTTTAAATCTCGTAAGGTCATAGGAAAAGAACCGAAACTTTCCGCTAGATTCCTTGCTGTACTTTCTTCGAAAACATACTTTTCCTAGACGAGCGAGGATGACATGTGTTAAAAATAGGGGCATATCGTGTGTGGAGGTGTGCCATTATAGGCAGAAGACTAACGTTAACCTTCATTCATTGGTAAAGTCATGTGGTTGAGTAATACTTCAGGATTCAAAGCATTATTCATCTTACGTAAAACGTGGTCGAGGTCGTCGTATGAGGTAACGAGGTCTAGGTTCAGACGCGACACATGACGTCATTAGGAACGGCGAGCTACGAGAGGAGCACAAAGAAACTCGACGTGATCCGCAGAATTCCAGCTGTTGCCAGGTGATGGCTGGAGCCGCTTGTTGCGTTACCAAAGAATAAATTTTTAACGGACCTTACTCAGTTGGTGTCAAAATATTACTGTCGCAGTTGTTTCTTATTTGAACCTTATACTGATGTAGGTCAGATCACAATCTCGATTGGTGGGCTTCACTTTGCAAGTGGTTCTGTGTGACATAATTTTTGTGATGTTGCTGCATAATTAAACTTACGCGTTACTGAACTTCAGTGCACTACTTCAGAGCTGTCGTTTTCGACTTGGTGCCCCTCTTTTAACTAGAGGTAAATAGCCTTGGAGTGGAGCACTGTTATGGATATTGGTGGGAATTTGAACCTTGTGGTGGCAGTGTGCAGTGTTTCCATTGACGTGAGACCCATTATCTGACGTGGACAGAATGAAGTACAATCCTCTACACTGGAAGGGAAACGCAAATTTAATGCCAGTCGTAAAAGCAAGACCCTCACGGATCATAAGTGTGCCAACTTATTCAAAAGTTTCTCTTTAATTGCAACGTGGCTATGTTCCGAGAAGACTGGGATTTCGTAGTGTAATAGAAGTGTAAGTAGTAACAGTAATATGATTTTTGAAATAAGGTATATGCTGAAAGATCAGATGAGTAGATTGGATAACAGATGAGGTAGGACTCAATCAAACCAAGAAGACACGAACTTTATGGAACAACTTCACTAAATGAAGGATTGGTTAAAAGATCATATGCTGAGTAACGAAAGTGTGGAACGTAAAAAATTATAAAGATGCACCTAGACATGAATACTCAGCAGGTTCAGATGGATGAAGAGAGCGTAATTATTCAAAGATGAAGAGGCTTTGCACAGAATATATCATCTTGGAGAGTTCAGTAAACCACTGTTGACTGAAAACCAAGACAACAAAATTGTAGACATTGTAAAGGAGCAAAGGCTTGACTGCAGAAGTAGATTCAGGCGGTTCCACATGCAGCCAGTATGAAAAGGATTCAGAGCGATGGTCTAGACTTTCTGAAACAAAAAATATGGTCATGTAGGTTAAGATCTCAGGTATCGCACCCTGCAGCCGTTAACACTGGTGGGCCCTCGTTTACGAGTAATTGAACGGTATCGGAATTTTGCGTGCTGCACTATAACGTTAAACAAAAGTCTGGTTCCTATAGTGTATATGATAGCGTCACATGCAGGGCTTTGTCGTATCTAATCTCGTCAGGGCCAGCAAGATTTTTCATTTAAAATCTTTCTCAAAATGACTTTGACCGTCATTTTTATTCAGTTAATTGGTTTAAATGTAATTTATTTCTATTCCTTTGTCACATTAATTAAATCGCCCTATGAACTTTTTAATTTGTTTAAATTTTTTTTACCTCTTTCCAGTCAGAATTTTTGTGAATGTGAATTTATCTATTGTAATATTACATTTGAAAATTCCGATCTATCAGTTACACAAGACAAAATAATCTGTTGACCGTGAATTAATGTGAAAAATAAATTTTTCATTATCAGATGTGCAATTTTTTACATTGTAATTATTATACAAATGTTTAAGACAACCGAAATACCTATCGTACGATGGGCAAAATAACTCAGATGAAGATACTAATGAAAGAAAGGTTTATAAGTAAAACGAAATTGGAGCAAAATGAGAAATACTTATAATGAACGCAATAACACGGATGAAAGAACAGTGATAAAACAAAATTACTTCGAAATTAATTAAAAACGTACGAACAAAGATTTCAAGTAGAAACTTAGCAAAAAGAAAGCAAATGAAGTTGTATTACTATTTAAGTTGTGACACAGGATTGGAAATAAATTATTTCATTTCAGTCAATTTTTTGAATAAAAATGATCAAAGATTTAAAAATAATTTACTGCACCTGATCACTCGATCGCGTGATCTTCGTGTGAAGCAATTATTCTATCCATTACACCACGGAACCAGTCTGTATAACACGACTTTTTTAAATGTTGTTGAGAATAACGCAAAATTCCGATTTTTTTCGTAAATTACTCGGAAACAAGGGCCACCCGGGTGAATGGATGCAGTGTGCGATACGTGGTATCGTAACCTACATCATCATATAACAGGTTTCAAGTCGATCCTGCCACCGCGGACCTCTCCTCAGTAAGACTGGTGGTGGTGGTGGTGGTGGTGGTGGTGGTGGTGGTGGTGGTGGTGGTGGTAGTATGGAATATTCCATCAAATTTACATATTAAGAACTCTTCGCCAGCTCTAAAAGGGTACAGTTGATTTAGTATGTGTGATATCCAGCTGTATTTCAAGCAAGTTTCCTTATTGCTTAAAAGTAGGACTGCACCGAAAAGCTGCGACCAGTTAATATTAACATAAACGATTGCAAACGGAGACGGTCATTTTGTTAACCGTTTCTTCAGGAACTGTATTGTCACTAACATTTTGTCTTCTGCGGTGCCAGTTTGCCCCCAACAGCCTTGGCCGAGCGAATCACAAAGGAAAAACAATGAAGGTATCCTGCGAAGATGAGAATTCTTGGAAGGGCATTTCGCATGTTTTTCTCAAAGTTGTCAAGTGAAGGCCGACGGCTAGAAGGCATCCATCTGTGCCGCATTCGGATGAGTTAAACAGCCACTTAATATACCAGTCTTAACAAAACGTTTGTACTTCTCGTCACAGGTGAAAATGTTAGTGCCGATTGCCGTACATTGAAACAGCTGCCAAATCAGTTCCGCACTATATACAGATGTCTCTTATCTGCAGCAGTTCGGACTAACCGTCTGTCATAAGTTCGGATGGTGTTGTCAGCAAAAGGGCAAACGAAGCTACCAGTCACGTCATAAAATGCCTTTGAGCCGGAGTTAATTCATGGACCAAAGCTGGAGCCGCCTTGCTGTTTGTCCGTGCGTCGTATGACTGCTTCCGCCTGACGTCCTTAAGCAGCTTGCGTAAGAACATAGCTTCGACGGTGTGGATAATTTCCCAGTGTCGAAAGAGATCCTCAACGTCCTTAGTCAGGCTGCTTTGACTCTGAACCGTATAAATTCTCTAGTTTTGCCGTGAGGCGAAAGCAGTTTTCGAAAGCGGTTATTTCAACCACCGTCTTCCTAACTATTAATAATGCCAAGGAGCTAATTCTAAGGAAAAAAAGTATGGATATGGTGCTGAGGGATCACTGAGAAAACGCAGTGCTAGAAAAAACTTCAGCTATCAATTGTGCGCCTCCGGGTGTCTTCATATGATTCTGTTCTGTACTGGATCCAAGGACTCCAGCAAGAATAAAGTATTTATATATTTTTTTTGTGAAAGCGAAAACCGCTTGATTTTAAGACAATTTGAAAAGTGTAAATACGAGGGTTGGAACGTAAATAGTGGCAACTATTGACAGATCGTACGAAATAGATGTTTCAATATTTTACTGATATTCCAAGTAGTCACCAGAATGGTGTATAACCCGTTGCCTGCAATGTGGAAGTCGTAGGATACTCTTAGTAGTGCCAGTTGCGTAGACAGTTCGAGCGGCGCGGTCTATTGCCCGACGAATTTGCAGCAGTTCTGAAATGAATGCCGTGTAGTTTCCTTCCGTTTAGAAATAGTTGAACGCATGAGGGCTTACGTCAGGGGAGAGCAGTAGGTGGTATAGCATTTAGCAGCCCCATCAGTCCAACAAATCAGTAACAGCTTGCACTGTACGTGCTTGAGCATTGTACTGAAAAATGGTCAGGTCCTGCTCAAAGTGTCACCACTTCTGTTTCTAAGCTGTTCATTTTTGGAACACAACCTATGACCAGCTTAGAGACAGAAGTGATGATACTTTCTGCAGGACCTGACAGTCATGCTAAAGCACGTACAGTGCAAGCTGTTACTGCTGTGTTGGACTGAGGGAGCTGCTAAGTGCTGTATCATCTACTACACTCCCCTGACGTTAACCCTCGTGACTTCAACCCGATTTCTTAACTGAAGGAAATACTTCACGGTATTCGCTTCAGAACCGCTATGAATTCGTCGGGCAATAGACCGCGCAGCTCGAACTGTCTACACAACTGGCACTGCTAAGAGTATCCTAAGACTTCTACATAGTTGGCAACGGGCTATACACAATTCTTGAGTACTTTTGAAGGTCAGTAAAATTTTGAAACGTGTATCTATTTTGTACGAGCTGTAAATAGTTGCCACTATTAAAGTTCCAACCCTCGTACATTACACTCCATACTTTATTCTCAAAATACAGGTATGTGAACATTAACGCAATGCGTAATGCCAAGCTGAAGATGACAGCACGATTTTGTCGAAACTAGTAATTGGAATAAGTCTTAAAATAAAGCGATCTTGGCTTTCGCAAAATACAGATCGCCCCAACAAAATGCGTAAGATAATACTAGGCCTATGTAAGGCCGAAATACTGTTTGTCGCATCGCTATAGCAGGTGTTATTCGGTGAAACACGTTCTCTCGGCGTTTCTCAGTTCTGGTGAATGAGATGGCTGACGAGATATTAATAAACTTAGTGCCGGGTCCCGAGCTTTGGTCAGATTGAAACGTCCTACCTTTATTTGGGTTTGCGATGTCGTAATTCCGATATACCCGTACACTGCCGCAGAATTTTGGCGTTTGAACTTTGAAACACTCCCGGTATTTCATTCGATGAGTAAAGTCAAGGCAATACTTGGCGACAGTTATCTTGGTCCTTTTAGTCGGGTGTGTAGATGATCCCTGCTCTTCTTCTCGACCGTTGTAATAGTCTCCCTCACGCTAGACATGCCACATAGGCACGGAGTAGAGGCACTGATGAGGCAAATGGGAATACAATGTCACGAATCGCTGGTGACAAACAATACGCAGTCACCGGAAGGCGCAACAGATTGATATTGTGGATGACTGAAGGCTAAATGTGAACAAGACTGATAAGGTGGATGAATGTTCCTACCTAGGAAGTATGAGGAAGGAAAATGTAGGAATGACGTAATCGCAATAATTGTGAGAAGCAGGAGGTTTTTAAAGATAAATTTGCTAACGTCCAGAACAGGAGATATTTGAAATCTTTAAAAAGTTATGTTAAAAGACGAGGTAAAATTCTTTGATACAGTAAGAAATGGGGGCGTCCTTCGAGGAATAATTACTAACAAAGAACTTCATGAAATAGGGAAAATAGTTTGGAGTCGTTACTGAAAAGTAGTTGATGGGGTGGGGGAAGAAAAGAATTGCAGTAGCAGGGCTAGGTAAAAGTATGACGCTGATATTCGATGATTTGGAGTAAAACTGTTAGGTTGACAATGAGACATCGAGCGATATGAATAGAAAACGGCATTAGACCAAACTTGAGGTTGATGAGCGAAGCAAACATCTGGCAGTTATGGCAACATGTAACGTAAGAGTCTGTCCACGATTTATCAAGCGTTAGCAGCTTAAGGTTTGGACTGTGACGTGAATTACTCGTATCACGCAAGTGGTGTACTGAAGCGTAGGCCTTCAGGAATTTATTAGTCATAAATCTTTGAAGCCTTTATCTCCTGGCAGTGTTCAGTTACGTCACAGATTAGTCCTCAACACGCTATATCTAAGAGATGAGGAATGCCGGCGAACCTGTGATCACTGTTATAGGAATGCTGAAAGTGTATTGCAGAATCGAATTTAAAAAATTCCATTCTACCTAGTTGCATCTTCAAAAGGTGTCGCACTTTCAGTGCCTTGAAACCTTGCTACTGCGACGAAGTTTATGAACGTACACAGTTTAAACAGTATACCTATTATCACCTGAAAGTTCTGATTAACTATCTACCATAGCTTTGCAGTATCGCGGATGGCTGTAGTATAGCCCGGGAACACAGCCGATATGCTGGAAATGAGATGCGAAAGGTATTAAATTAGAGCGAGGTAAGAACAGAACGCAAGGCCTTTGGTCCTGAATCATGTAGGGTAGGGTATGTTAAGACAATTTGGCAGCGTTTTCAAGCAAACATCGTTTTATTAAAGCAAATGTTGCAGTCTGAAGGTAATTTTAAAGGTAATTTTAAAATAGGTAAGGCTATTTTGCAATAGTGGTCAGTTCATTCACCGTACTGCATCAGTCGTCATCTTAAGAACGTTAACAAGTCAACAATGTAAACAGTTTCCTTAGGTTGTTTTTGGCAGCTGTTGAGGTAGGGAATAAAGCAAGAACAACATTGTCCTTGGTGAACCTTTTTTCTTCGCATCAGTTCTGTGTGAAATACTGTTACAATAATATTTGCTATAAATATCTTGCAGAAAGGTGTGGAACTGACGTCAGAACAACGTTGACAGTAGTTCAAATGAGTAAAATGAGGTAAGTCAGTGTCCTGACGCTAAGCGTTGACTTCCTAAGTTCCCTGTCGTCACGTTTCACAAAAAAATTATTTATGTATCAGTATAGATCTCACAGTACCTATTGTGTACAAATAAAATGTACATTGCTTGCTTATTCCACACCTAAAATGGATTCACAACTATGAAGGAAACAACCACCGTGAAATGTGCCACACGACAGTTAGAAACAAGTTTCGTCGGCGCGTACTTCCGACTTCGGGAGAGCGCAGCTGTAGTGTCAGTCGAGAATACATTATCATCCCATCTGTTGGCAAAATCATGAAACACTGCATTAAATGGGAACATCGCAGCTAATTTATAACAAAATACTGCAAAATTACCCATACTGCAAAATTACCCATACTGCAAAATTACCCATACTGCAAAATTACCCATACTGCAAAATTACCCATACTGCAAAATTACCCATACTGCAAAATTACCCATACTGCAAAATTACCCATACTGCAAAATTACCCATACTGCAAAATTACCCATACTGCAAAATTACCCATACTGCAAAATTACCCATACTGCAAAATTACCTTACCCTACACTATACATGCGCCCCCCACCCCTCTATGAACCTTGCTGTTGGTGGGAAGGCTTGCGTGCCTCAGCGATACAGA
Organism: Schistocerca gregaria; assembly: GCF_023897955.1. Classification (NCBI taxonomy): domain Eukaryota; kingdom Metazoa; phylum Arthropoda; class Insecta; order Orthoptera; family Acrididae; genus Schistocerca; species Schistocerca gregaria. The sequence continues at coordinate 1,004,041,724 of NC_064920.1, forward strand.
TAGCCGTACCGTAGGTGCAATCACGACGGAGGGGTATCTGTTGAGAGGCCAGACAAATGTGTAGTTCCTGAAGAGGGGCAGCAGCCTTTGCAGTAGTTGCAGGGGCAACAGTCTGGATGACTGACTGACCTGGCCTTGTAACATCAACCAAAGCGGCTTAGCTGTGCTGGTATTGTGAACGAATGAAGACAACGGGAAACTACAGCCGTAACTTTTCCCGGCGGCATGCAGCTCTGTGTGATTTGATGATGGGTAAAAGAACGAAGCCGTTATCAGGAGGAACAAAACTGGCGTTCTACGGATCGAGCGTGGAATATCAGATCCCTTAATCAGACATGTAGGCCAGAAAACTTAAGAAGGGAAAGGATAGTATAAAGTTAGTGGGAATTACTGAAGTTGGGTGGCAGAAGGAACAGGAGCTCTGGTCAGGTGAATGCAAGATTATAAATGCAAAATCAGATAGGGGTAATGTAGGAGTAGGATTAATCATGCATAAAAAATAGGAACGCAGATAAGCTACTACGAACAGCATAGTGAAATAATTATTGAAGCCAAGATAGACGCAAAGCCCACACCTACCACAGTGGCAAGTTTATATGCCAACTAGCTCTGCAGAAGAAAAGATTGAAGAAATGTATGATGCTATAAAAGAAATTATTCCGATAGTTAAGGGAGACAACAGTTTTTCATGGGGATTGGAACTCCATAGTAGAAAAAGGGAGATGGACTGTGAAGGAAAAGAATGGAGGAGGGAGCTGCCTGCTAGAATTTTGCACAGAGCATAATTTAATTATAGCGAACACTTGATTCAAGAATTATGAAAGGAAGGTTGTGTATGTGGAAGAGACCTGGTCACCGGAAGGATTCAGATTGATTATATAATGGTTACACAGATTTAAAAACTAGGTTTTAAATTGTAAGACATAACCAGGGGCAAATGTGGACTCTGACCACAATTTATTGGTTTATGAATTGTAGTTTGAAACTGCAAAAAGCAAAGAATTTAAGGAGATGGTATTTGGATAAAGCAAAAGAACCAGAGGCTGTAGAGTTTCAGAAGAAGAATGAGTAGCTTTGGTATAATAAAGGCAGCAGATGATAAAGTAGGTAAAAAGACTGGGTCCAATAGACATACTTTGTAGATACAAGATACATTGAATATAAAAATGCAGTAAATGAATCATGCAAAAGGGAATACAAACGTCTCAAAAATGAGTCGGTAAGCGCAAAATGGCTAAGCAGGAATAGCTAGAGGACAAATGTAGTGATTTAGAAGCATATATCACTAGGGGTAAGGTAGATGCCACCTACAAGAAAATTAGAGATCTTTGAAGAAAAGAGAACCAGCCTTATAAATGTCAAGAGCGCAGATGGAAAACCAGTCCTAAGCAAAGAAGGGATGGCAGAAAGGTGTAAGGAGTACATAGAGGGTCTATACAAGGGAGATGTACTCGAGGGCAGTATTATGGACATGGAAGAGGACATAGATGCAGATGAAATGGGAAATATGATAATGCGTGAAGAATTTGACAGCACTGAAGGATCTAAGTCGAAACAAGGCTCCAAGAATAAACAACATTCTGTTAGAACTGACAGCCTTGGGAGAGCCAACTGTGACAAAACTATCTGCTGAGCAAGATGCAAGGTGAAATACCCTAAGGCGTCAAGAATAATATAGTAATGCCAGTTTCAAAGAAAGCATGTGCTGACAGGTGTGAAAATTACTGAAGTATCAGTAGATTATATCACGCTTGCAAAATACTAATACGATTTCTGTACAGAAGAATGGAAAAACTGGTAGAAGCATCTTGGAGAAATGTAAGAACACTCGAGGCAATACTTCTCATACAAGGTAGGTTATGGAAGGGCAAACCTATATTTATAGAATTTATTGACTTATAGAAAGCTTTTGACAGTGTTGACTGGAATACTTTCAAATTCTAATTACGACGGCGGTAAACTACAAGGAGCGAAATGCTACTTACAATTTCTAGATAAACCAGATGACAGTTACAAGAATTGAGGGGCACGAAAGGGAAGCAGTTGTTGAAAAGGGAGTGAGATAGGGTTGTAGCCTATCCTCGAAGTTATTCAGTCTGTATATTGAGCAAGCATAAAAAATAGAGAAATTTGGAGTAGGAACTAGTCCAGGGAGAAGAAATAAAAACTTTAAGGTTTTCCGATGCAACTGTAATTCCGCCTAGAGAATTTGAACGGACTGGACAGTGTCTTAAAAGGGGGCTATAAGATAAAAATCAAGAAAAGCGAAACGAGGATAATGGAATGTGGTCGAATTAAATCAGGTGATGCCGCGGGAATTAGATTAGGAAATGACACTAAACGTAGTAGGTGAGTTTCGCTATTTCGACAGCAAAACAACTGGAAAGAATATAAAATGTAGACTGGTGATGGCAAGAAAAGCATTTCTGAAGAAGAGAAATTTAATATAGAGTATAGATCGACCAAACAGCGAGGTCATTGGTCACATCAGATGAGCGAAGGAAATCGGCCCTGCCATTTCAAAGGAACCATCCCGACATTTGCCTGAAGCGACTTAAGGAAATCACGGAAAATCTAAATCAGGATGACCGGACGCCGGTTTGAACTGTCGTCCTCCCGAATGCGAGTCCAGTGCGCTAACCACTGCTCCCCATCACTCGGTGATTAGATGGGTAGATCACGTAACTAAGGTCGTACTGAATAGAATTGGGAGAAGAGGAATTTGTGGCACCACGTAAGTAGGAGGGATCGGTTGGTAGGACACATTCTAAGACATCAAGGGATCACCAATGTAGTATTGGGGTGAAGCGTGGAGTGTGAAATTTTGAGAATGAGACAAATGAATACAGTAAGCAGATTCAGAAGGATATAGATTGTACTCGGCGATGAAGCTTGCACAGGATAGAGTAGCATTGAGAGCTGCATCAAACCAGTTCTTGGACTGAAGACTGATTTCTTAAAGGATGTCATACAGAATTGTAAGTCCGTAAATGTAAACAATGTAAAGGTCTGAAGACTAAAAACGTGGATGTTAACTACAAACATGATCCATTTGTATAATGGTGTTCTTGATTTCCACTCCGAAACGTGAAGAGCTGATATGAATGCGATGTCCATAGCTGAACCAACTGCTATTCGAAGAGTGCAAATCATGGTGCACCTAAGTATCCCAGGATCACGGAGACAGATCACCAAATGTCGTCGCACAGTAGTAAAATTCAGTTCTGCAAGTTACTCTCTCTCTCTCTCTCTCTCTCTCTCTCTCTCTCTCTCTCTCTCTCTCTCTCTCTCTCTCTCTCTCTCCCCCCACACCCCGACAAGTTATTGACCCATCTGACAACATGGTAATAAAGACTGTTACAGACACTGGGAATTGAGATATTCTCGAAATGTATTCATTACTTCCCAGTTTCATGTATTCCTCCCACAATGGGTGGAACGTTAGTCCTATGTTTTGTTGGTCATCTTTTGGCGAGATATACTTTGGAGAAAGTAATAAATTTGATGACCCTCCAAGGAACGTACGCTCACTGAAGTTCAACAATAAACACAACCGGGGTGCAGAAGGCCTCTCTTCCAGCTCCTGCAACTAGAGTTGCTGGATCTGTGACAATTTGGTGCTTAAAATTAACCTGCAACGAAACGCGCCGCCCTTCGTTGAACCTTCTCCATTTTCTGTCTTGGCTGGTTTGGATCCCAGACTGAGAAGCAATATTAAAGCATTGGACGGACGAGTATTCTGTAGGCTCTCCCCTTAGTTGTTGGATTACATTTCCTAAGGATTCTTCGAATGAATCTCTGGCATATGCCTTACTTGAGATTAATTTTATGTGGTCGTTCCATTTGAAGTTGGCCCGTGTACACACACTCATAGCTATTCTATGGAACTGCTTCTTCTAGTGATTGTTCTGCTGTTGTTAAATCGTACAACCACGGGTCTTTCTGTGTATTGGCAGTACGTTACACTTACTTTATGTTGAGGGTCAATCGGCGCTCCTTGCACTAAGCGTTGATCTTCTGCAGTACTTCTTGCAGTTCGCTACAATTTTCTAGCGTGGGGACTTCAGTGTGTAAAACACCACCGCCCGCAAAAGCCTCATGGAACTTCAGAGGTTATCTACTAGGTTAAAGTGATGGTCCTGTAACACAGAAGCTACTTTTACATCTGAAGACTTCTGTTTAGAATGACACGCTTTGTTCTGTTTGTTAGAAACTGTTCAATCCAGTCTCACAATTTGTCAGACATTTCGTACGCCTGTATTTTGTTAATTACGTGGCAGTGCGAAACTGTATCTAATACGTCCTGGAAGTAAAGGAATTCGGGGTCTACCTGGGCGCTTATGTTTGCTGCTTTCTGGGTCACGCGGGCGAACAGAATGAGTTAGGTTTAACAAGATCGTTGTTTCGGAACCTATGTTGGTTCCTACAGAAATATTCGGTCAACATATCCCAGAATTCTAAAACTGACCTACGTCAGGGATATAGTCCTATAGTTATGTGGTCTGTTTTTACTGTCAATGACAAGGAAAGCGTTTCTGAAGAAGAGAAATTCGTTAACATAGAGTATTGATTTAAGTGTCAGGAAGTCGTTTCTGAAAGTATTTGTATCGAGTGTAGCCATGTATGGAAGTGAAACATGGACGATAGTTTGGAGAAGAAGAGAATAGAAGCTTCCGAAATGTGGTGCTACAGAAGAATGCTGAAGATTATAGGGGTAGATCACATAAGTAATGAGGTATTGAATAGAATTGGGGAGGAGTTTGTGGCACAACGTGACAAGAAGGGACCGGTTGGTAGGACATGTTCTGAGGCATCAATGGATCACAAATTTAGCATTGGAGGGCAACGTGGAGGGTAAAAATCATAGAGGGAGACAAAGAGATGAATGCACTAAGCAGATTCAGGAGGATGTAGGTTGCAGTAGGTACTAGCAGATGGAGCTAGCACAGGATAGAGTAGCATGGAGAGCTGCATCAAACCAGTCTCAGGACTGAAGACATCATTTTTCGAATCGTCAGGTATACGTCGCTCCTCCAAAGACATAAGATACACTGCGGCTAGAAGAGGGACAAGTTCTTCAGCATACTCTATGTAGAATCATATTGATAACCCGTCAGGATCCATTGGTCTCCCTTCCGTGGAGCGATTTCAGTTGCTTTTCCACCCTTTGATCACTTTCCGATGTCAAACCTTTTGTCATTTGTGCAACGATTTGAGGCTCTACAGGGCGATATTCCTCTGTGAAAAAAGGACGCTTAGTAATTTCAGCCTCTTCTGTGTCACCGTCCATTTCACTGCTATTTTAATCAGAAGGTCTGGATAGAGCACTTCGATCCGTTCACTGATTTAACTTAGACTTCGTAGGATTTTCTGTGAAGTACGTGTCCAGAATTTGGCTTCGAAATCGTTGAACACTTAACACGTGGCTCTCCCAACGCTAATTTTGGTTTCGTATAACCTCTGCCTGTGAGGCTTTGACTACGTTTAAATTAGCAGTGAAGCTATTTATTTGCTTTTGTAGCAGTTTCCTTAGATGTCTGTCGAACCATGGCGGGTATTTCCTATCCCTTACAAGTTTGGCACCAATCTGTCGGAAGAACATTGTACAATAATTTTAAACTTGAATTGATTTTCAGCATTGTTAACGATCGATGAAATTTTCGTGCCAACCGCTCATGCAATCTGAAACTTTTCTCATCGCTCATGCTAAGCAGAAAGACGTTTCTGGTTTCGTTGGTATCCATATTTTCAGCCATATTTATTGTTGCTGTAACGGCCTTGTAATAGCTTATTCTGTATTCTATGTCAACTGAGGCGAGAAGTTTGGGTATGTTATCACTAGAAAGTCTGATGTCATCTTCACGAGTCACTTCTCTGATTAACTGCTGAAGGTAATTTTCAGGTAATATACTTGAAACAATTTCACAAGGTTCCGTGCCTCCCTACTACTAATCGCTTGAGTCTGCCACTTCTGTAGCTGGTAGTAGAAATCTCCACCTAGAAGTATGACTAGACAAGGAAATTTACGCCACTATTGCTTCTGAGGCAGGGGTCTATAAAAGCTTCAGATATGAATGTTTGGTGCACCTTTAACACCTGTCTTAACCAAAATTATTTCCAATTCAAAATCTGAACCGATTTCACTAGCCGAGCTAATGTTTTTGGTAGCTATAAACTTGCCTCTGCCACCAGTTCTCAACCTCTTTGCGATATACGTTCCAATATGAATGCTAATTTTGTTACTATTTACTACTGGTTTCAGCCAGCTTTCTGTCCCTAGTACAGTGCAGGTATTGTTACTATTTTAAGGACGTTAGTTCCGGTATTACAGTGAAGAGCCAGAGAGACCGGTACACCTGCCTAATGCTGTGTAGGACCCCGCGAGCACGAGAAAATGTCGCAACACAACATGCCATGAACTCGACTGTCTGAAGTAGTGCTAGAGGGAAGTGACAAAATGAATTCTGCAAGGCTGTCCAAAAATCCACGAGTACGCGGGGGCGGAGATCTCTCTCTTCTGAACAGCACGTTGCAAGGCATCCCAGATGTGCTCAGTGTTCAATTCTGGGGAGTTTGGTGGCGAGCGGAAGTGTTTAAACTCTGAAGAGTTATCCTGGAGCCGCTCTGTAGCAATTGTGGACGTGTAGATTGTCGCATTGTTCTGCTGGAATTGTCCAAGTCCGTCGGAATGCAAAGTGGACTTGAATGGATGTAGGTGATCACAGTATGCTTACGTACGTGTCACTTGTCATAGTAGTATCTGGACCAAGCGGGGGTGTCGTATCACTCCAACTGCACATGCCCCACACCATTACAGAGCCTCCACCACATTAGTCCCCTGCTGACATGCATGGTCCATGGATTCATGACGTTCTCAGTACCCGTACACGTCCATCCGCTCCATACAATTTGAAACGAGTCATACGACCAGACATGCTTCCAGTCACAAACAGCCCAATATCGGTGTTGACGGCCCAGTCGAGGCGTAAAGCTTTCTGTCGTGCAGTTATCAAGGGTACACGAGTGGGCCTTCGGCTCCGAAAGCCCTTATGGATGTTTCGTCAAATGGTTCGCACGCGGACATTTGTTGACCCAACATTGAAATCTGCAACAATTTGGAGAAGGGTTGCTCTTCTGTCACATTGAACGATTCTCTTCAGTCGTCGTTCGTCCCGTTCTTGCAGGATCTTTTTCCGGCCGCAGCGATGTCGGAGATTTGATGTTTTGCCAGATTCCTGATATTCACGGTAAACTCGTGAAATTGTCATACGGAAAAAATCCCCACATCGTCGGTACCGCGGAGATTGTGTGTCCCATAGCTCGTGCGCTGTCTACAAGACCACGTCCCAATTCACTTAAATGTTGATAAACTGCTATTGTAGCAGCAGCAGCAGCAGCAGTAACAGCTGTGCCAGACACACGTCCTATATAGGCCGTTTCCGACCGCAGCGCTGTATTCTGCCAGTTTACTTACACATCTCTTATTTAAATACGCATGGCTATTCGTTTCTTGGCGCTTCAGTGTATTTCTAACTTTTTTGTAAGGTTGTTTTAACACCGGAGTAAGAACTGAATAATAAGTTTCTGTATCGAGTTGTTGCATACAGAACTGGAGTAAGATTTTTGTGGCTGTAATTCAGGCATTAGAAATATTGGCGTCTCCAAATGCCTTTAGTCTACATATACGTTCTGCAAGACATCTTTAAACTCGTGGCAGAGTGTATGTTCTGTTATGCCAGTTATTAGGATTTCTTCCCGTTGCATTCACGTATGGTGCGCGGAAGAAATAATTATTTGAATGCCTCTGTGCATGCTGTAATTATTCTAATCTTATCCTCACGTTTCCTATGTTAGTGATAGGAGTTGTTACATTCCTACAATCTTCATTTAAAGCTGGTTTTTGAAACTTTGACTTTCTCGGGATAGTTTACGTATATCTTAGTCTTTCTGCTCAGTTCCTTCAGTATCTCTGACACTCAAATAGATTAAGCAATCCTCTGACCATTCGTGCTGCCCTTTTGTCGATTCCAACAGTGACGCATTGATATTACAGTCATAGGATACCTTTTTCGTTTTGTGAAGTGCACAATTTTACATTTCTGAACATCTAAAGCTAGTTACCAATCTTCGCACCACTTAAAGATCTGACAGTATTTTTGCAGTTTCTTTCGGATAGTATTTCATTACATACCTATATCATTTGCAAAATGTCTGAGGTTACTATTGTCTGCATGGTCATTACTATAGAACATGAACAGTGTCTCAACACGCTTCCTTCGAGCACACCCTTAGTTAATTCTACAGCTGACGACTGCTCTCCATCCAAGATAACATGGCGCGTCCTCCATACCAAAAAGTCCTCAATCCTCAGTCACGAATTTCACATGATGCCCATCTGATAGGACTTCCGAAAATAAGCGTAGGTGTGGTACCGAGTCAAATGCTTTTTCTGCATTTAAAGATAGTGCATCTACATGACCACCGTGATCCAAAGCTTTTAGTACGTTCTGTGAGAAGTGAGTTGTTTCGCAGAGTCGATGTTTTTGGAATCCATGCTGGTCGGCATTGAGGTGGTCTTCTGTTAGATACCTCATTTTGTTTGAGCGCAGGATATGGTTAGAGATTAAACAACAAATCGATGTCAAGGTTACCGGCCGATAGTTTCGGGGATCACTTTTACTATCATTTTTTTGAAGAAGGGAGTGACCTACGCTTTTTTCCAAGAACTGGGCACGTTTTTTGTTTTTTAGAGGATCTAAGATTATTGGTAGAAGAGGAACTAACTTAGCTGCAAAGTCAGTATAGAAACTGACAGGTATTCGATCTTGCCCTGGAGCTTTGTTCACTTTTCACGATTTCAGCTGTTTCTCAACACCACTGACACTAACACTTATTTCATATTTTTAGTGGTACGAGGATTAAACTTGGCCAATTCTCGTGGGGTTTCGTTTGTAAAGGACCATTTGAAAACAGGGTTAAGCATTTCAGCTTTTGCTTTGCTACCTTCAATTTGTTCCTGTCCCATTCGTTAGGGACTGGACATTGACTTTGATGCCACTTACCGTCTTTACATACGACCAGAATTTATTTGGGTTTTGTGAAAGATCTTCTGACACTATTCTGCTTCGGTAGTCATTGGAGGCTTCACGCATTTATGTTCCCTCCCATTATGAACGTTCTGGATACAAATCTACCCAGTGTACGGGCAATTTTTCTTGTAATCTTCAGTCTGTTCCCCTACATGCCCCTGTCCTGTACTCAAAGTTTAAAAGTTCCTCATTGAGATATGAAAACACTAATTATCTGCTTTACTGAACATGTAACACGTCTTTCTGCTTCTTGTAGTTGTCATTTGTGCTTTGGTAACCATGGTTGCCATATCCACGTCATGGTCACTGACACTAATTCCGATTTGTACATCCTCGAGGTGGTCAGGTCTGTTTGTTGCCATTAGATGCAATATATTTCCATCATGAGGAGACTTCCTAAATATGGTTCAGAGAAGACATTTAGTAATGTTTCACAGGCTGTCTTGTTATGCCCAGCATTAAGGAAATTAATTTTCGCAATTGATTGGACGATTATAGCCTCAATCGATGATTACCGTATGATTGGCGAACTTACGTACAGGTGAACTGAGGTTTCCTGCCAAGTTTCCGGTTAGACTTGGAGAAGAGTATAGCGGGCGATAGAAGGACCCAGTTGTCATTTTTTGCTCACTACTTAAAATGAATATTACCCAAGAAATCTCGGGAGCAAGTTCGATTTCTGTCTCAAGACTTGAGTGTCTTGTCTACTGCAACAAATACATCACGTCTATTCCCCTGTGGCCTGTCCATTTGACACACACACTGTCATTGGTGTCAACTTAAGGTTTTAACCAGTTGTCTATACCTAGTATTATGAGCTCTACTGCTTTTCCAGAGCGCTTCAAACTCAGGCACTTCGTTGGAAATGCTTCGGCAGTCAGCAATGAAGATGTTAGTCACTTCTGTGAGGCATTTCTTTTGTTCGTACACTGATAGTTCTGCGTTTTCTACAGCTGTCATTATCTGTATTGGATGGAGAATCACCTAATTTATATAAAAGAAAACCTTGTCTCGAACACTGCATTCTTAACCCCAATGCGCAAGTCCAGGAAGCTGCAGCCTAGCTTTTCACAGAACCTTTGAAGTTTCTGGTTCAGTCCATCCGCTCGACTCAGAACCAAAGGGCTACGGTCAGTTCTGTGAACAGTGGATGCAACTTCTGAGCTTCTTCGAAACCCCACGCCGATTCTCAGTATTTTCTGCCAGTCACTGGAATGGCCCAGTTAGGACCTCAGAGCCCTGACGAGAGGTAGCATTTGTTCAAACGTGCGGTACAATACACTGTTGGTTATTCCCTGGTCTTTCACTGGCTGCTGGAATAGCTTCTTCAAACATGCTGAATGAGGCTCACAGGCATACACACGGAGGACATTTGGTGCCCTTTCCTCTGCCTTGCTGCTATTGCTCTAAGGGGGTACCATCATGCGCCATACTTTCGAACTGCCGTCTTGACACCGGACAAAACAGGTTTCCACAGAAAAGGTGAGGTGAGTCCAACTGGCTCAGGTTGTTTCAATAAAGGCAGCACCTCAGATTTGTTGGATAGGGTGATCAGTACAACACCCTGAGCCCTCCCTGGTCCACGCCCACCCTGTACAGGACGCCTAGATCTACCATTTACATGACACTCGCAGTCAAGCGGATTGTACTGTCTGCAGAGGAGACAGGATCCACAGGATCAGATGGTACTGGAGGTACCTCCATCAGTAAAATAGGTACGCGGCACTCGAGAGTACTTCAAACACGCAGATTCGCAGCAGCTACCAATATTTCGATAGTAGTCAGGGCGACTTCCAGTGGCTTACGAACGTCAGCCAACTCACCCCGTATTAGAGAGCAGCATTCGCAGTAGGGCTCATTGGTCGGAATGACGACCTAGTCTCCAGAAAATTTTAGATTTTCTTTAACCATAAAGATAACCATTGATTTATTCATCCCAAATAGAATGAATGAATGGTTCTTAATTGCGCAGTGACTTGTGGAGGAAGATGCCTTGTAGTTTCATTTGTAAGTGTAACTAGGAGATCAAAGTATTCATACATTCGATGTGTAATGGAGTGAAAGAACATGCTGCCAAATTTATGAAGTGTGGTCTACAAGCTGATATAGTCTGATCTTCTTCAAGAAATCTTTGCACCCTGGTCTGTCATTTCTCTGACCTCAGAAGGATCACAATTTGTTGGTCCTGCCCTAGCATTGTGAAGGCATGGATAGACCATAGTTTCCAAAAAATATTCCGTGTCACCAACTGTCGAAGAACTCATTAGGTTCTTCTTGACAAGGGTTGCCCTTCATGGTATTGATTTCTATCACCATGACACAAAACAGGGTTCATATGCGATGGTGGTGCGTTCCAGGGAACGGTCAATACACCATGGCAGTGTTTAGCAAAAACCTAAAGTTACGAGACCTATTGAAGTTACCTTGAGGAGCTAATATTGCTCCTAAATATACAGTACCGCAGACTAAAGCCGATGAACTGATACGACGAATAAGGAAATACCTACCGTAGAAGAAATTTGGAAAGGTTTCTCTGAATATACTTTGTTGCTGCTTCCATGTAAGCAGCTGCTTCAGGTATTGAGTGAGTGATCGACTTTAGCTCAGCTGGGCAGTTCACCTGGCTTGTAAATTAAAGACACGTGCCAAGGGTGCTCGTATGTTGGGTAGTTTTAGCAATGGTTGACCCCTTCTTTCTTCGGGTGATGCAGCCTGCAACTGTTTATATGGCCGCGGTAATCAGGAGATATGTTTTGTATCTGCTGTGAATTCCAGTGGTAAAATTATTCAAATTTCAAAAGAACGCATTGAACTGATAATTCATTACCTCGTGGTCTGATAGCGATTCTAGTATGCCGACTGATGGCAGACCATGTATTGCGCCCTAATGCTGGTACCAGCAGTTTGTAGTTGGAGCCTATACCCAAGGCCCAGGTTTTAACTGGCCTATAAAGCGTCATTTGCACTGCATCCTAAGGCTTATTTTCAGTGTGGGTTCGAGTGTTTCTTGTGGACGTCATAAAATCTTCTTTCAGATTAACTTGGTGCAAAAGACTAATTTTTATCGAAATCTCCTAGCTATCGTTACGGGACTAAAAAGCCAGTGCTAAGATAAATAGAAACCTTTACAATCCGAAACTCGTTTTTCAGATTTTATTATGATTAACGTAATGTGGATTGGGAATAAGAGATGCATGTTGTCGTTAGACAGGAACATGAATTAGACATCAATTAGTTATATAGTTCTAAGGTGTAAAGAAAGCAGATGCGCACTACTTAAAGTACAAACGCTCAGTAAGACTGTTGCATCCTGACTGCAGCTTGATATTTTTGTTGTTTTACGTTACATGGGTTAGATTTCTAAAAAGCACAGTAAATTCAACAAACATGTGCCTCGAAACCAATAAACGTTAAGAGGGGAGGAATTTCTCAATGTTAATCAAAATTGCGCCAGAAATAACTGTTGGTTAAGTGATGAGTGTTTTTGAGAACTTCCTAGCGGTGTAGGTGATTGGGTAAATTAGAAAAATTAAACTGGACGACGACACGAACTCATATGAGTAACATTACATTCATAGGCAGCGGTTGAATCATTCGTCAGGCGTTCCCGGGTGACCCAATTGTTAGAGCAAGCATGGGCGTAACTATCTCCGTCACTGATGGTGGTAGGTGCTAGAGGGCGTGTGCCACCGCTACACACACACACACACACACACACACACACACACACACACACACTTTTTCAAGAAAGTCTTAAGTGTGCTTAGGGCGGTTCTGTCGTGTTGCGTCGATACTTTTATCAGGGCGGCTGGTTTGGAAACTCCTAGCAACTCGTCCCTAAAAATCCTGAAGTGTATCTTGCAACGAAATATGAAAGGCAGTTGCCAGACCGTTTAAAAATGGGTTTCGACACAAACTTTGCAGCTTAAGGGCATTAGTCTCGTATTAATTGGTTTCTACCTGAGTGTCAGAATTTGTAGGGATATACAAGGTTTACGTGAAGTCCGGGGACACTTTCAATTATTTATTGGACAAGAACCATACATTTTACAGATATCATACATATGTCACTTTGAAGAGAAGCTATGAAAGTTTTTTTCCTTCTATACCGGCACAGCGTAGTTTGCTAATTTGCCGATAGTCAGCGCTAGTCGCAAACATACCGAGTTCAGGTACGGAGCGAGCACTGTCACTGGGTATTCCTACTTGGACATGTTGCAGTAATGGCTGATGCCTCAAATGCATTCACTCTCCGTTCATCTTTCAGCAGGTTGGGGCTCCACCCCATTTTCATCGTGAAGTTCGTGGGTACCTGAACACGGATTTGCTGCATTGATGGATTGGTCGTGCTGCAGAGGACAGCTGTTTCATGAAATGGCCTCCCCGATCACCAGATCTCACTCCGTGTGACTCTTTTCTGTGGGGACACATTAAAGATATGGTGTGTGTACCGCCTCTACCACGTAATGTAGCAGATCTCTGGGGGAGAATACGGGAGGCGACTGCTACAGTCGACGATGCCATGCTGGGACGGATATGGCAAGAATTCGATTACCGTATTGACGTCTGCCTGTTCACTCATGGTTCGCATATCGAATGTTTGTAAAAAAGTTTCTCTTCATAATTTAACATGTATGACATGTGAACAATGTTTAGTTCTTGTGCAATAAATAGTGTTCCTGGACTTTATGTACACCCTGTACAACGGGACGATCAGATAGGCTCAGTCGTAGGTAAAGCAGGTGGCAGACGTCGGTTAATCGATAGGATACCAAGAAAATGCAATGAATCTAGGAATGAGAAGGCTTACAAAAGTCAGGTGTGTGGGGCCCATATCGAACTTAAACGGAGGACGACAAGACTGCATATAGATTTGCTCGACCTTGGGAAACCTTTACGGAGATCCTGAAAAACCAACCGGTCGCTTGTTGATAGGAGCAAACGATCCCGACAAAACCTGCTTTCATAATTACAAGAAATATAGATTCTGTAGAAATACTGGGAAGAAGATCAGCGCACTCGAAAACTGTGCATGGTGTGAGATTATTCTTATCGTGTCCTCCCCTTCCTGAATGGAGTGGATTGAGCCCCAAATAATTGGTACAGTGGGAACTACCCTCTGCCATACACTTCAGTTGTTGTAGACTAAGTGCTGAAGCAGATCTAATCTACAGGATGTCGTGAGACCGGGGACTACATATAATAGCCTAAGTAAATTTGGAACTACTATTGGAGGTAAAAGTACCTGAAACATGTTTTAAGCTGACCCGTTGCTGTATTTCAGATGAACGTCCGCGTGACGACGATGGACGCGGAGCTGGAGTTCTCCATCCAGCACACGACGACTGGGAAACAACTGTTTGACCAAGTTGTTAAAACGATTGGTCTGCGTGAAGTCTGGTTCTTCGGACTGCAGTACACTGACAGCAAGGGGGACCTGACGTGGATAAAATTGTACAAGAAGGTAAGGTGTTCTCAAAAGTAAATTTCGCATGTGTCATTCGTACGTAGCCTGTTCCTCTTGGAACAGTGAAATAATAGTTTTGGCGTTGTATGTAGTCATAAAATGGGAATTGCCATGCATGTTTCATATACTGCATGATGAATCTTATCTAACTGGATACGTTCCGTATTCGTCTCTAGGTTACTAATGTAAAACTGTCGTAAACGTACTGGCCTAAAGATTTTTCAAAACTTGTCACGTATAATTTGAAAGACAGCAGCGGCGTAATACTCTGGAGACAATTTCCACAAATATTTTAAGGCAGCTAGGTATACCTTGTAAATACAGTACGCCCGATATAGTGGTATTAGAGGGTAATTATTGCTTTGTCACTGTTAACTCGGGAATATTTTTAGTCATGTAACCACGTCATTCTGACAGGCGTGCGGTATCTGTCCATTTTGTTAAACTCTGGTTTGGGGAATATCTAATTTTCTCTTAAAGTGCAACCAAATATTTCGTCTCCGTAACTCACTTTACTCATAAGAGGACGCTCATATCAGGAGCGAACTTGATACAGCAGCTGTAGAAATTTGGAAAAATTTGCTGAATTACCAGATTGTGGTACATGTAAAACATGGTTTCTGCGAAAATTTGCTATAGCTGTGACCTCTCAATAAAGTTGAAGTACCTTTTACTATCTAATAAGCTGACTTGTTTACCTTATTCAACAATTTGTTCAAAGTTTCAGTAAAACTCAGGTAAGAAATGGAAATTTCGTTTGTTGCATATTCTTTTAATATTATCGCAAATTATAGTATGCTACTTAATATCAGAATTGCTACGCTGAGATAATAGATTGCATTGCTAAGTACGCTTCTACAGTTTTAGTGATGCTGGGAATGCGTTCTCTAAGAATTCCATCGATTCCTTCTGTAAGTCTTATCTCATCCGATAATTTAATTGCGCTGTTTAAAGTTCACTGCTTCGAGGGCGCGATAACTATGGACCATCAGTAGTAATGACTGAAAGTCTCTTAAGACTCGTGTCTTCAAGGTCGCTGCTTGTAAAGGTTTTGACAAACCAAGGATGCCGATGTAGGTTTCATAATCAAAGCCCTATACTGATGTTAGATGATGTCTACCATAAAACTTCCATGTTAAATGACGAATTTGTAAAATGGTGTGAAAAGGAACATAAAAATGCGTCAGTATCACATTTGTTATACCGATAACAGCAATAAACATTACATGTCACACAGCTTTCTCTACGGGCTGTAAAATATTTTTGAGAGGTTTTCTCTTTAGTCTGTTTTGTTGATAACACCAAATCCTGTTTCTTTCTTCCAGAATCTGACGATGTAGTAACTGCGACTTCTTTCAGTACCGATGTGTTCCATACTTCTAACGGATTTAGGCGATCACACAACTGAGCAGTAGTAGATCTTTTTCTGTTAGTTTGCATATTTTTTTCTTGAATCAAATTTAGTTTTTCATTAGACTACCAACGAATTACGCTTACTACTTCATACCTAGAATCCGTGGAATAACTGAAATATGAAAGGCATTAGTCCAAGCTTTGCTACAGTAGCCAGTGTTGTTTTAGTTCGTTCAAAATACTCTCCCCCTCCCCGCCACTCCAATCCCTACCCCCCCCCCCCTTTTCGCCATGTCAGTGTTAGACAAGACGTGTTGGTGTTATGAAAAGTATTCAGTGAATTAATGGACGAAAGAATTATTGATATTTTTAACAAGTAGTCAGACCTGAGTTCTTCCGACACCGAAGCTCGATATTTTGCTTCCACTAACTATTCAAAGGCCAGAGTCTAGATCTTGAAACATCGATTTTTATAAATATCGATGAATGTGGAATATTCAGTCCCGTCATGGTAGCCATATGTCGGACATCCATCAATAAATCGATATTGTGTACTGGTACTTTCGAACTGTTTGCATAAGAAAACTGTTTCCACATACACGTCACATTGCCCAGCGTCGTCAGAGCAGAAGCCCGATGGTTCCTCAGAAGGCTATCGTTCTGTAGTTCTTTTCGACCTGACGCAGCGACGCATCATACGTGGTACACTGAAAGTTTGAGAGTAACGTCTTAGCTTTGTAATTAACGTCGTTTCCTTTGAGCTGCAGGGAAAAGTCGATGGCAGTGTGAAGTCACTTCATTCGTTTGCGCTTGCTTGTGTGAGCAGTGACTCACGCTCGTTTTACAACGCCCACGTTGGAGCAAACAGTCCGCAGAACGGTTGAAACTGAATGAGTTAATCTGAAATCTTGCCAAATTGACAAGCGCGTGGGGTAATTGCATTGTATCCGATGCTCAGCGCACCACACTGATAGAGACCGACCCGTATTCATCGCTGACCCAGTGGGATCGTGGTTTAAGTTCGGAGAGTTTCCTTTCAGGAAGCCCAAAACTTTTTTTTTGCTACTAAGGAACTAAATGGTATGAAAGTGGCAGGATCTGTTTGAAAGAGTCGTCGGAAGAAAATTTGCTAACCCTCAATTGCGGAAAGGTTACTGATCATGTTCTCTTTTAGAGTGCACCAGATGCAGATACCAAGTGGTTCCATTTGTACCGCTAAAACTGTCCCCTGTATAAATTTTGTTTTAAATACTTCTTGTTTATGCATTTAAATTCTACCAACATAAAGCATGCAATGAGTATCACTCGTCTGCCTCGTGTTAACGCGTTCTTCTATAGACGCCTTCATTTAAGGTTCGAAAAGTCACCTCGTCTGTCACCTCATGTCATGTAGCATGTGTCTAGTCAATTTTACCACTGGTGCAGTGATCGTTACAACGGTATCACGAACAGTGACACATATTGTAGTATAGAACGTAGGAACCCGCTTCGTATTAGTCTCTCAACATTGGAGCCGATTGTAAAAAAAATAGCAGAAAATTATGGAAAATACGGTTGTCTTTAATTGTTAAACGTGCGTGTCATTGTCTTTAGAAGTGCCAGCAACCAGTCGATGCTTCGTTTGATAGTAACTTATCAGTGTTTCATCGAAAGAGGCCTTCGTACCGACCAACAAGATAACCTTTCGATAGTGTTAGTCTGCAGTAAAATACCATTTGGTTATCTTTACCGAGATGATACGATATTACTACTGCTGGAAATTAATTTGAATGAGACTTCTACGTAATACTGTCTCCATCGGGAGGTATTAACTTGAACAAGCAGCTGCCGTGCTTGATAGTTCGTAAGAATAAGTGTTCAGTTGCAGCTGGTTATATCGCCTGGTAGAAATACGCCACATGACTCGCTTGCCAAATGGCGTCCGGCAGACGGTAACAGCAGAGCACACCCTGGCTTCCTGTGGGGCTGACGTTTCGGCGCGAAAGAGCTGCGCCGGTCCGTCGGTGATGTCAGCGTCGTCTGAAGAGAAGCACTTGCCAGCGCCCTGTATCGGCAGCCGGAGCCGTTGAGTCACGTGAGCGTGGGAGTAGTTAGCATGACGTCACCGCAGTAAAGCGCGAAGGAAAGTAAGCGCGCCCGTTACGCGCTAGGCGCTCAGCCGCACATCTGTTTCTCCTTTTTTTGTGACTGGGGCGGGTCCCACCACCTTGCCTTGTACTGGATTGTTGCTACATTGTGAGCGTTGCGCCCTAGTTGAAATGACAATGCTTGGACTTAGACTGTGAGGCATGAACGAGGTGGCTCGTCGCACTATCTTCAGTTAGGGCAATAGGTAGCTAGTTTAATAACGTTTGCTCTGGATCCACGCTGTAGTTGAGTGTAGTGTAACGTAGGCATCTATAGCAACATACTCACGTGAGCAATACCCTTGGGCTCATAGCCCATTTTCAGAATGACCCGATTTGAACACTGGAGTTTCGAATGTCTTCTTTATAATTATTTTTTACAGTGTGCTGACGTCTTTGATGTGACCCGCCAATTTCTGCATCTGTACTAACCTCTTAATCTGTGCTCTTGATTACACGAGCCAACAGTGAAAATGTAACAGGGCTGAAATAAGTGTTTAACTGTGTCAGCCATGCTGATAATGAAAGCAATGAAATTCTTGAATTGGCTCTCGTTCGCAAGTTAAAGGGGGTTACATTTAATTACATTTTATTAACATGCATTGTCAGTCCATTCACTTATGGGTTTACAAATCCTAATGACAGACAAAATGAAGTTTCAGGCAATAATAGCTGTGTGTATTTTGTCGTTATTTTTAGCCTGGCTCGTAGCAACAAGGGGAAGAGGACGGGAGGACTTTGGCTGTGAAACTGGGACCCAGGACAAGCCCTGGGCTCCTCACATATGTTGCATATCTTGAGTCCTTATTCGTGGCTGAATTGTGAATTGTAACTTTTGTATAACACCATTAACACATGGCATTTACAAGTAGTAGTCTTTCTTGACATATCCTAATGCACCATGATACCAGTGCTCAATCGGTACAGGCTACCTGCTCCTGTCCCAGCTGATTGTGATAGTCATGAGGGTGGTAGTGAAACTAGTGCAGCAGCAGCAGCATCACCTTCAAAGCCCAGTTTTTGAAAAATTCTGATTGTGTGTAACAATGGATGTACAGAGATTAAGAAAAGTGTGAACTTAATAACCTAGTGAGATATCTGGAACTGCCAAAAGGTAAAGATGATTTGTTGGCATCAAGAGTACAACAGTGGAATTGTTTTGGTAAAATGGTAAATGTGACTGCCTTATGCCATTACTCTGCATTTTTAAAAGCAGAAAAAACTGTGTATTTTCTAGTGATGTACAGGGAGTCAGTGGTGGACATTGACAGTGTAAAAGTGAATAGTGTAAGATATTCATAGACTTGTCGAACATCTCTCATACCTGTGCTACTGTGTAATGGCAGTGTTACCTTTGAGTCTGATTGGGTCCTGTCATGAAAGAAATGTAAAAATATGAAACAGTTGTTGTTGTAATTGAACTGTTTAAAGTGTAAATGGCTAATTTCCAGGCATCTGATAGTATAAGGCACGTTACCTGAGCCACTACACACCTACACAAAATGCTGTGGCTGTGTGAGCCTTCGGTATAGCTGCCCAAAGCACTTCATTATAAAAAGTGGCCAAAGTTTCAAATCACTGCAATCAGGATCTGTTACACTCAAAGCACTTGTCAAATCTAATAAAATAATTCTCCCTGCTCTTAATATAAAGTTCATCCTAATAAAAAACTTAAACTCCATTGACAAACATAAAGAAGCATTTCTCTATTTGCACAAGAAATTTCCATTTAGTAGCGAGGTGGAAATAGTCTTCTTTGGGTCCCCAAATATGCAAGCTGTAGAAAAATGAGCATTTCAACATCATCCTGACGGTGATGAAAAGTTTGCTTGGGATGCCTTCGTTCAGTTGCCAACAAATTTTCTAGGAAAGAGGAGGGTAGAAAACTAAGGATCTTGTGGCAACTCTTCTGCAGTGCTACAGTAGACTAAGATGCAAGATGTCCTTAAATTTCCCAAATTCCCACTTGGATTTGTTTCTTAACAATTGGAAAATGCTTCCCCCCAAAAAATTTGGACATTGAAATGAGATCAGATAATTAATACTAGACACTAATCAGGGAGTCGCCAACAGAAAACCACAAATGCCAGGTGAAGTGGTTGCACCTTCAGTGATCTTCCTCTGAGGATGACACAAAGGTACATGAATCTATAAGCTTATATTGGCAATGTTAGGTTATCAAAAATTCATGAGCTAATCTTGCATTTTTTATTAGTACTTTTATCAGCACACCTGAAAAATAGCTGTTCCTACACCAGTAACAGAAAAAGCAAAATTTTGTTGGCTAGTGTGATTAGTTGGATATATTCATCAGAAAGACTGGTGTATTACAGATGGGATGTTACATCCCTCAGTTGAATAAGTAGCATTTTAAATTTTCAAAGCGAAATGATTAGGCTGAGACCAGACATTTTGGGAATAGGTGAAGATTGGTAGCAGGAACAACAGTACTTCTAGTCAGGTGAGTAAAGGATTCTAAATGCAAAATAAGAGTAGTAATGCAAGTGTGTGTCAAATAATGAATAAAAAAATTTGGGAGGCAGGTAAGTTATTTTGACATCCACAACAATAAATATGTATGTCAACTAGCTCTGCAAAAGGTTAACAGAATCAAGAAATTAAGATGAGAGGCATTGTTCAGATAGTTAACAGAAGAAAATCTGGTTATTGGGGGGGGGGGGGGGGGGGTAGTGGAAAAGGAAGAGTAGAAAAAATAAACTGGGGAACAAATGAAAGAGGAAACTGCCTGGTAGAATTTTGCACAGAGCATGATTATAATCACTAACTTGTGGTTTAAGAATCACGAAAGGTTGTTTATGTGGGAGAGATATGTAGAAACACTGTTAAACCAGGATGCCCTTCAGCTTCAGAATTCCATTCATTAAGACTTAGCTAAACAATTAACTAAATAGTAAAGAAAAGAAAAATCTTGATACCAAAAATAACTGAAAATGGAAATAAAGTAGTTTATGAAAAAAATAGAACCAATATTACTCCATGAAGAAGAGAAATGTACTCCATGGACAAATAAAAAGGGCAGATGAAAAAGAATAACAAATTGTCAACTATTTGACAGAAACTCAAAATCATCACTGGTGTGGAACAGAAGTTAAGGCAGACCTGAACAAATGGAAATAATAGAGGACGAAATATTTGTAAGTTCAAAGCAAAAGTTCAGGTGAAAGGTTCAAAGGGCTTCCTGGAGAAAACAAAGGAAGATAGGTGCAGTATGGACAGAAGAGGAGAACAGCATAGGGGAGAATGGTAAACTACTGGAAAGAGAGAAAGAAGACAAATTATTTCATGTAATCCTTAGCACAAACAAAAAAAGCAGAAAGGACAATATAATTTTGCTGAATTCAATCACGTGATGCTGAGAGAATTACACTAGGAAATGACACTAAAAGCAATAGGTGAGTTTCCCTATTTGGTTAGTAGCATAACCGGTAGCCATAGTAGAGGATATGAAATACAGATTAGCAATGGCAAGAAAAGCGTTTCTAAAGATGATTTGATAACAACGAATGTAAATTTGTTAGGAAGTCTTTTCGGAAGGCATTTGTCTAGAGTGTAGCGTTGTGTGAAAGTGAAAAGTGGACGATAAGTAGTCCAGACAAGAAGACTAGAAGCCTTGAAATGTGGTACGGACGAATAGTGAAGACAAAGGTAGATCGCGTAATTAATGAGGTTGTACTGAATATAATTCGGAAGAAAAGTTTGTGGCACAACTTGACTAAAAGAAGGTATCGGTTGATAGGACACATTTGAGAGATAAAGGCATCACCAGTTTTGTATTGGAGGGACGTATAGGAGGTAAAAATCGTAGAGCGAAATCAGATGATGAATACAGTAAGCAGATTCAGAAGGATGTAGTTTGCAGCAGTTACTTGGAGGTGAAGAGGCTTGCCCAAGATACTTGCATGGTGAGCTGCATGAAACCTGTCTTCGGAACGACCAGCACCAGCAACAACATAATATTCCAAACAGTGTTGTGCCCTACAGCTTTTGGCATCCACGGCTCCCCTAGTACCATGGAAGTTATTCCCGGAAGTTTTTAACTCATATCCTAAAATCTCTAATTTTAGTCTGAATGGGAATTAAAAGTAAAGGCTGCTTTGAGAACAGTAGTGCTTTACTTGGCTAGATCTGTCTGTAGACGGTACGGTCTTCATCGAATCTAAGCATCGACTAACAGATGTTTATTAATAAAGTTAACTTTAGCGTGGAGTAAGTCATACTGTAAATTCGGTATTTTTTGTATAAGGTATTTTTTTGTATAAACGAAACAATGTAATGAATCAGTCAGCCTTCGGGTTTTGTACTCACATTCATTGACACGCCTCGTCATATTCATTGTGAAGATGTAAGACGTACAAAATTACTTTCCGATGAGAACATTTTCGTCTTCAAGCGGGATCAAAGGAAATTCAACACTTATTTGCAGCTTGTGCGGAACCTATGTTACTGTGCCTATCTTAGGAGCGTAAGCGTCTTGCAGAACTCGAGTGCAAGTTAGCCTTCACACAATACAGGCGTACGATAACCTTTTCGTGATCAGCTTGTCACCTTTGCGTAGAGAGAACGTAAAAGCTTTGTATACTTCGTTCTCTCTCCAACTGGCATTTTCAAAAATGAAAAACGGCGTTTACCTGTGGGTCCATGTGTCCACGTATGCTGTGATTAGCGTTGGTTATCTGTAGTGTGTAGACATTCGTACTACTAACTCGGTTTTTCTCCAGTGATCGCTACTGCAAGATTTCTCAATACTGTACGTGTAGTCATTCGTGACTCATATGCGGTCACCGGGTGACTCCGCACCTGCAAGGTCGACAGGTTAACATTTCTCGAGTCCATAGACCGTCACTGGTGCCCACGATCCGTTCCTTGCCTCTGTCCGTGCTAAAAATGTTCATTTTTCTCAAAAAGATTTCTGACGCATTTGTTGGGGTGGGGTCTCTGGAAGGGGGTGCTATTCAAGATTCCATTTCCACATAAGCATTAAAGCTACGGATGCTGTAGTGTTGACTAACGCGCCAGGAGTGTTGCTGTCACGTCATGACGATGTGGCTCACGAGCTGAAGGAAGTATATGATCAGGCCTCCGGATCACCGAAGATTGCCCATGCCTGAGATATATATTTGTCGCTTACCACCACCATTAACGATAACTCGCAACAGATGGAATAAAAATTCCCTGAGTTACTCGCTACGATCTCGTTTAATGCTCACATTGCTTACGACATTCGCAGCAGAGCGCCCAAGAAACTACTGATCGCCCATTGGCTGCCAGAGAATGCGTGACGTTGATGCACAGAACAAGCCTAAATTCGACCGCCATCGTTCGTGACTATAAAATACTTTCCGGTACTTTATTTTGTTCCTGTCCATTTTTGCTCAGCATGTTGAAAAATGAGTACATGCCGTAAATTTCAGCCATACTTTCATTTTTGTAGCCTCATGTTACACACTGTCGTGCGTCTGACTTGCTATTGAGATAATGTCTTCCACTCATGGTTACGCCAGTCAACATCAGAAACTCTACAAAACTTCCGTATGATGGAGTAAGGTTTCAAATAGGCCCAGTAGGTAAATTTTAGTTAATACTAATGATAATTCTGTCTATACCGCCGTTTTAAGAAATTCCTTCGAAAATATAAGATGCTAATTTAATCCTTCGGTTTGGGTAATTAACTCGTCATAGGATTTTAAACTTATTTATCCACCTGAATTGGTTTTGCTAGTACGCGGGAGGTGAAAGGAACTCATCCGCCAAAGGAGTTGTAGATTAAATTCACAACCGCTTTTCATCTTAAATGTTTCAACCGTTTCTCGAGATTGAAAATTATTCAAATTAACCTGGTCGAGGTTCTCTGTATAAACATCAGATGTTTTCAGTACTTCTTTCAGTGCACGACCATGTGAACAACCAGCCTAAGTTTCCATGACAAATTAGCCTTTCGGGACGGTGAATTTATGCATAAGATGTCGAGTGGATGTTTCAAGTTGTAGTATAGTTAGTACACTTAATTACCTTGATACATGTAATAAATTCAGATATTTCCGCCGCGTTAAATTACAGACCCATTTTTCAGTTTAAACTTAGCATGTTTCAGTAAAATTTGTTAATACAGTAGTAGCTGAGTCTGCTGGTTTTGAAGAGCTTAGTCCATATTACAGTGACAGAGCATACGTTTCCAAAATACGTTTCCAAAAGCTGTGAACTATGTTTCTGCTAAACTGCATTAATGTGGTTCCCTTCAACAGTGAATATTGAGAAAAGGTTTTGAGTGTTTTAGTGGTGGAAGTCAAATATAGTAGATTTGTAGCGCAAAGTAAATAAATGCCGCTTTCATAAATTACACAACTTGCACACAGTAGTAATGTTAATAAATGATAAACGCTATTAAAGCCACGGTGACGGAAAAGTGTGTGTGCTTGCATTGGTTGAGACTTAAGCTTGTTCGTTGGCTTGTGCAGCGAAATTCTACAGTGAACTGGCAGTGTTTAGCTGTCAGGACGTAACGCCGCAGTGGATATAAAATTATAAATCGGGCAACGGGATGTTACAGAAATACACTGGGCGTGTGGCTGTGACGTCAGTCTCACGCCGGAACTTGCTTAAGTCCAAACATTTTTCCATGACGGCCCATGCCAGAAGTAGAGGTTCATCATCAGTGAGGATAGATAAGAGCTCAAAGCTGCGCAGAAAAAGACCTAGATAACTAACGATTCGGTTAGGACACAAAGATCAAACCACCATGTTGTGTCGTTAGTCATAAAACAATTAAATTTAATTGGCTGGATTCATTTTTGAGATTAAATGCGCTGTTAGCAATGGCATTCGCTGTCAATGTAAGACGCCCGTAGTTTAATTCTAATAGAGTATAGGACGACGCAGTTTCGCCCTCTATGTTGTACACGGTAGTCACGTATTCAGAATTCTTAATATTGATTGCCTGGAAAATGAATGTTAGACCGCTTTTTAGTCTTTTTACCATTAAAACAAGGATGAATCAGAATTTTGTGCGTTTTTCATAAGTTACGTAGTTCAAATCTGGAACTATTATAGCCTAGTTACGTGAAAATACAGAAAACATGAAATAGATCATATCACTCAAAATATGTAAATTGGTGCAGTTGTTTTATCCCTCTATTTTTGACGAGATCGAATCTTAACACAGGCTTGGAGTAATTTAAATTAACAATTTTATTTTAAAGTCGTATGAAAGGGTGGTATTTTTCATAAGATTCCTGAGTACTTAACATATGTTGCTTTGTCTGTGCTTCAGATAGTAACAAAAAGGGGCAATTTATATTTCGGTCGAAATTACTTCATCAGAAACCAGTGCGCCAAATTTCCAGTTATAAATCCCCTGAACGTCCTCTATAAGTTGAAGAGTGCGGTATGAATCAAATATGCGTCTTGTCAGTTGTTACTGTGAAATTTTAGTGTTTTGAATTTCAGGCTGTACAGAGTAAATTAGTGAAATGGTTTTGTCATAAAAGTTGAGTCTGTATCCTGTCTGTGTTTCCACAGACAACCAAGGAAGATTGTTTTATGTGGACTGCCGCTGCTGGTACGCATGGAACCGTACAGTAGGGTACAATTAATTTTGTGTATCGGTTGTTCATCAGAATTTGAACAAAAAAAAATTCCTCTGTATGAATAACATAACAAGCAACCTACTTAACGAATATTTTGTACCACATTGTGGTGTGTGGAAAAGAACCGAAGAATTTCGAATTTATTTTGCTGCTACCAAATTGTACTGGCTCCTGAAAAAAGCTTGACAAAAATTAAGCAAAACATTCACTGAATTTTCGGGCTAGTGTAAACTGGAGCGACGCATCATTGCAGAGAGATACGGAGCATAACCACGTGCTAGTGTGTCAAAGAAGATCGTTGTTGGCACCTATAGTGCATATATTGTCAGGAAGCACATAGGCGGTCAAAATCGCCTAGGAGTGAAAACTCAAGAATTCACACCAGGGAGTGCCTAGTCGGCGCTCGGAAGATCAGATCAAATAAAATGTACCTTTGAGCAATATAGGAGACAGAAAGGATGTAACCCAGCAGCGGAAGGTTGTGGTGTGTAAAGAGCTGTCCCTGTCGGAGAATGCAAGGACTGCACTGGCTGCCGAAGCCTGAGTGCACAATCGATGAGTAAGCCACTTAATTTCTCCCGAAAACTACTGCATACCTTTATTTGACGAAACATGAGTGGCAGGCTTCTAAAGGCTAGACTCACATTAACTGGCTTCTCTAAGTAATAATAACGCTGGAAATACTCCTCTGTACTGGGCATCACATGCAGTTTTGTCCGGGGAGGGCAGAAAACGCCGTTTAGAGGCGAGACAGCCGAAACATACGCGGGTAACAGTGCTGTCGCTAGTTTATTTCTGGCAAACCTAAATCAAAATTCGTTCTATAAATTTACGAATACTAGAGCTGTATTAGCTAGTCAACCTAACTTTAGCGCCGCTAGACGTTAAAGTAGTGCTCGCACTCTGGCATCTGATATCCTCCTATCTCTGGGTAAAAGCTGACACTTCTGGGGAAAAAAGTGTGGGACCGGTCGTTTTTAATGTTTTTTGATAGTCACTTGAGCATTTCAATATACTTATTTTAAACAGGTTTCGACCAGTCTGGTCAACTTCAGACCGTCCGTCAGTAGATACAAAGAAATAAAAAATACATCAGTAAACTATATGAAGTAATTATGTATATAAAGAATCATACGCAGAGGCACATGCAGCAGGCGGTTTAAGTTGCGTTGTCAACAATACTGAAGGCAGTAGTAGGTCTATATTCGCCAAAAAATAACTACTTCTGAAGATTTTGTAATTACAATCGTAAAAGTGGTGTGATTAACCGAAACTATTAAAGAAATTTAAAAGCTCTTTGAACAAGCATTTATAGCAAATGGGTGGTTAGGAAGTCATTCATAGGCATATTGGTGACGCACAACTTACATTACGCAGGAATAAGTTAAATATACCAAGACATTGTAAATGCTTCTTGGATTGCCACGTGAAATCTCTAGTCTGAAACTTCCTGGCGGATTAAAACTGTGCCGGACAGGGATTCCAACCTGGGTCCGTAGCATTTGACGGGAAACTGCTCCACTCTCTCCCTCTCAGCTCTACTTCAGCCTGTGCATATGGGTTTAAAATTTGATAAGAGTTCGCTCACACAACCTGCGGGATTGGTACTCCATGAAGTAAGTATATTGTAGAGAAATGACACACTATATGGGAAAACTTTTGTGCAGCTTGGGAGGTACTGACGGAGGTAGAGTAGTTTTGTAGGCAGGCCGTGAGTTGCTCGGATAGCTCAGTCAGTAGAGCATTTACCAGAGGTAGGCGGGAGTCAGAGTCCTGGTCTGACACGGTTTTAATCTGCCAGGAAGTTCCAAATCAGCGCACACTCTTCTGCATAGCAATATGTGTTTGTCAGCTGTCTCTGGAAATTGATCAGACGTAGGGCTGCGGCTCTGTTGCTATTGATACGTGTTAAATCAAAACTAAGATTTTTCCGCATCCTTCTTAACTTGCTATCACGACGGCTGGCTGATTAGGTTGGAAAAAGCACTTTAGTTGACTCAGACTGTTTGTCTTAGAGGTGCATGTTCAGATGCATTCTCGTTTTTACAGGAGCCACCAAACGTGTTGATACATGACCTTCCTGATTGTACCCAGTACCGTCACATGCTCGTGAAGCTGACTAAAGGCGATCTGTAATAGTCGCCGGCTATCTGCCTCGAAATTAAGGCGGTATCTGATGGACAGTAACGCATTCTACGCTCGGTTTATGAAATTTTCATTTCGATCGCCGTCAGTCTAGTATCTGCCGGAATTCCAGATAACAAAAATTTCACAAAAGGAACACCGGGCATTAGGCACTATTTGAGCCGTTGTTAGGTTGGCGTAAAACGTGAAGTATCTTCCAAATACCTTGCCGGGGAGGCTAGGGAGGCCGATGCGGCGCCAAGATAAATCGCCACGTCTCCTTATCTGCGGCTCGAACGTGTGAGCAGTCCTTGGCCCCGTGGCGCACGGGCTGGCGTGTCTGTTCGGCGAGCAAACACCTGCCGCCGGCAACGCCGCCTAGGCTGGCGCCAGCCGCCACGACGCTCCGCCGCCTTGTTTAGCACCTCTTTGAATTAAGCCGGCACTTCATTTCGATTGTGTGCGCAGACTGTAAGCCCAACTTTCAAAACTAAGTGGCGCAAAATACCTCAATCTATTAACGCTACACTCAGATTGAAAGCAAAATTTTGAATGAACTAAGTTAGGTAACCTCTGCAAAAACACGCCCTGCCCCATAAATTGATAACTCTTCAAGCGTGTAAACAGATGTTGCTCGGTTACGTCCAGTCTTTGGTGGTACATTTGATGGACAGGCCGTTGCTTGCCATCGTGAACGCTCCATAAGGCAAGGTTTTTTCATTGCAGCTAAAGCCTCGCACAAGTGACAAGACGGTTCTCACTCGAACAAGTTCAGAGACTATTTTTAATTCAGTTAGCATACCTTCTGACGTTTTGCACTTTCCATTTCTTATTGGGCGGTACCGGGCGGAAAGTACTGCAGTGTGTATTTGGAACTACATCGCGACTGCGGCCAGTATGGTATGTATTAAGTGTGGATTGGTCATGATGCTGGAACAGTGCAGTGTTCACTTTAAGTTACGTAGGCTTTCGAACAGTGTTCACCCTGTCCATGTGCGATGACAAAATGCTGATTGGTTTGCGACGAAAACTTGCCTGTCCTAGTCTTCCTTCCCTAAGCGACTGACAGATAGAAACATTCTTAAGGCGCCTTAGTTAAGTTTTCGTGGCGCTATATTACCGTTAGCATTCCAGAACTTTTGATTCGTCAAAGTGCCTACTGAACAGCACAAAAAAATTTGCGAGAAATATTTACAAGATATTACTCGATAGCAAGTAATCTTTAGGTTACAAACCCGGACAAAATTTGCTATTCACAATTGGGGAAACACTATGATCCGTATTATTTGTTTGCCCTGGGCCTAAGTTATCCACGCTTATTCGCTCCTGGCGCCGGCAGCACACAGCTAAAGTGCTAGTTCTCCCTTAAAGCATTACAGTAATTGCTCTCACGCGTTCGCACCGGAGCATCTGCTGATTAGTCGTCTGCGACCGTTCTAGTGTAGGAGTTAAATGTGAGAGTGGCCTTTTAAGAGATGTAGCTTAGAAGTAATTAATGTAATTTAGAATTTAATGGAGCTGTTAATAATGGTCACTCTTTAAATTTGACGCATGCTAGCCTGAGAACATGCTCTCCAGGATGTTTCGTAAGCTGACGAGGAGAGATTCTTATGACGATGATCCCGATTTGGTAAGAAATTGCAAATTGTAGTAAGATTATTAGATCAGTAGTGTCCTCTTCCTCAAATCTTTGCTTATGTTGAGAGAACTTACTGTAAACCCACTTACCTGTTGGAAGCAAGGTCAGCTAGTAACCACTCCTCTAGCGGTTCCTCTGGCAGTGTTCCAAACACATTCATTTGTGGGTCAGGGTAAATAAATGACGTAGTTGTACTTTATTTTACATTATTATTGACTTAGGTGGCACTATATGGAGCTCTTACATACGTATTTTTGGCTGCTTATTGCAATACACACAGTATTTTCCAAATTGACTTATTTGGTTAATGCACCATATATGCGAATAGTTTCGTATAAGTTTCTTGGCCGCATCGCGATAGGGAATGTCACAAACGATACATTCGGGCGGGAAACATCGACTGAAGGAAATGTCGTAATAACGGGAAACTTGTGGTTTCAGTTGCGCTGGTGCTCGGCGATGAGAACGAAATATATTTAGTAAATACTTCTGTAAACTCACAGGACACGCACTTTTAAAGTAATTTCTGCAGGTACTTGAACATACAAAATGGTCGTACACCTTACTAATCTCCAGGAGCCATACAATAGTCTCGCCGAGCGCATTTTAGATTGTGATAATGCGTAAGTTGCTAGGTTGGCGCTCCTTAGAGCTGTAACTGTTTAGGTATAGCTGTCCTGATGTGTGTTAACTCAAGATACAGATGCTGCTGTATTTCAGTGCACGTAATAAACCCTGTAATTCTGCACATAGAAGAAGCAAAGCCTTCCAGACGTAAGCGGTGCTATTTGTAGACGTATGGTTTATTTCAGCAATGACTTTGTACCCATAGTAGCATAATAAATATCCCGAACACTAAAGTCCGCCAGTGACAGATACTTTCCAGTATATTATGCGTGCGAAACTAGAATATTTAAAGAAACAGAAAAGTTAGAAACATGGAAATGCCATCATATTGGCTGGTGACAAGTTTGAGATTTTGTCGAAGTTGTGAATTTTTTCGCCTTCCACTCACCGTGAAAAGTGTGCTAATGCTACGTTAATCCGTTGGTAACGTGTGAGGAACCTCCGTGACGCAATGTTGTGCGTATCGTCACCTCTATTTTAGTGTTTGCACGCATGCGGACAGAATCACCTTGCAGTCGGTGGTTGTGCTGGCAGTGTCGTAATGAAAGTCTCGTAAATATGCCATCCTTTGAGAGCGGTTCAGTCACACAGTCGCCGGCGTTGGTGACGTGTTCCGGCTGATTTTCCTTCTTGCTCATCTTTGTGAGCACGCGTCTTCAGGAGTGGGTGTTAGCAAGTTTTAACCAGCACTAGGCTTGCTTCCTTAGATTCTCGGTGAATTAGTACGCTCGAATTCAGTTTAAATTTATCGATTCTTTAAGTGGTAGCGTCACTAAACACCATATGCAAATTTAGACAGCATTTTGTACGAAAATTGAAGTTCCGTAGAGGTTCTTTTTCACTCTGTG
Organism: Schistocerca gregaria; assembly: GCF_023897955.1. Classification (NCBI taxonomy): domain Eukaryota; kingdom Metazoa; phylum Arthropoda; class Insecta; order Orthoptera; family Acrididae; genus Schistocerca; species Schistocerca gregaria. Next base: position 1,004,072,601 of record NC_064920.1, read on the forward strand.
CTGTAAAGTTAAATTTCTTAATAATATGCTTTGTGTTATTAGATGTCTTCGTGTTTTGACGTAAACTGTAGTAACTAAATGTTTCAGCTCTTTGAAATTAAGGTAAACGAGTGTTCCCAACTGCTAGTCTTAATCTAACCGTTATGGTTTGGAATCCACGTTAAACTGCAGGTCCCCCAGTAACTGGCTGTGTCACTCACTTCTGAGGTTGGGGGAAGGCAAAGGCATACCACCTCAAATAGGACCATGCCTTGTAAACCACTGTTGCGTTATAAACAATAGTCGGATTAATGACCTAAAAGGCTAGTAAAATTGTGAAACTCTTCGTTGCGCTGAGTCCCAAAGTTCTGGACGGCAGAGTTTGATAACTTTACGTACCTTTTTTTTTTTTGGGGGGGGGGGGGGGGGGAGTTTCAGGAACGACCGCTAATGACACTCGGGGTATTCCAAAGATGCACCCGATTAGGCAAGTGAGTTGTCCTGCCTTAATGGTACTAGAGATAAAACGCGGTAATCGTAAGGCAGAATTGTAGGAAAACGGGACAGATTCTTATATATTGAAGTGACAAGTCTTCGCTGGGTTCCGAAGTTCGGATAGAATAAGTTTCTGTATGAACTGAGGTTCCTTCTAGTGATTCTTTCGTCGCTAGAGGCGAAAACTTTCATTGCAGCCTACTGTAGTTCTTTCCTGTACAACGTGTGTGAAGGTTAGGTGTTTCATCTCGTCTGTGTGTTTCACGTTTCTTATGAACGTACACAGCGCTCATGCCTTCATATGATACTGCTACCGGTAATTAATATTTCACGTTTAGACTGGAGATTGGAGTTGCATATGTAGCGCAGCACTGGCTCAAATGGGAGAGAAGACGTGAAAGCTAGCAGTAGGCGACACTGCAGCGTGCCCGGCACACATTCCTTGAACTGCTGCCGACATAACGGCTCTGAGTACTCCGGGTTTCCTTTTATCCGACTGATGATTTGGCGCATGCCCGTTTTTACAATGCTCAGAATGATCCACGAAAAATACTTCCAAGCTTTAGAAGTTCTTAGCTCTATTGACATGGCATAAGAAACAGGGTGTTCATAAAGCCCGGGATTTTCAATTATTTATTGCACAAGAACTAAACATTGTACAGATGACATACGTATTGCATTTTGAAGAGAAACTCTGAAAGTTTTACAAACATTAGATATGCAAACCAAGAGTGACCCGGCAGACGTTAAATTCAATACGGTAATCGAATCTTGCTATACCCGCCCCAGCATGGCATTGTCGCCTGCTTCTATTTGGTGGGCACAAGCAACCCGTCGTAACGAATTTATTGTCCAGTGATGAATGGCCTTCCTTGTTGGTGGCTTCTTACCGTACTAGGTTCTAAACATCCGTTGAACAGCCGTACCACACTCGTTTTTGTCGAACACACACACACACACACACACACACACACACACACACACACACACAAACACACAGCTCGGTCCATACCTGAACTCGCTACCTTTGCGACTAGCGCTTACTACCGGCAAATTACCGAACTACGCTGTATCGGTATACATGGGTAAAAACTTCCAGGGGTTCTCTTTAAAATGACATGTATGTCTGTGCAGTGTTTGGTTCTTGTTCAATAAATAAGCGTTCCCGGATTTTATGGACACCGTCTACTATAGGCAGTTGTGGGCTTATGTAGGCATGTAGCACAACAGTATGTCTACCGTGAACATTCTCTTGGTTTCTCATAGCTTCGTACAAGAACATCATCTCGTCTATGCCATTCTGAACTGCTTGGCGTTGTGGGCGAAAGAATCACTGCCGCAATAGTGGCTTCATCTCATGCTTGACATAAACCCTGCATTGGGGATACTAGTCCTGGCCTTGTTGGAGGCAGTTACGCCCTTGACTTCCTGTGAACTTGGAATTGAACAACCCATGGTATTATTCCATAAAAATATCTGCGTCCTATTGTCTGTTTTCTCATCAGTTTTTCTTCCATACATACTGAAGTTTTCAAGGTAGTGCCATTAAAGTATCTTAATTTGCTTACCAAGTGCCAGACTAGTAGTGGCTTTCTCGAGGTTCGCGACCCAAGCCACTAATTGTTATCCATATGTTTCTGGCAAATGTAAAGTATGTCTCCTAAAATTTCAAATTCCTGTGGGTGTACAAACTTTTACACATCCCGTTAACGCACTTCTGAACCCAGGGAGTAAGAGGAAATAGTTAACAAATCGCCGCACTGTAACGACTTGGAACAATGCAATGCCTTTGCGGTGTACTACTACATTATGGTACTGACTGAAAAAATTGTCATACCTTGACATTCCTATTTAAGGAGGTAAAGCTACAGCTGTGATTGCTAACTGCGTTAATTAGGTTAAATGAGGTATCATGAATTCGGTTGGAAATAATGTTGCGAGATACGCAATCGTTAAACTAGTAGTAGTTGAAGAATGACTACTTTTAAGTTTCAGGTAAGTTTCTTCTACCCTCATGCGAAAGATAAGTATATCAATAGTCACCATGGTCGTTACGTTGCGGAAGACGAAAATCTAATGTCGGAAACTGATTTTTGCTGACGGGATTACATGAATGGACTTTGCTAGCGTGGTTTAGTACTAGTGTACCGATCTTGATTTTACTCAAATGGCCTCGGAAAATCGGATGTTCGTTTTCCGGTTTAATCAGTAAGACCGCTGTTTCTCTTCAGTCAGTAGGTAGATAACTTAATGCTCAGTTTAACAAAAAAAAAAATATTCTCAGGCGCTGCACAGCTGACACCTATTCCGGATTAACCGAACTTCTTAAAATTAAGAAGTAACATGATGATGACCCTAATAAGGGAACGAATTTCGATTGTCATGGAAAATCTGGCAGCTGCAATCGCATTTCCAAAATGTAGTTTGAGGTGCTTTCCTGACCGACCAGAAGCAGAAATAGTTTACGAAAACCGGCTTTGGGGGCTGCATGCAGACGTAATGTGAAGCTTTCCTCGTGAGTAGGTCTGCGGATGGAAAATGTACTGTCGTGAGATTATTTGCATTTACCACTGGTCTCGATTGGGTCCACACACATTGTCGCCATTTCTGAATGAAACATCTGCTAGTAACAGCCAAATCGGTCAAAAAAAGCTGGAGCAGTGATACGGAACAGTGGTCACCCGAAAACTGTTTGGACGCCCGTGTAAACTGTTAATGAAGAAACATTTGCTTGCACTAGAAAATTTGAGCTAGTTTCACTACTGTATTGTGTATCCTTGTTCAGATAATGTAGTGAGAGACCAGTTTCTTGATAAATTTACATTGGCAAATTCATATAAAACTTTAAGTGAAATTTTTGGCACGTAGTCTTTCACCGTTAATTGGCTAAACCTTATGTTCAGAGCATACAAAACTGTGGATTGCACCACGAGTCTTAGATGCAGTGACTGTTTCTAATTAATTCGTATAAAAGCAACTTTAATTTTGAGTGCACATACAAAACGCTGTTGCATTTGTGTTCTGAAATTATTAAATTGGACTTGGATTGTTAGTGTAAAAGTCAGATTTTAAAAATAGATGAATCTGGTGTGATTTCCATTAATAATAAGCATTTTACGGTATTCGTGGCAAGGCCATTGTTGGACGCTGATTGTAGCTCTAATTCCCAGTCAGCGCGCTTTTTATCATAAGTTGTAAAAGTCCCAAGTAGTGTAATGAATAGAAAACCCATTATCGTATAATTTTATCGTCATGTTTTTGTGGTAAGGATATAAAACTCATTAGCCTCTTACGAATGAAGAGATACTCATTGTTGGTAAAACCAATACTACGTTTAGGCCAACAATCGTTTTCGTTGAAACATGCTAGATATTAAACTTGCGAAAAGTGAAAGTTAATGTACTGTTTAGAGAAGCACGGCACAGTATTCGTAGTAGTTTAGCACGACTTTGCTTTTATTAAGGAAACACTAAATACTAGGAACGACATAACTGTCTTTACAAACGCTGAAATAGCCTGAGCCAAATGTTAGGAATTAGTAGGGAGAAGGGGACGCCTCCTGGAATCCTTATAACCGCCCCTCTAGTATTTACATCATGTGAACAGCGAGCCCCCTCGTTTCGATTCTCGTACATTAAAAATATCGCTAGATGGTTTATCAGAAGTAAACGCGCCACAGTAATCCTCTTAATAAAATACGACATTAAAACTTAAGGGCAACCAGATAATTTTGACGCCAGATAAAGAATTTCTCTGAAATCCGACATCGTATATTTAGTTAAGAAAGATTAACTGTGTTACTGATTTCGAAATAAATTTCTTTCTGAATTGGAAATTTAAGTAGCGAGAACAAAAGTGTACGTGGAGAGTTCAGCAGTTGTTGGCAGTTACAATTTATCAGCACGAGTAAATAAGTGCAACTGTAGTCGCGCTAGTTATTTGGCACACCAAATTTAAAATTCATTATTCTCTTTTAAATGTTACCTAATTACTGGTTTTACCTCAAATAACTAGTTGATGCTTGAAAGTTTATTTCGTTTGTTTTCCCTGCCCTAACTTATCTGTCAAGAGATTAAATTGCAACAAAGGTCTATCATGCACAGTTTTTATAATAGTTTCCAGGTCCGATTATATTTTTAGAAAAGATAGTTTACTAATCTACATTGTAAACAATAAGATTTGGACATGCTTTAATAGTGGGTGGCTCATCTAAATAGGAATCTCTGAAATTGTAAAAAGTTAATTTGACATAGTAAACTGGTATAAACTTGAAAATGACATTCAGATAGTTGATGTATTAATATAACAATGAGGAAAGAAGTGTTACAATGTTATGTATATCATCTAGTGTTAACAACCTATTGCTGCTGTTGTGTACACTGCCTGGGTATCTGTACCGCAACAGTGCACTCGCCCACTCTTCGGGCTGCACACATTTTATGACTGTAACAAAAGAATGTATGCCTCACAGGGTGATACCTTACTAGTTCAATTGGTTGGAAATCAGCAGATTGCAGAGTATTTTCCTGTTTCTCCATGTAGAGGTTCACCACAAGAGGCCATTGACTACCCGCCATAGCCCATCGTATTCATACTCATACTCTGACAGTAAGATGTGGTTAAATGAACCTGAAAAAACTAGATTTCTAGTTACTGTGCTAATCCTTACATTGTAATGTCATAGTCGAACGCCTCACTTTCTTCAGTTCAAAACGAGCCAGGAATTTGAAGATTGCTTGACCACAGTGAGTGCAGAAAATCCATTAACAGAGCTCTCTCTCTCTCTCTCTGGTCCATAGAACTTACACTGTCAAACAAGGAAGGTCTCGCCAAAGATCGGAGACACTTCTGAATAGTATTTCAAAGGAGTGGATACTCAGATAAAGCTAACAGTATTGCCCAAAATTGGTGCTAGTGGACATGTAGAAAATAACAATGAAAACGTAAGATTTCTCATGCTGAGAAACATTGGCCAAATATTGGTAAAGTCTCGTGGAAATACTTCTCATTCCCACTAACAAATGTAAGATAGTTGGTTTGTCGTATTACAGGCAGAGCCCTCGAGAAACATGGTGTGACATTCTATGCAAATTTAGAAATGCGGATGTGGATGGGCAGATAGGAACAGCGGAGGAGAGACGAGGAACATCAGCAACACACTAAACTGAAACAGCAAAACCAGGAGTTGCTGTAAACTATTGAAGACACAATCATGAGGTAGAGTAAGATCTGACCAATATTTTGCCACAGGCTAGAAGCTAGTGGGGCAGAATGGGAGTCAATCAAAATGTGGGTGGCACAAAATGTGAAATAGGGATGTGGGTTCCAATTTTATCAAAACTTCAGATCGTGTAATCAGTTTATTAAAGCCTTGGCATTGTCATACACGAGGTGCTATAGAGTTTGAAAACTGTGCTGCCATCTGTTGAAAAACCTTACCATTGGACTAATGGTCACCATCACCCATCCATCGCCACACACCAAACAAGAGTTTTAGGGAAATCACTGTGGACATGCAACATGTCCTCCCAACTGAATGCCACTTTGCACACTGACTCGTCAGATATACAGCTCTCGCCGTCTAGTGGTGCAGAGATCTACTACACCTACTTTCCAGATGGCAGCACCAGTCTTGAAAATATTGGATTCCACCTCGTATCAGGGCAAAAAACTACATGCGTTACATGATATGATGGCACAGAATCGTGAAAACACAGTAAAGGATAAAGGGTATGTTGGTAGTCATACTGGTAATAAGTGCTCCATTTTCTAGCAGGTTTGATGTGGCCTGTCACTGATTCCTATCCTGTGCCAATCTCTTCATCTCGGTGGTGCTTGTCAGACATCCTCAGTTACTGTTGGGCGTATTCCAAACTCATTCTTCCCGTACAGTTTTATCCTCTACTGCTCCTTAAGGTTATTTTCTGGTATCTTAAGACATTTCCTATCATCCTGGCACTTCTTGTCTTTTTTTTTCCCCATATGTTCATTTCTTAGGATCCTGTCGAAACAATATCATTCCTTATGTCTACTTAATGTCCATCAGCCTCCTACAGCACCACATCTCACTTCCTCTGTTCACTTCCGTACTTGTCCTCGATAACTGGGCTGCTGTATTGGTGTTGCCAAACAGAGAAAATTAGCTCTAGTTGATTCACTTGTCTCAGTGCTGCCAGTGTTGAGCTGCCTCTGGCTATAGTGTTACTGTACACATAAAGAATAATGGTGCCAGGACTGCGGCACGCAGCTGAGGCTGGTGGCCCCTCACTGCTCTCCCCTTGACAGTGCTAATGGAGTGGGAGCATGGCACGCTTCCTGGCATTCCCAACAGCCACTACGCAAATAAAAAAATTTATCTTTGCCAAACAGTACAATGCTGTATTTGGAATATATCTCCTCAAATTTTTTCCTCCGATGATAGATAATAGTAAACTTCTGTTGTCAAAGAATGTCATCTTTGCTGTCACTAATCTAGTTTTTGTGTTGTCCTTGCTCCATCTGTTATTTTACATCTGATCTACTTGTTGGTCACCATTTTTGGTAAGTTTATTCCTAATCTCATTCTACTACTCCTTGTTATTGCAGTTTTTCTTTGGCTTAGTCCCAGTCCACTTTATGTGCGAACTATACTGTTAATTCCATTCAGTATGTCTTGTAATTGTTCTGCACTTTCACTGAGGACAGTGATGTCATCAGTGATACTTACTGTTGCTATCCTTTCACTCTGAGTGTGCCCAATTGTTAACCTTTTCTGTCTTTAGACAGATTGAACGGCTGGGGAGAAAGACTGCATGCCAGTTTTACATCCTTTCTTAATCTTAGTGTTTCATCCTTGGTCTTACATTGTTCTGTTCCTGCTTCGTTCTTATACCTCTTGTATGTTATCCCTCTTTCCCCACTGCTTATATAAATTTTTCTGAGAATTTTGAACATTAACACACAACCATAAGGTAAATTACAGAATTTGTTTCATTGGGAATTTTGCAATGAATTCCCTCCTTTGTCATTGCATGGACACCGGACTGACAAATATTGAGAAATGACTGGAATTCAAAAGAAAGTAACATTGCTCATCAGAGGAAAGGCAACTGGATTTGATGAGATGCCTGTAAGATTGTGTGTAGATAATGTTATGTAGATCATGTGTATGAGCTTACTCCCCTCATAGAAGTCTGTTGGTTGCAACAATAATAAAGCATTTCAACCAGTTGGAAAATGGTTTTAAAGAATGGTTTTTGGACAGATGCATACAACTATAAAGGTTGAGTCAAAAAGGACTTCACAACTTTGGAATGATACAGAAATTTATTCAGATAACTTGCAAAATCGGTATGTCACTTCGTGGCGCGCACACACATAAGTGTAGTGTCATTTTGGTTCGCTGTGCCTACACCATTTGTGATATGGCAAACATCACACCAATAATCAATTTCTTGTTGCACTTGTTGCAGAAAATTGGACATAACGTGAGCAATGGCAGGTTTTTCAGATCGGCTGAATTGTTCGGTGGGAGAGGAACATGAACATAGTCTTTAATGAAACAGAGGAAAAAATCCGATGTTGTCATGTCTGGGGAGTGAGGTGGCAGTCACTCCACTGACTTGGCAAGCGATTATTGAGGAAACCTCAAACTTCCATGAGGAAATAAGGTGGCACAGTCTTACTGAAGCAAATCATTACATCTGTCATCTACATCGATCTGTAGAATTAGTTTAAGCATATCCAGCTTCACAATACCAGTGACATTTTTCTGCATGAAGAACAAAGGGAGAAAAGGCCATACACTTTAAATTTGCTAAGGGTGTAAAACATATTAACTTCGGGGCTTTCGCAAATGGGCTCCAGGGTTGCATGTGGATTTTCGGCACCCCATATTCTGCAATTGTGGATGTTCACCAAACCACTTATATTGCATGTTGCCTCATCATTGAAGATTACTGTGTTCAGGAATGTCCCATCACATCGTCTATTTGATGCAACATTTCTGCACAGAATTCCCTGCGAGCAACCTTACATGCATCACTAACGTACTGTACCATTGTGAATCTATATTTAAAGTATAAATATCTACACAGTACTTGCCAAACAGTTCCATGTGGTATCCATCGTTCGAGATGCAAATTGCTTTGATTTTTGTGGACTGTGGACAAAAGCTCTCCCTAAACTGTTAGACAAAGCACATGGGGACCTGATGATTTATCGTGTCATAGTGAACAACCTGTCTCAACAAAGTTCTTGTGCCAGGAGTAAATTGTAGGCCTGCTCGGAGGTTCTTTACAATATTCGGTATGAAATGTATACAAAACAGCTTGAGTTTGTTTTATGAAACCAAAACACAGTGTGCACCAGTGAGAGTACCCATTTTAGCTGTGCAGTATGCTGGTGCTCCTGGTGCAGGAATGGGGTACTTATGCACTACTCGAATCAAACTTGAGGTTATTTTATACAAACTGACACATCTACAGATAAATATTTTGAAGAATCAGCCTAAGTTCTGCAAATTTTCTGGTCTTCACTAGGTTTCAGTTAAATTAATCTAGCCTTCTTCAGAATCAGGCTAGATTAATTTAGCTGATATCTGGTAAATACCAGAAATTTGTGCAACTGAGGCTGATTCCTCAAAATATTAGCTTTATCACAGTTTCTGATGGGGCTGTAATATGCTAAAAATTCATCTACAGATTCTGTAAGTTACCTGAATAAATTTTTATACCGTTCCAGTTGTAAAGTCCTTTCTGATTCACCCTGTACTTGTATTGCTGACGTGAGTCTGCTGTAGAATTATGAAATGTTTCATGCTTGTGTACTATGGCTTCAGATGAAAACTAAATCATCTTGTAATAAATATGGGTTTTGCAAGTAGTGATATTATTAAACTTGCGTAGCTCAAGAGTTCCATAACTACGAGGGTCAGTCAAAAAGTAATGCCTCCTATTTTTTTTCTACGTTTAATTGTCAGGAAATTTAAATGCAATTACATAGGTTGAAAACCACAACATTTTGTCATTTTTCAATGTAATCTCCGCCCATCTCTACAGTTTTGGTCCATCTTTGAACAAGGGCATGTATCCCAGCACGGTAAAAATCACAGCTCTGCTTCCTAAGCCATTGACGCACGGATGTTTTGACGGCCTCCTCATCTTCAAAATGAATCCCACGATGAGCTTCTTTTAGTGGCCCGAACAGATGGAAGTCTGATGGTGCCAGGTTAGGGCTGTATGGGGGATGAGGCAAAACTTCCCATCCAATTTTGACAATCTCGTCAGAGGTGTGACGACTGGTGTGTGGTCTTGCATTGTCATGCAAAAGAAGAACATCTGCCATTGATTTTGTTGGGCGAACTCGCTGAAGATGTGCTTTAAGTTTTTTGAGGGTTGTGACGTATTGAACAGAATTTATTGTGCATCCCTGCTCCAAAAAATCAACCAGAATCACACCCTCTGTATCCCAGAAAACTGTTGCCATAACTTTCCCTGCCGATCGCACAGTTTTGAATTTTTTCTTCCTCGGCGAGCTTGTGTGACGCCACTCCATTGACTGCCTCTTTGATTCGGGTTCAAAAAAATGCACCCATGTTTCGTCCCCGGTCACAATTTTTTTCAGAAACTCATCTCCCTCCAAATGGAAGCGCTGCCTCTTTATTCTGATCGGTTAACATTCTTGGAACCCACCGTGCACAAACTTTTGAGTACCCCAATTGTTTAATAATCGTGATCACACTGCCTTTACTAAGAGAAATAATGCGACACACTTCATCTGCAGTCACCCGACGGTCACCACGAATGATGTCATCAACTTGCTGAATGTTGTGTGGAGTCACTGCACTCACCGGCCTGCCGCTCCGCTTTTCGTCAGTCAACGGTGTTTGCCCTTCAGCTTCCTTAAAACGACGAACCCATCGTCTAACAGTGCTGACATCCACTGTCACAACACCATACACCTTCTTCAGTCTTTCATGAATGCGTATGGGCGTTTCACCTTCTGCATTCAAGAATTCAGTCACACAACGCTGTCTCAAACGAACATCGATGTCGGCCATCTTACAAACTTCTGCTGTGCTGCCACCTGTTGACACAGAAAGTTACTACTGCAGTGGATTGCAGAAGGTGGTTTGAGGAATGGAGCCAAATTCAAATTTTTCACTTAACTTAATTTTTTAAGTAGAAAAAAAATGGGAGGCATTACTTTTTGACTGACCCTCGTACATGGTAATGGTTCCTAGTTAGGTGCCCTGTTCTGGTTCTCAAGAATGCATTTGACAGTTCAATTTTTGCCTAGTGAACAGAATTTATGTACAGATGTCAGATCAATTTTGCTATTGAATTCATGACTGACTTCAGTATAGAACCCTACATGCCATTCTTAAATGGAGCAAAATATTCAGAGTAACTCGGGTCTACCCTGAAGGAGTACTACATATAACTGACCTAATGGATGAGCTAATATCAGTGAGTCTGTCTTGGATAACACTGTTGTATGTGGAAAAGCTGAAATGACAAAATTGTCTTGAAGTACAGGAAGACGTGGTGCATGAACTAGCACTAAATTCACCCTAGAGAGATGTCACATTGAGCATAAATAGGCAGACAAGACCATTGTTATTAAATTGGCACTCATATTGTGAATGGTAACAACCATAAAATACCTGCAAATGTGAATGTGGAGCTCATTAGCCAAGAGCATGAAAGTAGTTTTAGAGAAAGCAGACACCACACTGTGACTCACTGAACAAACCCTAAAAAAATGTAAATTGCCCATGAAAGGGCTGCTTATATAAATCTTGTTCAATCAATTCTTGAGTATTGATCATACCAAAAAGATAACTGCAGGGGATACAGAAGATACAAAGAAGAGTGGCACATTTTGTAGGGTGTTCATTTAGTAACTGTGAGAGTATCATGCAGTCACCTGACCAGGTACATTGACAGGATTAGAAGTGTTGTGCATCATGGAGAGGTTTACTGTTAAAATTATAATAGTGTATGTTCTAGAAAGAGTGAAGCAACATATTATTTTCTGCCGCAAATGTTGGGAAATGGCTATGGTAGGAAAATATGAAACTTAACAATTCATTTCCGTGTGAATCATTGATAGCTGGAACAGAAAAAGAATGATAGGGGTAGACAACAAAGATAGCATGTACTTGGTGTGTCCTTCCAGTAGACTCTCAAGCTGGGGTGTGTGTTTTTGCCTGGATGGAAACAGAATGCTCACAGTACTGGTTGAGCTGTTCTAAGGTGCCTGTGTAGGAAGTCAGTTTGCTTCTGTTTATCGTAATCTCAACCTTTTTTGCTTTATTTCATTTGTTCTATATGTGTCCTATATGAGCAACTACTAAACTACTTTTTACTACTTGTTTGAAAAATACCATTAAAATGGTTCATCTTTCTCTTCTTCCCTAAACCAGTTTTCATGTATGTGGCAATGCTCTTCATCCAAGAGTACTGGAAATTCATATTTACTGACTTCACTGCTGAGATCTGGTTTATCTAATATTTTTTGTAATTTTTATATTAGATACTACTGTTCATTCATAAAGCTTCGTTTATTATGTCTTGCCTTGAACTGTTAAATAATTTTTGTATTGTTCATGTGCTATATTAGAATAAAAGCTTTATTTACTGCCTCTTTCAATATTGAGATTTCTGCTTTAACAAATTATGCTTTCTTATTTAAATGCATGCATTTATTTTGGAGAACAGCAAAACCTGATGAAGTCATGGGTAAGTTATGTGATGATTAAAAAAATGGTTTTTCTGAAGTTCAAAATTGCCTATTCAAAACTGACCCTAAATATTCATTTTCATTCAGGTGATGAGCCAAGATGTGAAGAAGGAAAATCCTCTGCAGTTCAAATTCCGAGCCAAATTCTATCCAGAAGATGTTGCTGAAGAGTTAATACAGGATATTACATTGAGGTTGTTTTACCTGCAGGTAAGAGAAACATTGGCATTTTACATTCTTAAATATATTGAAATAATATTAATCAAATAGGTTATTGTTGAGATGTCTAAATGCATCTACACATCTCGGCGAAGAATTGTCAGTTGTGTTGCTGCCATTAAGAGGAAGCTTACAAAAATCACAGTGCTTTAATTTTTAAAATGATATTGTTCTTTACGACAATGAGAGCGAGCATAACATGAATTGCAATGCTTTTTTGACACACACACACACACACACACACACACACACACACACACACACACACACACACACACACACACACACACACAGAGAGAGAGAGAGAGAGAGAGAGAGAGAGAGAGAGAGAGAGAGAGAGAGAGAGATTCCTCACTGGATTATGGATGCATTGTAACATGAATAATAAACTTTTTAGGTTCGGGAACCACAAAAATAAAAGGTTTTCTTAAGTGTGTCTTACATGTATATTTCAAATATTCATACGTAGGAAGTTTTGTTGAGGCATGAGTGTGTGCACCCACTTCTGTGGGTGCAGAGGTGGCTGGGCTCAGTGCTGCAATTGCATTGTGGAAGATGGACTGGGACGAAGTTGTTTGTCAGGAGACAGGTTGAGATGTTGGGGGCAGGTAGTTAGTGGCTCGGAGGAGGCAGCAGATCTGCTGGCTAGTACTGCATAAGGGAGGGCGACATGCTAGGGCTAGGCATTTGATGCATGCATACCGGAACCTGTGGGATGCTGCGTGTGATGGTGATGAGACGTTGGGAGTGATGACAGGAAGGAGTAACTTTGTGTGTGTTGTTGTTGTTGTTGGGTGTGTGTGTGTGTGTGTGTGTGTGTGTGTGTGTGTGTGTGTGTGTGTGTGTGTGTGTGTGTGTGTGTGTGTGTGTGTGTGGTGTGGTCTTAGCATAAGTTAGTTCACGTAGTGTGTAAGTCTAGGGACCAATGACCTCAGCAGTTTGGTCCCATAGGAATTCACACACATTTGAACATCTGCAAGACTTGCCAAATCCACCCACCCAGCACTTCCTATTCCATTCCTGTAAAAGGTATCCAATGCCATCAAAGGCAGGGCCACCTGTGAAAGCTGCCACTCATTACCCAATTTGTGATGTTAGTGTGACAATTGGCTGGCCACCAGAATGAATGGCCACTGCCAAAAGGTGACCGAGAATAAAGTTGAACTGCCTGGGTGTTGTACATCAGATTTTCAAAACTTTATGCTTGTTTCTGATATGTTTTCATTTTTAGCTGTTTAGAATATTATAGTTTATTGTTGACAGTCAAAAAGGTGATGTGTTTTTGAGTGCTCAGTAAATTTTCACGTACTAAAAAGATGGATCAAAGAATTCACATTAAATTTGGATAGAAAAATGGACTAAGTTATGCACTGTTTGCATAAAGCACTCAAAAGAAAACAATCAGAATTGTGGCAAAACCACTCTTGGAAATTGTCATGATGATGGTCCCACTCATGCCTCAATGCTAGTTAGCTATTTTTCAGCGAAAGACAAAACCATTAGGGTGAAGTGGGGTAAGTGTAACCATGGGGTTAGTGTAACCACGGCTTATGGTGCCTTAAAGAAGCTGTATTTTTACCTGTGACCTATCACAATGTTAATTTACTCCTTTCTTTGTTATATTTAACCACAAGTTGTCAAATCTGACAGCAATTGGTAATTAATTTTTGGACTTGAATTGACGTCTACATTTTCACTCTGCGAGAGAGTGACATGCTCAGAATTTGGCGGTCTGTAATTTTTTGCAGTTTTAAACATAGCTGCACAGTTTTTTGGTTAAAAACTAACTTTTGCATGATAATTTCAAATATGAGATTTGTTTTACTCTGATAAAGCTCTTGATATGCCAGGCATGGTTACACTTACCCCAGCTTTTTACCATGTGGGGCAAGTGTAACCAATCTAGTCTGGTAGCTTTTGCAACAAAATCTAAGAAAGTTCATTTTATTGGCCAAGTTACCAAAATTAGTGACTTAAAAGATCAAGAAGTGATTTTACTCAGATGCAAAAATAAGACAAAGCATGGCACCACATTCTACTGGCCTGATAGAAGAGATGACACGCAAGTTCCATCCTCTGATGTCATTTCAGTGTTGCCTGAGCCTACTTTGGGTCACAAGGGAGACCTGACATTTGGTGTTACGTTTGATTCATTAAACGTTCAGTGACTAAATAATAGTTAGGGCCTAAGTATGAATATAAGAAGTTGAATTAGGGCAGGTTAGCATTAAACACAAATTGCCATCAACTTGAGTTCAATTACCATGAAAACTTATAAAGTGATTTTTTTTCTTTTCTCTTGAGGCTAAATATTTTATTATTTTTGTTAAATTGCCCATTAAATAAAAAATATTAGTTTTGTAGAATTTAAACTAATAAATTACTGACTTAAAACAAAAATAAATCATCTGATGCATTCTGTTTGTTTTTTATGGTTTGGGCTAACACTTATTTTTTAGTTTAGCTAACATTTTCTGTGTATTTCATAATATACAGAGGTGTGTGCGAAAAAGTTCATATCTTGAGTAAAATTTAAGATATTTTAATAATTTAAAAATCCTCAAATTCAGTAGAAATTGGGTAATCAGGTCACTTACCCCAAGTCTTTTACAATGCTCTGTGTGGGTACAACAACGCGGGTTACACTTGCCCCGAACCATGGGGCAAGTGTAACCTCACAACACACAATTTTGAAAACAATTATTTGACCATATAATTTTTTCTTTCAAAAACAAAATGTATATTGTTTAAAAGTCAATAAGTCAAACTTTAAGCATGAGAAATTTCAAAATCATATCTTCAATAACAAGTTGGCAATTTGGTGTCAAAGTTGAACTATGCCAAAACATCATTACACTTACCTCACTTCACCCTATGTTGCTTCACTCACTGTATGTGCTGGCCATTGGCACTATGAGACTTCTTTTTGTTCCCGAGACTGAAGAGAACCATGTGGTGGACTCGGTTTTGCCACAATTGAGGACATCAAAACAGAATTGCTGAGAGCTGAACATCATAAAGAAAAGTGAATTCTAGAAGTGCTTCCAAGATTGAAAAAAGCACTGTGACAAGTTACTACAGCCTATGGGGTCTACTTTGAAGGGGACAAATTTGATGTTGATAACTAAAGATACTTCAAGAAAAAAAATTCAAGCTACTTTTTGATCACATTTCATTTGAGAGTGTAAAGAGGGCGAAGTTTACACATTGTGAGGATTGGTGGCAGGATGCAAGGAACTAGAATCGGAGATCGGTGAAACCACTGACTGAACATTGTATAGAACCTGCCAGTGTGCAGTATTTGTGGCATAAGACTTTCTGTATGCTATGTTCTAAAGAAAAATACTCATTTTCTGATCAGAATGGAGTCTATAATTTGGCCGTGATCTTGGGATATGAATTTCATTACACTTAACTTGCTATTTTTCTTGTCACATGGGGACCATACCTGTTTGTCATCACAGGTTTCCTGCAAATGTTTGGTTGTAGGCATGTATGGTGAGGAGTGACAGAAGGGGAGCTCCAGATGTCTGTTTGGGAAAGATAAGGTTTGATGTGGGTCAGGCGAGGCATGAGACATTAGTTAGCACAATTTCCAGGCAGTGGTTGGCATGGTGGGAATAGTCCTGAATGGTAATATGTGGATGATGGGATTGAATCTCTGTTTGGAAAATATTTTTCAATTTTTAAGTTACGTACATTACAAATAGAGATAATGCTCAATATATTGCATTTGATGTGATAAAATCCTATGTGCAGCAAAAGAAATATCTTCTGTTTATTGACTTTTGAGGAGGAGGGGGAGGGAAAGCAAATTCACAATTACCCAATGACATTTACAAAGATGAAAACTGCCCTCATGCAGTATTAATGTGAATCCTCTTGTGCTTCCTTTTTGTATTGTTAGCTAAAGAAATTGATAAAGCTTAAATCTGCACTTAAGACTACATCAAAATAAATTCATAGTAAATAACAAATTAACCTTCACCAATATTTGGTGAAATAATGTCCATGCATGGTTTACTGCTGAACTGTGGGATAATATAGAATCATTTATAAATGTAAATTAAGTTTGTTTTGTATAGAAACTGCAAAACAACCATGTAGTTGTAATACTGAGACATTTATAACATGTGCAAGATGTTCAGAAAATTGTTGCTTCCCTTTTTTTACGGTATTATCCATTTAAATAAACCATAAAATAATAAGCCTCTAATTTTATATACAAAGTTACAGAGTATGCCTTAAAACAGTCCCAAATTTTGTTTTGCCTTTTCTTTTCATGGTTTTTATAAAAATATTAATAAAAGCAGTATACTGAGCATTGTTTCAATTTATTTTCAGTGTAATGTGAAAATTGAAAATTAAAAAAAAAAAATTGACACAGGCACTAGAACCCATGGCCTTTGAATTAGTTTTGTGCTGTTTCAGTTGCATTAGCCACCCAGAAAGTACACTAACATAAATGGCTCATGCCTCATCTTATTAGTCATCTGGATCTCCCACTAAAGGCCAGGCCCCGTGCATGTGATAAATTTGAACAAAATCAATGGATATGGGTAGGTGTGGTCCCCTTGTCAGCTCCTACCCGAGTGAAATCGCATTTATGATCATTTCAAAGTGTAGTAAAATGTACTTTCTTGTCGCTCCTTGAATGCTTGTTATGTTGCTTCTTTGTAATTTGACTTCCTAAGCATTATTATTGTGGTTTGTGGAATTTTCATAATCATGTTCTATTTGATGTAACATTGCGTGGGTTCTAATGATATTCTGTTGAATGTCTCATTATCAGCAAAAAATTAGACAAATTATGCCAAAGATTGCAGTCCATAAATATTAATTTGAACTATGTTATCCTCCCTTTGTTTCCCTTTTTGCTTTATTTTACTGTTTTAATGCGAGATCTGTCTTGGACAGTCTATGAAACATAATTCGGAACTGCTTTGCGCGTTTGGTCAAGATATTTTTCCACTCCTCTTACCTCTTAGTACCTTAATTTCCTTACATGATTACAAACCGTATCTGATCAGTCTGGAGTATTGTAGCTTAGATCTCCTCCTCCCCCTCCTCCTCCTATGAATAACGCCTTAATAAATTAAGTAGAAAACTATTGTTGATAGATGTAGCCAATAAATCTTTCTTCTTTTCCATAGTGTTCTTAAAAATTCTTTTCTCTGCTGTTCTACAAATTTGATTATTTCAGGTTTGCTACCTATATTCCCCAAGCACCACATTTTAAGTGCCTCAAACATCTCACGTCACATGACCTGTAATCCATGTTTCTGAGCAGTGCAAGGCTACACTTAAGACAACATTCTTTAATAAATCTTCCTGGTTTTTACGTTTAGATTTCTTGAGATAGAGTACATAATTGAAACATTTATTGAACATAACTATTACACATGGTGTAAGGCATCAGGACAGCTCTGATGTTACAGCAGATGCATGAAGTTGCACAGTCAAATGTCAAACATACCTGCACGGCTGCAACAATCAAACTGTTGTATGTTCAAGCTGTGGAGTCATACATGTGGCATCTCATCTTGCAAATGTAAAGCATCTGTTGTAAGAAAATAATTGTATTAATTTTGTATACAATATGTACTCATTGTGTCCACTAAATGTTTCAGATGAAGCATGCTTGTTTTCTTTCTCATCTTTGACCTCTGCTACCACTTACCTCTGATGTTTATGGCCATGGGTTGCTTCTCAATTATTGATCCGTATGAAGTACTTAAACTCCCCAAAGAGTTTGTTGCAACATTTCTGTTACACCCAGTATATGTTGAACTACAGTGACAAGTTAAAGTTCCAACCTACTCCTTCACCACTATTGTGTACAGTCATGTGCGTTTGTGTCCCCTACCATATAAAAGTGATGTGGAAGTATAACACTGGTTCCCTCCTGCTACATCACAGCAATTGTTTCATGGTCCTTCTGTCTGTCAAAAGTTTGGTTGTAAATTGATAAACATTATTTATGACAGTTGAAATTGGGTTACTATAGCTGTGCTTCATGGGGTTAAAGGCAATACTGCCAGTACTACAAAATTTGAGAACATCTCTCTTCATGATGTCATCCTCTAAAAGTTGTTAATGCTGTCAGAGACAGTGTGGCCATTCTCTGGACCTGCTAGTGCATCTGCTGCTATTGATAAACCATGCAGTTAGTTTTGTGTGGCATGTTTTACATAACATGTCATACGATTAAGATAGCTTGTCTTCTGTTTTATTGCTTATACTGCATATTATTCTTGTCCATATTTCCAACATTTGCAGAAATCTTCAAACCATAGCTGTTAAAGATAATTGTTAACAATCCTGTGAAATTGTTATGCCTCGTGTAAAATCCACATGTTCAAAAAGGTAAATTTTTCTTTGGCAGGTGAAAAATGCTATATTATCAGATGAGATATATTGTCCTCCAGAAACTTCAGTGTTACTGGCTTCTTATGCAGTTCAGGCAAGGCATGGTGACTACAATAAAGCAATTCATACACCAGGATTTCTGGCAAATGACAGACTGTTGCCACAACGGTAAGTGCTTTGCTTGTTATACATAAACTTAATAGTGAATGTGTTGAGTTTAACTGCAAGAGTTCATAAGTGATTATTTTTAATTTAGTGTGATGGATCAACACAAGATGACTAAAGAGGAATGGGAGCAGAGTGTCACAACTTGGTGGAATGAACATAAAGGAATGCTTACGTGAGTACAGGACTTTACTGAAGTAGGAAATACTGTAATTTTGTAAAAATTACTACTTGTGGTGTTGTTGTTGTTGTTGTTTTTACCCCATAGTTAAAGGTTTTCTGTTTAATTTGAAACTCAGCATAACACTTCACTGAATTTATTAATCAACATATTGAATATTGTTCCAATTGATATTACAATTATTTCACCTTTTTTATACTGAAAATATCAAAATGTCAATTCTTTAAGAATTAACTTCCTGTACATGTTGTAATACAAATCTTAATTCCGTGCAATATAATGCGGATGTTAAAACGAAGTGTGATAAAAATTTCTTTTTTATAGGGAAGATGCCATGATGGAGTATCTGAAGATTGCTCAAGATCTAGAAATGTATGGTGTCAATTACTTTGAGATTCGAAACAAAAAGGGTACTGACCTTTGGCTGGGAGTTGACGCACTTGGACTGAATATTTATGAGCAGGATGATAAGTATGTGTTTCTGTGGTGCTTTCACTATGTGAATTTGTTCCTTTGGCTTTTGCTGATTCGTGATGAAAAGGGGAAAAAATATGTTTTGTGTTGTTGGTGTTGCAAGTATGACACAGGTCTGGTATAATTTTTATTCTGTCATATCAGGTTGTGTTTGTTGCACACAGTATTTTTAACTTACAAACTGTTTGCATGTACATTATAAAGTTTGAAGTTTTACAACACTTACAAATTTTGGGGAATACTTATTGATAATAGTAAAAATGGTTGTTGAAATGAGATCTTCATTTTGCCAACCATGTTGTCTGTTACTGTTAGTTGTAAATTACCATTTCCTCCAGGGCTGTAAAAATAGTAGCCTCGATCTGCCTTCTTTTAAGGTGACAGAATAGAAATTTTTAAAAATAAATGTGATCAACAATAAAAAAATTTAATTTACAATGCCACTATCACAATATAAATTAAAACATTACTGTACTTTCTTCATTTTTGCAGGTTGACTCCAAAAATAGGTTTTCCTTGGTCAGAAATACGCAACATTTCTTTCAATGACAGGAAATTTATAATAAAGCCAATTGACAAAAAAGCACCTGATTTTGTCTTCTTTGCTCCACGTGTGCGTATTAACAAACGTATCTTAGCATTATGCATGGGGAATCATGAATTGTATATGAGGAGGAGAAAACCAGATACCATAGATGTTCAGCAGATGAAGTCTCAGGCTCGTGAAGAAAAATTGGCCAAACAACAACAAAGGTTATTACCGTTACCGGAATCAGTTAACGGTAATTGAATTTTTTCCCCTTTCATATATCTAATTGTTTATCTTCCAGGGAAAAGCTCCAGATGGAAATAGCAGCAAGAGAGAGGGCTGAGAAAAAACAGCAAGAGTATGAGGAACGTTTGCGTACAATGCAAGAAGAAATGGCAAAAAGGCAGCAAGATTTGGAGGCCGCACAAGATATGATTCGGCGTCTGGAGGAGCAATTGAAGCAGTTACAGAAAGCTAAGGAAGATCTAGAAATGAGACAGAATGAATTACAAGTATGTTCAATTTTTAAGTTATACTTGGTTTCTTCATTTCCAAGATAAATTATATTGCATTCAGTCACCTATATACATTGTTGCGCTATGTTGAAGTGGGTGGTAATACAAACATTTTTGTTTACACTACTTGCAAAGTACTTCAAAGGGGATTGGTCATTATCTATTCCTTGGTGAGATAGAAATATATTTTTGTAGGAAATGTCTTTCGTTGGCAGTAGTCATCAGATTTGAAGTATTGATGAAACACATTTGTATAAACTAAATAAAATTCTATTTACTGATTGCTCTAACATTTGCCATTGCATTGCAACAACACACAGCACTTAGGAACTCCCAATTTACTATTTCATGAACTGTGTAATTTCTGTTCCTCACTATTTCAAAGTTATTAAATATTAAATTTCCAAACACTTCTCCAAGATATTGAAAATTTTTATTTCTTAATGCCTCAATATGACCATTAAGAAGTATCATAGTAATAGGTGGTTCATCAAAACCTTTCAGGCAGCACAAGTATCTAGCATTCTGAATACTGTTGCTGGTGTCTATTAGAATGTCAAGATTGCTGTGTGTAAAGATTAATTGAAATAATACTTAAATGTGTATTAATTATGTCTTAATATGGAAGTTAATTTGTCATTAAGTAAGCCTCAGGACTTAAAAAATGTTTGACAATTGTGGGCAGTAATTGGTACTTATGGTCAGATTAATAATTGTCAGCTCTTCTCCAGGCACTCTATTAAATTGTCATTTTTCAGTTAATGATGGAAAGACTAGAAGAAAGCAAAAATATGGAAGCTGCAGAAAGAGCCAAACTTGAAGAAGAAATTGCATCGAAACAGGAAGAAGTCAGGAGGATTCAAAATGAAGTTGAGGCTAAGGATGAAGAAACAAGACGCCTCCAGGTAACTGCATTCCTAGTGCAAGATTTCTTCCATAAGTTAATGAAAGCATTGGTATCCCTAATGACAGTAATTTAAACTTTGTTAACGTTCAATCACATAATTATGATTTAGGTTTATTTCAACTAAAGACTCAAAAACTGCAGATCCTAGTTCCAAATGCAGAAGATAGTTACTGGGTACATGTATTTGATAAATGTGAAAAACAATGGAAGTATGTTAAAGGAAATTTATTTTTGAAAAAGTTAAGAGACAGAATTGGAGGCCTGTAATGTAGCTTCATGGGGCAAATTATTAAGTACTACTGATACCCTTTTACGTAGTACAACACACTATCTTCTTAAGTTTTGAAACTTAATTCTTTCCTCATAGGGATAGGGTGAAGATTAAAAAGAAAGGTCAGGTTGCCAGGGCCCCTGAATAAAGAAAAGGTATACCATTTTGCATAGTGATCTATTATTAAATTAGGTTTTCCACAAAATCAGCCATTAGTATCTGAACTATAATTGGGATTGGAATAGAATTTACACAAATACAGATTTTGGATGATAAAAAACTTAATAGTTTGTTCAGCTGCTGCTATGTCAGTTTGATTTTTGTTTTCCAGTGTATATACTAGTATTTGACCTCCATTTTTACACTGTGAAGTGCCTTTCATAAGATTTATTAAATCTCTCACAGTGCACTTGGATGCTGTTGTGATTAAATTTATAAAATAGAAGTTAAGCTTTTTTTAAAAGAAGCTCTATTAAAGATATTTGATTATAATACAGTTCAAACACAAGGCCGTATTCTTCTCTGCCTTCACTAATTCACTCTTTTAACTTCCTACTGCCTTTACTAACCATTCTTATGAGGGAACCTCCCCATTGTACCCCCTCAGATTTAGTGGTAAGATGGCCCAGTGGATAGCCTGTAAAAACTGAAGACACACAAAGCATGAAAATGGGAAGGTGTACTGAACTGTGATAAAAGAAGCAAAATAGTCATTGTGAATGGTCAAAGCTCAAGGTCTGCAACATAGAGAGAATTAAAAGAACTACAGTGTCGTGGTGTGTAGTTGTGTTGTTGGGCTGCTCTTTTGGGCTCCTGACCTCTTCCCCCCCCCCCCCCCCCCCCCCCACACACACACACACACACACACACACACACACACACACACACACACACACACACACACACTCACACACTCTCTCTCTCTCTCTCTCTCTCTCTCTCTCTCTCTCTCTCCATCTGGTCATTGCTGTCTCTGTTCTCTCCTGTAGCCTCAGTGTTTGTCATACTATACATTGGCTATAGGAGTCTTGTGATAAGAATATATTACCATTGGAAGTAAATCTGGTGAATAGTGAGAGCAGGTCAGATCCCATATAGAACTCTCACAAATGAAAGCAGGAAAAAAGGATGTCAACTGTTACAAAAGGGATTCAAGAGTCAAAACTTCCAAAATGGAAGGCAAGAATCATAACATGCAGTACTTGCATGAAAAAAATAAGAGGTAAGTATGTCAGGAGATTCCCTCCTGAAACTTAACTTTTGCAAACACATTGCACCATGACTCAGACAAAAATTTGAATAAGAGAATAGACAAGTCACTGACCAGAAGGATATTTTTGGGGGGGGTTTGCAGCGCGGCATCTTACCACTAAATATGAAGGGTGCGATGGAGGTTTTCTCTTGTTAGTTTCATACTGGATGTAATTTTGCCTGGGCATATCTCAGATTTGGCCATTCTTTGTGGTCCAGCACAAAAGTGCAACCACATGTTATTCCTTTACTGATCCTTGCTAAAGCTGACATGCTTCTCAGCATTTGTGACTATCACTGTTGCTGGTATTTTAAACTGTATTAAGGAAATGGGAATTATTTTATCCCTGGCCCATTAGAAATTATTCCTTTATTGTTCACCCTAATTTTACTTCTGTTACTGCTGGTACTAACTTTGTAGTGTCACAGTCCAGTGAGTAATACCAAAGGAGGCAGATATTACTGCAGCTGTGATGGTCATGTCTGTATATGTACAGTACATACATTATCAGCATCTAATAAGGTGAGGTTTGTCTTGGGAGTGAAATTTTGTGTTATACTGGGTGTTACAAAAATGTACGGCCAAACTTTCAGGAAACATTCTTCACACGCAAAGAAAGAAAATACGTTATGTGGACATGTGTCCGGAAACGCTTACTTTCCATGTTAGAGCTCATTTTATTACTTCTCTTCAAATCACATCAATCATGGAATGGAATGGAAACACACAGCAACAGAACATACCAGTGTGACTTCATAAACTTTGTTACAGGAAATGTTCAAAATGTCCTCCGTTAGCTAGGATAAATGCATCCACCCTCTGTCACATGGAATCCCTGATGCGCAGATGCAGCTCTGGAGAATGGCCTATTGTATCCCAGCCGTCCACAATACAAGAGTGAAGAGTCTCTACATTTGGTATCGGGGCTGTGTTGACAAGAGCTTTCAAATGCCCCCATAAGTGAAAGTAAAGAGGGTTGAGGTCAGGAGAGCGTGGAGGCCATGGAATTGGTCCGCCTCTACCAATCCATTGGTCACCAAATCTGTTGTTGAGAAGCGTACGAACACTTAGACTGAAATGTGCAGGAGCTCCATTGTGCATGAATCACATGTTGTCATACTTGTAAAGGCACATGTTCTAGCAGCACAGGTAGAGTATCCCGTATGAAATCATAACGTGCTCCATTGAGTGTAGGTGGAAGAACATGGGGCCCAATCAAGACATCACCAACAATGCCAAAGCAATGACTCGCATGTCGACACAAGCACGGAAGTCAACATTACCTTCCTTCAATTGGGCCAACTGGCGGTGAATCGAGGAAGTACAGTACATACTGATGAAACTAAAATGAGCTCTAACATGGAAATCGTTTCAAGACACATGTCCACATAACATCTTTTCTTTGTGTGTGTGTGTGTGTGGGGGGGGGGGGGGGGGGGGTGATTCCTGAAAGTTTGGCCATACCTTTTTGTTACACCCTGTATGTACTGAGGCATCCTAGTTACTTTTACTAATTGTTAAATACTAGTTGGTAACATCAAACCATGGATATACATACAGCATGTTGAATTTGACAACATGGCTAATAACAGGGAATAGATGTTAGTTTGTAAAATGATGATTCGTCACTTCAAGTTCTTTCTTTGTGTATTACTCAAAATTCAAGTGCAGTAGAATGTAAGTCTGCATTCATCCTCTTGCAGTGACTGTTTGTAATTAAGAAGTTATCGGATCACATATCTGCAGACCCTATTTTCAGCATACAATGAAAATGAAGCGTATGAGGTGTGTTACAGTTCTAAAGTCTCAGATTTTCTTTTTCATGAAATAATCCCACAAACATTTGGAATGTGTCGTTTCTTAATGTAATCTCCATGCAGCTCTACACAGCTCACACACTGAAGACACCACGATTTCATGGCCAGTGCAAATAATTCTGAATCTCTGATTGTGTTTAATCATTTGAAATAGTGAAAAATCACCAGGATTAAGGTCAATTAACACACATGAGAAACCACAAAGATTGGTGGAACGTCACTTGAACAGCATTTTCATGAGTTTTTCTAATGATGCATAGAGGAACTTGGTCTTGCTTCAAATGGCTCTGAGCATTATGGGACTTAACATCTGTGGTTATCAGTCCCCTAGAACTTAGAACTACTTAAACCTAACTATCCTAAGGACATCACACACATCCATGCCCGAGGCAGGATTTGAACCTGCAACCTTTGTGGTCGCCCGTTCCAGACTGAAGGGCCTAGAACCGCTCGGCTACACTGGCTGGCGAAACTGGTCTTCACAAGTTCTAATAGCTAACTCTGGTCACCATAATGCCCCTTGGAACATAAGATGACAGCATTGTTGTCCCAAAACATGGTAATCGTACACACCTCAACACTGATCCTTAATAATTATATTGTTGTTGTTCTTACATTTTAGTGTGCCATTCCACTGAGCAGACTGGTGCATTGATTTGGGATTGAGAGGTGCCTCAGTCTCACCCATTCTAATAGTTGAGAAAGAGTCCCATTCATGCCATCACCCTGTGTAAACATTTCCAGCAGACTGCCATAATGATAGCAGAGAGAATCAATGCTTGTTGTCCTTTGAACTATTAAACTCATGTCACCTCAGACAAATAGAAAAACTTAATATTCACTTGATGTTTTTTATGTAGTAAAATGTTTGCCATTTGTAGTTTCAAAATAACTCTTCAATCTTGCTGCAGTTGCTCACATCTAAGCAATACAGTGCTGTAATCTGTTGCATGTACACAGTCTGCCCACATATTTTGAGTCAAATGATGACTAAGTTTACATGTGACAACTCCCAGAAGACAAAAACTGAATTTTGTGAACTGTTGTTCGCTGTTGTGTTCACTTGTTAAGCTCTGAAGATGTCTTGCTAGACCATTTTAAATACAGCGGTCTGAAAATTGGCAGCTACGGTTCCTGAGTTAGACAGCACAATGGCTGTTTCTTTGTTGAATGTTAGAGGTAGTGTGTTCATGCTCAGTCTACTGTTACCACTTCTTCACTGCATAAAGTAACTTCATCCAAATTAGCCAAAACATTTTAAGTGGGCGTAACATAACAATCCAGGCATGATTTTTAAAAATCATTGTTTATATGGGAGCAAAAATTGGTAGTGGAAGTGGAAATCTGGCAGTTAGAACTGTATTTCCAGAACGGATGTCAGTGTGTTTACAGGACCAACCAGAAGTAGTATTCAGAAATTGGTTTACAGAATACATTTTTGGGTGTGCCATGTGAACATACTGCAAAAGTTTTTCTTTGCTACTATTTTTGAAGAAGACAATGGGAAACCTTAGAACTTCAGTGCACCTCATAGTATTTAGGTGTTACCAACTTAGATAACTAAAACTTTCCAGAACACAGTGTGAGAAAAGCATCTTGAAGTTATCAACTGTTGTTCATGGTTATCTATATAAAGGAAATTGTTCACACACTTTTTAACATGGCCACTTCTTCATAATCTTATTACATAGTGCTTTGGAAATGTTTCTTACTTTCAGGATACAGAAGGAAATAAGAGACAGTCTGTGGTGAGTACAGTGGATGGCCGAACTGCTGAGAATTCTTTCTCCGATTGCAGTCTCTGTAATCTGCAGTTTATGAAGTGGGCCCATAATGCCATGCAGTATGTAATGAGGTTCCTAGAGCATCTCCTTCACTAGTGTTCAGCAATCCTTTATCTAATGCTGACAGATAGCATTTACAGTTTGCCTTATCCTCAGTTTTTGGCTGCAATCACAAGTTAATGCATGGTTGTACTCTGCCCCCTATGATGAATCAAGCAAATCAGTTCTACAAATATTATGTGACTGACTTAATAATTGAGAACTTAATCCAGCAGAAAAGTTTGTCCTTGGTGTTAAAATGTGTGCCACACCTATAAAAAGCAAATCTGCAATTGGTTTCCCTTTAAACTGGTTTAATTAATAACTATAACTTTTTACTTGGGTAAATAATTAAGTAAATTTTTCAGTGTGTTGACTGCAAAACGGATGAACCAAGATAAAGATGCTCAGACAGTAATAGCACTGCTAAATTCTTTTGTCATAAACACCGCACACATCTTAGCAGTAAAATTTCATCAATCTAATTGTGGTACGATGCTGTCTATTTGTTCACTGAAAATTAATGAAATTGACAGAGTTGGATTTTAACTCACAAAAAAAGCATGGCTTAGAATTGGATGTAGTTCATTTAACCACTTGAAAGCTATGAATGGATTTAGGGCATAATTCACACACAATGAATTTACACAGGGCTCCAGAGATTCTGAGACACTTCTGATTAAATTTCAGCGAAATCTTACTAACAGTTCGTAAATTGGCACTGATTTAGCCCATATCAATCTAGTAAAGAATTTTTGCGGTCTACCCTGTAGTACGAAGGAAGTTATTCCCTGATGTCTCAACAGATGTCGTATCATCCTGTCCCATTTTTTATTTATTTTTTGTCAGCGTTGTCCAGATAGTCCTTTCGTCCGATTCTGAGGAATATCCTTATTTTGTACCATAAGTCTACCTGATTCTCAGCATTCTTGTGTACCACCATATTTCAGATGCTTAGATTCTCTTCTGTTCCAATTTTCCCTACAGCCCTTGTTTCACTACCACCTAGTGCTGTGCTCCAGACGATGTCATTGGTAATGCAGTGTGGTGCTCCAGACTGTGCCTTATTGGATAACAATGCTCATCCCTCTTGAAGCATTTGTGCCATGCCTTGGCCCTTGCAAGGGACAGGCAGTGTTTGCCGTACACTTGTGACATTCGTCAATGAATGTCTGTTCCTCCTGCTCCTTCCAGGGAAGACTAGATCTGTTGGTTGGACAGGCAGAAAGTATTTGCAGTGCTGGAGTGGGAGCAGATAAGGATAGGTAGGTAAGACACAGGAACTAAGAGAGGTTGAGTTAAAGGGTTATGGGAATGAAGGATGGATAAGCATTAATTCTAGGAATGTGAGTGCTGGGTTGTACAGTATATGGATATCATAATCAAATAATACAGTGGTTTAAGATGGTTCCAGTGAAAGTAAATTACCTTGCATTGCATGTAATTCCTGTTGGCCATAGACTGCAGCATTTACAGCTTGTTGTGAGTCCAACAGTTGTTCACTCTTTCTATTAATCATATGATATATGTCAACATTTATGGAAAGTGCAAAATTTCAGACATGCAGAGATTATGCAGTGTTGTGTATTACAGAATCACAAAGATGGAATACCAGGTTTTTAATAAATAGTTGCTTCAGGATACTGATGGATGATCAGTGATAATTGTTTACTCTTTCATTTGCTTATTAAAGAAAACCAGCATGAGCTTATACAGTTCAATTTCCATTTGCTCCATCTTTAATTAAACTCTAGTGTGTTCTCCGCATTCAGATGTTCATTATTAATTGTACTGTCTTAACAATTACACACCTTTCTTTCTGGCAAAAGCAGCTGTGCATAATTAGAATTACTAAAACACACAATTACTTGCACAAGTGCTACTACAGTTCCTTGCTTTACTACATCAGAGTACTTCGATAATGAGAATCATTGTGCTGGATAACTTCAGTTTGTTTGAGAATCCTAGTTTCGAGTGTTTCTTGCCATTAAGTTATTTGGTTCATTCAGTAAAACAATTTGAGTAATAGTTCTTACATGAAGACCCACTGAAAGGATATCTCCAGGCAGTTGGAGATAAGGGCTCTGGTTGTGAGTTTGAGCAGCATGTATGGAACTGAATTGCATGTTTTGTGCTTACACAAACTGTGCTACTTTTGCAAAATGTTTTTATTTTTGCTGTTTGCATGCCTAAGTGGCCACATGACTGACTTAGGAGTTCTAAAACTTGCAGTGTATAACATATAGGTGAAGAATAGTGTACTGTAGGTTCTAGTGTTTTTTCACATTTTTCACCACTAATTTTATTTTTGCCCATAAATTCTATGTTTATGTAGATCATTTTTGTTTAATGTGAAGGTCATGGAAATTCTAAAACAATGATTTTTCTAAAAAATTTAATATATTAAAAGTTCTGTGTTATGTGAAAGTGTGAGCAGTCATTGGGTTACAATGTTACACAAAGTACCTTTTTATTAATTTTTTAATCACCTTTCACTAGTATGTGTTATGTAAAATTTTTGTTTCACAGGAAGAGGTAGAAGAGGCACGCAGAAAACAAGAGGAAGTTAAACAGGCCTTGATGGCAGCTACAACAACACCTCAACACCACCATGTTGTAGAAAATGAAAATGATGAAGATGATGAAACAGAAAATGGGGATGTTAGCAGAGATCTTGCAACGGATGACAATATTGTTGACCCTGTTGAGGAGCGACGGACATTGGCGGAACGAAATGAACGCCTCCATGATCAGTTGAAGGTATGCTTGAATTTCTCCCTCACACTAGTTGCTTCTTCTGTGAAGTCAATTAATGACTGTGTTCTTGGAATAGTGGTGGGGTGTCTGTTTGCATGAGGGATGTGTGCATATGTGAGTAGCTCTAGGCATTAGATGATACAGAAGTTTGTCTCTGATGAAAAGTAAATGTATCATTTGCTTTTGTTACAGGCTTTGAAACAGGATCTTGCACAGTCACGTGATGAGACTAAGGAAACTGCTTTGGATAAGATACACAGAGAAAATGTCCGCCAAGGCCGTGACAAATACAAGACTCTTCGTGAAATTCGTAAGGGCAATACAAAACGCCGTGTTGATCAGTTTGAAAATATGTAAATGTAAGGTTTTGTATGTCCATTGATTAAGCCTTGTGTAACAACTGCTTTGCTCTGAGAGGGTTGTTCAGGGCTGATAAATATTAATGTGCTGTTTCTTGGTACAGTAATTCGTACAGGCGCAAATATTTTGAATTTGGACTTGGTCTGTTGTGCTATAGACTGTTTCACCCTAGCAAACAGTACGTTTTCATATGGCTTGAGAAATGCGGCATGGTTTGGTGCATTATTGTTTCAGAGGAACAGGACATACATATATGATAACAATTAAATTGTGGCCTTTGGTAAGTTTAATGTTATAGTTCTTTCTCTAGTGAAGATGTTAAGACTGTGTGAAAGGTATATTAGTGCTAAAAATTGTTAAGAAAGGTATAGGGCATCAAATAACACTTCATTTGCTAGAGTAAGAAAACGCTGTCATAAAATATTTTCGAATTTCACTTTCCATTTCAACATTTGAATTTTACTTCAAATAATTGTACAGTATTGTTAAAGTGGCCGTATTCTGAATACCAGAACGTAAGACAATTGCCCTATATTTTTCATAATTTTTTATATTTATATATGAAGTAAAATGCAATATTTGCTTCCTCTGCAAATGAAGAATATTTTGGAGAGGTTAAAAGCAGTTCAGCAATTATTGTTCTTGATATTACAAGATATTTTATATAAAGAATCATTCCAGTAAATAACCCTTGACTACATTCGTGTACAAAAGTGGAAAATTAAGCAAGCAATAAAAAATGTGAATTCTTCGGAATATTAATTCTTTGTAAGAAGGAACTGGAGAGATCAAAATTGAACAGTAGTATATAGTTGAGGGTTTTGTAATATATATACTCAGTAAATATATTCAGAGGACTTACGTGAGCATTCCATTTAAAAAGTCCCATCTTCTTCCAGTATTTATAGGGTGCATTTGTGAACTCCAGTTACATAACGAATACCCCTTTTCATTATGAAAATAACTGCATTCATTGCAGTGAAACTTAGCTGCAATGTAGCGATATTTCTGTCTTCATCCATAACTCATGTTACCTCTTTTGTAACCAATAGTGATGATTATTGGTGCTTACAACTGAAATAATCTTGTAAATATAGGAAGTATCCTGACTGGTGCATCCAGATAATTTCCACTGTTACCTATACAATGCTTCCTTTGTATTTACTCTGAAACAGGCTTGAAGTTAAAGTATCTAGAGCCTGTAGGAAGAGTGTCTTGTCCTGATAGCTGGAAACAAAATTATCTATAAACTATTTGCCTTGTTCCTGTTGAAAAGAGAATAAATGGAGAAGTTTTTTAAAATGTATGAATTTAAAACATCAGTTGTTACTCATTGTGCATATTTTAGTTATTTTTGCATGTACCAGAAGGTCCAAGCTGTAAATCTGCTTATTATATAATGCATTCAAATTTTAGATTTCAAGAAATAAGTTTATTGATTTAACATGTGGTTTGTACTAACATAGATTTGGTGTTGCACATTGAATATTTTTTGTGAGCATTTACAGTAATGTGTAAAGAAAGGGAAGTAGCCAGAGGTAATTTGATATTTACATAGAGCACTATTTTTTTTGAACACTTTATTTTAAAGAAGCATTGCGGGAATGTAAATTATTAAAATTCTTGAAATTAAAGTACTTATATATTTTTCTAAGCATTTTAGCTGTCAGAAATAGTTATTTTATCAGTGTTAATAAAAGTCCTGCCATTTCATTCGTAACTCAATTTTCTGATAACTACGGAATCTCGAATAAAGAAAATGTAAAGCACATTTGGTTCTTTCTTTCATACCCAATTGTTTCCTGATTGTTTGGAGATCCCTTGCTTGATTGAAATACCAATTTTTCAGTTTGAGAAAAACATTGTTCAGCATGATTATCTGTTGGATTTATTTTCACATACTGTCATCCACAAAAAGAAGAAACTGATTCCAGTCTTGGTGAAAAATCAAATAATAATTGATGTGACAGTAAGTACTGTTCATCAAATGGGAAGTCATGGATGCAATAACAGTATTATGAAAAGAAGATTCCTACTCACCATTTAGGGGAGATGTTGAGTGGCAGTTCAGCACAAAGAAAAGGCTTTAAGCCAAAGGGCTTGTGGTCGTTCGTGCATGAGCATGTGTTTTCTGTTTTGGAAGGCCTTCTGGCTGAAAGCTTACACATATAGCAGTGTTCTTCATTGAAAAAAGTGAATGGTGAGTGGCAGTTTATCATCTAAGTAGTAAGTATAGTTGGTGAAGCTTCTGTATTTCTTTCAATTCTTAGAAAAATAATAAATCTTATTTAATCACTGTTTTGTGAAAATAGTTGGCCCATTGTTACATTAATATCTCTTCCCCGGGGCAAACTAATCAGTATGTGGTGGTGAAATTTGGGAGGACACTGAATTCTGCCCAGAAAGACAGCAGATGACAACTAAGGTTATATCTGCATTTAAAGTTTCATCGGTTCTGCCTCATGACCCTTACATAAAGGATTACTCTTGAAGTCTCATTTAACAGTGACATGGCAGTAACAAATATGTACCAGCAATGACTGTAATGTGGGTAACCTTTCGTTATGGTGGTGATTATCTTGAATAAATACGGTATACTTTAATTTCATTCTTACGGCAAGTTGTAAGGCATATTGATATCCATGCTGGCAACATATTGAGTTGCTGCTTCTGGGTGGAGTACATATGTCTTGGGGGGGAGGGGGGAGATGAGTTGCTTGCACAGAAATTTGTTCAATTTACAGCAATATAGCTGGTACTATGTGCACATCAAATATTTGTATCTTGATGTGAATTATTAAGATAGATTTGGCGTATTGTTTCAGAACTGAAAGAAGCTCTAAGGTTCTGAATAAGTAACTTCAGTCTCTTCTAAAATGTTAAGTTGTATTGTTGAAAATATTATGAACATTAACCTGTGGTGAATGAGGTGAGAAATTTACACCAGCTGTGAGGTGGGTATGATATACCTGAAACTCTGATAATGAATTTTTGATACTATAATCGTGCATGAAGTACTTTACTTGGGATCTTAACAATAGTGTATTAAACAAGACAAGTAAAATACCATGTTTGAGATATAAAACTTTCTTCTGAATGAAATAATGAAACGTTTATATTTTCTCAGAAAAAGTAGTTTAGCAGTTTTTATACAAAATTCGAACAAAATTACTTTCTTTTAATTAACATAATGATATTATAGGGAGGATATAAGATGAACATCAACAAAAGCAAAACGAGGATAATGGAATGTAGTCAAATTAAATCGGGTGATGCTGAGGGAATTAGATTAAGAAAAGACACTTAAAGTAGTAAGAGTTTTGCTATTTAGGAAGTAAAATAACTTAGGATGGTCGAAGTAGAGACGATATGAAA
Source organism: Schistocerca gregaria (assembly GCF_023897955.1). Classification (NCBI taxonomy): domain Eukaryota; kingdom Metazoa; phylum Arthropoda; class Insecta; order Orthoptera; family Acrididae; genus Schistocerca; species Schistocerca gregaria. Next base: position 1,004,105,813 of record NC_064920.1, read on the forward strand.
TGTAGACTGGCAATGGCAAGGAAAGCGTTTCTGAAGGAGAGAAATTTGTTAACATCAAGTATAGATTTATATATCAGGAAGTCGTTTCTGAAAGTATTTGTATCGAGTGCAACCATGTATGGAAGTGAAACATTGACGATAACTAGTTTAGACAAGAAGAGAATAGAAGCTTTCGAAATGTGGTGCTACAGAAGAATGCTGAAGATTAGATGGGTAGATCACATAACTAATGAAGTATTGAATAGGATTGGGGAGAAGAGGAGTTTGTGGCACAACTTGACCAGGAGGGAGGGATCGGTTGGTAGGACATGTTCTGAGGCATCAAGGGATCACCAATTTAGTATTGGAGGGCAATGTGGAGGGCAAAAACCGTAGAGGGAGACCAAGAGATGAATACACTAAGCAGATTCAGAAGGATGTAGGTTGCAGTAGGTACTGGGAGATGGAGCTTGCACAGGACAGAGTAGCATGAAGAGCTGCTTCAAACCAGTCTCAGGACTGAAAACGACAACAACAACAACAACAACAACAACAACAATATTATCTTCTAATACCTTTTACACCTGGAGAATTGGTAATAATAATTTCTGAATGAATACGAACACTTTGCCTACGACAATCCGTCACCCATTTTGTACCATCTTTGGACACACAAAAAATTGCACATACCTCAGATAACTGTGTAGGAGGTGCTATCACAGATTTTGGCTATTCTGAATCCTAAAAAATACTCTTGCACCGAATCACTTTCTTCACTTCCTTGAGAAACTCTCTTCTTCACTCTTAGTCACAGGAACTAGCATTCGAACAGTTGTCTAAAACTACTTGTAGTAGTTCTTGTAGCTGATGTTCATTTTCTTCATAAAATGTCCTGAGAAATATAAAATCTAAAAATAAATCAAAGAATACAAAAATAGCTATACATACTATATATCTAATAAGCTTGCTGACAGCTCAAAAATGTAACACCGAATAAAAGGTCGGGTTTGTAAAATTTGGATCTAAAGGAAACCCTACTGAAAATATGACTTGTCAAATTAGAATAAAACAATCACACTAATAATTGTATGTGTCTTAATTGTGGAGTGAATGCACGACAGTTGTATGAGAGGTCATTACAAATTTATGCAATTATTGCCTCAAAGTTTGTTTGTAGATTAATGTGTGTTCTGGTACACACAGAATTCCCCATGTCACTCATAGGAGCCAGATGAGCTGTCATTTTGTTTTGGCTATTCAAGTGACATGCTGTTACTGTGGCATGGGAATTTGGCTGTACCAAGACTGCAGATAAGTAACTGCAGACAGAACAGAAACTAATTAAACTTTGAGGTGGTAATTAATATTGTGTGTGTGTGTGTGTGTGTGTGTGTGTGTGTGTGTGTGTGTCCCTACCTGGTGATAAAAGTATCTTTAATCTTAGGTACAGTGGTCTCAAGGATGCATTTTGCTTTCCATGACTGTCTCCCCCAGATCTATAATCAGTTTCTGGCAAGATGTTACCACCCCAAATACTAAAACAAATCCTTTGTCTGTAACAGCATGTTCTATTCCCATGAATGTAGTTCCTGAATAGACAGCAAATGTAAAACATACCATGAATTCTGAGGTAGGCCAATATTGTTAAGACACCCTCAGGCAACAGTTATGAAGATGTGGTCTAACAAGTGTAACCAAAGTGGGCACTATGTGATACATCTCCTCGACTCTCCTAATCAGTAAATTAATAAACAATGCTGTTAAATTTCCCAAGGCCAAAACAAATTTCAAAATCAGTGGTGTAAGATGTATTTATTTATTTTTTCTTTTTTCAAATTAGTGCATTTGAAGTAATTTTGAAATAGGACACTTTACTTTTTCCCCATTCCTCATTTTCATATGACAGCCCCCTTACAGATACTTGTAGCCAGAAGTAGGGTTGGGTGACAAACATACAATACTGGTATGTATGAGAATGAAAACAATCAGTTATTGACAATTATTTAACTGTATAGATAGTCTCCTCGCCAAGCAGCAGCAGAACACACACAAGACTGTTGTGACTGGCAAGCTTTTGGAGCAAGTGGCTCCTTCAGGCAAGAGTTGAAGCGTAAGGAAAAGGACTAGAGATCTAGAAAAACACCTTTTCCTAGATTTTGGGAAAGTCACACACAACGGTGGGTCAGAGGAGGCTCACCGTACGGGATGAGAAGGAAAGGCTGATTGTTGGAGGCTGCATCGGAAGAGATTCGAAAACCTAAGATCGTAAAAGTGGGAGACAGGACAGATGCAAGACAGAGATTACTACTAAAACATCGTGCATGACTTAATGAGTGGGAAGCTAAGTGCATTGTATGTAACAGAGGTGGGAGGGGCATGAAAGATGCAGAAAACTGAAACAGAGTGAAGCAAAGAGTAGTTACAGTGAAGAAAAGCTGAGAAAGGAGATACTAATGTAAATTAAGGCCAGGTGGGTGGCGAGAACAAAGGACGTGTTGCAGTGCTAGTTCCCACCTGTGGAGTTCTGAGAAACTGGTGTCTGGGGGAAGAATACAGATGGCGTGTGAGGTGAAACGGGTGCCGAGGTAACAGTCATGTTAGAGGTTATGCTATACAACACCTTTAAGCTCTCAAGTTTTTAGGTCTCGTCCGATGCTTTCCCCAACAAGCACTTGTCTTCTCAATCTGTACGGTAAGTCTCCCCTGACCCACAGTTCTGTGTGATTGTTCCAAAATCAACCCCTTTTCCTACACCTCTCCAGTCTTTTTCTTTCACCTTTCTTCCTTCCCCTTCCCCCTTGTGCCTAAAGGGGAACCACTAGCTCTGTAAGCTTGCCAATCACAATAGTCTGCTAAGAGTGTGTTCCACTGCTGCTTAGCGAGTAGATCCAACTAAATAATTTTATCAGTTGTTGATTGTTTCGTTGTTATATTAGCCCATGTGGCAATCATTCCTTCTTATTTAACCCTCTTGTCATTCTTTTTGTCATCTGTCTTGTTCAAGTTGTCATAGGTTTCTTACCTTACGTGCTAATCCATTCGTTTGTCAAAGATTAACACTTTATGTACTGATTTCTGTGCTCGTAGACAGTTTCACTTTCATTTTTATTAGATTGTAATAATTCCATTGTTTACCAATTTGCATCAATAATTCATTACACTGCATTGCATTCTTCTGATTGTCTATTGCTGATTATTTATTTATTATTTTTTATTTTTTTTCCTCTCTTTACAAATTTGACAGCTGGTTTTTTCCCTACCATCCACTTCTCTAGTTTATACAAAATTTTCATGTTTTTGTGCGTTTATTTTTTAGCAAATCATTGGGATCAGTTGCTGTCTCTTACATCACTTAATTGGCAAGCTAAGTAGTTTACATTTTTTCCCATAACTTTCACTTGGTTTACCCACTTCTAAAATTTAGTCTTTTTTGACGACTTTCCCAGATTGATTTTTCCTTTCCCCATTTTTCATATCAATATACATTATTAAAGATTTTGGTATGAATTTGTCTAATTTTTACAACTCTCTTCGTGCTTTTCTTCCATTTCTCTTTTTCCCATCCTCTGCTCCCCCCCCCCCCCCCCTCTCCACTCTCACAGTTTTTAACTCTGCAAATTGGCCCCTGTTGCCATGATGAATCCCATCTCATATTACATCCTTTCCTTTTGAAAACATGCCTTTGCACTATCAAAACTAAAGTCCAATGTCTCGTTTCTTGAAATCTGCTTGTCTTCCAGTTACTCCAAAAGTCCTAACATTGAAAGTCCCGTTTCTGGATGCAATTCTACCCTACACCAGGCTCTTTTACACTTTCAAATACAGCAATCTCTTGCTTCTACCTGGCTAATCTGTGACCTATATGCCTCGTCAGCAAATTTCCACTCCACCAGACTTACCTCTTCCTGCCAAAGTGACTTCAAACTGCAACAATGTGCCAGACTTCACCACAAAAAGCTATCCCACCTTCCCCTAAACTAACTAAACATTGGTATTTCCCTTCCTGTCCCCCTGCAGCTCCCAAAACGACGACACCATCAACCCCCACTCCTGTCCTACAAACCGAGCTTGGCCAACTTTAACATTCCACTGCCTTCACCACTGCCTCCCAGAACAAGAATAACATAATCGCAAGAACCAGTCACAACTGTACTGTCCTTAACATCTCATCTAAAGCACTCTGCTCTCCTGTATTATCTGAGGACCTCACTTTCAGCCCTAAACCTGTGTTTGATCATGGTGCTTTGATGAAGGACCTCCTTTCCTTCACGTGTAATATCAATCGGAAATATCACTTTGTAACCCAACCCCAAAACCTTTCCAACAACAAACCTGACATTGAACCCTGCCTTGAACAGTTCAGACCACAAATGGAACTTGATAAACCACCACTGCCTGAAAATCATGCCTTACAAGCCTTCACATAATTCCTCACGTCCAGCATTTCGTCACAACCCTTCCTCGGGTCCCTATAACATGACCCTAACCTGTCCTGTGCAGAATTTATATAAACACTGTTTAGCCTCCTACATCGGCATGACTACCATCAAATTATCAATTAGGATGAATGGGCATAGGCAGATGGTATATACTGGCAACTCGCAATATCTTGTTACAGAACATGCTCTACAACATGACATTTGTGACTTCGGTGCTTGTTCCATCACACACACCATCTGGGTTCTTCCCCCAGACATGTTCCTCAGAACTCCGCAGGTGGGAACCAGCACTAAAAACATGCCTTAGGTTCTCGCCATCCATCTGACTTTAATTAACAGCTTTGTGAGAGTGAGACTTTTTGTTGTCTATCTGCGACCCAGCATCTCCCCTATATGGTGAGTAGCAACCTTTTATCTCATAAGTTTGTAGGCTGGCATAGGTAAAGCAGGTTTTGGACAGGGGTTCATCAGTAGAACACTAGGGAAATGCGAGCAGTCTAAAAGACTGCATACAAAACCGTTTTCCATGCTATAATATTGCTCAAGTGAGTAGAACCTGTACTGAATAGTACTACTGGGATATTGAATGGATACAGAGGGGGCAGCAGAAATAGACAACAGGTTTGTTTGACCCAAGAGAGTCTTGTGAAGGTGCTGAAAGAACTGAACTGGCACACTTGCAGATCAACCCAAACTACCCCTCAAACCTACTGTGAACACTGGTACTACCATCTTCGTGTTGAATCTAGGCCTCTATTACAATCCCCTAGATATCATTTCCGCAGGGATAATGACAAGATTAATTACGGTGCACAGACACACATTTAAGCAATCATTTGTGCCATGATCCAAACTTCAATGAAATGGGGGAAAAGACAACTGATACAGGGAAAAAGACATAATTAGTACAGTGGCACGTACAGTCTGCCATGCATTTCAGTGGTTTGCAGAGTGTAGATGCATAACGCATTTTGTTTTTCCTGATGACCTACTAAATAGTCCCTGTACAGAGAGCTGAATGGGACTATTTTATCTCCAGATTATTTTGCTCACGAGGATGCCCCATCATTAAATCAGAGCCGGGCTGCATACCCTCGGAGAAAAAAATTATCTGTAGCCCCCCCCCCCCCCCCCCCCTTGCTTTTACCTGTTCGCAGTACGAGCACAGTAAGTCCTTGTTGGCAGATGTTGCAAGGCCAGATCAATCGTCCAGACAAGACTGTTGCGCCTCTTCAGGAATCAGATTTCTCTCTCTGCTCCACAATACCTCTCCATTGTGGTTGCACCTTCGGTATTGCTATTTATGTCCACCTATATACTCTGCAAGGCACCATATGGTGTGTGTGGTGGAGGGTACATTGTACTACTGTCATTTCCTTTTCTGTCCCACCTGCAGACAGGGTGAGGGAAAGAAACTGTATATGCATCTTTACGAGCCTAGTTTCTCTGATCTTTGTGGTCCTTAAGTGATACGTACATTGGCAGCGACAGTCGTTCTGCAGTCAGATTGAAATGCTGGTTCTGTTTTCTCAGCAGTTTTCCATGAAAAGAACAGCTACCCAACAGGATTCCTACTTGAGCTCACGAACCATCTCGGTAATACTCACTTGTCAATGGAACCTACTGGTAACATATCTAGCAGCCCACTTTGTTGTATTCCTTTAATCCATTGTGGTGAGGATCCCAAACACTAGCCATACTCAAGAATGGATTGCACTGGCATTCTCTAAATGGTCTCCTTTACATATGAACCATACTTTCATAAAATTCTCCCAATAAATCGATGTCGAGCGTTCGCCTTCCATACTACTGTCCTTACATGCTTGTTTCATTTCATATAACTTTGCAGTGTTGTGCCTACATATTTAATTGATGTGACTGTGTCAGTTAGTAAATTACTAATGCTCTATTCATACATTATGTGATTTTTGTTTTGTTTTTTACCCTTCTCATCTGCATTAACTTAAATTTTTCATTATCTAGTCACTGCCATACATCAGACCTAGAAATGTTGTCCAAGTCACCTTGTGTCATCCCACAGTCACTAAACTTTAGGAAACAACTGTCGTTTACTGCCCATCCAGTCCACTAGATCACTGATGTATATAGAAAATAATAGTGGTCCTATCACAGTTCGCTGGGGTACTCGTGCCTAGTGATGGGTCAGTTGACTATTACTTTGTTCAGTCAAATGAAACTAGTATCAGCAGCCATGTCACTATATGAATGTTTTCGCTCTCACCATTTACGAATGTTTTCACTTTCTCACTGGGTTGGCATGATTTTATTTACGTACTCAGCCTTTTCGGTTATACATGAAACGTGGTTAGGGTTGACAACTTTCTTAGAGACAAAGTACGGTATCTTATTTCAAGCAGACATGTATAAAGTATATTTTTAAAAATAATGCACATTAAAATGTATATACTTACTGAGGTGAATTTTCATACTTGTGGCAGTAAATATCAAATTTTGATTGGTTTTAAATTTTAATACCTTGTGCCACACTGTAAATGTGTGTATATGTAAATGAACAATCAGTTTTAATGCATTTTTATTCGGTTGGTTTTTTGTACAAATTTTAAAACAGATTTGTAACTAATTTCCTGATAAACTGGAGACTTGAAACTTAACTCAGAACTGGATGACAATGCAATATCAACTCGCTTTCTTGTCTGGTGTGTGACCCTGTTTCTTTGTTACAGTCATGAATGTTGTGCACTTAAGAACAATTGCTGCTAAGCTCCCCTGTCAGATATATTCTCTCTAATTTCTACATTCACAGTCTTCTTGCAAGATATGCCTATGAGGAAGCAGTATATTGGTTGACTCGTCTGAAGAGAAATTGAAATAAGCCTGAGGTTGACTACATATCCTGCTGTAACATCATAAAGATGTTTGAAATCAACTGAAAAAATTCACACACACAATACTAAGACAGAAAATAACAATTTAAATAGAAAAAAAAATTAGTTTTAAAACACTGATAAAAATTAATAACTTGTAGCATACTAATAGTCCTTAAAATTTGTGCTTGTGAATTTTTAGTAGCTATGACACTACGTATGAATGTAACTGGTGATGTAGTTTTCTGTACCAAATATTTACTTTCCACAGAAATAAATGGCTGAATATTCTATTGATTTTTCATTTGTGCGATTGCACATTGCCTGTTTGACGGGATGCAAACTGTCGCTAAAATGAGTCAAGGTTCCTTTCTTATTCATGTATCTTTGCGCTCGCCTTTGCACCCACAACTAGGGCTGGAATATGTCCAGATTTCTCCACATTGGTCCTAGTTTTGAGGGTGTCCAGCAAAAAAATCTTCAGAATATGAAATCAAAAAGCAACAAACTCTGAAACATGGCCTCAAAATACATGGGTTAACTCATTCACACTAGTGTGTACCACCATTGGCTGATGCTAGACCCTTCCATCAGGTGCAGTGTGCCTCTCACTTGAATGTACCAATTATGCTACCAGCATGACACTAACGTATGAGGTATTGCCCAACAGCCAGGTTCAACGAACAGTTGTGAATGCAATTGTGTGACCTTTCAACAAGACAGTTTTCTGAGGGAAAAAAATCACACAATTTGTACTTCATTTAGTAGAAAAAATTATTTTTGTTGTCCCTTATTGTTTCAAAAGAATGGACTTACACCATTTTCAAAACAAAAGATCATTGTATTGAAATAGCAGCCTAGAGCCGTTGAATATGACCACTGTGAGAAACGGGAAAAACATCACTGCCAGACGAAGGGAATCATGAATTCCTGTACCTTCCCAAAGTTTGACAGACAGTTCTCAGTGTCAGCATGAATGTGTTAAAATAATGTTGAATAACAATAATGGATATTCCTGGATGGAGCAATGTGTAAAATAAGGGAAAGGCAACTACTCACCTTTAGTAGACTGATGCACAGAGCACAGAAATGCACAACAGGAAGCAGCATTCACACTAGCTTTTAGGCTCTTGCTTTCTCTAGCAAAAATACACGGACACCCAAACGAACACTCGTGTCACCACGGGAAGATTGATAATTGAAAACAATTGCCTGAATTGATGGAGCTGTGAAGGGGGCAGGGAAGGACAGATGTCTTTGAACAGATGACTATACCCCTCACAAGATGGATTAGAGAGTAGGTCAGAAAGAGCTGCAGTAAGAGGTAAATGTAAGAAAGTGTAAATGAAGGGAAGGAGAAGCTTGTGTGGTTGTGGAGTTACCTGTCTAAAGCTGTGCCTCTTTCCTTCTACCTCACCTGTGTGTCCTCCCCTACACTCCCCCCCCCCCCCCCCTTTCCCCAACTCCATGAGCTCAGGCAACTGCTTTTAATAACAAATAACCCGTATTGACATGGCTACAGGAGTGTAAATTGCGGTATCTGTGTGGTTTTGTAAGTGAATGTATACTTTTGGAACAAAAAAAAAAAGCTAAGACTTGAAAGTTACTGTGAATGTTGTTTTCCTGTTGTACGTTTCTGTGCTCCAACATTGGTCTGTTAAAAGAAATCTGATTAGTAAAAAATTGTACAATTACTTTATCTAAATTATTCCACACCAGATTTTTCTGTATCATTCCAGTCATACTAATCCCCAGTCTCTTTCTTAAAGTCTCTGTTAACTGTAATGTGTCTGTTATCAGAAGTTATTTCTACCTTACATTTATATGATACTCAGTAGATAGCAACGCATCCAATGGGGGTAAGCCCAGCATGGACTAACAGTAATATGGAAGGGTTAGATTGCTACCACTACATAGGGCCTTAGCATGCAGAGACAGTGTCCATGTTTTTGTGAGTTGTGCTTGGGCGAATGTCTGTGTTCTGTACATGTGAAGGAGTTGTCCGAAAGCTGGAATATTTCTAATGTTCTTTTTCATTGTTCCTGTATGTGACTGTCTCTTCTGTGTGATATGTAGCAATCTGTCCTTTCAACGAGACATCTAACCATTAATTCATAGTTCCACACACTTTTACTCATTAATAAATTAATGATTTAAATGAAGCATTACTAATCTTCATCACTCTGTGGAAAATCTAGGATAGTAGCAACAATATTTTGAAAAGAATAGTTGCTACTCAGAAAGTGAGCTTTTGGCCAACAAGGCCTTCATCAAAAATGGACGCCTATTGGTGGGAAGGATCCTAGTGGCACAGGCTGTGACACAGTCATTGAAATGAAGAATGTTGTGTTGGGCAGCATGGTGAGTAACAGGATGGTCTAGGTGTTTTCTGATCATGGTTTTGTTGTCCATTCATGTGAGCAGACAGTTTGTTGATTGTCATGCCCACACTGAAAGTAGTGCAGTAGTTGCAGTTTAGCTTGTAGATCACATGACTGGTTTCACAGGTAGCTCTGCCTTCGATAGGATAGGTGATACTTATGACCGGACTGGAGTAGGTGGTGCTGATGGGAGGATGTATGGAACACGTCTTGCACATACGTCTATTACAGGGGTATGAGCCATGAGGAAAGGGGTTGGGAGCAATGTTTGTGTCGAAATGGGCAAGGAAATTAAGTAGGTTTGGTGGGCAGCAGAATACCACTGTGGGAGGGGTAGGAAGGATAGTGGGTTAGACATTCCTCGTTTCAGGGCTTGACGAGAGATAGCTGAAACTCTGGCAGAGAATGTGATTCATTTGCTCTAGTTCTGAGTGGCACTGAGTCATGAGGGGTGCTCCTCTGTGGCCGGATGGTGGGACTTTGGGAGATGATGGGTGACTGGAAAGATAAGGCATGAGATATCTGTTTTTGTACAAGATTAGGAGTGTGAGTAGAAAAGTATTCATTGCACAAAAACGTGTAATCAGAATAATTGCTGGAGCCCACCCACGGTCATCCTGCAGACATCTATTTAAGGATCTAGGGATCCTCACAGTTACCTCACAGTATATATATTCCCTTATGAAATTTGTTGATAATAATCCAACCCAATTCAAAAGTAATAGCAGTGTGCATACCTATAACACCAGGAGAAAGGATGATCTTCACTATGCAGGGTTAAATCTGACTTTGGCACAGAAAGGGGTAAATTATGCTGCCACAAAAGTCTTTGGGCACCTACCAAACAGCATCAAAAGCCTGACAGATAGCCAACTAACATTTAAAAATAAATTAAAAGAATTTCTAGATGACAACTCCTTCTACTCATTGGCTGAATTTTTAGATATAAACTAAGTAAAAAAAAAAAAAAAAAACTTAATCATTAGTGTCATGCAATATTTTGTGTAATGTAATTTCTTGTACAGACATCTTTTATTAACCTGACACGTTCCACATCATTACGAAGTGTCGTATCCATGATCTATGGAACAAATATTAATCTAATCTAATCTAATCTAATTACACTCTGTGAAGGCCTCAGTGAGACCCTCGGTATATTTCGAGAGGAACTGCTCATCACTACAGATGCGATGGTCACAGGTATGTGAGTATGGAAAGAACTTTTTGGTGTGGAATTGGTAGCAGCTATCGAAGTGGAGGTATTGCTGGCAGTTGGTAGTTTGTAAATTACACTACATATCATAGTTGGTAGGAGCATGGAGGAACAAGGCTTCTGGTCAGGTGAGTAAAGGGTTAAAAATACAAAATCAGATTGAGGTAAAGCAGGAGTAGGTATAATAATAAACAAGAAAAAAGCACAGTGGGTGAGCTGCAATGAGTGGCATAACGATAATCGGCACTAGCAATTGGTTTAAGAATCATGAAAGAAGTTTTGATAAAAACACCTCTTTCCCATCTCAAATATTCAACATGTCATAACTTGCTCAAATTTAGAGATAGAAGGCTTAATTTTTAACAATGTAGGAAAAAATGGACTGATACTTACCCTAAAGAAGACACGTTAAGTTGCAGCCAGGCACAATTAAGACAGTTACACAAAGCTTTCGGCCACACACACACATCATCATCATCATCATCATCATCATCATCATCACCATCACCACCAACTCCAGAAGCAAAGGCTGGAGTACAACTAAATAATCACATGCAATGGTAGCAGCAAACTGGGAGGGAGGGGAGGGGGGTTTGAGTGATGGGGAAAGGATAGTAGTGTATGGGTGAGGAGCAGAGAAATGCTGTCTGGTGGAGTGTGCAGGGACTAGATTGCCAACAGGCACAGTCTCAGAAGGTTGTGGGGCAGGGAGGTGGGGAAAAAGGAGCAGAAACGAGAGAAGCAGGGAAAAATGGGCTGTTGCATTGGCAGAGGCCAGCGAAAGAATAGTCTGGAACACATGATTAATAGACGATAGGACAGAGGGTGTGGAAACTGTTGGGCAAAGGGGGTGGTGACTCTGTGTGATAGGTGTAGGCCAGAATAATTATGGGAGCGGAAAATGTATTGTAAGGGCAACTCCCATCTGGAAGGGCCCAGATGACTTGGGTACTAAAGCAGCCATTGAAATCAAGCACATTGTGCTCAGCTGCATGTTGAGTCACTGGGTGGTCTACTTTGCTCTTGGCCACAGTTTGGCAGTGGCCATTCATCTTGGTGAACAGTTGGTTGGTAGTCATACCAATATGAAAAGCTGTGCAATGATTGCAACAGAGTTGGTAAAGGACATGGTTGCTTTCACAGTTGGCCTGACCCCTGGTGATGTAAACCTGTGGCAGAAATGGAACAGGAAGTGCTGGATGGGTGGATTGGGCAGTTCTTGCACCTGGGTCTTCCAAAGGGATATGATTCTTGTGGCAAGGGATTGGGATTGGCATAGGAATGGACTACGATGTTGTGGAGGTTGGGTGGGCGACAGAACACCGCTTTTGAGAGGGGTGGGAAGTATCTTTGGTATAATGTCCCTCATTTGAGGACATGATGATAAATAATCAAAGCCCTGGCAAAGGATGTGATTCAGTTGTTCTAGTCTGGGCTGGTTCTGGGTGACGAAGGGGACATTCCCATGTGGCTGGTGGGGCATTGGGGGTGTGACGGGAAATGGCATGGGAGATCTGTTTGCAGGCTAGGTAAGGGGGATAGTGCCTGTCTGTGAAGGCTGTGGTGAGACCCTAAGCACACTGAGCAAAAGAAATCTTGTCACTGCAGATACACATCCCTTTGTGGCTAGGCTGTAAGGGGGGGGGGGGGGGATATTTTGGGTGTGAAGGGATGACAGCTCTCGAAATGTAGATAAGTGTTTGGTGGGTTTATAGTGGTCAGAGGTGTGGATGGACCCATCAGAGAGGAGGAGGTCAACTTCTAGGAAGGAGGCATGAAGAGGATGGGACAGAAAATGTTGATATTGTTAAGGAATATATTAAGATATGCTGTTTTGGTCCTGAGTCCTGATCATGAAGATATCATCAATGGACCTTAAACAGACTAAGGGTTTGGCATTTTGGGAGGCTAGGAATGTCTCCCGTAGATGTCCTATAAACTGGTTGGCATAGCAGTGTGCCATGTCGGCACCCATGGCTGTGCTGCAGATTTGTTTGTATATCTTATCTTCAAAGGAGAAGTAGTTGTAGGTTAGTATAAGGTTATTAAGGCATATAAAGAAATGAAGTAGTGGGTTAGGAGTCTGGAGGATGTTGGCTAAGGTAGTGTTCAATAGTGGTAAGAGCATGGGCATTATGGATATTGGTGTATAGGTAGCTGGCATCAACAGTGATGAGTAGGGACCCCTTCACCTCCTGGATTACTTATCACTGTTGACACCATCTACCTATGCACCAACATCCCTAATGACCATGGTCTTACCGCTACTGAACACCAACCTTCCCAACATTCTTCAGCCTCTTAACCCACTAATTCATTCCTCAGAGGCATTACTAATGTTACGCTAAGCCACAACTACTTCTCCTTTGAAGGGAAGGTATACAAACAAATCTGCAGCACAGCTATGGGCACCCACATGGCACCCCTCCTACGCCAACCTCTTTATGAGCCATTTAGAGGAGACCTTCCTAGCCTCCCAAAATGCCAAACCCTTAGTCTGGTTAAGGTTCAGCGACAATGTTTTCATGATCTGGACTCATGGCCAAAACAGCCTATCTTCATTCTCTCTCAACCTCAACACCAATATGATGTACAGTGGAGACAAAATGTGCCTTGGATTAACCAAATGCTCATCCATGAAGTTCTTCAATCACAGGTTTTTCCTTATAGGCCACAGTGTTCATTAAGGGCTATGTTCTACTGTCTCATTCACACACATAGCAAGGCATCTTGGTGTATCCTGCTTGCTGGCCGAGAAGAATGTCAATCACTTTGAAGTCACCATATACGAGCCAGTGGTGTTCTTCATATTTCACATTTTTAAAGACGTACTTTCATGGTTCTATATGTCTCTTTTAAGTACACTGGAATTGGTGCTTGTTCATTTCCAGTATGTAGCAATACTGCTTTTAAACTTTGCTTTGAGGAATCGATAAATAGCTCCCATTGCTCTCTGTCATACTTTTCAACTTCAGTCACTAATTTGATGATTTTTTGCAGAACATCATTAACCAGAGTTCAACAAAGAATTCCTAAAGCCATAAGATGATTTCTTTACATTGAATATGTTGTACCATATGCAAGTAAACTGTTTTCACTGAGACATAATTCCCGAAGTTGTGCTGTATCTTTTGAGAGCCCCAAATCTTTCATCAAGTTGGGAAATTGCATTTGAGTAAGAGGATTTGGGTCATTGTCAGCACTACATTCGGACTAATGAGATCACTACCTTCATGACTTACATCCAGTTCATAAAAGTCAAATGCATTCATTGATATTGGTGGAAAGGGGATCAGCAGCCCTAGACCATGACGGACAGGTCTAATCACCAAATCTAAGAACAGATAGATCTTTTTCATGTTTCTTTTGTTGTATCCTGCTACTTTCATCATACAGAAGTAACAATCATTGACATGATCTTACTGTTTCTGCCATCCATGGGAACAGCCAAGTTCAAAAACTTCATTTTATTTTCACACCACTTTCTTAATTGGTCCACACATGTATAATATGCAGTGTATGGAGCAAATGACTTGCTATGTCCTCCAAGCTTCATGCCAAAATAAGCAAAATATGTTTTCTGCACAAATTTTGTTATATGTTGATCTCTTGTAATTATCACATACATTCCGCATACGTCACAAAATGTGTCTGCACTATTCACACACAGCCTTTGTGGCATTTTGAACACAGCTTCGATGAAGTAACACCACTCACAACGGCATATTTAAGTACCTCCTTCTAGCTCTTGCACTCACTGAACTGTTAATTTCTGTGGCGATAATGGAACGTCAACTTTGAAGTTCATTCTCGCCCGGTACTTGTCCACAGCTCGTGGTCTTACAGGCTAGTGTTGCTGCCTTTGGATTATCGGGTCCGTGTTTGATTCCCGGTCGGGTTGGGGATTTCCTTTGCCCGGGGACTGGGTGTTTGTGTTGTCCCTGTCATTTCAACATCATCATCATTCGTGACAGTGTCTAGATTGGACTGTGGACAAAATTGGACTGTTTAAAAATTGGGTCTTAGTATGGCCGCTGATAACCTTGTAATTGAGAGCCCCACAAACCAATCATCATCGTCATCATCATCATACCCCTGTACTTCAACATCCTGCAAACAAGAAGTGTTGCACATTTTTGTAAATTACACTACATATCATTGATTTTGCAGCCAGTAGTAAACAGACTGCCATAGACTGAGAGGAGTAGCAACTGTAGAAAAAACTGAGGGTGATGGGAAAATTGGTATTTTCATGTTCAGGGGTGATAAATTAATAAAGAACATCACTTAATTTTAATTGTCAAACCTCAGGACCAATGCAATCAGCACCCATTGTGCATTTGAATATTGATTGTTGAAGCTGAATAAGAATGACATAATTGAATATCACTTTAACAAAGGAAATGGCTTGCTACTGTAGCACATTTAAATACAGTATGTGCACAAAAATGTGTTTCTGGAAAATCAATTTGCAACGCTTTATTTCAGTACTAATGCGTTATCCATTAAGAACAAATCACACAGTTCACAACTTTATGGTGATAATCCAACACACTCTTCTCCTAACGCAATCAAGATATTAACACCACCAAAACAATCCAGAAATATCCAAGCGGAAGAAACCTTTCACTCTGGAGTGAAATAAAGTTATAAATAATGCAGTAACCAGCGTCTAAGCCCCATGGACTTGATAAACCCCAATTTCTGCAAACCTATTCCACTGCACTTAAGCATGTGGAAGGATACCAGTGTGCACAGCAGTACTATTAAAAAATCTGCTAACTACACATGGTAAATTATACTTCAAGACAGAGTATAAAGTAGAATATTCTTACGAAACATTTACCACACTGTTCAGCAAGATGGCTCTCCATCAGACAAAAATGATTTCCTTAAAACAGCATGCATCCTTAAATGTAGCCCCCAAATCAAACACTTCTTAATACTCCAAAATACTGCACAGGAATGTAACTGATCAAGTAATGTAACGGCTGACCGTCTTCAAAGAACCCACAGGCTTTGCTGACTACTAACAAACCCCATACTCACATCTAAATAACAAAGTGATTAACGTCTAGCTGTTTAAGGCTGCTACCATAGCAACAGCCAATCAGAGAACGCGCTTCCTCTTCCGTTTACAGTTGTCAAATTTTTCTGCCACTGCAGGTGGCGGCTACTGTAGCCAGTTGCAGACGACGACATTTCTTGATCAGTTACATTCCTGTGCAGTATTTTGGAGTATTATGAAGTGTTTGATTTGGGGGCTATATTTGAGGATGCATGCTGTTTTAAGGAAATCATTTTTGTCTGATGGAGAGCCATCTTGCTGAACAGTGTGGTAAATGTCTCGTAAGAATATTCTACTTTATACTCGCCACAGAAATTAACAGTTCAGAGAGTGCAAGAGCTAGAAGGAGGTACTTAAATATGCCGTTGTGAGTGGTGTTACTTCATCGAAGCTGTGTTCAAAATGCCACAAAGGCTGTGTGTGAATAGTGCAGACACATTTTGTGACGTATGCGGAATGTATGTGTAAGCAGTTCTCGTTGGGGTCCGTTTCGTTGTTGTGCTTCGTTTCTTTGTGTGGCGAGTTTATTTTGCGCTACAAAATGTCTGAAGCTTGTAGTGAAACTGTGCATAAAAGCGTGGCTGCTAAACAGAAAATTCGGCGATCTGTTCATGTTTTGCCTGGTTAGACACGTGAGTTTATGTGCTAGGTGCGAGAATATTTTGAGAATGGTGTAGCTCTGTTGCCTCTAACGAAGATAGTCGAAAAAACTACAGCTTCGAAGATACAAGAAAATATTGTCGTCAAAATCTGTAATAAGAAATACTGTACAGAAGGGGAAGAGCCAGGTTAATCCAAATTGCGGACACCCTGTATAAAAAGAGGGACAGCACCAGGCGTAACAAACTTGGACTCTTTTTCAACAAGATGCTATTTATCGCCACATATATGGATGTTACGAGAGAAAAGGACATCCAGCGATAAAAAAGCTGTGTTACTCTTCTCGAAGCAGAGTTATTCAGTGGCAGCCAATTGATGTCAGAGTCCTCGGTTTTTGGTACAAAAAAATTAAGGGACAGAAAATTATATTGGAAGAGAGATGATATAGCAGGGTAGCGTAGCCGATTCCTAAGAAATATCGTTAAAGCCCCGTTTGAAGACATCATGCGGCTCGTCGAAACCTGTATAAATATCGGTCATTCCATCAGAAAAGTCTGAACAGATGATACCATACGTGGAAGTTCTGCTGTTCCCGTGTGAAAGGGCGCAAGAATAATTGTCTTGTATGCTGGAATTGCATCTGGTTTTGAACATAATTGTCTTCTCGTTTACAAATCTAGGAAAACAAATGAATACCACAAGGAGATGGACCGCAATAGTTATCTAAAGTGGTTAAAGGGGCTACTATTGGAAAACTTATATCGGCGGTATGTCATTGTAATGGACAATACTCTGTACGCTTCAGTTATTAATGTTAAAGCTCAAACGATGGCAACGAAAACACCCGACATTGTTGAATGGTTGAAACGCCATAATGTAAAAAGTGTGGACGCATTATTTAAGGTGGAACTCATAGAAATAGTGAAAACAATAAATCGCAGTTTCAAGAGCATGTGTGGAAGAAGTAACTAAAGAATGTGGCCATAGGATTCTTAGGCTTCCACCATACCTCTAAAACTTAAGAGCCATCGAAATGATTTGGGTACATATTAAACATTAAGCGGCAACAAATAACAAAAGCTGCACTGTGCCAGTAATTCAAAATCGGTTGGAGTAAGCAGTGGCACGAATAACGCCACGGAAGTGTAGTAATGTTGTACATCACGAAGTTAAACAAGCATGGAAAAGGTAAGTGAATGTAGTGAGTAATATTGAAAGTACAATTATGTCCTCGGGTAATTCAAGTGACTCGTCCACGGACCAGAGCTCATAGTGACAGTGTCGAGGAGGAATGTGGTTCTGAACTAATTGGCACTTCCCCTATAAGTCTCAAAATTTAATTTTGAACAGTTTCGTGTCGTTACGTAAATAACGTGGTCGTTTCAGTCTATTTTGACGGCAGCAAAATGTCGTAAAGCAAACTATCTATACAAGAATTCACTCAGAAGCGGCGAAGATCCTGGGCGAGCTATCCGCTATACAACGAAACGACAACCACAAGAAATTATAGATTGATTGTTAAAGAATAATGGTAGCGCCCTATGTTTGTCTAGATTTATGTCTGTGAAAAGAAGCAGTATGTGAGCTTGAGTCGTAGGACATGGGACAAGATGGTGTCGGGTACGCAAATAGCAGTAAAGTGTTATGTATAAAAGCCAGTTGTATACAATTTAGCGTGCATAAACTGTCAAAATCGTGTTTACAGTGGTATTCGTTTGTGCTCTTTCACACATCTATGAATCCATAAATGGTGCATGAAGAATATACAAGTGATAAACCTGCATTTTGAATGTGACTTTGTTCAGTGCAATGGACGAGATAGTGCAATCAAGCAGTATAGCGCTGGTACTAAAGAATTCGTCTCAGATGCGCTGCAAGAAGAAGTCTTAATGGCTAAAAGCTATATTAAAGGTATTGAATCAGTAATGAATAAACTGAAGATAAATCGCAAACAGGTCAAGTGTTTTTAGAGATGTTGGCGTCCACCGAAAGATTCAAAACATAAGCAAACAAATAGTATACAGAGCAACTCTAAAGGAGTTAGAAATAAATGGCTTAAAACTCGATTTACGGCCAGAAAGATAAAACAAGTTACTGAGAGAAGAGGCAACAAAACCAAAAGTTTGCATTTTCTCTGATAGCCATGGTCGAGATTTGGCCACTATTCTTATGTGAATAAGCAATCGGAATTTTTAGTTACAGGAACTGTAAGACCCGGGGCTCCCCTCCAGGAAATGGTTGAAGACTGCAACCCACACCCAAATGATGTCTGTGCAGTTATCTCTGGAGCTAATGATGTATATAAAAATGAGTCAAAAATTCAGTCAGGGCATTGCAACAAACGTTGGAAAGAATTTCGCAACAAAAAACGATCGTCATTAGCATTCCATACAGACAAGACTTTATAAAAAGTTCATGTGTAAATACTGAAATAAGTTGCACACACAGGGAGGTTTGGAAGAATTTGTAAAGCATTCAAACATATCAAATTCTTAAACGTTAGCTCCGAAGAAAGAAGCTACTTTACTCGCCATGGAATGCACAGAAACCGCCGAAGAAAACATATACTTGCTAACGCATTATTAACAGAAATGTACAAACTATTCATAAACACCACGCCATCAATCGCACTATAAGCACCTGTGCCTAATGAAACTGCACTACCGGTATTAGAAGAAAAAGCTTTGCAATTAATGAAGAAGCAGATAGGAAAACTTCACCTACAAAAACACAAGAAAATTGCGGCGAATTATTACACATGCAAATGTTTGGATATCGCTAATCAAACAACAGCTCGACAAGAAAAGTCTATGTGATCATAACATACTTCTACTGCATCAAATTCATGTTTGTAGAGTACAGTTGGAAGAACAGCTTCAAGCAGCAAGATCTCAATATCTCTGAAAAGATCGTCAAGAAAAATAAAAAAAAGTGTCAGCTAATAACGAAGATTTTTTATGGTAAAGTCACCTCTTTCGCAAGAGGACACAGCAGACATAAATTTTCCTCACATAGAAGAATGTGACAACCTTAACATATACTGTCACAATGTACAAGGATTGAGGAATAAAGGTAATTGAACTTGAAGTTCTTACGAGTGATACTAATGTTTTGTGAGACATGCACTTACTGTGTATTAGTGAACACTGGCTAAAAGAGTCAGAATTACCTTATCAATGTATTCAAAACTTCAGATTAGTTCACCACTATTCTAGGAAATAGATGGAACTTGTAGCTACATAACAAATAGCATTAGCTGTGAACCTTTCCATCCCTGTGAAGTGTATTGCTTAGACAAAGACATTGAAATATCTGGGGTAGTACTTGACAACCTAAATATGTATTTAATGTGTGTATATAGATTATCTAGTGGTTACATTTCTGTCTTCCTCAGAAACTTTGCACTATAACTCAAAATATATAATAATATATGGTGATCTCAACATTGATTTCCTTGTAGAAACAGCTTGAAAGTCGCAATTAGTAAATTTTATGGTTTAATTCAACTTAAATGTGAAAGTTTTATGTCCAAAGAGATAAACCAGCTGTCTTGATCAAGTTGCTACTAACACTGATTGCAATGTAAAAATTATAGATGTTTGTTTTTCAGATCACAGTGTACTAACAATACATTTTAAACCACCACTCAATGTACTCACAATAGGAAAAACAGTTATTAAGCGTAGAAGTTATAGTGACAGTAATATAAATAACGTTGTACTTAGCTTAAAGAAAGAAGACTGGCAAAGTGTATTTAGTTGTTCAACTACAAATAAAAAATATGAGAATTTTCTGTAGATATTACTTTAACAGCCATTTCCCAGGGAAAACAAAGCCTATCACTAACCAAAAACCGAATGCTTGTGTCACAAAAGGTATTAAAACTTCATCAGAAAAGATGAGGCTGTTGCACAGACTGAGCGAATTGAACAGTGGCAAATCCAAAGAGTTCAAGGCATACAATAAATATTACAAAAGCACATACAGGAGACTTATCAAATGGGCTAAAAAAGGTCAGAATGATAAAACAAATGTAAGAGCATCTGGGGTATAGTAAATGAACAGACTGGTAGAAAGTTAAGGATAGAGGATAAAGTCGCACTAAATATAGAAGGATAAAAGACTGAAAATGCACATAAAATTTCCAATAAATTCTACAGCTATTTCTCAGAAATTTCCACAAATCTCCTAACCAACTCTTCAAATACTGTACACTCTTCCCACAAATCTCATGACTAATTCTCCAAACACTGTACACACTCTTCTCAAAAACAATACTCATCAGAACTCCTTTTTCCTGTCTCCTACAACACCGTATGAAATTGAAGATATTGTTAAAAAAGAGTTGAAAAGATTTATTCTGCAGGGCATGATATGATACCCTGCTTCTTGCTTTATAAGTGTTCAAATTACATCAGTGGACCCCTCTCAAATATCATGAATACCTCGTTTCTAAAGGGAACATATCCAAACCAGCTAAAACTTGCTAAAATTATACCTTTACAAGAAGGTTCAAATTGCTCCGAGCGCTATGTGACTTAACATCTATGGTCATTAGTCCCCTAGAACTTAGAACTACTTAAACCAAACTAACCTAAGGACATCACACAACACCCAGTCATCACGAGGCAGAGAAAATCTACAAGAAGGGAAAGAAAACGGACATAGCAAACTATAGTTCGATTGCTATGCTATCTTCCTTCTCAAAAATACACTCCTGGAAATGGAAAAAAGAACACATTGACACCGGTGTGTCAGACCCACCATACTTGCTCCAGACACTGCGAGAGGGCGGTACAAGCAATGATCACATGCACGGCACAGCGGACACACCGGGAACCACGGTGTTGGCCATCGAATGGCGCTAGCTGCGCAGCATTTGTGCACCGCCGCCGTCAGTGTCAGCCAGTTTGCCGTGGCATACGGAGCTCCATCGCAGTCTTTAACACTGGTAGCATGCCGCAACAGCGTGGACGTGAACCGTATGTGCAGTTGACGGACTTTGAGGGAGGGTGTATAGTGGGCATGCGGGAGGCCGGGTGGACGTACCACCGAATTGCTCAACACGTGGGTCGTGAGGTCTCCACAGTACATCGATGTTGTCGCCAGTGGTCGGCGGAAGGTGCACGTGCCCATCGACTTGGGACCGGACCGCAGCGATGCACGGATGCACGCCAAGACCGTAGGATCCTATGCAGTGCCGTAGGGGACCACACCGCCACTTCCCAGCAAATCAGGGACACTGTTGCTCCTGGGGTATCGGCGAGGACCATTCGCAACCGTCTCCATGAAGCTGGGCTATGGTCCCGCACACCGTTAGGCTGTCTTCCGCTCACGCCCCAAAATCGTGCAGCCCGCCTCCAGTGGTGTTGCGACAGGTGTGAATGGAGGGACGAATGGAGACTTGTCGTCTTCAGTGATGAGAGTCGCTTCTGCCTTGGTGCCAATGATGGTCATATGCGTGTTTGGCGCCGTGCAGGTGAGCGCCACAATCAGGACTGCATACGACCGAGGCACACAGGGCCAACACCCGGCATCATGGTGTGGGGAGCTATCTCCTACACTGGCCGTACACCTCTGGTGATCGTTGAGGGGACACTGAATAGTGCACGGTACATCCAAACCGTCATCGAACCCATCGTTCTACCATTCCTAGACCGGCAAAGGAACTTGCTGTTCCAACTGGACAATGCACGTTCGCATGTATCCCGTGCCACCCAACGTGCTCTAGAAGGTGTAAGTCAACTACCCTGGCCAGCAAGATCTCCGGATCTGTCCCCCATTGAGCATGTTTGGGACTGGATGAAGCGTCGTCCTACGTGGTCTGCACGTCCAGCACGAACGCTGGTCCAACTGAGGCGCCAGGTGGAAATGGCATGGCAAGCTACAGGACTACATCCAGCATCTCTACGATCGTCTCCATGGGAGAATAGCAGCCTGCATTGCTGTGAAAGGTGTATATACACTGTACTAGTGCCGACATTGTGCATGCTCTGTTGCCTGTGTCTATGTGCCTGTGGTTCTGTCAGTGTGATCATGTGATGTATCTGACCCCAGGAATGTGTCAATAAAGTTTCCCCTTCCTGGGACAATGAATTCACGGTGTTCTTATTTCAATTTCCAGAAGTGTATTTGAATACTGTATGTCAATTAGGTTAGAAATATTTTTAAATTATAACAAAATAATCACACATTCCCAATATAGATTTCGGAAAAATAGGTCCACCACACATGCTTTGAATGCATTTGTAGAAAAGTGCTCAAGTTTCGTTGACCATAAAAACTTGCTGTTGGTATATTTCTTAATTAGTCCAAGACATCTGACATGTTTTACCACAAGCTGCTGCTTATGAAACCCCAGAAGTATAGGATTAGAAGTGTAGCCCACAATTGGTTCTGTAGCTACCTTAGAGAAAGAAAGCATAATGTAGAAATAAGAAAATCAAAGACATCCAAGCACTGCAGGTCAGATACAATACATACAACAAATGGCGTCCCTCGGGGATCAGTTCTACGCTCTGTTATTTACATATTTTTCATAAATGATCTCCCAGAGCACATACCAAATGCTAACTCCTTTCTGTATACCAGCGACTCAAATATCTCGATAACCAGTAGAGGTGACACATTGCACGATGCAGTCAATTAAAACTACTTGTGAATTACAATCTTGGTTTGAAGCAAATAAACTACTCATAAATATTCAAAAACTGTAAGTATAAACTTCCACACTAGACACAACCTTCCCCCCTACAATGTAGTTGTAGTTATTGGCAAAGATGACATTACAAATAGGCAGGACACCATATTTCTTGGACTTACCATCAGTAACACTCTCAATTGGAAACCACATATTGCGGCACTGTCACAAAAGCTTAATAAAACCTGTTATCTTTTAAGATCATTGAAAGACACAGCCAGTGTAGATACCTTGAAAATAGTGTACCATGCCCTGTTTGAGTCTGTCTTGAGCTGCTGCCTAATCTTCTGGGGAAATAGCTCTGATTCTCTCATAATTTTCAAGTTACAAAAATAAGTGGTAAGAATAATTAAATGCAGAAAGAAAACTGCACACTGTAAACCACTGCTTCAACAGTTAAAATCCTGTCACTGCTATGCCTCTATGTAATGGAACTAGCTTGTTTTAAAGTACAGCGCTTGGAATCCCTACACAGAAATGCAGACATGACACCAGAAACAAAACCCAATTACAAATTATAGCTCACAACACAAAATTGTATGTGAATGGGGTTAAGTGCATGGGTGTTAAAATATACAACCACCTCCCAACAGACATAAAAACAAGCAAAAACCCAAAAATAATGAGAATTAAGTTAAAGGAATTTCTTGAAACAAAATTTTAATTACTTATAATTAGCTGTTTATTCGTTTGTAGATATTTCTACTTAGTAAGATAGTTTAATTATTGTGTCTTATTTATATTCTGTCTGTATCACATATATGTATTCTGCTATATGAAGTATGTATCATAAAATTTTAATTACTTGTAAGAAGCTGTCTATTCACTTGTAGGTATTTCTACTTAGTAAGATAATTTAATTATTGTATGTTATTCATATTCTGTCTGTATCTTTTGTATGTATTCTGCTATGTGCAGTATGTACCACCACTGTCATCTGTCACCACCTTTTTATATTTTATCTATATATTCTGCTATGTGAGTTATGCACCACTACCATCATCTCTCATCATACACCATCTTAACATTATTTTCAAAATGACTTTTCCTATATCATGATATGTTTTGCTGTACAAATTGTATGATCTACAGGACTGATAATAAATAAATAAATAAATAAATAGACTACTGTTTTGTTACTGCATGTGGGTCAAGAGACAATTATGTGCTGGGTGATCAAAAAGTCAGTATAAATTTGAAAACTCAATAAACCATGGAATAATGTAGATAGAGAGGTGAAAATTGACACACATGCTTTGAATGACATGGGGTTTTATTAGACACATGAAAGATCTCTTGAGCACGTCATTTGGTGATGATCACGTACACAGCCGCCACTTTCGTCATGCTTGGCCTCCCAGGTCCCCAGACCTCAGTCCGTGCGATTATTGGCTTTGAGGTTACCTGAAGTCGCAAGTGTATCGTGATCAACTGACATCTCTAGGGATGCTGAAAGACAATATCCGACGCCAATGCCTCACCATAACTCTGGATATGCTTTACAGTGCTGTTCACAACATTATTCCTCGACTACAGCTATTGTTGAGGAATGATGATGGACATATTGAGCATTCCCTGTAAAGAACATCATCTTTGCTTTGTCTTACTTTGTTATGCTAATTGTTGCTATTCTGATCAGATGAAGTGCCATCTGTCGGGCATTTTTTGAACGTTTGTATTTTTTGGTTCTAATAAAACCCCATGGCATTCCAAGCATGTGTTTCAATTTGTACCTCTCTATCTACATTATTCTGTGATTTATTCAGTTTTCAAATTTATACTGACATTTCGATCATCCGGTATATCGCCATTGATACTTTGCTATGAGAATTCCGAATAGACCAGCAAGACAGTTGGAGATTTTCCCTTAATTATGTTGGAAAGATTTCGTAAGCTTGTTATGAGTGGATTTAGATTTTTAAATACAAGGTTAGGTGTTGCAGTAATGATAATAGGGCACAGTCAGCGGAACTGATGAATTTTATCGTATTTTTGTTTTGTAGTTGACCTGTGGTCAAGTGATCTTTGAGTGAGAGGCTTAGTGTAGGGTCGCTGGTACGCTGATGCTGTGTTAGGTTGAAGACAGCTACTTGTGTGTCGTAAATACGACTGTAAATGAAAGTTTTAATGTCCGCCATTGTGTATAACGAGGTCCGGTTTTGTTGCCTGTAAGAGTTGGTTGCACATGCCAAAGGATTTGGATGTTGCATATAGTTTGAAGATTTTGGGATAAGCATGCTCTAAGTTGAGTGTAATCTATTTGTGTAGATTTGTGGAGGACGGTGTTACTACAAGGTAGTAACTAGTTGTATACTGTGGAATTATTTAATAATGGAGCGTCATTCTCGAGTTTTTCTTGATCGTAGGATCACATACAAGGACAAACAGAGCGAAAGTGAATTGTGATTACCAGACTATTTAGCCCATACTCATTGTTTGTAACAATAGAGATTCAATTGCTCTGGCTGACCCATTTGAAGACAGAAAACCCAACTGCTACCATATACTAGTAATAAGTAATGAGTGACATTCAATTAGATTTGTAGTGGGTATGTGAGAAGTCAACACCTGAAGTGGTTGACTTCTGAAAATTTGATTTTAAAATAAGCTTAAGAAGTGGTGGTGGCGTGTAGGTTTTACATTGTACTTTAATTTTTTTTTCAAATCTGTCTCGTTCAGTGTGGGGATTAAATAATTAGATTTGTGGTCACTCACTCACATCAACATTTGACGATATAAGGATCTGATTCGCTAAAATTAGGACCAAGTCCTCATATTATCATTTTACCCACTACTCTAAAGTGAAATCCAATTTCGAACTTTGAAAAGAAAAAAATAATTAAAGGTTGAAATTTTAATGATCTGATATATAACAAGTGCAAGCACATTCAAGTCAGCGATATAATATAAATAAATAAATGACAAGTCTTTAAACAGAAAGCAGAGAAGTATTTCACCAAAGTTTACTATTTATGTAATGTGTTGAAAGGTAACACTGGGGTTAGAATTAAAAAATACTGACAATTACAAACCAAAGATTTACTTATCAAAGAACTCTGATCTAGTGCAAGATACTATATTTAAACTTTGTTAGTAGAGGTATCGCTAATAAGAAGATGAACATAACTGTTGTTTGTTTCCTTAGTAATCAATACATCTGCGGCCAGAGTCGACAACTGCTTTACAAAAATAATTAACTGCAGAACGTTTTACACATTTTGGAATAGGTAATTAACTGTAATTGTGAAGAAGGATTAATTATCTAAATAATATAAAATCAATTACAAAGTTGTTATTATCTGGGTAACAAGTTATGTGGTGTCAATATTATGTGATAGAGTATGACTGACCTGTATAATTTTCATTAGTAGTAATTTGTATGGTACTCATGTTTGTGCTATGTTGTTAATGTCTATAATTATCTATGAGCTTAACTCAAAAAGATCTGTGCGATTGTTATAATATTATATTGTTGGAAAGTTTACTTGCCATTTCGATCAGGTACACGAGTGCTCATTGTTTTCTGAATTGCTCATACAGTGTTTTAAAAAACCTTATATCTTCTGAGACGTTACATCGAGATATGTTGCGCCTCCTCACGAATCATTAACAAGTTATTTCGTCTATATTTAATTTTTTTTCTTTTGTAGTAGGTTGGGATGACGCCTGAACGGTTTATCAGGGTTAGATACACTGTGTGATCAAAAGTACCTGGACACCCCCAAAAATATACGTTTTTCATATTAGGTGCATTCTGTTGCCACCTACAGCCAGGTAATCCATATCAGTGACCTGAGTAGTCATTAGACATCATGAGAGAACAGAATGAGGGCGCTCTGTGGAACTCATGGACTTTGAATGTGGTCAGGCAATTGGGTGTCACTTGGGTCGTACGTGAAGTGAAAACGTGAAGGGATGCGTACAGCACAAAACGTACAGGCCGACCTTGTCTGTTGACTGACAGAGACTGCTGACAGTTGAAGAGGGTCGTAATGTGTAATAGGCAGACATTTATCCAGACCATCATACAGGAATTCCAAACTGAATCAGGATTCACTGCAAGTACTATGGCCGTTAGGTGGGAGTTGAGAGTACTTGGATTTTACGTTTAAGCGGTTTCTCATATACCACACATCACACTGGTAAATGCCAAACGACGCCTCGCTTGGTGGAAAAAGCATAAACATTTGACGATTCAACAGTGGAAAAAACGTTGTGTGGAGTGACGAATCATGGTACACAATATGGGGATCCGATGGCAGGGTGTGGGTATGGCGAATGCCCAGTGAACATCATCTGCCAGCGTGTGTAGTACCAACAGTAAAATTCTGAGGCGGTGGTGTTACGGTGTGGTCGTGTTTTGCATGGAGGTGGCTTGCATCCCTTGTTATTTTGCTTGGCACTGTCACAGCACAGGTGATACTGATGTTTTAAGCACCTTCTTGCTTCCCACTGTTGAAGAGCAATTCGAGGATGGCGATTGCATCTTTCAACACGATCGAACACCTGATCATAATGCACGGCCTGTGGCGGAGTGGTTACACGACAATAACGTCCCTGTAATGGAATGGCCTCCACAGAGTCCTGACCTGAATCCTATAGAATACCTTTGGGATGTTTTGGAATGATGTGTTTGTGTCAGGCCTCACTGACTGACATCGATACTCTCCTCAGTGCAGGACTCTGTGAAGAATGGACTGACATTCTCCATGAAACCTTCCAGCACCATGGGCGATGACCATCTGTCTTATCAAAGACACCACCAACGCAGTGGTTTATCAAAGAGTTTGCTGAGTTATCCGAATCGATACAAATGACAACTGATCCGTGCAAGGTCCCAAAGGTAGAACTAAAATAAATATTTCAAAACACGAAGAAAGTAAAATATATTCTGAGGAAGTGAATGAGCCAACTAACAGGCACTCTTCAAGGTGTGATGATGTATGTTAATTAAAAACCAATTGAATCTAGCTCTTATGCACTTATTCAGCCAATTAGCTTTTTGTAATTTAAATGGGTTGTGCAGAAAATTATGTTACATACAAACAAGCCTGTTTACATTTTACAGCCTTAGAAAAGTAGCAAGTATAGTATTTCATGGACATGAAGGGGCACTATTCACACCCATACATAGGTACACCAGTTTCACAGTTAAGCTTATCTCTAGCTATCGATGAAAACAATCTGAAACGACGTTCGCAATGCTCATGGCCCACTGGGAGCGATAATGGAGTTACCCGATCCTCAGAGTATTGAGTTTTCATCAGGAACTTTCAAAGGTTTGGGCATTGTTAAATCACTATTGTTGGCTGCACTCTTATGAGCTGTCGTCACTGTTATTCTCACTCCAATGTTTGTTTCTTATTGAACACCAATAACTAGTTTTTATTTAGGTCAGCAGACGTTTACTTAAAAGGGAACTTTGTGTCTGGATCAAAACGCTAAGGGGCGTCGAAACTCCACATGTACCGATCCCATTGTGAAAATTTGTTTCACTGATCCAAAGCTACTTCATAAAGATGCAGACAGTTTCATCTGTAGGATGAAGGGCTGTGATCATATGTAGTAACCAGGTGCCGCGCCAATGATTCTATATATCTTCCTATGTGTCCAATAATCCTTACAGTATTGTTCTACAGAACAAGGAGTTTATTGGCCTTATGAAAGACAAGCCGAATGGGTTGCCAGTTGTGGAGTTTGTGGGTCTTAGATCCAAAATGTATGCATATTGCACATTGGGAGTTGCCACCCAGAGGCAGACAAATAGTATGTGTCATGCAGCTGCAATGATCCTTATGACTGAAGACTGCTTGAGAGAGAGAGAGAGAGAGAGAGAGAGAGAGAGAGAGAGAGAGAGAGAGAGAGAGAGAGAGAGTAGTAATTGTATGTGGAATGGTATGATCCATTTATCAAAGTGTAAACATTTTAGTGTAAATATATATGCATACCAAAGAGGTAAGATAGATGTACACTATGTGTGCTTGTAAATATATGCACACCATGTGTGCAGTGATAATGTAAATAGCCCAAAAATCGTGTAAAATATATACACACCACGCATACTGGCATGGTTGTGCACGATAATCCTTACAGTATTGTTCTACAGAACAAGAAGTTTATCGGCCTTATGAAACACAAGGCGAATGGGTTGCCAGTTGTGGAGTTTGTGGGTCTTAGATCCAAAATGTATGCGTATTGCACATTGGGAGTTGCCACCCACATGTGGGTACTGCACACCATATGTGCAGTGAAAATGTAAATACACCAAAACTTATGTAAAATAATGTGTGTCAACAGAATGCATACTTGTAAATAGCTCTTTAAAGTGTGTACACCTGTAAACAGCACCTGCATGTCATGTAAATGGAGTAGTTTTTAAGTTTCACCTGCCACTAGTGACCCAAGTCTGATTGGCTAATGCTTGTGTGCCCCAAAAATTATAAATGGTCAACCAGCGCTACTCTTGTGTGGACTGGGAGGGTTTTTTCTAATCATAGTTATTAGCACTAGTAATAATCTGTACATAAAAAGTATCTCTTCATTGAAGAAAAAATTGTGAAAAAGAACCAAATTGTATCTAAAGAATCAAATAGTATTAGTGTCGTGAAAAAGAATCAAATTGTATCTGAACAATCAAATTGTATCTCAAGAACCAAACTGTACCACTGTTGTGAAACGAAGAATTAAACTGTATCTCAAGAACTCAATTGTATCTGTATATCTGTGAGAATTGAATAAATGAATCTCATTACCACATCTCTTTAGCCGGCCAGTGTGGCCGTGTGGCTCTAGGCACTTCAGTCTGGAACCGCGTGACTGGTATGGTCGCAGGTTCGAATCTTGCCTCGGGCATGGATGTGTGTGATGTCCTTAGGTTAGTTAGGTTTAATTAGTTCTAAGTTATAGGGGACTGATGACCTCAGATGTTAAGTCCCATAGTGCTCAGAGCCATTTGAACCATTTGGAAAATCTGAAAAGGGAAACGTTAAGGCTCAATCTAGGTATAGTGAGCGTTGCATATTATGTAACTATCAAAGTGTGACCAGGGTGGAATCAGTACAAAAAGTACTAAGAAAGTACATAGTCATGTAGAACTAGAGCATATGGTGCAGTGTGTTCTGAAAAATTTCAGAGGATTCAAATTTGTACCTCTATCAGTCCTATTTTAATTATCTCGTTCTATTTTGAGCAGTCTATTCCAACTATTGGTGGCAGCTTCTCGGATTTCCGTGGGGTGAGTGGACATCCTTCCTCTTCAACACCTTCATAGTGAGAACCACAGAACTATGCATGCATGTCAAATTCTAGACTAGATACATTTTCATCTGACTACAGCAGTAAATTGTCATACAGACAGAATCCCAATTTCAAGTAGACTCTGACATTAGTTAACTTGTAATTTCCAAATACAGTGGAATCATTTGTTATATTTTCCCTTCTGTCAGTCTGAAATGCAAGTATGATGAGTCTGGTTGTCTACGATTAAACAGAAGTTTTAATAGCCCATGTTTGTCTGGTTGCCATCAGTAACATGGGTATTCAAAAAGCTATAATGAACAGAAGCTTAATGGCGGATATGCACCAGCATTGAGAACTTCTAAAAGCTTCAAACGCTTTTTGTCCAGTACAATTATGTGAGTCATTTTCCGTATTACCTTGTCGGTGATGATCTCGTTCTCCTCTTGGGATTCTTGAATGTATGAGTTGTTATTTGTCGCACTCTGTATCATAATAAGCTCCTGTTTAGCATTCCTAACAATTCGCCACATGTCCTCAATGTATGCCATAAGTAGTTTTAGAGGTATGCAGGCAGTAAATCTCTTGTATACTTCCACTACTCTACCCACTCGCTCATTGAAAAACATACTGCATTTTCTAAACCCCCAAAGCTAAAGATGTTAGAGACATATGTTTTAGGGGATGATGCTATGTCTTCATTATGCATGCAATCAGTCTCAGCCCCCTTAATTTCATATCATACCTCTTGAAATAGGAATGTTAAAGCATTCTGCTTAAGCTATGGCCCCACTGTGAGAGAACCATCCTTTTTCCTAAATACCCCATACAAATATATGAAACTCTTGCATGAGAGGGTTAAAGCGTCTTGGTGCTGAATGACAATCCTAATTTCGTTGTTTTTGTTAAATGTGGTTGAAGCATAAGGTTTACACGAGAAGTATTCCTGACATATAATTTGCTCATCATATTCTACTGTAATCGCTATACTGAGCGGCGTTGTAGCAGGGTTACAGACCCACTGAGTTAAGAAACTATAGTTCGCACACCTTTCGGTTCTGCTGTGAAGTGCTGTGCCTTGTGCTGAGTGTGCTAGTTTTATCCTTTATGTCCATCCTGTCTTAGATGTAGTCACACAATGATTTCCTCATCATGAAAGTCGATAAGTTGATTATTCTGGTCACTAAACGCAACTCTATATAGTCAAATGTCTGAACTGTCACCGGAAGGTATACTCATATAGCGTTGGTAGGAGTCTCAACAATCTTATCTTCCAATCCAGCTGACTGGAAGTATCCATAAACGATATGACTCAGACTGTCATTGAGGTTAGGAGTTCGTTGCAATGTTACAATCGACATGGATCGTACTGACGAAGATCCACTGTCTGATCAGATCTAGAAATTATTTTATTATTCTTCTACAAAACCTATCCTTTTGTGAAACCCAGTAGTCATCCCACTGAACCTTTCTAGTTAAAATCAATCTTTGCATTCACCATCCTTATCTCGAATTTAAGTGTATTGATGTTTGCATGTAGTTAGATCCCTTTTCCAGACTGTTTTAAAACTTGGGTTAAATCATCAATATTGTATGCACTGGATTTTATTTTCACAATTTCTTTTCTACCATTAATTTTCAGATGCAATTTCTTGTTAGCCTCTGTCATTTTGTGTTATCAGTTAAACTTATGAGCACACCAAGTATGGTTTTACGCTGATAATGCCGAATATTCTGCCTATCTCAGCATCGCTGTGATGGTTAATGAAATTGGCAATAGCATGAAAGTCATCATCAAGTAATTTCGCAGAGAGATGCCCAAGAGATTCAGTTAATTGGCTTAAAGACTTCTCTTAGTGTTTGATCCACTCCAAATGTCCTAACATCAGCAGCTGTCACATCTCTTGAACAGCCTTCCATGCCTCAATGACTTTATGCGTAATCAACATGTTATTGTATACTATGCAGAGTTCCGTGCAGGTTACACCTTATATACATCCTTTTCTATTGCATCGACCTTTATGGTTTAGTCTTTTACTTTCTTTTCAATTACATTAACCTTATCATTTAATGTTTGGTCACTCCCATATGGGGTCTGACAATGCATCAGTAGCTCCGTGCATACATTCCCACCTTAATGACCGAGAGCATGAATTTTTCCATCCATGTACAAGCGATTGTTCTGTCCATCTATACCCATCCTCTCAAGTCGAGTGGTCGAAATGATTGTGCACTTGCCCATGGTGTTATGTATACCTCTTTTCATAGAGAAATATAAAGAACCTCTTGAAATTTTTGTCTGTACCTACAATCACTAGTTTTCTTGTTTTATTGTTAGCAAGAATCCTGCGCTGTTACTGTGATTCCAGCAATCTTCACATATCTTTACAAATTCAGTGAATGACATATCAGTTTCTACATATGCTTGGTAAATATGTTGTAAATTCAAATTGTCTTATTTGAAGGCTGTAATGAGGTTTCTGTTATCCCTCACCAACTGTTTTGATATTCTAGTATATATTTGACTCAGATAAAATACAACACCCCCTATGATGACCGAAACAGAAATACATATTTTCGAATTTTATCGTAATTTTTCACAGCAACATCATCAAATATGAACATGATGTTTGGCTTTTCTGATGGGGGATATCACTGCTTTCACTGAATGTTATGTACATCACATCATAGACACTGTGGCGATACCTGTAAGACACCGCTAGCCCACGCCTCTCGCGGTGTGCGTTTAACCCCATTTAAATGACGCGCCAAGCGCTCGCCCAGCGGCTGTACGATTAATTAAATAATCGGCGTGCTAATCACAGTTGAAATCTCTGGTCCAGAGGGACGTGAAGAGGCTGTGGTCCAGAGAGAGAGTAGAGTCAGTCGAGTCTTGTTCAGTCTTAAGAGTCAGTCGAGCTAGAAAGTGTCTTGTGAAACGATCATTCTGTGGATAATATTAGTGTGATGATTTCTTTTATATGTGTTGTGTTGTCTTCTTCGATGAGTAAAAAAAAAATATAGGTAAAATAAATTTTTGTGATGTCCATCAATAAGTTCATTCCAGTAAAAATAGAACCACTTCCCTTCACCTTTATTCACCCTTTTTTCTTTCTTTCCTTTCAACAAAACAAAAACAAAAAAATTACCACCCTCCCTTTTTTTTTAATTCTGGACATCACACTGGCGACCGTTTACAGGACGCCAATCTTCGGATTTTACTGGAATGAACTTAACAAGGGCAAATTAAAGTAAAATCATACGTGTAGTAATATTTATTGTCTTGTACATTGGCTAAAAAACTGTAATTTTCTCTTTCATGCCCAATATGAAAACGAGAGCTAACGTTGTTTCAGGATTAACAAGATTTCTGCAAGCTTCAACGCAGCGCGGTGAGTAGTGCAAAAGCATTTGTTCTGCTATGCCATTGTCCAGCGTGCGCCTCCCGCCTATGCTAACTTTTATTCCCATTTCCCATGCCTTTCCCTAAACAAGAATCATACCCTTTGTCAATGGAATTTCTATTATTGTAACATTGAAATTCAACAGTAAGCTATGCAGAAGTCATTGTTATGAGTCAATCCTGTTTGTTACGTCATGTCACCACTTTCAGATTAGCTACGCGAATACGGTTACAACCACAATAATAATTCAGACATTTTTCGAAATTCTATCAAGTAATAGTTATTACCGTCTAACTATTTAAATTTTATTTATCTTTTGTACTTTGCAAGCCATCGCCATTCTGGGTGTACTATTTGTATATTTCACGTTTGTTAATTATTGGTAAAAATGGAACAACAGCAACAGCAAACTGATAATGATGATGCTACTGTATCATCAGCATCCCCTTTCCTAGGCTTTTCCAGCCCAGAATCTATGGAATTTACTGCAGGTGTATCACATCAAATAATACTAAGTAACGAAAGTAATTCATCAGGTGACACACCCAATAATCCTGACCCTATGGAAAACGATAGAAGACGTGTCCAACTAGGGATTTCCCACTCCGATCCTAATTTGCACAACTCTAGTGAAAGGAACAATGATCCAAACATTGATCCGAATCAGTACGGAATTTTAATACAACTTCTTACGCGAAGTATGGATAGCATCCTTAATGAAAGGTTTGATAAACTAGACACTAGATTTGATAAACAGGAGCAGAGTACAAAAGAATTAAACAGCAAAATCGATCAATTGTCTTCTGAGGTAACATCTACTCTGGAAAAACAGGCTAACCAAATCTCAGAACTTAATTAAAAAACGACACAATTGACCGAAAGTTTCAACGAATTGTCTTGTCGTGTAAACACTCACGAAAATTCCTTTGTTAAATATCAAACAGTGACAAATTCCGAAATGCAGTCATGTAAAACCAAGTTGGATCAGGTCACGAACGCTCAGGCTCAGGTCAATGATCTAGTTCAGAATTTCGTGCAAAATCAAACCACCTCACAAAATAAAATTTCGATGGATATCGAAGGTATTACTCAACAAGTTAGCGTAGTATGCTTACAACAATTAGAAATGAAAGAAAAAATTTCCCATTTGGAGGAAAAAACAGAATCGCTTTCTTTAGAGTGTAACGCAAACATTGCAGAAAAATTAGTGCACGAATGTGGTATTTGCAACAAGCTCATTGAGCAAAGGGTAGAAACCGCTACAAAAGAGATTTTACACCTGGCCATGTCGCAGGTGCAAACCGAGACCAACACTTTAAAAAACCAAATTTCTCAGTTATTAACTCCCGATTCTAACGTAGTTACTGTTCCGCCTACAACCCCACTCACAACGAGTTCACCGCCTAATTTCACTGTGCAGTTTGTTCAACAGTCTAACAGCGAATCACTTGCGAGCGAAAAACATCAAACAGAGCCGCTCTCAGTGATCGCACAAAACAGTAATTCTCAACCACCCTTGTGCCATGAAGTTTCACCAGGGAACAATAGTTCAGGCCCTATAGTGCCTGCCGGTATTGTTGACGGTAACATGATTAAACATGCCTATTTTCCAACGTTCAGTTCCGATGATACCCAAGCGGTGCACCCGATTGTTTTTATTAGGTCTTTTGACGGAATGTTTCCGCACAACTGGTCAGATGCAGAAAAGATTTTTTTTGTAAGTAATCTGTTGAGGGGGCGAGCATCCAGATGGGGAGCTGAAATAAAAAGGCAAAATTTAACTTTCAAGCAATTTGAAGAGGCTTTTCTGCAGGAATTCTGGTCAGAACATGAGCAAAAACAACTTCGACGTGAAGTTCACAATCCCGAACCATACAACCCTCATAAAGAAACTTTGCGTCAATATTTTGAAAGATACCTGGACAAAACACTTTATTGGTCAAAACCGGCCGATCTTGCCGATGTGATTAACACCTTAAAAAGTCATTTACCCCTGCATTACCGGACACAATTAATTGGTGTTCCGGAAACTAACATCAAGAAATTTCTAGATTATTTGAATGAAGTAGACCTTGTGTTTAGAGGAGATTCAGGGAACACTCCACATATTTATAATGCTAATTCCAACTCTCGCCAAAACAATTGCCATAATTTCAATCAAAATAACAACAGCGGTAACATGTGGAATGCAAACCCGCTTCCTCAAAATCAGGGGCAAAAATCACAACAGCCCAACTTCACACAATATTCGCAGCAATCTTGCGATCCCCGATTCCAAAATTCCAACAATTACAACAGTTTTGGTAATGGTCAATTTTACCGAAAAAGTAATAGTAATGGCAACAGACGCAATGGTAGTTTCAACAACAATCAGTACTCCAGAGGCAACAACAACCGTAACCGAAACAACAACAATCAAAACAGTCGTCAGGATGGAAGATACAACCCTGGTTATTTTGAGAGAAATTCGCCATATCAGCAGAATAATTCAAATTGTCAAAATTCTAGAGTCAGTTATCCACCCCCGCAGTGGGTAAACCCGAACTATACACCACACAACTACAATTATATGTTTCCGAATGCACGACACTTTGTACCAACAAACAATGCTAATAATCAGGACTGCGGTATTCAAACTCCACCGAATACCAAACATGTCCATGAACAAAGGATAAATATTATTGAGGTAAGTGATGACCAAAATGCGTCGCCTAATAACGCGGCGGAAAACATGAGCAGACCGGCGTAAGCGCCCAACCCCCGGTCGAGAACGTGAGCACGGGCGCAAATAATCTTGCAAATTGTTTTTTGAGATTCCAAGACAGACACACTACGGAACATGACCTTCTTGCCGAGAATAATAAGTCTAGTAATAACGACAAAGTAAAGGTAACGGTTCAGGCAACTGCTGTTTTATCGTTAGAGAAATCCATTGTAGAAGTGTTATTCGACACTGGAGCCTCAGCAACCGTGATTTCTAGTTCCCTGTACTTGGATCTAGATAAAGGTTCTAAACTTCCGACGTTTCCAGTGCAGAACTGCCGAATCATCGGTGCCACTGGAAACAAATCAAAAAATGTCAAATTACAAGCTCTTCTAACTTTTGTTGTTTCCAACGTGTATGTTCGTTATCATTTCCTTGTTGTGGATAATTTAACAGTTCCATGTCTTTTCGGCATCGATTTCTTAAATCATTATCGAGCAGTGATTGACATAGGGAATGGTATCTGTCAATTGACGGTTGAAAAGCAAAGAATTTTGATACCTTTATCTAAAACAATTAATAACAACAATTCTTATCGGGACGTACGTCACTTGAAAGTACAATCTGTGCCCATCACTAATTTTTCTATGACAAACAATTGCAATTCTTCTTACAATGCTGATAGTAAAACTCTGTGGGAAAAGTGTGCCGAAGCCTACCATCTAACTGATTTGCAAAAACAGAATCTGTTTCACCTTCTTCAACAATTTTCAGTAGTCTTTCAAGATAAACCTGGTATCATACGTGGGTATGTGTACAAGATGGATGTCAAACCCCACCTAACATTTTGTCGTACACACTACAATATACCGTGGTCTAAAAAACCAGCGGTTATGCAGGAAATTAACAGAATGCTACGTTGGAAAATCATAGAAAATTCGCACTCGCCGTATTGCAACCCTTTGTTGTCAGTTTCGAAACCCGATGGAAGCGTGCGTCTTGTTCTCGATGCACGCGAAATCAACAAAATTATTATACCGGTAAATACTTGCCCTGTAAATCTGGACGAACAACTCCTGAAATTTCACAACGCCAAATTTCTGACTAATATCGACCTACGATCGTCCTACTACCAGGTTCTTCTACATCCTGAATCACGTAAATATACCGCATTTTTGTGCGAAGGACGATCATACCAATTCCGTGTTTTGCCATTCGGGTTACGAATAAGTGCAGGAATCTTTATCGAGGCGCTTGACGACGTCCTCGGGCCAGATTTACTTTCACAAATCACTCCCTATGTGGATGATTTAGTTGTGGCGACTGCCACCTGGGAAGAACATGTCGATCTTCTAAGACAAATTTTGATTAAATTCGCCGATGCAGGCGTGACAATCAATTTGGAAAAATCAAGGTTCGCCCGACAACAGATTAAGTTCCTTGGACACATCATCACGCCGGAAGGCATCAGGCCGGACTCTAAAAAGACTGAATTACGCACACACTGCGGAGCTCCGGAAGAAAAAATTTGATAAACGGGTCAGACCGACACGTGTGTTCGAAATTGATGATTTGGTATTGCTCACAACCCATCCCAAATCTACGAGGCTAAAACGTTTGCTTAAGAAATGGCAATTAGTTTACTCAGGTCCATACCGGATCGTCGATATTCCTCACCCTGGATGTTATTTATTAGCATACCCTACAACACAGAAAGTTAAAGGACTTTACGCCCACCACCACTTAAAGCAGTATGTAAAGTAAGAGAAAGAGAAAGGATGTGCTAGTTACAGCTAAAATGTTAGTGTTAATTGTTAGTCAATGCAAAGAATCATAACGCATTAAACTATAGCAAATCTACGTTAAACATTACATGCAATCCAAGAACTATTTAATCTACGTTATATTTACTATGCTACGAATAATTTGACTACTAGCCAAGGACAACGAAGTTAGCGACCAAACTTACTCCTTAAACAGGCATTTTCTAGAACAGGAAACTATGTACAAGAAAAAAGATTTTATTATGTTAATAACTGTGATGAATTTGAGAGCCACCAGAATGCTATACTATACGCCAGCATGAGTGAATGATTGTGCTGAAATGAGTGTGAAAGAATGAATGTGAATTTTAGTTTATAAGGTAGTTTTTATGATGATGATGAGGATTTCGTTGTGTGTGAGCCAATGATGCCACCACGTAGTATTATTTGATGATTTGCGATTTATATTGAAGCTGTTCTATGAGAAGAAAGGTGAATATTAATTATATGAAGCTGTATGAATGAAAACGATACGTGTGTATGAATACTGATAGATGTTAATGAGAAATGATTCGCCCTGTAGGCAATAAAAAAGGAGAAAGAAAAACTTATTTGGTATGTGCCCTATTTAAAAAACCGTTATCTCACGCTTGGCATAAAGAGTTTGTGTGCTCTCCATCGTAACAAACGTAAATTTTGTACATAGGTCATTGTGGAGGAAAAATGTTTATCAGCCACAGCGAAATAAATAATCTGCTTACGTAGCGAATAAAAATTGCTGTCGTTATAGAATCTCATTCTTTACACAGGCTAATTGTGTAGTACCATGCATGCAGGCTGCCTTCGTAAGATTCGTATTCTACATTTACGAAGGTCGTGTTTAATGGTTACGAACTTATGAATTCACTAACATTAACACTATTTAAAAAAATGTTTTTATCCTGTGAAGTAATTTAGGTGAAATCTAGCACTCATTACTTGATACTGTGAGGACATGGACATATGTATTTGTGTAAGTGGGATAGTATATAAGTTATGCAATTTTATGTCGTTCTGTCTGGACCAGAGTTAAGAAAATGCGACTCTCATAAAACAATTGCTCGGATACGAAGTCTCCCGCTCTCTGCTCATGTTCTCGACCAGGAAACAAAAACTACTCGACTACCGGTACGACGTACAATTCACGATTACAGGAAAACATACTTTAGTGTATGAGATTTTTCTTTCTCTTTCAGCAAAGTGGATAAGTTTTTGAAGATTTGTGTGTGAAGCAGTACGACGCAGCTGTCTTCGTGGACACAGCGATTTTCTTGTCTTTATGGGAACTAAAGCGCATTCATTTTCCTTTACCTACAGGAAATTCATATATTTATTTTACTACGTGATACTCACTAAAGTACACCTCTTATGGAAGGATCCCATAGTCATTTATTAGTACGTTTACTGACCGAATTTTTTTTCAGGAATATAAACTACCGTGTCATTAAGCGCGTATTTACCTAAACATGACTGATTCAACGAGTGAATTAAACCATATACGGTACTCACATTGATTCTTGCAAAAATCTTTGACTGATTTACAGGAAGTGATTGACAATGATCATTGAATTTCTTTTTGCTTAAACAGCAATTCGGATCAACTTTAAAGGATGAAAGTGAATACAACATGAATTGGCTTAAAGTCAGTGACACTTGCACAATGGCAAAGTTTATGATGCATATGTTACGCAAACAGATACACTATTCGTCGCACACATGTGTGAAAACACTACTGTATTGATGAAGATTTTGTAAATATGAATATAACCCAATCCTTCTATCTTGATCCTACTCCCACCTCCTTGCCCACTGCTGGACGATGGATAGTGGGGTAGTGAGGTTTTTGCACTATTCTTTTGTATATTTTATCCATTCATAATTTGCAGCACTTAGGGTCTCTCGTCGAGTTTTGCAGAATTCTTGATGGCAGATGCCATAGATTTCAGTATTCTGTAAAGAAGGAGATAGTACTCCGTTAGTGCACATGCACAGCAAGAAATAGATGGCACAACCTGAATTTCGTGTACATAAATATGTCATGTCATGTCTAATTGTAAAATTTTGTAAATGTAAACAACTAGCAATCTCAATATAAATCTGAATTTTGTAAAGTTTCACAGGACACGACTAGCAAAACATGTCTAATTGTAAGTTTTTGAAGATGTAAACAACTAGTATTCTCTATATAAATATGAATTTTGGGAGAGTTTCACAGGTCACGACTAGCAAAGTATTTCAATGGCTATGTAGCAACTTAGCTACGAAGAAGTTCATTTGTATTATGTGTATTGAATTTCATGTCTATAGTAGGTAATCATTTTATGTATATGTACATGTCCATTTTTTCTATGTAATTTTGAACTTGCCTATTCAAAACTTAAATGTCCTCTTGTGAAGGCTACACACAAAACAGTCTTACTATGTGCACCTAATATAAAAGGAGAAAAGATACACAAAACAGTCTTACTATGTGCACCTAATATAAAAGGAGAAAAGATACAAAGTGTAATTTTGCTCAAAAGTGAAGTGTCTGTGAAAATGTGTTCTCAGAAGGAACAGGACATCGAATCTCCCTTCTGAACAGTGTAAAAAAAA
Source organism: Schistocerca gregaria (assembly GCF_023897955.1). NCBI lineage: Eukaryota > Metazoa > Arthropoda > Insecta > Orthoptera > Acrididae > Schistocerca > Schistocerca gregaria. The sequence continues at coordinate 1,004,146,780 of NC_064920.1, forward strand.
ATCAAATAGTGTTGATAAAGAGAAATCAACCAGTCAAGAGTAAAAACATGATAGAAAAGTGTTTTCCGTACAAAGTGATAAGTTTAATCTCAAATTCTACGATAAAGTGCAATGATGCATATCACAGTGATCCCTACCTTGGAAAGTGCTTGGAAGTCTGCGTTGTACGGTCTTCGGATGCGGTTACCAGTACTGTCGCGTCCGTCGTAAGGGGTGGCGCCGCCAGACGTGTCACCGCCTATTATACCTCAACAGCGGACCCGAGCGCGAGGCTGTACGCAGTGCCGCGGTGCGTGGTGGATGGACCACTTTGTCAAAATTACTGCACTCGTGCACGCACAGCCACTCTTAAACACCAACAATACTGACATGAACTTTGTTGTCATCGACAACTTAAAACCAAATTGTATGACCTTTTGTGTTCTTTTGTCGTAAGCAGATTCATTACCTATTGTCCTGATGTGCAAACTGTAAAGTAAACAAAGTTGTGGTGCTGTGACTTTTACTGTGCTTCGCACGACGCACCACACTGAACTGAGGCAAAGCATAGTGCTCACTGGTCGACACAATAAGAACTGTGAATACAGGGTAGCAGCTATTGTTTTAATAACAGGACTGCCAACGGTGCAGGCATCTCTCTAAAAAAAATGAATCATCCATTGATCAATTTCAAAGTGGCTATTTTGTAATGTGCAACAATTTATGTATATTTACTTAAACTTTGTACTTTAGGCTATAATTCTTTATATATGTATGTACTTGTCATATGTTTGAAAATGTTGTATAATGCTGGTGCAAACACTGCACAACTTCGTTCGTCAACTCAAATCTGGTACTGCCGCGAAGTTTGAAAAACTTACGCACCAGTAGAGGGGGCCGTGTGGCGATACCTGTAAGACACCGCTAGCCCACGCCTCTCGCGGTGTGCGTTTAACCCCATTTAAATGACGCGCCAAGCGCGCGCCCAGCGGCTGTACGATTAATTAAATAATCGTCGTGCTAATCACAGTTGAAATCTCTGGTCCAGAGGGACGTGAAGAGGCTGTGGTCCAGAGAGAGAGTAGAGTCAGTCGAGTCTTTTTCAGTCTTAAGAGTCAGTCGAGCTAGAAAGTGTCTTGTGAAACGATCATTCTGTGGATAATATTAGTGTGATGATTTCTTTTATATGTGTTGTGTTGTCTTCTTCGATGAGTAAAAAAAAATATAGATAAAATAAATTTTTGTGATGTCCATCAATAAGTTCATTCCAGTAAAAATAGAACCACTTCCCTTCACCTTTATTCACCCTTTTTTCTTTCTTTCCTTTCAACAAAACAAAAATAAAAAAATTACCACCCTCCCTTTTTTTTTAATTCCGGACATCACAACACCTAGCAATGTCTCCTGTAACAGTTGGTACTTGGGTTGAAATGGTGTCTTTAAGAACACGCATACCTGCTCGTGTATTATTGGGATGAAGTTTTGAAAGGTGGCTACACTGAGTCTCAGCGCTGGAGATTGCGCCAAAGATTATTATACCGCCGCCTCCACTGGTGCAGTTGTAGTTCACAGGTTGTCATGCGCAGTGCTTGTTGAGAGGATGTCGAGAGCAGTACTAGTTCAGAGGGTCTCGTGTGCAGTTGTTATTCTGTTGGGCGAGAGAGTAGATGCTGTTCAGTTGGTGTAATGTATAGATGGAAGATGTTGCAATTGTCAAGGTAACAAAAAAAATTATTTCACATTTCCTTAATGACAATGCCTCTTGGTCACCGGTTCAGTCAACAAAGCATCTGGCTCGTGTTCATGTATTAGACTTGTAATTCTGGTTTCTATGTGCAATTATAGTATTTCTGGTTTTTCAATTAGTTCATTGTAAATTGTGTTTAAAATACCTTGTCGCATTGAGGAAGAACCATGCCAGATACATGTACGTTGAATCACACTTCCAGACAGAGAACCGTTACACTTGTGCTTTGTTGTTTCGTAGCTTTTATGGTTGCAGTGGACTTAATTAATCAATTGTGTTAACGGAAATTTCCTTTCATTCTTTATTGTTTTGTTATGCAGTCACATTGCGTACTAATACTAGTCAGGGCCAACTGGTTACGAGTCTTCATAACCGAACACACAGCTACTAGAATTATTGCACAAGAATTAAGCCCCCATCCTCGTGGTGACCATTGCTTCGGATCGTCCCTTGGACTCTTCTGATATTAAAAATAGCAGACAGTAGTATTGTTGTAGTAAAATGTAGTTTAGTAATTGTAGTCTATATTGCATATGTAGATTTGGTAATTGAACATTTGTAGTTGTCTTGTCATTCTTCTAATAGTATTTTTGCAGAATTTAATTTTTGATGTTTCATATACGGGTTTGACAGTTTTGTGCAATTATGAAGATTTTAATTGTTTGTTAATCGTGTTTGTCGGGAAGCATTTGTGTGAATGGTATTGTTGGTGATAAAGTGTTATATTGTGTGTGATTTTCTTATAGTGACGAGGTTTTTATGTTTTGTAAATGAGTACATGATCGATTCAAAAGGCAAAAATGATGGATAGTCAGAATAACGAAATTGTTAATATGGTGAACTCGCCAATACAGGAGAACAGTATGAAGTAGAAAACAATTTAATAAGCCGGGAAAATAGTCCGGAATGAGTTCAAAATTTTTTACAATCAAAAAATTTACAGAATACGAGATTAACGACAGAAGATTCTGGAGTAGTATCGAACACAGATAGCTTTACAGCTATGACGAAGGAAGTTAGTTTTATGGGAAATGTTAGGGGCAAAAAGAATTTCGAACCAGTTAATATGGAGCAGTTAATGAGTGCAATATTAAATTTGGGATCACAGTTAGGATCTCAAATAAAAACAGAAGTGGGAGCAATGGAAACACGGTTAGACTCACGAATAGGGACATATTTTAAAAACACGAAAGATGAATTACAGAAAGAAATTAGAGAAGAAGTACAACCGATTTTGAATGCTCACAATAATAGATTAATTTCAATAGAAATTAGACAAAAGGAAAAGGATAGAGAACAGGAAGAAGGAGATTGCGTGATAGTACAAAAATTTTCAGAGTTAAATCTTCAACGTGCACACGATACGGAAGAAATATTTGAAAGAATCGAGGAATCCTTACCAAATGACAGAATAAATAACCTAACACAACAATATGAATAGTCAACTACTAAATGTGTCAATACTGAAACCCGAGTCACGACACTTACGAAAGACGTAATTAAACAGAGAGAACAAATAGGTGACTTATCGGAAGGAGTTGAGGAGATTTCAGATAAATTGACAAATCTTAGTTTAAATGGGGACAGAGATTCATATGATACAGCTCCACTGCCATTTGCAGAAAAGAAGAATACCAGAATATAAATAAACATGTTGAAAATCAGGGAAAATTTAATGAAATCGTTAAAAGGGAATTTGAGGCGTTACGAAAGCAAGTTAAACAAATTGAAAGCGAAATCGTAGGAAAAGACAGTAGAAGAAATTTAGAATCACCGATAGCAGCGGGTCTTGAAGAAAACAATTTATTTCATTTATGAGATGCAACAAGAGAGCGCCAGGCGTGCGAACTTGACAATAATCGACATTCCGACTGGGACAGACGCCACGAGGCGAAAACTTTGACTATAAACACTTTTTAACTGTTCGGAAATTTAAGATCTTTTGTAATTCTAATAATGACATACGTCCATGTTCATGGTTAGATCAATTTATGTACGCACTTCCACCAAATTAGCCACTAAGTCACAAACTGGAATTTATGTGTGGCTATTTATGTCGTCATGGGATTCACTACACTATGTGAATATGTGGCGTTGCATGCACAGGGCCCCGAGTTGTAGTGGTACTATTTCCCTTTTAATTTTCTACACTGTTGCTACTCTGTTACTATTCTTTGTATCTATCAAAACAACTCTTCAACTATCAATCTATCTATTATTAGAGATTGTAATAATTTAAATGATTTTTATCATGCATTTCTATCGGCATCTTGGTCCGATAACACGCAAGACGGAGTCAAACTTAGTCTTATTATGCAGCGTAATTTTAAACAGTCTGAGTTTCGCACGCCGGCAGAATACTTTGAAGACATGATTCGAAAAAATCAATTCTTTCAAACTTTTATAGCCCAACTGAATTAATTCGCATTTGCTTAACTAAGGTGCCACAATCGATGAGACACATTGCTTTAGCCGGAAGGTGTAAAGACGACATTGAAACTTTTAAGACTTTGCTTCAAGAACTTCAGTATGACAACGACGACGAAACATCTTGTAATTTTTTCAGTGACGGTAATCACAATAGATTTTCAGAGAAAAGGGATAATGATTGGAACGGATGTTATAGCGGTAATTTTGAAAATGACAGATGAAACAGACAGGACTATAGATACCAGCCTTACGACAAAGGGAAGTGTAGCAATTAGACAGTATTATTTAGTTCGCAATGATATTCTTTTTAAACGAAAATCGGTTGACAACTCTGTTTGGTTAGTTTGCATTCCTGATGAGTGGGTTAATAAATTGATTTGGTATACACATTTCAGTTATGCACACTTTGGTCCCAGAAAATGCTTTCATAAATTACGAGAAAATTGCTACTTCAGTAATATGGAAAAACGTATTCGATCTGTTCTCGCCAAATGCAAATTATGCCAAAAGGTTGAGCCGCCAACTATTTCTCACAGAGCACCGTTGTTTCCTATTATTCCAGCGAAATTAAAGGACATGGCTGCAGTTGATTTGTTCGGTCCAGTGGTTCGTTCTACTAATGGTTTTGCGTACATTTTGGTAGCAGTGGAATTGACATCAAAATATGTGTGTTGACACCTTTACGCAAAGCAACACCTCGTTTAGTATCTAATGCTTTCGTCAAACATTTTATTAAAGAAGTGGGTCATGGTGATAAAGTTATATCAGATAATGGATCACAGTTTCACTCTAAAATTTGGCTTCGTACGCTATGGCGTCGTAAGATTAAACCAATTTTCATTTCACTTTTTCACCTTCAATTTACCGCTTCAGAGAGATGGATGAAGGAAATCAACCAATTGTGTCGGCTTTATTGTCATCAGACTCAACAGAACGTGGGATCACTATCTTCATATTTTTCAAAACATTCTGAATGAACTCCCTAATGATTCCACTTCTTTACCGGCTATATTGATATTAAAAAATAAAGCACCGACAAATCGCATTTCTTAAATCGTTCCTTTTCCGCCTACATTAGGGTGACCAAACGTCCCGGAAAACCGGGATTGTCCCGGTTTTCATCCCTGTGTTTCGGTGTTCCGAAAATTTGTTTCAGGACTCTCAAAAGTCACAGAATTCAGTTTTTAAATACATTTCGTGTAATTTTCTTAAATTTTTGAGATTTCGATATATTCGAGGAAATACAACACAAGAAATTAATATATTTTAGCTTATTTCTCTAAAACCTCCATTGTCCCATGCTAGTAATCACAGTAACAGTATTGATACACTCGTAACAATTGAGCGGTACTTTGGCCAACAAGTAGTATGTTGTATTATTGTAACAGAGCTATGAAACCGTCCGATTGTCGCGCCATTTACTCACACGCTCATTGTTAGATCAGTGTAGTGGTTGATGTTTTGTCAGACAAACTGCAATAGTTTTTTCTCATATTAGTGGTATTATTGCTGCAGTACTGTGAAACGCAATGCCAAAACGTGCCCACAAGTTCAGTGACTGTTATTCGAAGAAATGGAATTTCATTAAGAAAGGTCGTTTTGATTACGAAGCAGAATGTATGTAACTGTTTTATTAGTATACTTCACGGTGGACATTCCGACATAGTTGATCACATCAGGTCAAAGAAACACATTAACAGACCCAGTGCACCGAGCTGTAGTAAAACTCTACAAAATTATTTTGTGAAACATTAGTCAAGTGAAGAGACGAAAGTTCGAGCACCGAGCTTACACTAGGCTACCACAAGGTAAAACATCACCAAACTTATAGATCTAGTGATTGTAATAATAAGCTTAACATCATTATGTTTGATGATTCTTCCATTGCAAAAAAGTTTAGTTCAGCAAGAACTAAAGTGTCAGCCTTAGTGAAAGGAGTTATTGCTCCCCAGAGCGTAAAGGGAAGCCTTGAATACATCAAACAGTCTTCTTCCTACGGGATATCCACAGATGCCACCGATCATAAGGCCACTAAAATATTTCCGTTTGTTGTTCAGTTTTTCGATATTTATCAGGGAATTCAGACCAAAATTTAGAAGGTGAGTTCCCTACCTAATGAAACATCTGACGAAATTTCAAGATTTTGTATGAATAATATCAAAATGTTTGATTTTGAGAAAAATAAATGTGTGGCATTTTGTGGAGACAACACCAACACAAACTTTGGTTGTTTAAAAAGACAAGGCAAATGCAATGTATTTACCAAATTAAAGGCAACATTGCATGAAAACATTGAAGGCATAGGGTGCCTTGCACATGTTTTAGACATCTGCTGACAATTTAAGCTGTGATGTTGAAACTATCGTCATGAAGGTATACTAACACTTTTACGTATATACTGTTAGAACAGAGAGAGTTAAGGAGTTCTGTGATTATGTGGGAACTGAATATATGAATGTAATGTGTCACTCGAAAACTCGCTGGTTATCACTGTTTCCAGCAGTTGAAAGAGTAATCCGCCGGTTTGCACCGTTAAAAGATTTTTTCCTAAATGAAGACAAAGCCCCCAAAATATTGGTTCAGTTTTTCAGTAACCTTTTAAGTGAAGCCTACTTATGGTTCATTCACAGTCAGCTTAGCACTTTGCAGCATGGGATAAAGGAAATTGAGGGAAGCACAAAAAGTGTATTAGAAGTAACTGTTACTAAGAGGAGAGAACAGCAGTTCATTTCTTGTAATGTTAAATCACCTGTCCTTAAAAGAGCAGAAGTATCAGAAGCAGTGGAAACCAGTTTTAGAGAAGAAGTTATAAAGTTTTATGACACTCGTGTAGAATATCTTAGAGTGGAGCGCCTCGTATTCACCCTCATCGCCGGTGATTGATTGGATGTTACTGAAGAGAGTGCCAAAATGGGAAAGTGTTGAAGAGACAGTTTCTTATTTGAAGAGTAAAGACAATGAAATCGATGATTCTATTCTCTTTGATCAGTTCGGCATACTGACAAATTTTGTTGAAGAAAATCTTCACAAGTGGAATGATGAAAAAAACCACCTTTGGAATGTAATGAGAAGTGGGTGAGTTTTTTTAAGAGCAATGACTATCTTCAGCCTTACTCTGAGTTGGTAATAATTGCAAGGTATTTATTTGCAATCCCAGCCCATAATGCCAATGTGGAAAGAATATTTTCATTCATGAATATCCAGTGGACTGATGAAAGAATCAGAATGGAGGTGGATTCTCTTGAAGCAATCCTGCAGATCCTGTACAACTACAAAATGGATTGTGCTGAGTTTTATCACTGTGTCTCAAAGAACAAAGACATGATCAAGGAGGCTGGAGGCAGTCAAAAATACCCTTTTCTCCAAGGACAGTCAATTCCATCTACAAGTGCTCAGCAATATTAAAGCTCATATTAATATTAATTGATTAAAAGTTGAATGGCTATAAAATTTTGTAAAATCGTAATACATTTCTTTATTACTGAATACGTTTATTAAATGTCATTAATTATACAGATAATCAAGATTAAAGCAATCTTTTGTATCCTCTTTTTAGTTACAATAACCGCATTAACAAAATGTATCAACAAAACATTAATATTTAAAATTAAGAAACCTGGGTACATGTGGAATGAGGTATCCATTGGCACCTGGGTGAATGTGTCCCAGTTTTCACCGAAAATGATTTGGTCACCCTAGCCTACACGGAAACTGCGCCATTCTGAAGTTGTCAACCTGGCTCTACAAAATATTGCATCTGTGGCTGCTACAAGACAGAAATCAGCTAAATGTCCTGGTCGTTTAAAAACCTTGTCAGTTAGTCAAAACATGTTAATTAAGTCACATCGTTTGTCTCAGAAAGGAAAAGGCTTGTGTCGCAAATTTTTTCTGCTTTATAACGGTCCATATAGAGTTCGCAAAATTATTCATGATAACACTGTCGAAGCAGAAACTCTTAAATCACGGCGCTCTAAGGGAATACATCATATATCGAACGTTAAAATTTTTGTGGAATGACATACTTTTGAGAAATTAACAGTTACACGAAAACACGCAGAGAATACAAGGATACCTCGCCGTGTTCTGGCGGTGGCACATACTCAAAGCAACAGTCGAGTCTGCGCGACGTACAAGGCAGTCGTTGACCACAAACAATTACTTCCTACGTAACGCGTACCTACAGCTGATCGAGCGCTCAGTGCGAATGCACTGACAGTCGTAAACAAATACACAGTCTAATTTCTCCGATTAAATTCAGTATAAAGCTATAGTGACTTGATAAATTATTTTATTAACGTTCAGTTTTTTTCAGGATACAGTTGTATATAATATTTAAAAACTTCAGGTAAATTCTGTGTGTGTCCGACGTTAAGAGGACTCTTATCGAGAAAATTTCAGGAAGAATGTAATTTCGAAGAAGAAAGTAATAAACTAAAAAGGTAACTCTATTAATTGAGTTTATTTTTCAGGTAACATATTTCTATTTAGGTATGTACTTTATATGTAGTTTGCTGCTCGCGATTACATGATTTATACTTTGTGTTAACTGATTTTGACAATGATTGATTAATGAACAGGGTTGTTACTTATGAATATTATGCATCGCTTGGCTGCTCTGCTTTTTCACTGATGTATTTTTTATTATGTGCCTGCTCTGCTTATTTATTTAAATTATAATTGTCACCTGATTAGTTGTGCTGAAATGGTTATGTATGTAAGTCATACTTTGTGATTTATCTGCTTGCGCCTTTATGTTTACTTATTAAGATTACATATGAACATTTATTTCCTTATGCTGATATGATGCTAATGACCTGTTTATTATGTAAGATATATACTTTCTGCTTTGCTTATGGATTGCATATTTACACATTTCTGTTTTGTTGTCATACCTACTCTTTAATTTGGTATAAAGAAATGCTGATATACTGTGTACTAACATGGAGTTTAGGTAACACTATGGTATTAATTATACACTCCTGGAAATTGAAATAAGAACACCGTGAATTCATTGTCCCAGGAAGGAGAAACTTTATTGACACATTCCTGGGGTCAGATACATCACATGATCACACTGACAGAACCACAGGCACATAGACACAGGCAACAGAGCATGCACAATGTCGGCACTAGTACAGTGTATATCCACCTTTCGCAGCAATGCAGGCTGCTATTCTCCCATGGAGACGATCGTAGAGATGCTGGATGTAGTCCTGTAGAACGGCTTGCCATGCCATTTCCACCTGGCGCCTCAGTTGGACCATCGTTCGCGCTGGACGTGCAGACCACGTAGGACGACGCTTCATCCAGTCCCAAACATGCTCAATGGGGGACAGATCCGGAGATCTTGCTGGCCAGGGTAGTTGACTTACACCTTCTAGAGCACGTTGGGTGGCACGGGATACATGCGGACGTGCATTGTCCTGTTGGAACAGCAAGTTCCCTTGCCAGTCTAGGAATGGTAGAACGATGGGTTCGATGACGGTTTGGATGCACCGTGCACTATTCAGTGTCCCCTCGACGATCACCAGAGGTGTACGGCCAGTGTAGGAGATAGCTCCCCACACCATGATGCCGGGTGTTGGCCCTGTGTGCCTCGGTCGTATGCAGTCCTGATTGTTGCGCTCACCTGCACGGCGCCAAACACGCATACGATCATCATTGGCACCAGGGCAGAAGCGACTCTCATCGCTGAAGACGACACGTCTCCATTCGTCCCTGCATTCACGCCTGTCGCGACACCACTGGAGGCGGGCTGCACGATGTTGGGGCGTGAGCGGAAGACGGCCTAACGGTGTGCGGGACCATAGCCCAGCTTCATGGAGACGGTTGCGAATGGTCCTCGCCGATACCCCAGGAGCAACAGTGTCCCTAATTTGCTGGGAAGTGGCGGTGCGGTCCCCTACGGCACTGCGTAGGATCCTACGGTCTTGGCGTGCATCCGTGCGTCGCTGCGGTCCGGTCCCAGGTCGACGGGCACGTGCACCTTCCGCCGACCACTGGCGACAACATCGATGTACTGTGGAGACCTCACGCCCCACGTGTTGAGCAATTCGGCGGTGCGTCCACCCGGCCTCCTGCATGCGCACTATACGCCCTCGCTCAAAGTCCGTCAGCTGCACATACGGTTCACGTCCAAGCTGTCGCGGCATGCTACCAGTGTTAAAGACTGCGATGGAGCTCCGTATGCCACGACAAACTGGCTGACACTTACGGCGGCGGTGCACAAATGCTGCGCAGCTAGCACCATTTGACGGCCAACACCGCGGTACCTGGTGTGTCCGCTGTGCCGTGCGTGTGATCATTGCTTGTACAGCCCTCTCACAGTGTCCGGAGCAAGTATGGTGGGTCTGACACACCGGTGTCAATGTGTTCTTTTTTCCATTTCCAGGAGTGTAGATTGTTCGCTCAGCAGAGCCTCGTTGTAGGGATTGTGCTACATCCACGTGTTCTCTACTGGTATTTTTACTCACTATTGCATGTTTTGCTTACGCTCAGTGCTTTATATTTTAAGATAAGAAAATGAACTGCTATAATTCTACGAACGACATTGGTACAAGAAACTTCATTGAAGTCACATGAGCTGGAGGTTTTATTGAAGCTGCATAAATTTATGCTAATAGAAAGGAAGCTAACGACATGAAATACCAACACTAGGTTTAGACCATTGACAGTTATTACACTGCATTCTTCGAGAGCAATTGATATAGCAAGTGACACTTGACAAAAAAAACCTCCACATGTATGCTTCTGTTTTGCCATGATTCTTGAAGTGGTGTACACACTGTGAAATATTACGATTTATTCATTCAAAGTCTTATGATCATTCATACTCCGTACTCGTACTTACCTACTGAAAGTTATTCAAACTAAAGGCTGTTAGAGGTCATGTATGCATTTCTTTTATTTAATGATGGACAAGGTAACCAAAATGTATTTTATAATTCAGAATGAGTACAAGATTCGGGCCTGGTGGATTACACAGAGGTTGTGTGTGGACATTGTGTCTTCAGATTGTATGGGATGATGAATTGAAGTTTGCACTAGGATTTTATCTGCACTTGTTCGAGGAGACTGACTAGAGGAAAGCGTTGTTATGGAAGTGAAATGATATTGGTGATAAGGTTTATATGTATCGATGTATTGAAGAGGTATTATTGAGATTGTGTGAAGTTGATGATTATTGGAGTTTTGGTGGATAAGAGGTATGGTAAATGATATTGGTGATAAGGTTTATCGACGTATTGAAGAGGTATTATTGAAGTATTAAGATTATGTGATGGTGATGATTATTGGAGTATTGGTGGATAAGAGGTAAAATAAGTAAGGAGCATTTTTTTTTGTAGGTTTATATGGAACAAGGAGGATGAAGATGGCAGACCAGAAAATTGAAGTGGAAGGAAGATTGTCTACACACACACTTTGTTAAATCAATAAGCAGTACATACTTTTTTGGAGAGAGGAAGTATTTGCTTATCTTGGCACTCTGACAGTTGTTCAGCAATCGTACAGTTTGATTTGGCTTGGCAAATATTGGTCTTGACATGATGACTATGACGTTGATTAACTATTATTGAACTGTTACACACTGTTGCCACTACTACTTGATACACACGCTGAACATCAAATTTTGACAGAATTGCATTTACACAGCTAACACCATTCAGTTACAAAGATGGGTTAGTGTGTTTTGCGTGTTTTCCTTTCCTAATCCCAAATAATTGGTACCGACCTACCTCCTAAATATTATTTTACTTGTTTGTTGTGGCTTGCACTGACACCCATAAATATTATAGGTTTACTGATATTTGCGTATTTGTAATAGTTAAAATTATCTGATATCATTTGTGTGTTTATTATAATTTGTATGTTTAGTGCGAGAGCATTGGTAATAATTTTGTAAAAGGAATTGTGTGTGCATTCAAACTATTGTTCGTGCTTGCACCTGTTCAACATTGATGGGTGCCACTTGGAAATGTTTAATTACTGCTCATGAACTCTGATGAACTGTTTAATTATTGATAGTGAATATTATGGACTGTTACCTGCACTTGTTCAACATTGATGGGTGCCACTTGGAAATGTTTAATTTCTGCTGATGAACTCTGATGAACTGTTTAATTATTGATAGTGAATATTATGAACTGTTACCTGCAACATTACTGTGTGCCACTGGTGGAACTGCTTCTACTGAAATGATGTCACCAGTTGCTGTCTGCACCTGTTCAACATTACTGGGTGTCACTGATGGAACTGCTTCTACTGAAATGATGTCACTTGCTGCTGTCTGCACCTGTTCAACATTGCTGTGTGCCACTGTTGGAACTGCTTCTACTGAGATAATGTCACTTGTTGCTGTCTGCACCTGCTCAACATTACTGGGTGCCACTGATGAAACTGCTGCTACTTAGATAATGTCACTTGTTGGTGTCTGCACCTGCTCGCCATTGCTGGGTGCCACTGTTGGAGCTGTTTAAATACTGCTGATGAAATGTTATGGGACTGCTATTTGCACCTGTCGACCATTGCTGGGTGCTACTGTTGGAACTGTCAACTACTCTGAGGAGTGCTACTTGTTTATTGAACTACTGAAAAGATTTTATGTGAATATCTGTACAAACTGATTTTTTGTGTATTTACTGTTTATGAAATGTTATGAGATTCTTACCTGCACCTATTCGTCATTGCTGGTGCCATTGATTGAATTGTTTAACCACTGTGATAAATGATATTTGTGTAAACTATTACGTAATATCACATGTATGCAAGCATTTGTGTTCCTTATTGTATTTTATATATTAGGTTATTGAAGGGTCAGTGTAAAGCCAAAATTTATTTACTTATGTAATATTTAATTATTAATATCATCTTTTATTTTTGTCTGTATTTTTTGGACGAATTTGGTGGTATTTTCACCACCAATGCTGGCAAAAATATCATCAAATTCTAGCCCTTGGAGGAGGGGCATATGAAAGGTGGCTACATTAAGTCACAGCGCCAGAGATGGCACCAAAGATTATTATACAACCTCCTCCACTGGTGCAATAGTAGCTCAGAGATTGCCGTGGGCAGTGCTTGTTGAGAGGATGTCGAGAGCAGTACTAGTTCAGAGCATGTCATATGCAGTTGTTATTCTGTTGGGCGAGAGAGTAGCTGCTGTTCGGTTGGTGTAATGTATAGATGGAAGATGTTGCAATTATCACAGTGTATTTTTCGTCAATATATATGGAGGTAACAAAAAAAATTATTTCACATTTCCTTAATGACAATGCCTCTTGGTCACAGGTTCAGTCAACAAAGCATCTGGCTCATGTTCATGTATAGACTTGTAATTCTGGTTTCTACACTCCTGGAAATTGAAATAAGAACACCGTAAATTCATTGTCCCAGGAAGGGGAAACTTTATTGACACATTCCTGGGGTCAGATACATCACATGATCACACTGACAGAACCACAGGCACATAGACACAGGCAACAGAGCATGCACAATGTCGGCACTAGTACAGTGTATATCCACCTTTCGCAGCAATGCAGGCTGCTATTCTCCCATGGAGACGATCGTAGAGATGCTGGATGTAGTCCTGTAGAACGGCTTGCCATGCCATTTCCACCTGGCGCCTCAGTTGGACCATCGTTCGCGCTGGACGTGCAGACCACGTAGGACGACGCTTCATCCAGTCCCAAACATGCTCAATGGGGGACAGATCCGGAGATCTTGCTGGCCAGGGTAGTTGACTTACACCTTCTAGAGCACGTTGGGTGGCACGGGATACATGCGGACGTGCATTGTCCTGTTGGAACAGCAAGTTCCCTTGCCAGTCTAGGAATGGTAGAACGATGGGTTCGATGACGGTTTGGATGTACCGTGCACTATTCAGTGTCCCCTCGACGATCACCAGAGGTGTACGGGCAGTGTAGGAGATCGCTCCCCACACCATGATGCCGGGTGTTGGCCCTGTGTGCCTCGGTCGTATGCAGTCCTGATTGTGGCGCTCACCTGCACGGCGCCAAACACGCATACGACCATCATTGGCACCAGGGCAGAAGCGACTCTCATCGCTGAAGACGACACGTCTCCATTCGTCCCTGCATTCACGCCTGTCGCGACACCACTGGAGGCGGGTTGCACGATGTTAGGGCGTGAGCGGAAGACGGCCTAACGGTGTGCGGGACCATAGCCCAGCTTCATGGAGACGGTTGCGAATGGTCCTCGCCGATACCCCAGGAGCAACAGTGTCCCTAATTTGCTGGGAAGTGGCGGTGCGGTCCCCTACGGCACTGCGTAGGATCCTACGGTCTTTTCGTGCATCCGTGCGTCCCTGCGGTCCGGTTCCAGGTCGACGGGCACGTGCACCTTCCACCGACCACTGGCGACAACATCGATGTACTGTGGAGACCTCACGCCCCACGTGTTGAGCAATTCGGCGGTACGTCCACCCGGCCTCCCGCATGCACACTATACGCCCTCGCTCAAAGTCCGTCAGCTGCACATACGGTTCACGTCCACGCTGTCGCGGCATGCTACCAGTGTTAAAGACTGCGATGGAGCTCCGTATGCCACGGCAAACTGTCTGACACTGACGGTGGCGGTGCACAAATGCTGCGCAGCTAGCGCCATTCGACGGCCAACACCGCGGTTCCTGGTGTGTCCGCTGTGCCGTGCATGTGATCATTGCTTGTACAGCCCTCTCGCAGTGTCTGGAGCAAGTATGGTGGGTCTGACACACCGGTGTCAATGTGTTTTTTTTTCCATTTCCAGGAGTGTATGTGCAATTACAGTATTTCTGGTTTTTCAATTAGTTCATTGTAAATAGCGTTTAAAATATCTTGTCGTATTGAGGAAGAACAGTGCCAGATACATGTACGTTGAATCACACTTCCAGACAGAGAACAGTTGCTTTGTTGTTTCGTAGCTTTTATAGTTGCAGCGGACTTAATTAATCAATTGTGTTGACAGAAATTTCCTTTCATTCTTTATTGTTATTTTATGCAGTCATAAAATTAATCAATTGTGTTGACAGAAATTTCCTTTCATTCTTTATTGTTATTTTATGCAGTCATATTGCATACTAATACTAGTCAGGGCCAACTGGTTAATGGCTTCGTAACCAGACACACAGCTACTAAAATTATTGCACATTAATTAAGCCCCCAAGCAGTATCCAATTCTTCTTCTTCTTCTTCTTCTTCTTCTTCTTCTTCTTCTTCTTTTCCACTGTCACGAAACCAATCACTTGCAAAAAGTCCATGTGATGATGAGGATGCACCACCTGTCCTGTTATGATAACGATAATATAAGGAATGGGCATGTTTGGGGTTTTTATAGAAAAAAAATTGTTATAAGAATAATATATGTAGCCATTACAGTGAGATCACCTTATCAACTGAGCTCAAAGCTTATTTGTAATTCTTTTATGTATATAAAATTTGCACTTCAGGAGTGGTACTTCACACGCATTACATCAAGGAAAAAATACATTGATCCACTTTTCAAAGTATTTCCCGGTTTACTGTTTCTTGTATGCACTGAATTCTGCATGTATTTCCCCTGAAACGATAGGAACATCACAAAACTTTGGTATCACGTCTGTAAATTTAGCATGGATTTACTCCATAACTATTGGAGTTGACTTTGGATCTGTATTGATATATGAACTAAGGCACTCTTCTTGATCATCTACATGTACACAATATCATTATATACACTCAAATACACGGTAGCCATGGCTCTAAACTCTCTAACACAAGAGATATTACAATCCTTAATTCCCACAGTGGAATACTGTAAATAAATTGATCAGTCTCCAGATCTGGAGATTATTCGTCGTCATACTTTGAGGTAATAGAGAGCGTTAGACCAGCACAGCAAATGTCTGGGGTAGACAGAGATGAGTAGTACCCCATAGTCATCTGAGCATTGATGTAGGGTATTATATGCCATAGTCCTTCTCATTCGATCTCAGTGAACTGCACTTTAACACCGTTCGTTTCATTTTCGATCTCCATGACCACACACACCATTTACTCTCTGTTGCTTCTATGCCTATATTGAAATGCGTTGATCCTTTATCAGTAAAATTATATGTGGCGGTGAATAGCAGTAGTGCACAGGGAGCAACTGATATTTCTCAACCACCACATTCACACTGTGTCCTTTCAGTATCACTGGAATGTTCCATGATTCGGTGGATAGTGCACATGTCAGAGTCCAGTACTGTCCTGCGCCATGCTGCAGGAGCAAGTTGAGGACAGGCTGGGTGTCTTCACGATGAGTAGCACAGACAATAGCGCCCCATTGTTCTGCTCCAGCATACAGACCAGGTGTGCTACAGGATCGCATGTGCCAGCTGCTGCTATAGTTCCCAACAAGCTGGAGATTGCTGCAGGTCCTGACAAGCTGGAGGTCACCTCAACTGTTAAACAAAGTAGAAGCAGATCCATTACAAAGAAATGAAGCTGGACAAAACTCATGGTAAAAATTTCCTTCTAAGGCGTTTCGTTAGTACAGGTTGCATACATTCAGGGGCAAGCATACATGCAGCGGCAAACTGATTGTTATGCTAATAAATTTATGACCCCTGGGAGTGGATTTATTACCCTGGGGGTAATCCATCCTTCTGAGTGATGATCCTCCCCTCCCCCTCCCCCTCCCCCTCCTTCCGCTACCCCTCTAGGAAATCCCCAACCGTCCCCCCCCTCACCAATATAAGCACACTTTTGATTCCAAATTAATTGACTAATTAATTTAATTGCTCAATTAATTACTCCCTCCCCTCTGGGAAATCTCACCTCTACACTCCCCCTCACACCTCCTTTCCACCACACCCCTCCCCTCCACATTTGGAAAATGGTGGCAAAATGACTCGGTCTGTGCTGAACTGCTGGAAAAGAAGGACATAGGATAGTTTACTTTATTTATTTTGGGTGCTACGCCATTGGAAAAGGGAAAATCTCAGTCCCTCCCTTCCCCCACCCCCACCCGTCCCTCACCTGGAAATTTGCAGGAAATGCTCGGTCTTTGCTGGAGTATTGGACTGGAAGGTGCAACTACTACCTTGCCCAGCAACTACATACGCTAATTACATAATTACACTGGTGCAGATTGGAGGTGTTGTCTTGTTGAAAAAGTTTCGTGTGTGTGCTCTTCTTGACATACAGGGATCGACAGAGCTAGTACACAATGTCAGCACCCCCCCTTTCCAGAGAAAAATTGGCGGAAAAAATCGCTGAGCTGGAAGGATTCCACAACAGGAAATTTAACTACAATACGGAGGTCATAATAATATATTGCTGATTTTTAAAATTCATTTTGCAGGGCTTGGATCTCTTTATTTGGTGGGAAAAGCTTACCACTCGTTGCTGGTTTGGAAGATACAGGCGTTGTATAATGCAACGAAAAGAAGTAATTAAATGCATAAATAGATCGCATTTTTCCAATCGAATAAGGAATACTATCATAAATCGACGTCAAAATAACCCACCACACATAATTACATTGTTAAAAACTTCCCAGTCACGTCTTCACACCGACCACAGGGCACAGTTTCCTGGGAGCCACAGCCGCGCCAGCTACTTCACGTATTCTTACACATGCAGGTCAGGAAGAGAGGCCCGTGTACAGAGCTGATCCACAGTGCAGGAGACAGCTTTGTCCTATTACACTACCTCATATAGAATAACCACAGATGCTCACCTTGATGTATGGGTCTCGACTGAGCTCATTCATAAATCTGCCTCAGAGGGCATTTGAAACGGGTATTTTCCTCCCACATCACTTCCCTCAGGAACAAATAGGACCACATTACTCACATGAAAATTGGTGGGAGCCAACAGGAATGTGGGAACACTACATCCAGTCATGTGCTCTCAGTCGCAGTCAGTCAGTGAAATAACCATGAAGCATAACAGCAGCCATGATCCTCACCTGCCTGTGTGTTGCGGAATCATAAAAACAAGTACTCATTAATGTATGTCGTTCTCTGACAAGTTCCATTTCTTTGTTCAGCTCCATGTCTTTGTCTGTGGATGCTTCTTGTTTCTTATCCTTTGTTCAGTGGCTTTCTGCGTGTCTGGACTGGTAAAAACCTCCAGTGTGTCTGGACCAGCAGCAGCCACCATTGGCTCGTCGAGACCCACAGCAACCTCTGGCATATGGGGGCCAGCAGTGGCACCAGCGCCATGGGATCCTGTAGTGCACCTAACCAGCATGTTGGAGCAGGAAAACGAGCTGCTGTTATCCACCTCACTCATTGATTTGTGTAATGAAGACATATAGCGAATCCCTGACTCTCAGGAGAACTGTGCTGGAGGCCCTATACCACATGGTACAGGTCAGTACTCGTCTCCGAAATATGCACCATCCCAGACCACTCCTGTGTTGCTGAAAGGGTGGAGTGTTGATATGGTGGATGAGGCGCTCACGATATTACCCAGTGGTCTGCCGCTTTTCTCTTCAGCTTTTAATTTAACAGCTAGCGGTTCAAAGCACTTAAATATTGTTACAGAAGCATCAGTGGACACTGACTGGCGTGTTGTGTTAGAGATTGAAGATGCATCATGGAGTATTAAAGTTCAATTTACAGAGATGGAATGGGATGAACTGTATAATGCAGAATCCAACATCAAGCAAGAGATGACCACCGAGTATCCTCCATCTCCTGACATTTACAGTGTTGTCCAGACACTCTGTATGATGGTGTGACACTCATTGTTAGAGTCGATCCATTTAGCTGCAGCAGTCCACCATGACAAACTTGTTTGGCCTATACATGGTGCAATCCATTGTCTTGAAAAGACTGAACATTGGGATGCCTGTGTTCAAACTATGTGTATAGATATTGTGAACTATCTCTTTACGTATAGTGTGCATACAGACGATTTAGGACAGTGTATCAATACGATGTCAAAAGAAGAAACTAAAGGAAAACCGCAGTTTGAGAGAAATACACACATAGTTGAGTATGTACAAGGAACAGTTGTTCGGGAAATACTGTAAAAAATGAACCAGTGATGCCTGTAGTTCGTGTAATACAGCCTATGTATCATTGTTGAAATGTAAGTAAAATACACACATCATCGTAAATCCTGTGTGTTATTTTTGACTTCATGACTGTCTCATTATAACATAGCCATGGGAGCTCAGTCAGTAAGATTATTGCGCTATAGTGGCTACATATATTATTATTTTTATTACAAGTGTTCATTTCTCTACTAAATTCCATTGCACACCAAAACGTGATGTAATCGGTTTCATTGCAGGGTGGGTGAAGTATCCAAACTTTGTTGTAAGTGTTTGGTCCTGTGATGATGCAGAAAATGGCTGGAAGAAGAAAAAGAATGGGATACTCCTACCCACATTATATGTGTGATCATTGTAGGTCCATCCAACTGTGGCAAGACAAATGTCCTCATGTCACTACTAACGCACCTAGATGGAGTCCACTTTGAGCATGTACATGTTTTTTCAAAAACGCTGTTTCAGCCCAAGTACCAACTACTGCCAAAGAAACTGCAAGCTGTAGATGGTGTAACATATGCGACAGTCAGTCAAAATAGTCAAATCCTCCACAAAAAGTAAATCCAAACACAGTGTTCATATTTTACAATGTTGCTGTGGAAAACCAGAAACAAATTTTACTATATTTCTGTTTTGGTCCAGGTATGGGTTTTGTATTTTATTTGAGTCAGACATATTCCAGAATCTCAAAACAGTTGAGGGATAATGCAAATCTCTTTGTAACTTTCAAATAAGACAATTTGAATTTTAAACACATTTGCCAGGTGCATGTAGGATCTGAATGTTATTCAATGATTTTGTAAAGATGAGCACCGATTGCTGTAATCACAAACAGCATGGGGTTCTCGTTATTAATAAATCAAGAAAACTGAATGACGAGAGGTACAAGTGAAACTTCCAAGAGTTTCTTTACGTATATCTACGAAAAAAGTAATGAGTATGTTATTATTCATTGCACTGTGGACAAGGTCGCATGTATGTCAGGCATTCAGCCTGAGAGACAGGTGTTCATAGATAGAATATTTCAGTCTCTCAGAAGTAAAGTTAAGGAGCTAGAGACAGATGCCCAGACCCTTCTGAGCCTAATCGACAAATTAAATGCTAGGGTTAAGGAACTAGAGATGTACATCTGGAGCATTCTGAGAAAGAAAGTACACAACTTAGCTGTAAAGGTTGGTGAATTGAAAAGAAAGTACACGACTTATCCTTAAGGGTCGAGTGAAATGTGTATAAAGTGCAGCCTGTGAAGGAGTCTGCATAGTATATAACAAGATGTCGACTAAGAATAAGGTCATCACTGCATGGAAGGCTGTTTGACAGAAGTTATGAAAGCTAAGGTGAGGACATGTGGATCGAGGGAAGACACTGAAAGAAATCGTTAGACTAGTTACAGAGTCTCTCGATAAGCTCTCAGCGAACTTGCGCAAACAAGGATGGTAGTGCTATTTCCGGGTTCATCAACCATTACAGTGACGCTAGGATAGACAAAACATTTGGTGCCAGTGATGAAAAACATACATTTTGGGTATGCAGCCCGTAAGTTTAAAAGAAAAACCAATACAGACAGTCGATAGGTAATTTCAAAGAACACCAGATCTACTGAAACCCATTTTTTCCAAAAACCCTCAAAAACAGTAACATTTTCACCCTAAGGTCTGGAGACGTATGGTGAAATAATACAATTGACCAGTGTACTCAGGAAAGCAGGAAACCAAAGCAGTGCGAAATACAGAGGCATTATAAAACCATTTCTATTACACGGTCAGTATAGCAATTGTGATGGTATTGACATTCGGCATCCTAATGAGGTAATAGATCGACTTCAGTGGCTCATGGAATCAGCTATTGCAGGCAATACCGCTCATTCAAATGAGGTTGTCTCAGTAATTTCAGGGCTTAGGGAGAGAGGTATAATCGAATAAGTACGGAGATGGTAGCTTCAGAACTAAACAAACCAGCACACAAAATGTGTCCTCATTGGCATGTCATGATTTAAAGTTTGAATAACTGAATGCAGGCTGATCTTGTAGATATGAGGGAATGTTCACATGAGACTAATGGATTCAAATATATTTTCATAGTAATTGATACACAATCCAAATTTTGCTGGGCATTACGTGTTAAAAAAAAAAAAACGGGAGTTGCATCATGTAGCTGTCTGAGCATTTGTTGCAGACAGGGACAATTCAATGCCCTGACAGCTTCCAAACTGATCATGGTGGAGAATATTACAATAGGTGTTTCACGACCGTGTTGCGGCAGTATGGAATGCATCACTACTCAACATTCACCCCCCTCAAGATGAGTATCATGGAACTACTGAACAGAACAATAAAAGGTCGAACAGGGGTGCATTTTAATCTTCAAGTTTCATGCAAATGGACAGATATCCTCCCAGAAATAATTGCACAGTATAATTGAACCAAAGATAGCACAATACAAATGAGACCAATCGATGTTTGTCATAATGGATCAAGTGTACAAGCGTATTAAAATGTTCAATCCATGTAAACAGAAATTTAATGTGGGTGATTTGGTACAAGACAGCATTTGAGAAGTCATAACTCCCAAACTGGTCAAGTGACATATTCAGTTTCTAAAATGAAGACAAAAATTTCAGAACTTACATCTTAAAGTATAGCCATGGCACTGAAATTTCAGGATGCTTTTACGCCAAAGAAATCCTGAAGAGCTCAGAACCGCACATGTTTCTGGTAGAGCTTGTCATAAGATGTCGAAGGAATAGAGCACTAGTTAAAAAGGTTGGTTATCATCCAAGACAAAACAGCTGGATTGATGCTGGCCGCGCGGAATGGTCGTGTGGTTTGAGGGGCCATGTCACGGATTGCACGGCCCCTCCCACCGGAAGTTCGAGTCCTCCCTCAGGCATGGGTGTGTGTGTTGTTCTTAGCATAAGTTAGTTTAAGTAGTGTGTAAGTCTAGGGACCGATGACCTCAGCAGTTTGGTCCTTTAGTAATTCACACACATTTGAACATTTGATTGACGTTCACAATTTGCTGTATAATGGAATCCACAGAACACAACCAGCAAAGTAGAATTACATTTCTGATAGCAGACTCTAAGATGGCGGCCACTAAGTGACGCTCGTTTCTTCGGCTCGCGAGTTTTTCCGCTCATTGAAGGTGTTACAGAGAAGTGCAGCAGTCCACAACGTGTGCATCCGACTAAACAAGTGTTACTTGCCGTGGTGTATTGTTCTCCGTTGATTACCACAAGTGATAAGTGAGTGAAAAATGGGAAGAGCACGAGTAAGTGGCAGCAGGCGAGGCTACAGGGGCGCAGGCAGCGTCTCCGGTGGCAGGTGAGGCCCCGCTTTCCGACATCGGGGAGCTCGTCCGGTCCCAGGTGAGTGCGGCGCTGCACAGCAAAGACACGCTAGACGTAATCGTCCAATCCATCACGGACTCTGTGACGGCCGCGGTCATGGATAAACTGCAAGAGTCTGTCGGGCGCAACAGCACCGAAATCCAGTCTCTTAGAAAGTCCTTGGCCGCACAAGAGAAAAAAGCCGCCGAGCTAGAAGCTAAACTGTCTGCTGCCACCGATGAAATTGAGCAGTATCAGCGAAGGAACAGCTTGCGCTTGTTCGGGGTAGCTGAAAACGATCGCGAAAACACCGACGACCTGGCCATTAGCCTCGTGCGTGAGAAACTTGGCGTGCAGATCGACGTGACCGATATTGACAGAAGCCATCGTGTTGGGCGCGGGATACCAGGCGCCACGAAACCCAGGCCCATAATAATTAAATTTGTGTCTTACCGGAAAAGAGCTGAAGTGTTTGCTCAGAAAAGAAAACTCGCTAAGAGTGGGGTTACCCTGAGGGAAGATCTGACGCGCGAAAGACTAAAAGTTTTGAACGCTGCGATCACACAGTTCGGCCTTCAAAATGTATGGACCCAGGACGCGCAGGATCGTAGTCAAGACGGAAGGAGGGAGGAAAACGGTGACGAACATGTTCGAACTGAAAGACTGAGCGAAATCTCGCGAGACACCAAGTCTCAAATTGTAATCTGTATAATATAAGTTAATTTTTATTCTTTCTTTTTAATTTTTAGCTTAAATACTGCTCCGTTATTTCTATAAGCACTCTATTTAAAATCAGTCAATTGTTTCACAAAAATATTGTTTCTTTATTTGTTTATCATAAGTGCTCATGTATATTCATATTGTCAGTAAAATGGGAATTAACATTCTCCATTAACAGGAATCTCCTTACAACCGCCTTTCTATATCTGTTATTTTCATCTTCGCCACTACCACTACTACTACTATTATCTTTTTCGTAACCACTACTGCCACTTTCCATCTTTCTTTTCGCTCCCTTCTCCGATACTTCCAGCGTGTTTTTCACCTTTAGTCCACAGACGCTTGAGTCAGTCACGACCTTGCACACACCTGTAAACATGTCTTCCCCCGCGAAATCCAGCTTTTGTCGCTCTTCCGGCCAGCAGGTAAACGGAGCGCGCTCGGTCCTACAGGCGGCCACAATGGGACGGATCGGTTCCGGCGGCGGGCTCTTTGTGGCACACGCGAACGCGCAGTCGCTAACGGCTCACTTCGACGAGTTCTGCGACCTGTTCTGCCAATCGCTGTTCCACATTATCCTCGTCTCTGAAACTTGGTTGAAACCAAACATTTCTTCCGACGCTATCCGAATCGCTGGTTACTCTCTCCTAAGGGCAGATCGTGAAACACGACGCGGGGGTGGTGTGGGTGCCTATGTTCGCTCTTATCTGACACCTTCTGTACTATGCACATCGGATGCAAAGGGCGAAGGAGAAGCAGAGTTCTCGTTTTTCGAAATAAATACATCAAATCAGAAACTGCTAATTGGAGTAATCTATAAACCTCCAAACGTCGGTGCCATGTTCTCCTTTCAGTCTGCCCTGTCCTCACTCGTGACACAGTATGAACACATAATCATTATGGGCGACACAAACATCGACTTACAGTTAAAATCTCCCTCTGCCGAAAAACTAAGGCGACTGTTCCACTCCAATGATATGAGTTTAACACCGCTGGACCCAACTCATCACACGCCACACAGCCACACACTCATAGATATAATAGCAACAAAGCGACCAGATAAAATAATCCGCGCCAATCAGACATCCGCTCCGGGACTCTCTTCTCATGACGTGATATTCTTAAATTACTCAATGCATACTACCAAAGAAAAATCTCACCTAGTAACCTACAGAAACTTAAAAAATGTTAACCATGACGCTCTTCAAAAGGATTGCTCAGACATCCCTTGGCATGATATAAGCAATGAACCGACTTTAGACGGAAAAATTCGGCAATTATGTCGCAAAATTATTGCACTGTTTGATAAACATGCTCCTCAACGCACTGTCAAGGTAAAGAGAGCTCCCGCTCCGTGGCTCACCACTGCATTACTCCAATTAATGAATAAACGTGATGCTGCACACAGGGCCTTCAAGCGTAACCCAACTCCCGAGGCGTACGAAGCTTATAGGAAACTCCGAAACAGAACCAAGCAAAGCGTGAGGAATGCCAAAATCAGACATGCCCGCTCTGTCGTATGCGGCATATCAAAACCTGCTGCACTGTGGAAAAAGCTGCGCAGTTTCGGTATAGGGAAGCGAAGATATGACGCTGTTTATCAAGCGTCTGCAGAAGAATTAAACGATTTCTTCTCAACAGCTGTAATCTGCCACGCAGCGACAAATTACCAGCCCCAAGATATCAATCTCTCGAGAGACACGTTTTTCCTAAAACATGTCACTACCGGCACAGTACACAAGGCAATTATGAGAATGTCTTCCGAGGCGGTAGGAAATGATGGAGTGAGCATTGGCATGATTAAAAACGTCGTAGACACTATTATTCCAGTTATCACAGACATCTTCAACCTGTCTCTTGTCAGTAGTATATATCCTACTGAGTGGAAGCAAAGTTTAATCCAGCGTATACCCAAGACTGACAACCCTAAGTCGCCAGGTGACTACAGGCCGATCAGCATACTACCTGCAATATCTAAAGCCCTAGAATACATCGTCCATGAACAGCTGACGGATTACCTCAAAACTCATAACATCCATGACGAATATCAGTCGGGCTTTTGAAAGCACCATAGTACAGCAACTGCATTAATCAAAGTAACTAATGACGTTAAACATGCTATGGACAGACGTGAAGCTACTATCCTAACACTGCTTGACTCTAGCAAGGCTTTTGACACAGTTGACTTCGATATATTACTAATTAAAATGAAACAGCTGAATTTCTCAATCAGTGCAATACACTGGTTCGACAGCTACCTCAAAAACAGAAGTTAACAAGTCGTTTGTGGGTCGGAAAAGTCATCATGGAAAAGCGTGCGCTCTGGAGTTCCCCAAGGCTCCGTCCTTGGTCCACTACTCTTCTCACTGTACATTAATGATATTTCTTCAGTGATTCACTCCTGCAGCTACCATCTATATGCTGACGACATCCAACTGTACATAAGTGCAAGCCCCAAAAACATTGTTGGCGCAGTAGCGAGTATGAACGCAGATCTTTGCTCTGTTTCTCGATGGGCACAGAACCTAGGTCTGAAACTAAACCCTAAGAAATCCCAGGTCACACTTATATCTCATCCAAAGTTAATCAGCCGGTACTTTTGCGAAACAGTCCCTAAAATACTCCTCAATGGTACCCAACTACCATACCAAAAAACAGTAAAAGACCTTGGAATAATCTTGGATGAACACCTAAACTGGGAAGAACAAACAGTCACAGCTGGCCAAATATCGCTCTCCTCCCTACATGCAATTCAAAAATTTAGAAAAATATTTCCAACCCATGTTAAACAAAAATTAGTCCAAACACTAGTCTTGCCTAATCTTTACTACTGCGATGTAGTTCAACACGGCACAAATAGTGAAAATTCTAGATGCCTCGAGCTAGTGATGAACGCTTGCGTTAGATACGTGTGCAATATTCGGTTGTATGATCATATCAGTCCTTCATACTCCCAGCTAGGTTGGATACGCCCACATAAGGCACGTGATCTCCACACGATGTGCTTACTTCATCGATTTCTTAGCCACTGGTGCCCTCAATACTTATCTTCTCACATTAAACACCTATCATCATTCCACAATCGCAATACCAGATCGGATACGTCTATCATCTTGGCTGTACCTTTACATAACACAAAATCTTTCTCCGTGTCATTCTCCATCTCAGCCATACGACTATGGAATGCACTCCCCTGTGATCTGCGTCTTATCCAGAACTACTCAACATTCAAGTGGGAACTCAGAACTTACATATTAGGGACGGTATAGCCACCATTGTTGTGCCCCTCCCATCTCTTTCTTTCTCCTCTCCATCACAGCTTCGAATTTTACCATTCTTTTTCTCTTCCTCTAACCTATCTACCTCTTATATATCTTTTTCACCCCATTCTATCGTCTTATGTCTCTGCTCGATGAGAATTACTCACAAGCTGCAAGAATATAACGAGAAAATTCCCAACTAACAATGGGACTGACATTCACAAAAGAAAAGTATGTTTACTTTCATATACATAGTCACTATTATTATCCTTGATTGTTATAATTATTTTTATTGTTATAATTAACATTGTACTACTGTTATAATCTCACTTTTTTTTGTTTAACATCAGTACTGCATAATACGTTAAATGTCCTTAATGTTATTTAGAAACTGTAACTCGTTCAGTCTGAGTATGCCTGGTTAGGTGTAAGAGAGGGCCTGAAGGCCCTAATCTTGCCAGGTAAAATAAATGCATAAATAAATAAATAAATAAAATAATAAACGTCGCCACCTTCTTGTAACCCAATGTCAATTCATTAATTTTGAATGGCTGGTCACAGTTTAACAGCATTTGGCAAGCTGGGATAGTGACTCACAACAGGGAGAGGTACAAATGGTAGTGTTTAAAATAAACAGTTTTCATAGTACGCATCTGCTGCAGAGCGAATTTGTTGTTGTCTGTAGTTGCAGGCCCTTAATCCATGACAATCTTAGATTTTGAAATGCAACTTCATATACAAGTCTAGAGGATGCTCGGCTTATTTTCTTAAGTAATATGAACACTGATGGAGTTTCTGTTGTTCTGCAGATGTATTTTTAGTCATTTCACTTTAGAATACAATTAACATCAATCACCATACTAACTCAACACATACATAACTCGTACTCCAAACTTGAACTGAACAAGGATAAAGATTATCCTGTAACAACATGTACCAAAGAAAACACTATCGTTTATATATCTATTCATGCAAAATTATCTTCGAGCATACATTACAAAAACAAAGTACAAATAACTGCATATCATTACATATCTTTTTAAGAATTCCATAATGATTGCAGTAATTATGTAAAGTGTTTATATCTGTTAACATTTATACATTTTTATACAGCTATTTGGTAGTGGATTTCCGGGTTTTGAGTCTTTAAATTGGGAATCAGTCATTTCATATGATTCATGACCAGATAGTCCATTTGTCTCACCATAACCAGTTTTATTGCGAGAAGCATTATAGGAGGTGGTGATATTCTTGACAAACCTCCAGTCGAACTCCACATTCCAACCTATAATTACTGCTGATCTGGTCTCAAGTTTCAAAAACGTTTGGTCATGCTGATAAGGAGATTGAACAGCTTGACGAGGAGTGTTTGGAACAAGCCATTACGTACGCAAAATATAAAGATCTCCGAGGATGTCACGCTGCAGATCGAATTTCAGCTGATAAATCCATGGCAAGAAAGGCTTAGGGCAGCTCACTATAGCCTTTGCAGTTGATAAAACCATATATGGTAAAATTAACATGCGCATGGGTGTGAATTTCAAGCAAATTATGAACGCAGCTAGTCATGCACTGAAGAAGAAGAAGAAGAAGAAGAAGAAGAAGACGATGATGAACATGAAGCCAGGGCAGGATTGTTTGAAATACTGTATCCTGACGGCGATGTATGCTGCTAGAAGTGGTCGGAAGCATAAAGGACCGATTAAAGTACCCCGACTTCCGCCGATATTCAAGACATCAGACGGACTTTTCCCCTTCCCAAATTCCATCCTCCGCAGGTATTTCAGCGATGGGCTCTCTGGCTGGTGATGCAGCAGCTATTGCCAGAACAGTCAAGAACGTACAGAACTCCTAGGAGCAACTAGAGAAAGTGAGGAGACATAAATACATGATAGAAGCAACAGCCATCGGAAAAGGACTATACCTGAAACCATACAAGAAAGAACTAGATCTCTTCATAAATAAAAAAAAGCCCATTAGCTATCCTATCAGACAAGACCGCTTACCAATACAGATCTGCTCGAGTTTGTTAGGAAAAAATTCAGTATTCTATGATTACATGGCGTATTTATGCCGAATACATTACCAAAGACTATGTGGAAATCTGGAGAATGTGGAATTATGACTTTAGAAGTTTCTGGGGGGCCGGGAACTCATTGGGTGGTGTATATTAAGAAAAATACAAGTAACGTCTACTATTTAGACTCATTTGGAGACCAGCTGCAACTAGAAAATTTACAACTATACTTCACCGACAGAGAACGTGTGTTCTACAATTTTCATCGCTACCATGACTTTAATACCTAATTATGCAGGCAGGCATGTGTGCATCATGTTCTTCCTAATGTTTACAAGGAAGCCTGTATGCACTATGTTATCAAAAGTATCCGGACATCTCCAAAAAATATGTTTTTCATATTAGGCGCTGTGTCGGTTTTGTACTTTTTTAGCAATTTTTTATCTCTGAAACTATAATAGTTACAATGTTGAAATTTTTATACACTCTTCTGAATAACAAAAGGTAGTGTACCGATTTTGAAAATAATTGAATAATATTTAATACCATTCATTTAGGTTCATAGGTGGCATGAATGTACAGTAGCTCGAAGTGACAATGGAGCTGTTCTTATGCTGCAGTAGCAGCAGGTGTATATGCAGGACACAACTTGTGGTCTCCTTCACAGCTTCTAGCTCCAATACTGTGGGCTGTACTGCAGTGTAGCTTACTGCAATAATTGTTATCATGGAACTCGTGATGTCACACACTATCATTCAATTTAATTCCTACTGTGAAATTTGTAGCTATGGTACATAAATGCTCTGAGACTGCTATTGATAAAATCTTTGTAGACAAATCTAGGAAAACAAGTCATATTACGAAACGAATAGTAAATGGAATATCTGATCATGACATGCAGCATCTTATGTTAAAATGTTGAAACATGCCAGGATAAAAAAATCTATTAAATCTGAGTACAGGAGGCTAATAAATCAATCAAAAATTGAGCGGTTTAGAAGATTGTTCAAAGACATGAACTGGAAAGATGTTTACAGTAGTTCTGACTCAAATGGAAAATACAAAGCATTCATTAGTAAAGTTACTTCTTCTTTTGAAAAATTTTTTCTCCTAAGGATAACTCAAATGAAACAGAAGTCTGAAAATAAATCAAGGTTTACACAAGGAATAAAGAGATCACATGGGACAGAAACGAGACTGCTGAAATGTTAGTATTGTAATGCATTGAAAAGAATACTGAAATATATTGAAGCAAGTAATCGAGAAATCTAAGCAGCTTTATTATGAGGAAAAGATAATTACATCAGGCAACAAAATAAAAACTATACGTTATATATTGAAGGCGGAGACAGATTTTGTTTCTGTTACTGGCAGATTGGGGTTATTAGGTTCAGTAAACAGTGCAGTGGAGTACCTGAGACCAGTGTTTACAAACAGCTTCAGTGAAACAGAAATGATGCTCATATCTCCCAAATAAGTAGCATCCATCAATAGATTCTTAAAATCAAAGTCTTCTAGTGATTTGATAACATATTAACAAAGTTAATCAAAGAGTGCCATGCAGGTTAAGCTCTGTTTTAAGCTATTTGTGTAATCAATCTCTTATCAATAGAACATTTACAGACTGGCTAAAATATGCTGAATTTAAGCCTCTTTACAAGGGGGAAAACAGACACCATAAAACTACTGACCAATGTCAATTTTATCAGCTTTTTTAAGAGTATTTTAAAAGGTTGTGTTCAAGCATTCCTTACGCATGTGACAGCAAACAATATATTGTACAACTCACAGTTTGGGTTGCTTATGGGTTCTGATACAGAGAATGCTATTTATACATACAATGAGAATGTACTTATTTAATTAGATAACAAATTAGAGGCTACTGGAATTTTCTGTGACCTGTCAAAAGCCTCTGAGTGTGTGAATCACAATTCTCTTAAGTAAATTAGAATGTCATGGTACCAAAGGTAGTGCTGCGAAATGGTTTGAGTCTTATCCAACTAACAGGAAACAAAGGGTCTTATTGCAAAATACCTGTGTAGTAGGCAGTCAATCTTTATCTGATTGGGTATTGATTACATGTGGTGTTCCTCAAGGCTCCATCTTGAGACCATTTCTTTTTATTTTATACATTAATTACCTCTCGTGCGTTACATTGCCAGATTATAAGATTGTTTTGTTTGCAGATGATAGAAACATTAAAATAAGCAGCAAGTCACGTACAGATCAAATTTTCACTGATATTAATAAATAGTTTAAAGCCTATTAACTGTCATTAAACTTTGAAAAGACTATTTCCTTCCAGAATGTGTATAACATATGTAGACACTCAGATAAAAGAGGTTGACAGTGTTAAACTTCTGGGATTACAACTCGAAAATTCAGGGGTCTAGGATATACCACAGAATTGCTAAAGCACCTAAAGAAGTCTGTATTTGCAGTGTAAGTGATGTCAGATGTAGGAGATATAAACATAAAAAACTTGCGTACTTTGCTTACTTTCATTCCATTATGTTATATAGAATCATATTCTGGGGTAGCTCGTGAAGCTGAGCAAAACTTTTTAGCACACAAAAACGTGTAATAAGACTCATTCATGGTTTAAATTCAAGAGCATCGTGTAGAAAACTATTCGAGGAACTTTTAATTCTAAGTACTACTTCTCAGTATACTTATTCCTTAATGAAGTTTCTTGCAAGTAATATATCTCTATTTCCAACCAATATCTCAATATATAGTATTAATTCTAGGAATAAGAACAATCTACATAGAGACCTAAAATCCCTTACTTTAGTGCAGAAAGGGGTCTAATATTCAGGAACACACATCTGGAGTAAATTGCCAACAACCATAAAAAATCTCATTCCAGATGCAGCACACTTTGAACAGAGTTTGAAGATTTTTTGATAGGTAGCTCCTTATACTGTATAATTGAATATCTTAACAGAGAATGTTAGACGAGCTTAAGTAATAAGTCTGTTAGATTTCAGTTTTGACAGCAATTGGGCACAACAGTCAAGATTAGGTATTTTGTTTGTGATAAATTTATTAAAAGTGCATAACTATATTTTTTTCTGACAGAGTATTAATTCTGTAAATATAGGCAGTTCCAGTTTACTATGTTGTATACACCTATTCTGACACTCTCCTGACGAATGATCAGGATATTGAGAATTATATTCAGATGTTTTACGTTTTTGATGTTATTCTCTCTGACTTGTTCGACACTGTCAATAATTAAATAAAACAAATGTATATATGTAAATATAATTATTTATATTATTTTGATTTTTTTAAATTTTAGTTGAACTGAATTGAGATGGATGGAAATATTTAAAAATCAGTGAATATATTTAAACCATGATAAGATGGCATCAGACATATGCTTTGAGAATTTCGTTGCTGTAAGAAGGAGGTTCGTGAGCTACGTTATTTCTGAGCTAAATGAGATAAATACTGAAAATACAGTTTACATATAATGTTGAAATTTTAGGATCATGGATTAAACAAATATGAAATCACAATAGCGTTAATCATAACTATATTTACTGAAGTGCACTATGCTACTTACATTGGGAATACAATATTAATCACTAATCATATGTTGATTATCCGCACATCAGTATCTCGTTCGTGCACAGTGGAAATTTCCTTATACAGGGTGTTATAAAAGGCACTGCCAAACTTTCAGGAAACATTCCTCACACACAAAGATAGAAAATACGTTATGTGGACATGTGTCCGGAAACACTTACTTTCCATCTTAGAGCTCACTTTATTACTTCTCTTCAAATCACATTAATCATGGAATGGAAACACACAGCAACAGAACATACCAGCTTGACTTCAAACACTTTGTTACGGGAAATGTTCAAAATGTCCTCCGTTAGCAAGGGTACATGCATCCACCCTCCTTTGCATGGAATCCCTGATGCGCTGCTGCAGCCCTGGAGAATGGCGTATTGTATCACAGCCGTCCACAATAAGAGCACGAAGAGTCTCTACATATGGTACCGGGGTTGCGTAGACAAGAACTTTCAAATGCTCCCATAAATGAAAGTCAAGAGGATTGAGGTCAGGAGAGTGTGAAGGTCATGGAATTGGTCCTCCTCTACCAACCCATCGGTCAATGAATCTGTTGTTGAGAGGCGTACGAACACTTTGACTGAAATGTGCAGGAGCTATCGTGCATGAACCACATCTCATGTCGTACTTGTAAAGGCACATGTTCTAGCAGCACAGATAGAATATCCCGTATGAAATCATGATAACGTACTCCATTGAGCGTAGATGGAAGAAAATGGGGCCCAATCAAGACATCACCAACAATGCCTGCCAAAACGTTCACAGAAAATCTGTGTTGATGAAGTGATTGCACAACTGCGTGCGGATTCTCGTCAGCCCACACATGTTCATTGTGAAAATTTACAATTTTATCACGTTGGAATGAAGCCTCATCCGTAAAGAGAACATTTGCACTGAAATAAGGATTGACACATTGTTGGATGAACCATTCGCAGAAGTGTACCTGTGGAGGCCAATCAGCTGCTGATAGTGGCAGCACACGCTGTACATGGTACGGAAACAACTGGTTCTCCCGTTGCACTCTCCATACAGTGACGTGGTCAACGTTACCTTGTACAGCAGCAACTTCTCTGACGCTGACATTAGGGCCATCGTCAACTGCCTCGTCCATTGCAGGTGTCCTCGTCGTTCTAGGTCTTCCCCAGTCGCGAGTCAGGCTGGAATGTTCCGTGCTCCCTAAGACGCTGATCAATTGCTTCGACCGTCTTCCTGTCGGGACACCTTCGTTCTGGAAATCTGTCTCAATACAAACATACCGCGCCACGGCTATTTCCCCGTGCTAATCCATACATCAAATGGGCATCTGCCAACTCCGCATTTGTAAACATTGCATTGATTGCAAAACCACGTTCGTGATGAACACTAACCTGTAGATGCTACATACTGATGTGCTTGATGTTAGTACTGTAGAGCAATGAGTCGCATATCAACACAAGCACCGAAGTCAACATTACCTTTTTTCAATTGGGCCAACTGGCGATGAATCGAGGAAGTACTGTACACACTGACGAAACTAAAATGAGCTCTAACATGGAAATTAAGCGTTTTCGGACACATGTCCCCATAACATCTTTTCTTTATTTGTGTGTGAGGAATGTTTCCTGAAAGTTTGGCCATACCTTTTTGTAACACCCTGTATAATTACTAGTATGCGCGAGTACGCGCCCTGCAGTACGCAGTGACTTTTTATAAAATTAAATAGTTTAAATTAGAGCGGCCAGTCTAACGCGCGAAGCTCTCCCTCGACTCCATTCCAGAACAGATAACAAAAGAAGTAATTAACAAAAGACTAGACATCCTTTCTGTGTCTCACCAGCGATAACATGCGACCGCGCACAAGATAACTTGCATTGGCTTTCATGCTTTATTAAACTAATCTAAAAAAACGCGCCGACCGCCGCTACTCTTGCAACTGCACTGCAGAGAAACAGCTGTGAATGCGTCCCCACGACTGCAGGCAAGAGCCATATCCAGGATTTTTTCTTTGTGCCTGCCTATTGAGACAGCCTTAATTAAGGCTCGACATCCGGTCGCTGACCCCTCATGACAACTCCTGCTGCTGGCTGTGGAATAATGAAAAACAGGCAGGCGTGACTTGCAGTAACTGCTGTGCCACACCTGACATAGACTCCTCAGTTTAATCAATCCACTTTAGCCAATTTGAAAAAGGGATGTTGTATTGTCAATAAACCTCCTAGCTACTTTCATATCTTTAACCTCAACCTTATTGATAAGGTAACCTGAATCCACCCTGCTTTCGCTCCCATATAACACAGTTGGTCGAAAGATTGAACGGTGCACAGATAACTTAGTCTTGGTATTGGCTTCCTTCTTGCAGAAGAGAGTAGATCGTAGCTGAGCACTCACTGCATTAGCTTTGCTACACCTTGCTTCCAGTTCTTTCACTATGTTGCTATCCTGTGAGAATATGCATCCTAAGTACTTGAAACCGTCCACCTGTTCTAACTTTGCTCCTCCTATTTGGCACTCAACCCGTTTATATCTCTTTCCCACTGACATTACTTTCGTTTTGGAGATGCTAATCTTCATACCATAGTCCTTACATTTCTGATCTAGCTCTGAAATATTACTTTGCAAACTTTCAATCAAATCTGCCATCACAACTAAGTCCTCCGCATATGCGAGACTGCTTATTTTGAGTTCACATATCTTAATCTCACCCAGCCAGTCTATTGTTTTCAACATATGATCCATAAATAATATGAACAACAGTGGAGACAGGTTGCAGCCTTGTCTGACCCCTGAAACTACTCTGAACCATGAACTCAATTTACTGTCAACTCTAACTGCTGCCTGACTATTTATGTAAAGAGCTTTATTTGCTTGCAAAAGTTTGCCTCCTATTCCATAATCTCGTAGAACAGACAATAACTTCCTCCTAGGAAACCGGTCATATGCCTTTTATAGATCTATAAAGCATACATACAGTTCCCTATTCCACTCGTAACACTTCTCCATTATTTGTCGTAAACTACAGATCTGGTCCTGACAACCTCTAAGAGGCCTAAACCCACACTGATTTTCGTCTCATTTGTCCTCAACTAATACTCGCACTTTCCTTTCAACAGTACCTGAGAAGATTTTACCCACAACGCTGATTAAAGAGATACCTCTGTAGTTATTACAATCTTTTCTGTTTCCATGTTTAAAGATTGGTGTGATTACTGCTTTCGTCCAGTCTGATGGAATCTGTCCCGACTCCCACGCCATTTCAATTATCCTGTGCAACCATTTAAGACCTGACATTCCACAGTATTTGATGAGTTCCGACTTAAATTCATTCACCCCAGCCGCTTTATTGCACTGCAATCTATTGACCATTTTCTCCACTTCCTCAAATGTGATCCTATTTCCATCATCATTGTACATCGAAATATGAAACATTGATCTTATTTTCACCTACATTGAGCAACTCTTCAAAATATTCCCTCCATCTGCCCAAGGCATCAACAGGATTCACCAGCAGTTTTTCTGGCCTGTCTAAAATACTTGTCATTTCCTTCTTACCTCCCTTTCGAAGACTGCTAATTACACTCCAGAATGGTTTTCCAGCAGCTTGACCCAAAGTCTTCAACCTGTTTCCAAAGTCTTCCCAAGATTTCTTCTTGGATGCTGCAATTATCTGATTGGCTTTGTCTGTTTCTTTCTTCAACATGACTTTCTGTGTCTACTTGAGTTCTAGTATTTAGCCGTTTTTGATACGCCTTCTTTTTCCTTTGACAGGCTGCCTTGACTGTGTCATTCCACCAAACTGTTTGCTTCATCCTAACTTTACACACTACTGTTTCAAGACATTCTTTAGCCACTTCTAATACTGTGTCCCTGTACCTTGTCCATTCCTTTTCCAGTGACTGTAATTGACTACATTCTACTAACTGGTACCTTTCTGAGATCACTGTTATGTACTTGTGCCTGAATTCCCTATCCTGAAGTTTCTCCACTCTTATCCTCCTACATTGCAAAAATAAAAATATAGTTCGAAATAACAGGGTTCTGAGAAACATAAATTGGAGTACTACGCCGTAGCAGTGAATACCTTACCCTCCTCCTCCTGCTGGTCACGGCGGCACACCACGATGCGTTCGGCGACTGAAGTCATAGACGGCCGCAGTCTGTTATTAATAGCGCGCGTCCGAAAGATGCAAGTACGCGGTCTCGTGTTTGGTTAATTCGGAACGCTGGTACTTTCCTATGAACCTCTGAGGCCCCGGTGGATTCCAGTGTGCAGGTGGACACGTTTGCAGGTCTACCAAACCAATTTGACTCCGTGCCACGAGTATGCATGACGGAATATGTCAAATGTTTAGACGGCCGACCCAAGACAAATAAGTACACCCACACATCACTCGTTGTGTGCATGATGCTAGAAGCAGTACCTCTGACGGTTCAGAAGGTGACTGGCACAGGCTCTAAATAGCACACTTGCAAGGACACAAGTCTCACCGTTTAGACACAAACATGCAATTCTTTACTAGCGAAGTGCCAGTACAAGAGTAAGCTTCTCTTTCTGTCCACTTTGCTCCTCAGCTCGGTAGCAAAGTACGTGTACATCTTCAATTTCCACCACTTTAGCACAAACCAATCACGAGCTGGAGGGCGGCATTCGAAGCTGGGAGATCGTCCTTTGCTCTACATACACCGATTTCACGAATCAGGGACTTTAAAATTAATTGGGAGAAAATGAAAAAAGGTTCAGTTCTGCGACCTCTTTACCGCGTGTTTACGTCCTGTATTTTGCTAACAACATGACCAGGATGGAACCACACCCCTCCATAAAAAGCTTGTTATCTCCCCTGTTACGTCCATTTCAAAGTTTCCAAAGAATGGCCATAAACTCGCTAAAAGCCTCGTGCTTTCACAAATTTGTTTTGTAACAGAGTCTGGACGTCTGGGCACCAGTGACCTCTGCCACGAAAATTCGCAGAACTCTCACAGTTGTTTTGTGGGCTACCTGCATAACAAGGGCCAATCCTCTGCTTTATTGCCGGTCTACAATGCTCTGGTCATTGCAGCGGCGCCTTCTCGGCGCTAGTCAATCTACCTGGACGCGGCTCTCTCCCGACCGGCGCCAACCTATGTGCCTGCACAATGAGACTACGGAATTTGGTTGTCCGGATATGTTTTCCACTCAGGTTCCGCAGAAAAACGCACTTCCCTCGGCCCACCGTCGCCGTGCTCTTTAACTGCAGTCATTTAAACCAGTACCCTATTCCTTTGAACGCAGGTAAAGCTTACCATTATTCCTTCCCTAGAGCACGCAAGCAAGAGCATTAACTACTGCCCACCATTCCATCATGATGTATGAAGTCAAATCCCAATAAAGATCATATTCCCTAAGAACATGAAACGGCATTACACCGAATCAGAAGTTAGAGTGCCCTGCAATCTCTCAAGGTCCCTATGTTGTTCTTTCATAAGCAGTTTCATACATTGTTGTTTTGCTATAACACATCCAAGCAGTGTACGACTACAGGCTCTGCACACCACTATACATTTTGTTTCTCCACCATAAACTTTAAGAAGTAAATACTGGTAACAAGCATGGAACTTTTTAGTGACTGAAAGTAAAGACAAGTGAAACTCTCGCATTGT
Organism: Schistocerca gregaria; assembly: GCF_023897955.1. Taxonomy (NCBI): domain Eukaryota; kingdom Metazoa; phylum Arthropoda; class Insecta; order Orthoptera; family Acrididae; genus Schistocerca; species Schistocerca gregaria. Next base: position 1,004,184,477 of record NC_064920.1, read on the forward strand.
GCCTACTATACTATAGTGCACACTAGTGAAACATATACAAACTTTGCATTTCTTTACTGAAATGGATAGAATTGTCAGAGCCAGAAACCAAACCGTATCTGTAATACTGCCAAAGCATTATAACAACGTTGGGAAGTCATACATTGACAAAACGGTAATAAAATTACTTCAAAATGTTGAAATAGTTGCAAGAAAACCAACTGCTGTAGAACTAGTTTCGACAAAAGCCACATTGAATAACGATTTCAGCAAACCTGAAGCACTGATATTAGAAATTGTTGGCATTGCAATTTATGCAACTACTCAAAAACTCAGAAATATGACGAAAGAGAAACTTTCAGGTAATGAAATGGAAGTGAACAATAGTAGAACCACAGCTACAGAAAAATAGACATCCATAGCCAGAAAACAAATTAACTGAAAAAGATGTCTGCCAAAAAGGAATGGGGATTTTTTATGGCCTCTCCAGAAAAAGAAAACCAAACAGATATCAGTGGTGAAAATGTACAGGTAGTGTAGAAGACAAGTGACCAATTACATATGCCTCAACTTGACAAAAATACAGAATTCATCTTTCATCAGAATGCGCAATCATTTACAAATAAAATCAACGAACTCGAAATACTCTTGTCAGATAAGCTGAAGGAAGCTTCTGTAACCATATATCCTTAATTGAATAGTGATATGTTGGTGAATACAATACTACTGGGATCTACGCTGTTTTCATCATTCTGAAAGCTATCTTCTTCCCACGGTGTGATATGCACTTTTGTTAGAAGGAACATGAAACATTGCTATGTAAACCTCTTAGAGATGGTGGGAAAAGAAAAAGACTTAGAAATTTCATCTACTGAAGTAATGTCACTAAAAATAATAATAACTTGCCTGTACAGAAGCCCAGGTGGTAATTTACATATATTCCTACAGAAAATAGACAGTACTTTCAGTAAACTTAAAGCTAATAAAAAAATCTAATAATACATGTATGTGATGATTTTAACATTAATCTCCAGCAATACTCCAACGAAAAGCAAAATCTAATGATCATCCTTTCGCTGAATAGTTTACAGACTTCAATGAATTCCACACTATGGTAAAATTCAAATGTACTGCTTTTGACCAAATATTTATAAATGTAGAAAATAATGACTGTCAGGCTGGAACTATAAATATAGGATTTAGTGATTGTAATGGACAGTATATCCCTTTCATACAATACTTAAAATTGTAATACAAATCAAATTAGTCAAACAAGAAAAATTGAATAGTACATGATGATTATAACATTAATTTCCAGGCATACTCCAACAGAAAGCAAAGTCTCATGATCATCCTTACAATCTATAGTTTACAGACCACAACAGACCCTTCCACTATTGCAAAAAGTACATGTACCTCTTTTAACCAGATAATTATAATTGCAGAAAATAATGACTTTCAGGCTGGGACCATAAATACAGATTGCAGCTATCATAATAGACAGTATATTGCTTTCATACAATACATAAAACCACAATTAGTCAAATAAGAACTAAACCTAAGTGAACAAATCCTTCAGATAATTGTTAGCTAAGTGAACATGGAATACAGTATATGTGCATGGCAGTATATGTCATAATTCCAACAGATTTGGCGCAATATTTACTAACTACTATGAAACTACATTCCATATAAATACAGAGAGGCTAAGGTCTAATAACAAGAACAAGTCTTAGAGAATGGCTAGAACTGAGATTTCAAATTGAAAACTGTAAACCAAAAATGAAGGCAAATGATTGTTATGTGCAATCTGCTGGGAGAAGGACAAAAGCTACGGAGAAAGCCATAAAAAGACAGACAAGCAATGTCAGTACCAAAAATGCGAATATCAAGCTATGTCAGAGACTCAAGATGATGTGGAAATAAGAGGCCTAAGGAAAGCATCAAATATCTACAGCAACTATTTTACAAATATAAGTGGTTATCTAATCAATAATATTAAACCCAAGTAACCAAAATGCTACAGCAGCATCAATTAAGGTCAACAGTTCTTTAGTAGTAGGGCAAAGCTCATCATAGCCACATTTGATATCAAATTGATGCACAAATTAATTAAATTGTGACAGTTGATTGATTTAAGACCTTATCCTATTATTCTGCTAGGTGGTTGATGACACCCTAGGGATAATCCATCCTTCTGAGAAAAACTCCCACCCCTCCCTATCTCCACCTACCTCCCCCACCACTCTGGAAACCTCAAACCCTCCACCCTCCCCCACACTGATACAAGTGCACATGCAGCTCTGAGTTATTCGACTTGCCCTCTCCCACTCCATCAATTTGATTGACTAATTAATTAAATCAATAAATTATTTAACCTCTCCCTCTCCAGTAAATCCCCAACTCTCCTTCCTCTCTACCATCTCACAAAACGAATTGCAGTTACATAGCAAAGGATATATTGTTTATTTATAAAATCCAATTTACAGCATTTGAATTTCTCTAGCTCATCATTCTCTGCTGTTTCGGAAGATACAGGTCTTGTAAAATATATCAAAACAAGCAATGAAATAGATCGCTTTTTTTCAAATCTCACCAGACATACCGTCATGAAACTCTCACCACCCATAATTACACCACCAAAACACTCTTGATCCTGTCTTCATACTGATGGGAGAGCAGATGTACCAGCAGCTTCCTATATTATGGTAACCAATGTCGGCTGCCACACTGCCAGCAACCTCACATATTACCATGCACACACTGCTGGTTCGTGTGGCATGCCGACCAGAAGTCACACTAATCCCCGAACAAAGCATCAGGTTGCAGCAACCCTTTGATACTGATCCTGAGAAATTCCTATCGAAATACATGCTCCCACAAACAAGCATCATGTAGCGGCATCCCTTTGAAATTTGATACCAGACTCACTTTCTGCCTCACTTTCCTTTCCTCATATGAAAAACATACACGGACCTGTCCTCCCTTCCATTCCCCTTCATGCAGACCTGGTGTTGGTAGTCGGAACATCCTTTCATTATCACACTTCCACTGCTATGGAAACCTGTAGTGGATGGAACAAAGGTATTCAATAAGAAGTGGATTGCGTCAGTCATTTGCCGCACTAACACCGCCGACCTGAACAAATTAGTGGATACTTGATAAAACCCTAGCTGTGGATGTCCTTGAAATAACCCCTCACTCTATCAGATTGATCGACCAATCAATTAAATCGATACTCTTTGTGTGCAACCAGTTTTTTTCCTGCATCCTATTGGTGGATACTAGGGCTGGTATATTTGGTGGGATTAGATCCCACAACTGCCTGGTTTCCCAAACCTACTCTTCCCCCTTCTGGATCTTTTTCCCCTTGCATCCTGTAGGTGGGTACTGCCACAGTAAGATCATTTGGTAGGAAGTCCATTACTTTGGAGATAGATAAGAATTTCAGATTTCAACTCAGTTTCATGCTATGTCGTTAAAGAATCTGTTGAGGGGTAGGATTGATGTGTGTGCTCCCAGTACCGCCATTAGAAAAAAAAAATTGATCAATCGGGTATTTGACACTGTGATTGGGTTTTTAAAGAACTATGGAATTCATAAATTGGTTCTCTCCACCACATCTGAAAGGAGAAGGAAGAGCCTACTGTGTGATAGGACAGAGGTAATAGTAAATACTATTGCAAGATGGAGACCACTGCATGGTATTTATTGAGAAACACTAAACACAACACACTAAAACAACGATCCAATCTGTAGCAGTAGTTGTTATGGCTAGATGTCAGAGATTGCAGAAACTCTCGCACGTGCTGCACACTCATGACCCGGTTCCACACAAAGTGCACCCATTCCATCATACACTGGCAGCATTCTGCAGCCTTCTACATGTGATCATTCCAGTTTAAGTCGGATCTTTGCAGAAGTCTGAGAGCGCAATATCTACCACATTCTGCACACCATGGAGAAGTTGGGTGGTCTGAGTTAATGCAACAGGACTGTGTTTTGATCACTCAGTGTAAATGGGAAAATGTTGTCGTAATTCTGCCAATCATGTACAATGTGTAAGACCACCACCAAAAGAAAATTTCTCGTGCAACATGAGGTAGTAGAAGAGACAGTACGAGCAGTTAGGGTGGTGGTTCCTATTGGGAAAATTAGGAATACTTCACATCATACAGGAACTGGATGAAGGACAAGGATTTTGATACGACATTGTGGAGTGTTTCAGATACAGGTACTGCTGTCCGAAGGAGATCTGCATCCCTCGGGATGCATCCATGTCTGTCACCCAAAAATTCTCTCTATCCTCGTTATTTTGTACCATCCAGCAGAAAAAAGTATGAACTATAAAAACTTTGCTAACATCACCTTGTAGAGAACTCCATTAGATACTGCCATATCCCTCTCTTCCGATACACTGAAAACATATAACGTCTGTATGCTGACATCGAGCATATGTGACGATCCTATTAAATATACACATCACATATTGGTCCATTGGAGCAGGTGGCCAGTGATCGAAGTCACTTGCACAGACCTGTGTTAAGTTTTGTCGCCTATACTGTAGGAGGGCCATATCCCAGAAACTGTCAATTGCAAGAGAGGGTTCCTATGTTGTTCTTTGATAAACTGTATGATAGATTTTATTTTGCTGTAACACACCCAAGCAGTGTATGACCACAGCTTTTTACACTGCCAAACTTTATGTTTTATCACCACTACTTCGAAATCTTTGCCAGGTGCTAAACCGATAATAACATGTTTCGATCCATTGGTTCTCACAGAAAGCTGGACATCAAATGGTGTAAACTATACTGCTCCCACAACGTAGATGGGTGAAATAAAATACAGAGGTGCTATTTCTTATTGATAAATATGTGGAAGACGTGGCAAAGTAGTGAAACTGGAAGAGTTTGCCCCACTTTGTAGCGTTTCCAAACAACTGCATGTAGGTGATGACCTCTACATTTAATCTCATCTTTTACACTGACTTGGTAGTTGGTAGCAGATGTCTTGGTGTTCCATTTCAAAGTAACGAAGAGCATTGATTCCCCATACTGCAGCCACTTATGTGATCACTGTTTCAGTGCTGCCCACTTCCGGACGATACTGCTCTCACCTGAAACAAGTAGTGTCAGTCAATCATTATGTGGGAATCAACAGTGTGCCAGTGAACGGTCGGAATGGAAGACACCTTTGATGTGGGACAGTGTACTGTGATAAGCACCGCAGTTGATAGTGCAATCAATTTTAGCAATTTGACCGGTTTTTCCTAATTTCAGTGCCGACCAGTGAGATGGGGGCATGCTTCCCAATTTCTGTATCATCGCTAAACCACCCCTCCACTACTTTGCACATACCATGTACTAGATTGCAAACATAGATAAATGACTGTGCAGTGCACCCACTCATGGTTAGTTCTCGAGCATATATACCAAAGTATACCAGCCAGAGTCCTATGCCGATGCAGTTAGGATATTTATATATTTCTGACACTTCGACTGTAGTGCTTAATTTACGATTACGATTGGCCATCTTTCCCTATGTGAATGGGGATCACAGTGCCTTCCCGCGTTCTTAGAATAAAGCTGTAGACTGAAAAATCTCTCTGTGTTGCCTTTGGCAAACCCTCCCTGCATCATTGTTGCCAATTTAATTTGCTGCTGACAGAAAGTAGGAGAGTCTATACTACCTCTTGTGAAGGAACAGAGCACACACATGTTATATCTGGAGCGATGTTCGTATGTGGATCCATAATACGCTACATCAGGTATAGGGTTCAAAGATGGTTCCACCATGCGCTATGACCGGAGATGTGTTCTGTGTTTGAAGGTGAATCCACCAGCTTGACGACTGAGTCATGGGACCCATCTGTGACATAGGCTCAGACACAGACATACAGAAAACAGGCTGAATGCACTGCAGCTGTAGAATATGTGATTGGAACTGAGTGGATGCATTTCATTATAGTGCTATACTATACCGTCTGACCAGAAAAATAGTCCATTTCCGCTAGGTTTTGACAACTGTCTTACATTTACAAGCAATTTTAGGACATGTGGCGAGAAGTGATGTTATGATCGCATGGGCAGAAGTGACATAAAATCGATAAAACTACTAAAATTGACGGAAAATACGCATAAATTGAGGAAAAATACACAAATATTCAGGGAAATTGAGGGGAATGAGGGAGTACTTGCATGTCTTCTGCTTGGTGCAGAAAATTATTATACATAGGAACAAGTATGTGACAATAAGAGGAATATGAGTTGACAAGGAAGCACTGAGAACCACAGAAAGAGTCATTTTTCGTCAACAGCGATACAAATGCTGGAATACAATGTTTAGTGTGGATGAGCACGAAATTTTGGTAATAAAATTACATGGGTCGGATCACAAGCCCAGGTGTGACCCCCAAGTTATCGGCAACTACCTTACAGATTTTTGTAGTGTCCTTAGCTAAATAATGTATTATCAGCTGGGGGACTGAAATGCACAACTACAGAATGGATCGTTTGTTTGAGCCTATGCAAGACTGTTTAGGTGTTTTAAACAACAACAAACAGTATTTACACTGTGCTTCTCTGTTCTCTCCACCAATCACAACCACACAGTGTCAGCTAACAAATACCTTACAGAACAGTTGCTGCATGGCTTTTCCACAACATTACACTGTATGTCTGTTGAGATACTAGTGGTACATGCAAGATGACTGTTGTTTTTGATGCTTTCCTGGGAAAGAGAATCATCTGCCTGTAAATTGACATGAATCTGTGTTAAGGGATGATAGAAAGTAGATGGAGTGATAGGTTGAAACAGGTTGTAATAAGGTATGATTTAATGGCAAACCTAATGACTTGGTCATTTTATACCTTCATGAATGTAAACAAACAGTGGAAATACAATACAGTGAATGGAACAAAATTACAAACCATTAATCAGATTACCGAGACATGAAACACGGTGCTCCCTAAGGATCAGTACTGAGACGACTGCCATCCCTTCTATACATAACTGACCTTCAAACAACCCTACATTATCAAAATGCTTATCAGTCTGCTAATGACACAAGGATCAGTACTGGGACCACTGCCATGTATCCTACCTACATCGACATCTACATCTACATGATTACTCTGCAGTTCACATTTAAGTGCTTGGCAGAGGGTTCATCGAAACACAATCATACTATCTCTCTACCATTCCACTCCCGAACAGCGTGCGGGGAAAACAAACACCTAAACCTTTCTGTTTTGTCTGATTTCTCTTATTTTATTTTGATGATCATTCCTACCTATGTAGGTTGGGCTCAACAAAATATTTTCGCATTTGGAAGAGAAAGTTGGTGACTGAAATTTCGTAAATAGATCTAGTCGCGACGAAAAACGTCTTTGCTTTAATGACTTCCATCCCAACTCGCATATCATAACTGCCACACTCTCTCCACTATTACGTGATAATACAAAACGAGCTGCCCTTTTTTGCACCCTTTCGATGTCCTCTGTCAATCCCACCTGGTAAGGATACCACATTTCACAGCAATATTCTAACAGAGGACGAACTAGTGTAGTGTAAGCTGTCTCATTAGTGGGCTTGTTGCATCTTCTAAGTGTCCTGCCAATGAAACGCAACCTTTGGCACGCCTTCCCCACAATATTATCTATGTGGTCTTTCCAACTGAAGTTGTTCATAATTTTAACACCCAGATACTTAGTTAAATTGACAGCTTTGAGAATTGTACTATTTATCGAGTAATCGAATTCCAACGGATTTCTTTTGGAACTCATGTGGATCACCTCACACTTTTCATTATTTAGTGTCAACTGCCACCATATAGCAATCTTTTCTAAATCCCTTTGCAACTGATACTGGTCTTTGGATGACCTTACTAGACGGTAAATTACAGCATCATGTGCGAACAACCTAAGAGAACTGCTCAGATTGTCACCCAGGTCATTTATATAGATCAGGAACAGCAGAGGTCCCAGGACGCTTCCCTGTGGAACACCTGATATCGCTTTAGTTTTACTCCATGATTTGCCGTCTATTACTACGAACTGCGTCCTTCCTGACAGGAAATCACGAATCCAGTTGCACAACTAAGACGATACCCCATAGGCCCAAAGCTTGATTAGAAGTTGCTTGTGAGGAACGGTGTCAAAAGCTTTCTGGTAATCTAGAAACACGGAATCAGCTTGAGATCCCTGTCGATAGTGGCCATTACTTCGTGCACATAAAGAGCTAGCTGCGTTGCACAAGAACGATGTTTTCTGCAACCGTACTGATTACGTATCAATAGCTCGTTCCCTTCGAAGTGATTCATAACGTTTGAATACAGTATATGCTCCGAAACCCTACTGCAAGCCGACGTCAATGATATAGGTCTGTATTTCGATAGATTACTCCTTCTTAAACACTGGTGCGACCTTCGCAATTTTCCAATCTGTAGGTACAGATCTATCGGTGAGCGAGCGGTCGTATATGATTGCTAAGTAGGGAGCTATTGTATCAGCGTAATCTGAAAGGAACCTAATCGGTATAGAATGTGGACCTGAAGACTTGCCCGTATCAAGCAATTTGAGTTGCTTCGCAACCCCTAAGGTATCTACTTCTAAGAAACTCATGCTAGCAGCTGTTCGTGTTTCAAATTCTGGAATATTCCATTCGTCTTCCCTGATGAAGGAATTTCGGAAAACTGCGTTCAATAACTCCGCTTTAGCGGCACAGTCGTCGGTAACAGTACCATCGGCACTGCTCAGTGAAGGTACTGACTGCGTCTTGCCGCTTGTGTACTTTACATACGAGCAGAATTTCTTCGTATTTTGTACCAAATTTCGAGTCAATGTTTCGTTGTGGAACCTATTAAAGGCATCTCGCACTGAAGTCCATGCCAAATTTCGCGCCTCTGTAAATTTTAGCCAATCTTCTGCATTTCGCGTCCTTCTGAACTTCGCATGCTTTTTCTGGAGCCTCTGCAACAGCGTTCGGACCTGTTTTGTGTACCATGGAGAATCAGTTCCATCTCTTACCAATTTGTGAAGTACGAATCTCTCAATTGCTGTTGCTACTATATCTTTCAATTTGAGCCACATCTCGTCTACATTTACATAGTCAGTTCGGAAGGAATGGAGATTGTCTCTTAGGAAGGCTTCTAGTGATACTTTATCCGCTTTTTAAATAAAAATTTTTTGTGTTTGTTTTTGGTGGATTTGGAAGAAACGATACTGAGCCTAGCTACAACGACCTTGTGATCACTAATCCCTGTATCAGTCATGATGCTCTCTATTAGCTCTGGATTGTTTGTGACTAAGAGGTCAAGTGTGTTTTCGCAACCATTTACAATTCGCGTGGGTTTGTGGACTAACTGCTCGAAATAATTTTCGGAGAAAGCATTTAGGACAATCTCGGAAGATGTTTTCTGCCTACCACCGGTTTTGAACAAGTATTTTTGCCAACATATCGAGGAAAGGTTGAAGTCCCCACCAACTATAACCGTATGAGTGGGGTATTTATTTGTTACGAGACTCAAATTTTCTCTGAACTGTTCAGCACTATATCATCGGAGTCTGGGGGTCATTAGAAGGAGCCAATTATTAACTTAGTTCGGCTGTTAAGTATAACCACCACCCATACCAATTCACACTGAGTATCTACTTTGACTTTCACTACAAGCTAAACCACTACTGACAGACACAAACACACCACCACCAATTCTGCCTAATGTATCTTTCCTGAACACCGTCTGAGACTTCTTAAAAATTTCTGCAGAACTTATTTCAGGCTTTAGCCAGCTTTCTGTACCTATAACGATTTCAGCTTCTGTCCTTTCTGTTAGCGCTTGAAGCTCAGGGACTTTCCTAGCACAACTACAATTCCGACTGTTCCTTGATCTAAGCACGTCCTGTATTTGCCATGCACCCTTTGAGATTGCATCCCACCCCGTATTTTCCCAAGGTCTTCTAACCTAAAAAACCGCTCAGTCCACGCCACACAGCCTCCGCTACCCGTGTAGCCGCCAGCTGAGTGTAGTGAACTCCTGACCTATTCAGCGGAACCCGAAACCCCACCAGCCTATGGCGCAAGTCAAAGAATCTGCAGCCAACACGGTCGCAAAACCGCTTGAGTCTCTGATCCAGACCCTCCACCCGACTCTGCACCAAAGGTCCGCAATCGGTTCTGTCAACGATGCTGCAGATGGTGAGCTCTGCCTTCATCTCGTAAGCAAGACCGGCAGCCTGCACCAAATCTGATAGCCGCTGGAATCCAGAGAGAATTTCCTCAGATCCAAAGCGACACACGTCATTAGCGCCGACATGTGCCCCCACCTGTAGCTGGCTGCACCCTGTGCTCTTCATGGCATCCGGAAGGACCCTTTCCACATCAGGAATGACTCCACCTGGAATGCACACAGAGTGCACACTGGATTTCTTCCCCTCCTTAGCCGCCATGTCCTTAAGGGGCCCCATTACGGGCCTAACATTGGAGCTCCCAACTACCAATAAGCCCACCCTCTGCAATTTCCCGGACTTTGAAATCTGAGAATGATCCTCTGAAACAGAGCAGGTAGCTGCATCTGGCTCAGCCAGAGACAGTACCTGAAACCCGTTTGTCAGACGCAGCGGGGAGGCTTTCTGATCAGCCTCTGGGGACGTCTTTCGCTGCCTGTCACGCCTTGGAACGACCTCCCAATCAACCACAGGCGAGGGCTCAGCCCCACTGCGGGCAGCAACTGGGCAACCACGATGGCAGACCGATCTGGGGACAGACGAGATGAGGTTGACATTCCCGTGATACCCAAGTGGTGCCCATTGGCAACAGCCTCAAGTTGCGCGACCGTAGTCAGCGCCGCCTCAGCTGTGAGTGAAGGGATGCCAACTCAGCCCTCATCTGAACATAGCAATCACAGTCCCTGTCCATTCTAATCGATGTTGAACAACGGTTACTGAAACATGAGTCCGTGCCTAGATAACTCAAGGGAAACATGCAAAGAATGTATGAACTAACCTGTACAAATGCCTAACAACTGCACTACAATCTGTCTGGATTTACGATTACAGTAACTAAAACTCGAAATTACACCTCCTATACGAAACTCACACGCAATTTAAGTAAGAATCTACGAAGTAAACACAGAAAAGAAGCTATATACGTATCTTTCTGCGCTGTCGATGTGCACCAACTGGGAGCTCAGGCCACTATGGTAAATGACTTACAAACAATGTAAATTATCAAAATTCTTATCAGTTTGCTGATGACACAAGCTTGCTCATTACTGCAAATATTGAAAACTTACTACGAGAAAACAAAACAAAGACAATGGATAGCATAGCAGACTGATTTACACACAATATGCAAATCATAAATGACGAAAAACTATAGCACTCAACTTTCATAGTGCTAAGGAACAGGTCCGACAAACTATATGAAGCCTATGGTCACACAAAACAGTGAATAGAGTTAACCAGACGAAATTTCTTGGGATCTGGATCCAGTAAAATGTCAGATGTGTGACTCATAACGACAACCATATAAAAAAATTGAGCACATCCTGCTTTGTGATTAGGATCCTTGAAAACTGTTGCAGTAAGGACTGCCTCAAAATTGTGTACTACGCAAATGTTCAGTCACTTTAGAAGTAGGAAGTCATTTTCTGTGGAGCTTCCCCAGTAGCATTTAGCTGTTCAGAATCCTAAAAGGAATGAATGGAGGTACCACACAAAGAAAATCTTACAAGCCTCTCTTCAAGAAACTACAGATCCTCCCATTTCCTTGCCTGCAAATATATGAAACCATACTATTCACAAAACATAATGCAACTGCAAATCCTGCACTCTTCCTCAAAAATGAAAATATATACAATCAAAACAAAATGCAAAATATGGTTCTCCATATATGCTGAGTAAAAGCTAAACTCTGCCAAAATGGCATTATCGATCTTGGAAGAAAGATGTTTAGAAAATTATCAAATAACACACAGTTGGTAAACAGTGTTGTAGGATTCAAAGCTGCTGTGAAGGAATATCTAATTGACTGTTGCTTCTATAGCCTAAAAGAGTTCTTCGATAAAGATTAATGTCTCAATATCAATAATAATCGAAAGCACAGGAGCAAAAACTAATAATGTACCAGTAACATGTATAGAAACCACATGTAACTAACAATATTTTATAATGACTGAAACAATACTGTGTTAGATGATGTACAACATCTTACTGTGCAGTATGTCTACCCACACAAGAACTCATGGACAAATAAATAAACAACATTAGGATTATATAACAAACAACGATTATCTCATAGCAATCATCTTTTCAAGAGCTTTCGAATGCCAGTAAAAACTTTATCATTCCATTTTAAGAAACCATTCTGGTATTTCAAATGGCTCTAAACACTATGTGACTTAACATCTGAGGTCATCAGTCCCTTAGAAGTTAGAACTACTGAAATCTAACTAACCTACGGACATCACACACATCCCTGCCCAAGGCAGAATTCGAACCTGCAGCCACCGCAGGTGGTTGATACAAGAATTAATTGGATAAAGCATGTAACAAAATTGAATGACCCTCAAAATACTACAAAACGTCTAAAATCTTGCTTGTATGTGAGTCATCACTCTCTCTCTCTCTCTCTCTCTCTCTCTCTCACACACACACACACACACACACACACACATTACATACATACATAGAAATAAAAGACGTGTCAAATACCTTGAGAGGCAGTAGTACTCATCGAAACAAGCAAAATAAATCCAATAAACATGGGTCTGGAAATGCACACTTTCTGCAATCAACAAGTGTTTACAGGAGGAGTTCAATGTGGCATCCATTCATGATAGTGTCCCCCTGCCTACCCTCCACCATAGGGAATGATGCACCCTTTGAACTATATCCCGCTGTTGTTTACCTGCTGGCATGCATTGAAGTCATGAGACACTAGTGTGTTGTTGATTGGAGTGTTGTACACCAGTTCCTTCAAGATTCAAGTGTCCTCATAAAAAAAAGTCTAGGGGATTGTAGCCTGGGGAATGAGCAGGCAAAGGTGTGGACTCATCCAACCAATCCAGCAGTCCTGAAAAGTGTGAATCAGATGTTCATGCACATTGTGATGAAAGTGCGCTGGTGCACCATATGCATGAACCAATTTGTATTTGTTGGTGCAATGGCACAGCCTCCAGTAAAGTAGGCAATACATTAATGAGAACGTCCAAATCATGTGCCCCAGTTAACATTTGTGGTGGCATATATGGGACTATTGATCTATCAGTAAGTATGCCTGCCCATGTATTGATTGAGAACCAGTGTTGATGCCCTCTTAGGTAAACTGCTTGGGGATTTACATCTGCCCACACATGTTGGTTATGGAAACTGACAACACCATCTCTTGTGAACGCTGTGTCATTGGTATATACAATCTTGGATGTGAACAGTGGCTCTGCAACTCATTTCTGCAACAGCCATTGACAGAATCCCAAGCTGACATGATTCAGTGTCCTTAAGGCCTGAATATACTGTAGATGATACACATACAGCAAGTGTTCATGAAGCACCCCACCAGATAAGAGAGTGAGGTACTCCTTCTGCTGATGCTGCTAATCATCCCAGTGGGTTACTTCCACCAAATGTACAACACACTCCTTCATGTCAAGCATGCAGATTGTGCAGGGCCTTCCACTGTCAGCTGCAAGGGTATCTCTGTCCCTAAGGACGCTTGAAAAGTCAGCCAAACAGTTCATCAGTGGGCACTCTGCACTGTGGACAACTTTAAGCATAGGAGGTACCAGTTAGCTGGGGTTGTAGAGTGCAGCCAGATCTGGTGTACTTTTGATATTAAATTTATCTGAAAATTAATGAAACTGTGACAGCTGATTGATTTATGACCTTAGTCTATTGTTCTGCTAAGCGGTTTTCCATGTAACCCCTCCCCTTAACATACTGTTCTGTTAACTGATTTATAGCCCCTGGGGTTTGATTTATGACCCAATGACGATAATCTGTCCTTCTGAGAAACCCCCTACCTCTCTCACTCCCCTTCTTCTTCTTCCACCCCTCTCAGAAATCCTCTCGCCAATACAAGAACACCTTTGATAGCAAATGAATTAAGTAATTAAATTTATCAAATAATTAACCCCTCCTCAATGGGAAATCCCCTTGGCCACTGGGCCCTCCTCCAACTGGAAATTGGTGGTTAAAAGACTCAGTTGATTGGCTGATAGGTGGAAAATGGGTTGCAGTGTATGGAAATTTGTAGAGACAACTTCTGGTAGATAAAGAAATATGTGTAACAGTGTTTATTTAAGCAATTATTAGAATTTTTGAACAATTGCTGCGCTTTTTCTATTCTGATCAACAAGGAATACCTTCATGAAATGTAATTACACAGACACAGATCGCGCTAAACATGTCTTGTGGAAAAGCTCATTATCACATCGCTAACAGCTGGTCCAATAGCACCACACAGTGATTACTTCTTGTTTGTGTGAACAAACTTATGCAAACACACTCACACACAAAAGACACTTGAGAAGAAGTAGGTAGCGTCTGTCATACGCTACACTAATCCCTCCTTTGTCCTGAACAAAGTAGTGGATACCTGCTAAACCAGCAGCTGTGGATGTCTTGGAAATACTCCCTCACATTCCACTTTATAGTAGTTGTCATGGTTAGATGTTGGAGATCGCTGAAATACTCATACATCTCACACACTTATTTCCTGATGACCACACACAGCGCCCTAGGCCAGAGAGTCATCCATTGCTAGTTGTCGCCATGTATTCCAGCACTCGCATCAGTTCAGCAGCCTGATTCGATCTGCCACTGAGGATCGCCCAACTGTGGAGAGCGTCCAGGGATCATTGGAGTTTTAGGAATTCAGATGTTATCAACACCTCCAGAACCAACAGTAGTATACACAAGATATTTCTGGCTCAAAGAGCACATCGATTCAAAATTTCAGGATATAAACCAAGATTCTCGTTTTGCCATATCCCCCAACCAAAAATGTATCTATACCCATAAAACGACATCTCCATTTTAATTAAAAAATAAATTATTCAATTAAACTTTAACATTCAAAAAACTAACTTAAAAAATTAAATTAAAATTATAAAATTTATTCTAATTGAATAATATGAACTGAATGATGTTTATTTTGTTTTTTACCTCAATAAATAAAACATATGGCCGAGTGCAACAATCACAATCAACAGTTAACCACAGATAAGTCGATATATAATCCTGTTCTGCGCAAAATTCTGGTGCACCAACGTCGATGTAAGTTAAACGAGGGAATCGACTGTGGTTATATTTAACTGTGGCTCTTTCCCAGTTTTCTCGACATAACAGCGGTTTTAGAAGCATACGCTATTAAGATGGCGGCGCGTTTTGATGTTATGGACGGCATGGACCATTTCCATTTAAATCGTGACCGAAACCGTGTTAGAGTGATTGTGGAAAGGGGAAACCCTTTTGAAGATTATGGTGACAGGAAGTTTGAAGAGAGATTTCGTCTGTCAAAAGAAACAGTGCGGTGGTTATTAAACCAAATTAATGATAGGTTGGAATTTGCTATTGATCGGAATAACCCTATTTCGCCGATAAACAGACTTTTGATTACTTTCACATTCTTATTGGGGAAAACAGTAATGTACATCGTACAACAGCACAACGAATCATCAGTAATGTATCAGACATCATAGCATCAATCTCTCCACACTTTATAAAATTTCCTAGAAGAGAAGAAGTGTGCTCTGTGATGTATGGTTTTTGTCAATTGGACCGATTTCCTGGCGTTCTTGGTACCTTGTCTCCTGGAGGGCATAATGCAGAACTTTTCTGCAATAGGAAATCATATTTTTCGTTTAACTGTCAATCCATTAGTGATCACAATTTGTTAATAAGAGATATTGTCGTTTGATGGCCGGGCTCTGTGCCCAACAGTACCATATTTCTCAACTGTGCTCGCAAAGGTCAATTTGAAAACGGAGAAATACCGCAAGGTCACTTACTGAGAGATAGTGGCTATGCATTAGATCCTACTTGTTAACTACACTTTTAAACCCGCAAAATGAAGCAGAACATCGATATGACAGGTTTCATATTAAAACTAGAAACACTGTTGAGAGAAAATATGGTATGTGGAAGAGAAGATTTCCAATATTATCTGTAGGAATAAGACGTAATCCACAGAAAGCAATGTCAATAATTGTGGGTACGGCTGTCTTCCATAATATTGCGAGGAGTACGAGCAGTGAAGAACCACCAGAAGATCCAGAAATTTCTAGACTTTTAAATCAGCTACGTGATAAGAGAGATCCCAACATGGAAGATAACAAACCTGTGCTACCTGGACTACAGATGTATCTTGATGATACTTACCTGGAAAAAGAGTTCGCCGTGCTATAATTTATGAACATTTCCGATAATCTAAAATAAATTGAGACATTGTTCAGAATGAAAAAATATGATTATAGTTACGGGATTTCGCCGTATTTTCAATTTTTCCGATTATTTCAGCATGTAATCTATTTTTTCTGCTATCTAAGGAACATAAAACTACTCACTGAACTGGATGTGTGATGAGAAATTTGAGGATGTGGCGTGCCAGGGACAGTCTGTGCTGCCAACAGACAATTAACCAGCTGCTGCTTTTCTGAGATATATTTTTAGTGTGGAACGGTTGATAATTCATTATTAAAGATACATTTCTCATATCACATTGGTTGTGAAAGCAATGCACTACTGTTATTTATATACATGTTCAGTTTCTGGGTATGTACTTAAATTTGAGAACAAATGACTCCATTACATTTACAGAGTTTGAGAGTAAAAGTGAGTGGAATAAAATATAATGGATAGTTTTGTATTATAGATCCTAAACATCTCTTAAATTTTCTACTGTAACAACAAATATATGAAGGTCCAACAGTTTTGCAATGTTAAAAGAGCACATTCTTTATTATTAGAAACTTTCAGATTAGAGATTATTTTACTGCACTTCTGCTCACTATTAATGCAGTCTTATCACCTAGATTAGCTTAAAGTTGTGAATATGCAGTAAACACATAGGCACAAAATAAATAATCATTTGAGTAATAACATAAAATGTCAGTTTGGGATAGTTTATTTGTTAAATTGGTTCCATATAAGTCACTACTCTTTGTTTACAATTTGATTTGCTTCAAACATAAGTGTATGTGGCTATAAGGTTCTGCAAAGAATTACATTGTGAATTCTAGCCAGTCATACCTGTAGCAGCACTTTACACAATATGATGTACAAATGTATGGTATCAAAAAATACATGAAATTGAAGACAAATTTGTGTTTAGAAATTGCCACCAAAACCAAGTTATCTTTGCTACAAAACACAATGGAATTTTATCAGCAGTGTCTAATACTTTGGGGATCAGTGCAAGAGCAACAGTTAGTTAATGAATGTGCTACTTCAGAAGATGTGAAAGGGAACCGTAATGCTGTGGGTTGTCGGTAAGAAGTGTCATACTTTATGTTATTACTGAGGAAAACTGCCTTCCTCACTCTGTCACTGATATTGATGCAGTTTTTTCACATATTTAATGCTCACCTTTACAGTAGGGAATTCCTTGTCATTGCATAGTGCCACTGAAAAATGCCTCACTACAAATACAGTTCTCGCAAACGTTATGGGTTGCCATCATAAACATTAGCGGGCGCAGAGTGTTGCTGAGAAAGCCACACATGCTATGATTACTATAGCAGAAAACAATGCTCCATCATAGGAATGCATTACTGAAAATCTCTTGCTACACATTCTCTTGTGATAAAAGTTATAGGCTGGCATTATATACATTAACAGGTGCAAAGTATTGCTAGAAAAGCCACATAGTGCCCATATTAGCAATGTATTACTCAATAGTGCCTCTCTGCAAATACTGTCGTGATAAATGTTAAAGGTTTCCACCATACACAATACCAAGTGGTGTGGCTAGGAAAGCCACATATGCTATGCTTACTTTTGCAGAAACGAGAGCCCATCACAGCGATGTATTTCTCAAAATGCCACACTTGAAACTGAATTGTAATAAAAGTTATAGGTTCCCATTATAAACATTACCAGGTGCAGAGTATTACTGGGAAAATGGCGTGCACAAAGTTATTATTTGGAGCACTTTTCCTCATAATTTAATATGTTAGGATATTTTTGGTATAAATAATGCAAAACATGATTACATTGGGCACAGCATTGTTACAGCACATACGTGTTTCAAAGTTAGAGTACCAAGGATGCTTTATTACTATTATTTTGTTTCATTAACAGTCTACCTCATTGTTAAGTCATTTATGTAGAAATTGGCACCTGACTTTATACCTGCAGTCCTGCAACTGACATGTAGCTTACTTGTGTAAACTGCAGTGTTGCTAACCTGTTTTTATATGTGAATTAATTCTAATTTTAAGTGATTGGATGACACTTAGTCCAGAGCAAATACGCTGTAAGCAGATATTAGACAGAAAGCAGATGTTAGACAGACAACAACTAGAATCGTAGCAGTCATCATTAAGAGGGCAAACACAGAGAAACAATTTGAACTGTAAGACAACTTTAATACATTAACTAGAATACAACACAGCACAAAAAATTACAAAAATCCACTGTCACAGGAAAAAATCACATGTTACTGGCATTTTTCTTCTTCCAGTACTTTAGTTTTTCTTTCAGAGGCCAGAATCTTTAAATTTTTAATCCTGAGCTCCTTATTGTGTTCTGCCTTCATCATGTGTAATTGGGCCTCCAGTAGTTCCACTCTCTTCTTGCACACATTTCTGATTACTGTTCCTGAACCTGATGCCCCTGGTTTTGCAGGCATCATGTGACGATGCCATGTATTTTTCAGTGTGCAAATGTTTTCATTGGGTGGATCAGGAGACTGCAAAACAGACTGCAGCTGGGTGACATCCACCACAACATTCTTTGGTGTCTCTTTACTTCGTATTACATCAGGTGTGCGGGAAGTGCTAGTTTCTGTGCACTCTGCTAACTCGACAAGTGAAGTAGGTGGCGTGTTCTCACTGCACTACACTGCATTCCGTGTTGACAACATCCACAATCATGCTAAACTGTGCATCGGAATTGTATGCATTTGTTAACGATTGCACTGAGGAACCTACAATTTCTAACAGTTTAGCCCGATCATAGATCTAGGTTTTTGAAGTAGGCTTCTCCCCACCTGTTTTATACACTTCCACCTTTTCTTCTGCAAGATCTTTTCGAAGTCTTCCTTGCTAGTTTTCATAACAGGTTTTCAGCCTGTCACAGGATCTTTTTGTCACACCTGAAATTAAATAAACGTTGTAGTTTGTAGTACCATAAATTAATTCTTATATTATTTACATTAATAAGCCCATTTTGCGTTCTGAGGCTCTTATAACTGCAATAAAAATCTAAGATCTATATCTGGCTGTTGTTTACATATCAGTTCATTAAATAGAAAGTGGTATAGGCATATATGAAGAATATGGCACAGGGCTAAGTGAGAAATGTATGCTCACAATTTTCAACAAGAAAGCTTCCGTTTGTCACATAATATTTACTTAACAGTAGCACGGCACTGGATTTTAAATTTAAAACTAACAAAACAATTCCAACCGTAAATGTACATAGCCCTATCACATATTTCCGTGGTACGCCAATAACACTTTCAAATTTCAAACTAAAAGCCAGAGTGTGCCGTATCCTACGATTTCAATGAACCTAGAAAAGTTATTAATTCATGAGTAAACTTATCAGGAGTAGAATTAAATTGCGCCTCAACATGGGACCACATTGCCTGTTTTTCTTTTAAGCTGCAGCCATCGGTTTTAATATTTTCAAGAATGGATGCATTTGCACCCACCAGTTCAAGAAGTACATCTATCTCGTACTTTGAGAAATTCGGTGTTCTTCTTTTATTATCCTTTATTCTCTAAAAAAAAAAACGAACTGAGGTACGTATGCACACGTCTGCTTATCGATGGACAACAAGAGCAAAGACTGAATGTAGCATCAGCGATTGTCTGTGCAATTTCATGTTTACTAACATCTTTGCGTCGCCAAGGTACGTTCCATTGCAATGTAAAGAGTTTACTGTAGTCAAATACACGTTTGGCTGAGAACTGTTTGCTGACCAGCAATTAACGTTGGTGCACTGAAGTAACATTTTAAACACGATTTACTTTTAACCATGATGGCATGACCTTGGTTATCATTGTTTTTGACTGGGGTTGGTGCACTCGGCCAACAGTCCAACAACGTTTTTCTAATTTTTCATGGTCATCAGAAGAGATTTTAGTGTAATGAGTGGACGAGTAATTCTGAATGTAACATCTAGAAAGTACAAAAACGTTTTTACCACAATTATTTGCAAAATTTCAGATTTTGAAACATTGTAAGATATATGCATTTCAGTTTTGATAATTTAGTGAACACTTCTGAAGAACCATTACTATAGCTGTTAAGTTCAGTTACTATGTTTTCAACAGTATAAATTTTGTTTCTTTTGTTTTAGTTTTATTTATATAGGAAAAATTCAAGTTTTCAGAAGTTAAAACATGTATCTTCTTTATTTTTCTAAAAATATTTCGAAAGGAAATGAAAACATCGGTGAATAAATTAGTGAGCATTTGCATACATTTGTTTTAAAATTATTACATATAAATTATAAGTGTAATGATATTTTAAATTTAAGAAATGGGCACATTTGGAAATAAGTTGTATGCTAAATTCAATAACGATTTACAAAAAAACGAAAAGCTTTTCAATCATTAGATCCAAAATTAATAATGAGTTAATTTCAAAATGTTAAGGTTTGAAACCAAACATATTCAATCATCAGTAGACTTAAAAATATTTAATGTGCTTTATGGATTTCAGAAAGATTTTAATACCATTTTTAAAGTAACTAGAGGTTATGTTGGTTTTAAAGGCAGAAGAATGGTGAATGTAAATAATCCAGTAGCTGTAAAAGATATAGTAAACAAAGATTAAATACAGTAGAAGTTATCAAATCTATTTACAAATCTTGAATATACAAGTATTTTAATGTAGCTGAACAATTATGCCAGTAAAACGGTTTAAGTGATCATAAAAAGTATATAATAAAACATTCTATTTACTTTTATGACTGGAGGAGAGCACAGTTTCCATGAATATGATTTTATTCTTAAAAAAGTTGTTGGTGTTGGTGGATATATAAACAGACATTTAACAATTAATGATTCTGATCTTTCACTGAGTATTTTTGATTAACTTCACAAAATAACTACTGACATTGAGTAAATCAAAATAGTGCACAATCAAATTTTCTAACTGTAAGATTAAAGAATTCACTTAAACTATTCCAGTTGTTGTAAATCTAATTATATTTGGTGGAACTATTTAACAATTTTTGTAGCATATAGATATAGAATTATAATCGAAGATACCAGTGCTAAATATAAAATAGGAGATAAAGTTAGAAAAACTAAATTGAAATGCATTTTTGAAAAAGGATATACTACCAATTAATCAACAGAATAGTTTGAGAATGAAGGTGGTATTATTTTTATCCAATCACATATAAATCGAAATATGTAAATGTTGTACAAATGAAATGAAATAACTACTGAAAACACTTTACCAGATGATTATCTTGTTAAAAATGTTTTAAATAAGAAAGGTACAAATGTAAATGTTAAATGTTTTGGATTGATAATTTGCCGAGTAATTGGGTAAGTAAAACTAATAATAATTTTTAAAAAGGTTAAAAAATTATATATATAAATGGTAAAAATAATTGAAGATGTAAATGTTTGATATTGAATATAATTTTCATTATACTTATTATTTCATTAAAGAAAACAGCATATATTGATATTAAAATTAAAAGTTAAAAAAAGACTTAATTTCAAAATTATATTATAAATTATAAATTTGAATTACTGGAATGATATACATTTGATTAATTTTCTGTAATAGGTGCATACAATTATTTTTATGAACGTTATTTAAAATTTTATTATGAGAAAAGTACTTGGAAATTTATTTTCATATTATAAGAAACCGTTGCTAGATTAGCTAAATCATCATTTAAATGTTTTGTTGAATAATTACTAAAAGTATTAAAAAATTACGATAAAAATATGTCTTAAGGTTTCTTTTATTCGCTGATATTACTTATAAAGTACATAATTAATTCTTAAAATTCTTCGCAATTTAGATGTCTATTTCTGTTAATATCTGTTTGATTTTATTCATTTTTAAATTGTGTTAGAATAAAATAATTATCCATAATGAGGATAAACTAATCAAAAAAATAACAATATTCAGTCTTAATTCTCGAACAGTTGTTTGAGGAACAACATGTGGTAATAAACAGTTTATTCGTTCATTTCTTACATGTAAAGTTTATAAAGTTCTAGCATACATTTCATCTGATATTTTTATATAATCATCCATATTTTTATTCTGGTCTGTTAATGATTTATTTGACCCTTATAGAGATGTCTTACATTAATCTTTATTTTATATTCCCCCTCTTTTCATAATGAAGGTAAAACATCATGACTAAACCTTTTTAAAATTGTTTTACTTCGTCATTTTAGATTACAAATTTAAAGAATTAAAACCTCTTTCATTCATGCAAATAATTGATTTTTCATTTTCATTCAATGCTTCGAAATGCGTGGGGTTTAATTTTAATAATTTAATAGTATCAGTGTCGTCAAAATATTTGAAGCCTTTGTCTACTTTCTTATATTCTAAAAATTTAGCCATAACCTTTTCTTAGAACTATGAATTAGTATTCTCATCAATATTTAATAAAACTTCTTTTTGTTATATTTAAGTTTGGTATTTTTAGATCTACAAACGAACCCATTAATATATAACAAAACTTACATTATTTTTAATTTTTTATTTCGTATAATTTTTTTTAGAGGTTGGGTACGACAATAAAATAATTTGTCCATTGTGCAATCAAGGAAAAGAAATAAAGAAATAAAAATAACAAAACGAAGTACCTTCAAACAGGTTGAAAGGACTATACAAAGAAAAGACCAAACAGAACATATGGAAAACTAGTATGATCAGATAAAAGAACTTGTTAATAACTGGAATAAAAATTTTTTGTGGAAATTGTGAAAAAGAATTTAGTAATCCTTCTAAATAAATTCGTATAATCGAAAAGGAAAAAATCTTTCAATTATCAAAAAAATAAAGACGCATATTATCAAAAAGTTGAGACTTGTTGTGGAAAATTTGTTTAGAATTGTTTTGGAAAAACATTAAAAATTATCATATTATGGAAAAAGTTACAAACATAAATTTTTATTTTAGTTGATCTTCTATGCAGCTGTTTAATTCTCATTCGAAGTCTTTGTCAAGAAGTTTTTATTTGTTTTGGTTTAATGTATAATGATCATATGGTAATATATCGATTCCATCTTGTAATATAACACGTTTGTCATCAATAACACTTAAAACAATTTTATAATTTTCAACTGCCACAATTCGTATTTAAATGGTCTAGTCAAAGTTATTTTCCTATATGGTTTCGTTTTGTCAGTTAAACAGTTTTTATAATCACAAAACTAATTTCATTTTTACAACAGATTTTGTAACTGCTTTGGATTTTTTCTCTTGTTTACCACCAATTCTATAAGCATACATTTTCGATGTTAAAGTAATTTGCTCTAACACAGTTTTTGCACAATTTCATTTTCATTTGTCCTTGAACTTCCTTATTTACTTGCAGAATTCCAAAAATATTATCCTTTGAAGAATAGATTGTTTTAAATTCGTTTAGCTTTAGAACAATATCATTATTGCAATCTTTAGTTCTTCTATCATAATTAAAAGAATCAGGATCTACATAACATAAACCAATATTTTCGCAATATTTTGGGGTTATAACATTTAATGAAACTTGTACATTTTTATTTTAGAAATATCTAGAATACTGAATCCAGATTGAAATGGTTAAGTGGTAATTATTTTTATTTTTTTCATATGAATTTTTACTAGACATTAGGAAAATACAGCACCATGTTCATAATTTGGTTTTGATTTCTACTTCGTATATTTTCTTGGATTTGTTATTATTTTAATATTTCGTCTATGTCTAATAATTTCCATTGTTTTTCCAAATAACTGAATTCTTCATTAAGATGAAGAAATCTTTTACAATATTATTAGCTACATTTTTTCGCATTCTGTATTAAAATCAGTATATGTCTTCAGCCAATATGATTGTTCGAATGATAAGATTCTTTGAATTTTCTTTAATTTTGTTCCAAGATTTACATATTGTTTAATATTTCTATAATGTGCAAAACATATTTCTTTAATTTTTTCATCTTGGTAATAATTTATTTTCTCCTTCTAGGGCTAATGCCAAATCTTCACATAAATTTTCTATTTTTTCGAATAATCTATATCATCTTCTAAAATATAACCATGTTGATTGTCATCTGACAATTTAAACATTTTTTTCAGAATTAAAACATTTTGTCTCCAACCAACTGAAATCTTTCAGTGGTAATCACTGATATACAGCCCAAGAATATAAATTATTTGCTTTATAAATATACAATATAGTTTGATCGTTTTTGGCTCCAAATTTTTCGTATATTTATTATTTCATTTAGTATATCTTTCAACACTTTTAATAATTCCACCTCATTTCCTTTCTCTAGATTTAAAATCATATCATAATCGTTTAACAAATCTAATTCAATATTTGTCATTTTAAGAAAGAATCCCAAGATTATCCTAAAGCTGTAAAATATCACAGTTGTCAAGGTTATAAGATTTAATACATGAATCGCTAAAATTATCGAAAATATTTGCTGCTATCAAAACATCAGATTTAACTTATAATTTTTGTATTCACCAAACTTTGTAGTATTGAATTTTTCCAAAATCTTATTAATGGTTATATTTGTCAATTGAAATGTGTTTTTATTAAGTTGCGAATAAAAACACTCTTTTGTAGGTAATTTAGTTTCTTGTAATTTACACTTCATAATTCATATATTCATAAGGACAAACTCCTTTTTTACCTATTCAATCTAATTGCACATCTTCAATATATTTTGCTATTTCTCTAAACTATTCTTTTGTAATATTAGAAGAAAATTTACCAATACTTATGGCCACAAATTTAAATGCATACAAAACATAATGTTAATCCATCCTCAACATATTTATCAAAAGAAATATATTTATATTCAGTTTGGAAATAGCATCTGTATCTTTATTATCTATTGCTAATTCTTTGATAAGCAAATGAACTTCGTAATTTGTGAATAAAAATTGGCATAAAATTAGGATTTTGATAATTAAGAATGCACTCCACATGTGCAGTTGCTCTATATTTTCCTTTTACATGGCAATGATCTCTTGCTTTCTTTTCTCCTTAAGTAAATTGCTTTCCATAAAAATAAGATGTTTTTAATTTTTAAAGTTTATTTCATCTTCATTTGTCATCATTTGAATATCCCATCTCTACAGTTTAGCAATTTCTTTCAATTCTTTTTTAATATTTCATCGAGTTGTTTGCTGTATTGTTACCATGTCTCTTATAATCAGCATTAGAATATTTAACATAATAACTGAACGAAATTGATAATGTTTTTGGTATTTACTACTATGAGTTTTGTCAGGATTTGGTTGAACAAGTGGTTATCTTTCAATAAACTTTCGAGATCACCGTAAAATAAAAAAGGTACCCTTAATGAGTGATTATAATTTCCAAATTCAATTTTTTGTCCTTTAAAGGCCATATCGATATCTACTTCTTGATGTTCTTTGCAATCATTCACATGATTGCTTAATTATTCTAATGAATGAAAATTTCTTAAAAATCTATCACAAAGATAAATTTTTCCATTGAGTCTGTGAACTAATTAATCTAGATACATTTTCTATCCAACAACAACATAAATTATTTTCTTCCCAAATTAAAAGAACATTAAAATGTTTTTCTTGATTATTTTGGGATGGTAAAGAGGATTCACAGTAACTCTTTCTTCTTCTTTAATGCTTTCATATGTCTATACATTAATTGAAATATTTAATTTCTTTTCATATTTTGGAATATCTGTTAACTGAACAGCAAAATTAATTTTTCCTTTTTCAAAAATTTCATGCAATTTTAATCCAATATTTTTATAATTATTAATTTTCCTGAATTTTTATCTACAGGGTGTATTGCAGATTTTGTAGCCCACGTAAACCGTTTTTTGATCTATGTTTTTTGCATTAATTACAGCTTTTCTATCTATAATTGATTTTGGTAAATCGATATAAGAATTCTGCCTATGAACACTTAATTCTAAACTATCTGTATAAAATAAAGACCAACCAGTATTTTTCTTTGCATTTCTTCCAAATCAGTTTATTTGTTAAATTTTGATAGTATTCTTCTAAATAAGTTATTATTCTTGAATTAAAAGTAAAAGCTTTTCTTTAAAGTCTTTTAAGTGTTTATACGAAATAGTCATAATACAGAAAATTGAGACCTTTTAAACTTTTCTGATAATTTTTTTTAATTTCCCAATATTTATCTACTAGAAGCTTTTGGAAATAATTTTCATTATCATTGTTATTAATATTGTTCTCAGATCTATTCATAAGATAGAGTAATTGTTGGTTATAGAGATGGGTATGTTTTTAAAAGTTTTCATTTTACAGATTTTACAAAAATTTATGAAAGATTTTTTAATCAAGTCCTTATCACTACTGCTATTTTTATCATCAGATCTTTTAATAATGGAAATTAATTTCCTTTTATGAAGTTTAGATTATTTCTAATTCTTTTATCTTTTACATTTTTATGACGATTTTTTAAAGATTTTTTAATGAATTAATGTTCGTTGTATCTGTTATTAATATTGTTGAAGGATTTACAATAATACTGATTATTTATTCTTTATTAAGTTTACAAAAATGCTTTAATTTTTTTTACAAATAGATTGATGTTTATATGGTTATATCTTAGTTCTCTCTTCCTAATTTCTTTCTTCATTAATTTCTTATTTAATTATTAAGTTCCAACAACTCTTGTTTAGTTACATTTTAACTAATCATTTT
Organism: Schistocerca gregaria; assembly: GCF_023897955.1. Classification (NCBI taxonomy): domain Eukaryota; kingdom Metazoa; phylum Arthropoda; class Insecta; order Orthoptera; family Acrididae; genus Schistocerca; species Schistocerca gregaria. The sequence goes on from NC_064920.1 coordinate 1,004,211,545, forward strand.
CTTTATAATAACTTCCTAAATCTTTACAATTTAATCCATATTTTCTATTACTATAAATTTCTAAGTTTTGAATTTTCTTTCTTGGTTATTAAAATAATCAATTAATTCCAACAGGCCATGTCTCGTTACATTTGAATAAACAGATTATATACAATAATTTTTTAAATTATTGTAACTTAATCGATATTTTCCTTTATTATAATCTTCTAAGTTCTGAAATAGCTTAGCATTGGAGTACATTTTTGTTTTACTTTTATTTATATCGAAATAAACTTTAGGTTTTCAGAATTAAAATGTTTACATTTCAGATGTACAAAACAATTGACGTTACACAGCGGTGGCAGGTGAAGGTAGAATGAGACTGGGAAAGGAGGGGGACGGGTTTATATACCTTCATTGATTCAGCGTCAGTCAATAGGAACACAATATTCTGGAACAGTTAGGCTGTAGGATTTCAGTATTCGGTGATATGTTGGTTGACAGGTCTGTACAGGTAGATTCACACACGCATATACAGGAAATAGTCACTTGATGCGGAAAAGGATGCTGCCCTGAATAAAGAGTCTGCAGCTGTGGGGTGACCTGGCTGCTGCATGGTCACTAAATGTAGCTTGTGTCAGCTGTTGCGGCACATGGAACTCTCTGGGCGTCCAGTATGCACCATGTAATTTCCATATTGATCAAAATCACCATATTCTCTAACATGTAACAAACGAAATCTTTGTATGACACCCTAACATGTTCTTTTTTCCATAAAAAACTCATTTTTGCCAGCTGCATCAGTCCCATCACAGGGTATTCCTCCTCCAAAGTGTTAAACAGGTATGGTGCTTGTCAAGAGGAACTTAAAATGCACTTAGACCTGATGTAATACAGTTTTGCAACAATGTAATTATATGAGAACGTTTTTCTGCCTATTTGCTTGGCCCTTCAAAATTAAATCCAAATGGATGTACTCTAGTATATTGCACTCGCAGTGCTGTCATAGTTGACAAATTTGTTTGATGTGGGTATCATGTCTATGATAGTTACATGTTTAAACGTAATGGGACTCAAATGCACTAACACAAACTCCAAGCTGGTTATTAAAACTATAAAGAATATAGCAACCAGTCGTGGAAACATAATTTATTTATCTTGTTGCAAATCGATTTCGACTGATCTCAGTCATCATCAGTGCTAAAACAAATACAAGAGACTGGACATAAAAAACAACTGCTTTAACAAATGAAAAAATTGACAATAAAACATAGTTACAACATATACAGATGTCTGAAATTAAAATTCAAAGCCATACCATTTTCCTAACTGGTACACACCATAAGTAGAAGTACTGTCCTTGGGAGATTTCTATCATGAAGTGACATATCATAGGTCAACACTACAACAAGACAACATCAGGTGCTGCCACATTGCAGTAAACGCCCTCTATGTAAAATACTAAAGTAATGTAAACTGCAAGCAAGAAGGAATATATCACATTAGAAAAAATTATACAGTGCTGGTAATTGCTAATACCAATTTAAATAATTGCAAGCAAAAATGTCTGAACATTGTTTGTCAGATGATAATAACAAATTAAATATATACATCAAAACTATGATCTTCAAAATTGTAAGAAGAGATATACTCGCTAAAAATATAATTCCATTCACACAAATATATGGAATCAAACTTATTTTTCATAATGACGAAACTGAATACTAGTATCAAAGGCCATCTGCCATTCTACATACGAACAACGAGTGCATCAAAAGGCACATTTTATGTTACTTCCAATAGATGATGCTATGTTACTGAATACACAAATCGAAAGTTGACAGAGTTCAGGTAAAAATTAAAGTATGAGATAAACAATCGTCCCATGAAGATTTGCCTGAGGAGGGGGGGAGGGAATGCTGCGGGTTTGCAAAATGAATAACGTTTATGACATCCTCCTACCATCTAACTTTGACATTTACTCCATAGATCCTGGGCTCCTTTCTGCTGTTTCTTCACAAATAGTGGCGTTTTCCCCCTTATCGAGCGTATGTAATTGAGCATGATTTTACCAATTCTACCAGCAACAAAAAATAATAGCGTTTTATCCATTCAACTAGGTAGAGCCTGCACACCATACTTGATAGCTCTATTCCCTTGCAACGCCATTTACCATTATGGAAATGATGTATGCTCATCAGTAACTATGATTTTCCCTGTAGATGGACTCAGTGGTTCAATCTAGTTCGCTGAAGGAGTAGATAAACAGATTATGTCATTCACTGTAAATGATGATAGCCAAAAGAGTTGCACGATAAAGATTTATTAAAATTCCTGACCACGGTTTTGGTATATCTAAATATACCTTCATCAGAAGTAAATTACACTAAAACCACATCCTGCAATGGAGATTCATAAAATAATTGTTTCTAGTGTATTTTACTTCTGATGCAGGTACATTTAGATATACCGAAATTGTGGTCAAGAATTTTAATAATTCTTTATTCTGCAACTGTTTTGGCTGTCATCATTTACCGAGAAGAATTTCAACAGTTGCTGTTTCAGCTATGATTAAAATCTTGCATTATGTCGTTACTGATTTTCCATTTTCTAATGGTTGACATTTAGTTATCAGTATCACCTTACTCGATATATGGCGGCCTTTATATTTTTCGGGCAACCTTACATAGCTAATCGTTGTTTCAACGAATATTTTAGGCCATTAGAATGTAAGTTTTCTGCATTGAGCAGATGATCTGTGATCACACGATAGTTCATATTTGTTCACATTAGAACGATGTAATACAATATGTTGTGTTGTTCTTTTCCTGATGATTGTTAATGTCACCTTACATCGAGTGACGTCTATTTATTCTACAATTTTATTTTTGAATTTGTATCTCCTTATATGTAAAAACTTTTAAAGAAAATATGTATTTTGTGAAATCCGATGCAACCAACAATTTTCGCACCTAAACTGAGGTGTTCTTATTCAAAAAAGTGGTTATTAGATCGTAAATGGTTTTCAGTGTTTAGAGTGGGTTTCACATATTTTGAGTGTGCTGCTCTTGTTGTTTTGTGATTGACTTTGAACATCAAATTTATCGCCAGTGTTTGGCAGTGAAATGGCAAGCCTTGTATAATCCTTGTATTGGTTACCACCATACTCATGAGAAATATAAAGGCACACCATACATTTGTTCATGAGCCTATAGTTCACATAGTAGATCTAAGTCGCTATCCACATATATGCTTCTTCATATGCGCAACACTTTATAATTTTATATTCCACGGTTGCTGCACAGAAAGGGAACCTTATGGAGCCCAACTCCAAGTTGTGCTGGCGGCATTTAGAAGCATAAAAAGTAAGAAAGGATTTAATGGAAATGGTGAAAGACATAAAGACTTTTTTAAACTGTAATTACACCCTTTATTCCTCACCATATATGTGATAGTGACGATATTGGGGTGGGAGGGGGGGGGGGGAGGCTACTGGGCAGTGTGAACCAACACCCAGCTGGTATGAGTGTGGACACAGCAGAATTTTTTGGACGATATACATCTATAAATGATAGTAAAAAATGTAATGCTGCTTGAACGTAAAGTTACTGTGGCTTAGGTTCCAACGTATCACCACACGTATGTGGGAAGTGATCGAACTGCTATTCATGTAAAAAAATTATGTTTGTCTGTTAGTAAGGGGAGGATAGATGGTTTCAACTGGACTTGCTGTAGTGTACAAACAGGGTTGGCAATACGGCTGTAATAAAATGGATACACAGAACGTCCTCTCATCAGCTCCTGTAAGCAGGTCTTTACATGTTCTTTGTAGCACTATCGACTGTGTTGTTTATTACAATACACCACCCCATATCATTTATGTCTTTCCAACCCCTTTATCCATGGGAGTGCTGTTGATTATCACATAGTGTTGGGCGCCTGTGCTTTACACCACTTGTTTGAGAGTCTTGGCAGAACGCAGCACGTTCTGGAAGCATTGACAGAAAATGCCTGCAGCCTATTTTGATTGGCTGCAATATATTGTATGTGTTCGAATGTAAGTTACTGTTGTCAGTGCTCCAACATGTCTGATCGTAAAGGAGGTATGGATTTGACTTGGAAAACTGAGATTTCAGAGCATTGGTAGCCATAAGGGGGACAAAAGATAAATTATGTCCAGGCATAAGGAGGATAAAGATATTGACGTTTCCAGAGCCACAGCCAACTTCTGATACTTTGCTTATTATCGAATGTCACCAGATTTGTGCTGCAATGGAAATATTTAATCGTAACTACAGTGATAAGTATGCGGGTGATTTCCTAGGACTCTGTCAGCCATAAAGCTGTGTAGCAGAAGTAGGTGGTGACCATAGTGAATTGACATTTCTGGCTTAAGGTCCAAGCCATCGCTAAGCCTCACAAACTGATCAGGTGGGGCAAACTGTGTAGCCCTCTCGCCAGGTGACTAGCGAACTAATATTCAGTATGTGTTGGTCTGCCTTTGTGATGGCGTGTGTTGCGAGTATTCTCCAATTATTAAGTGGAAGTTTGAGATGATTCATTATCAGTCACTACAAATTTTGATGCTGAAGGTATTGAAAAGCTCTGAATTCCTACTAATGCAGTCATCACTGGAGGCCCTCCATGGTCGCATAGTCCAGCTTCTGCCCTGGTGTGATCATTCAGATAAGCCTACACGGCGGTAGCTAACAGTGCACTGTTCTTTGGGCACTGTGTGAGGACATCGAGACATGAGTGTGAGGGATGTATGAGTGTTTCAGCGATCTCTGACGTGTAACCGAAAAAACTACTGTGGAATGGAAGGTGCTTTAAGTGTGTGGTGTTTACTGCTTCTCAATACAGTCCAGTTGACTTTATCTTGCAGCGGAAAGGTGGGAGTGGTATTCGTTGTATTTACTATCCTGTCATGTGCTAGACCCATCCCCTACTTTCTTCGTCCTGGTGTAGCTGTGGAAACCAACTAAGGCGATATATAGTGTTTTAGAAACCAAATCGCAGTGTCAAATTGCCGACTGATGAATTTATTGTTTCCAGTTGTGCTGTTGTGAGCACACACATGAATCCCAGCCCTCTGCAGATCGTTTAATGACACAGCATGCAACGGAGCTGAAATTTGAAATTTTCAGCTCCCTCTGACGGAGTGGACTTCCTACCAAATAACCTACCTGTGCCAGTATCCACCAACAGGAGGCAATGGGAAAAATTCTAGAAGGGTTTGAAAACCGGGCAATTGTGGGATCGAATCCTTCCAAATATACCAGTCCTTGTACGTACCAAAAGGATGCAAGAAAAACTGGTTGCACACAAAGGGTATCGATTTAATAATTAGTCAATCAGTGTGATAGATTGAGGAAATATTTCCAAGACATCCACAGCTGGGGATTTACTAGGTATCCTCTTCTTTGTTCAGGACAAAGGAGGGATTAGTGTGGTGGAACATGACAGATACTACCTACTTCTTCTTGAATATCTTTGTTTCGTCTGCTACAGGTTTCCGCAGCAGTGGAAGAGTGAGAACAAAGTGATTCATGTGGCGAGAGGGATAGGGGAGGGGGTGGAAGGGAGGAGGACTGGGGAGGACATCTTGGTGTGTGTGTTTTTGCATTTGTTGGTTCACACAAACAGGATGTAATCACTTGAGACCGAGACAGCCACACACACACACACACACACACACACACACACACAGAGAGAGAGAGAGAGAGAGAGAGAGAGAGAGAGAGAGAGAGAGAGAGAGAGAGTGGGGAGGGAGCAAGGAGAGGCAGGAAGCATGTTTAGTATCAAATTTCAGAGGGATGCCGCTATCTGATTCTTTGTTCGCAACCTATTAGTGCAGTTCCACAGCTGCAGTGGTCCCTGGCTGGTGGCATGTTGCGATTGGTCCACCAGTGAGCGATGTGATCATGAGTTTTTTTTCTTTTTCGCCAGATATGTTTAGCGCGACATACACAAATGTAAGGTCCGGCCGGGGTGGCCGAGTGGTTCTAGACGCTACAGTCTGCCTCGGGCATGGATGTGTGTAATGTCCTCAGGTTAGTTAGGTTTAACTAGTTCTAAGTTCTAGGGGACTGATGACCTCAGAAGTTAAGTCCCATAGTGCTCAGAACCATTTAAACCATTTTTTGCAAATGTAAGTACATATGTTGAGTATTTGATGATAGTATTCTTTGCCTGAGTGGAATAAGAAAGCACAACAATTATTTGAATGTCCTATATTTTCTTGACACCCAGAAATTGTTTAAATAAACAGTATTCCATACACTGCAGTCAGTTTGCTGACAAATTCTTTAAATAAATAAACTATATTCCATGCACTGCATTGTATTGCACAATTTCTCAATATAGAATAATGCACATATTGCTAGTTTATCAGAAATTGTTTAAACAATAATCCATACACTACCAAATGGTCAATCAACTGAGTCTTTTATCCACGAGTTTCCAGGTTGGGGAGTGGAGGGGAAGGCAGGGAGTGAGGAGACGAGGGAGGAAGGAGGGGGGACAGGCTGGGTGATTTCCTATTGCAGAGTAGTTACTTAATTGATCAATTGAATTAATTAGTCAATTAATTTTGTATCAATGGTGTGCTTGTATCTGTGGATGCAGTTCCCAGAAGGACGGAGGAGGTGCAGCAGGAGGGGGAGGGGTCGAGGGTTTCTCCTGAGTATGGATTATCCTCAGGGGTCATAAATCAACTCCCAGGGGTCATAAATCAATTAACAGAACAATATGCTAAGGGGAGAGGGAGGAGGAGGGTTTACATATTAAACCATGTAGCAGAACAATAGGTTAAGTTTATAAATCAATCACCTGTCACACTTTAATTAATTTGAATTCCAATTTGATATTAAAAGTGCATCAGAACCGGCTGCTCTCTACTACTAATGTAGCATCTGCTGCTCCATGACAGGCATGCAGATTGTGTGGAGCCTTCCAATGTCAGTGTTCTGAGGTGCAAGTATACCTGTGCCTCTCAGATGTTGGAAATTACTGCTGAACAGATTGTTAAAGGGCACTCTGTGCTGTGGATATTTTTCAGTGTAGGGGGCACAGACTTTCAGGCTATGTCCATTTGCTAAACCATAGAATTCTTAATTCACCATTTCACTTCTCAAATAGTGGGCTCCCACTACTTACAAGTGGTGGAAGATAAATTATGTTGGTGGAAGATAAATTATGTAAATGTACTACACCATTTGTATGTACAAACCGCGCAGTAACAGTACACACAAAAGTGAATCCGCGTTTTAAGAATTTAAAACGCCATGCCACGTACCAAGGGTTGACAGTACTTTACAAAAGGCACACAAACACGACGAAAACTAAAGTAGCTTACAACACGACTTGAAACCACACAACTGACTGCAGACCACCTAATGATAGATAGAGTACTGTGTGTAAGACATCACAATAGCCTGCTGACAAATTTTAAGGAGCGCCAATGCAACGACTGTGCTAATATCCGCAACCAATCTTCGTGCAGCCCTTCCTATAAAAATGTGTTTATCTCGGAAAATATGCTTTTCCAGACCCATGTTCATTGGGCTTATATCCGACACACTTTTGAACACTTTATATATATCTCGATATAAAGAGAAGCTGTTGTTAAACTGGGTGCTTTTTTGAAGACATTCTCGCTTCCTGAACACGGGGTCCCGGGTTCTATAGCCGGCGGAGTCAGGGATTTTTCCTCCCTCGAGATGGTGTTGTTGTGTCGTCTTCATCATCATCATTCATCCCGATTGTGGTCGGAAGAAGGCAATGGCAAATCACCTTCACTAGGACCTTGCCTAGTAAGGCGGCGCGGGTCTCCCGCGTCGCTTCCCTACGCTCTGTAAAGGAATATGGGAGTCATCATCATCATCATTATCTACTGGTTATCTTAGAGATAAACTAGATTTATTTGTTTATTTCCCATGTCCTGAACACCACACATTAAAAGCTAGTATAAATATACTTTTCACTCAATAATCATCTACACAGCTGGTCTTATCATTAGATGTAAATGTAGTGGGGTACTGCTTATGCTGAGGTTTGGGCATATCAGTAGATTGTCGGCAATTTGGACGTTTCCACAGTCACATTGTGGTTTCCCGTTGATGAAGCTCCATCAGGAAAGGTTATACTCGATATTTTACACCCTAGTGCTCAGCCTGCGAGTGCTTTCCAGACTGTGAAACATTTGTCAGTTCCAACTGCAAGGTCCTCCTATAACTTCAGGATAGGATGCAGTCTCCTCTCTTAGACAGCAATGTTGATTGACTCTGACAACCAAATGAAGCTCTTTCTTGAGGGAAACTGCCTTTGTTGTTATTAGTGCCCATGTAGAGGATGATAGTTATCTGTCATCTGTTTCTTCCCGTTCACCTCAGGAACTACTTGTCACTGTATACAGGGGGAGCTATCCCTAGGACAGGTTAGATCTTTGTCAGCGTGGGCCTCAGACATTCTAATACGTGCAGTATGACTCATTCACAGCCACATCAATGTCTTTCATGTGGGCCAAATCCTCCATGAGGGCCGGCCGGGGTGGCCAAGTGGTTCTAGGCGCTTCAGTTCAGAACCCCGCCAGAGCTGCAGTTGCAGGTTCGAATCCTGCCTCGGGCATGGATGTGTGTGATGTCATTAGGTTAGTAAGGTTTATGTAGTTCTAAGTTCTAGGGGACTGATGACCTCAGATGTTAAGTCCCATAGTGCTCAGAGTCATTTGAACCTTCCATGAGGGTGCAGCATATTCAGCTGCCAACAAAGTGAGTGTAATGGCAATTGTTCGTAGCACTTGTGGGTCACCATCCAATTTGCTTTGGTAAGTTTACCGGTGAATTATTCCTAACATTTACCTTTTGCTTAATGTCCAGACAGTGCTGTTTAAATGACAGAGTTGTGTCCAACTTCACGCCAACGTATTTGGGAGTCTAACAGTGGTCTGGCTCTTGCCCTACCCAACTCACATGGAGTTTTCTTTTGGCTTACTTATTCCTCAGGTGGAAACTACAAATTTGCGTTTTTGATTGGTTTGGTTTCAGGTGGTTTTGGTGATAATGGTCCCCCAGTGTTTCAAGGCTGCCAGTTAAATTTTCGTCCACTTCCTTGAAGGCGCTCTCTTGAGCAGCCACAGGTGTGTCATCAGTGTATACAAACTGCCTGCCATCGTGATGTGATGGCTGGGCGTTGGTGTATCCAGGTATATTGAACACCAGGAGAACTAATAGACTGCCCAGAGTGAGACCATTTTTTTAAAATTCTTCCACCTACTATTTTTTCCCTACATGGTAACATAGAAGCGCCTATTCCTTGATACACACTTCACAAATCTGGAAAATCCATAATCCTTTGTCATTTGGTAAACCTTATACTGTGATTAATAGTATTATAGGCCATGCTCAGATCAATGAAAGCAACATCATTCACCTATTTTATTTCATAACCACCTCCAATGTGCTGGGTTTAATTAAAAATTTGTTCAATTCATGAGCGTCCTGGTCTAAAGATGGCTGGTTCAGGTCTTAGGACCTCATTTAAGGGTTTGGATATTCTGTTCAGCGCCATTCTCTCCGGGGCCTTAAACAGTTGTCACAGTAGAGATACTGGATGGAAGTTCTTAACATCTGTTGGACCCTTTCCGGTTTTAATAGGGCTCCCATTCTTACTTGTCTCCAGGACATGGGGATCTGCATGGTGTTCATTAGCACCATTAGCCACATAAGAGTTTTTAGCCCAAAGTGTTAAATTTGTTCACTCCTTAAATCTTTTTGGCCGGGTGCCTCAATATTTTTCATTTTGTCTGCTACCATCTGCAGCTCCTCAACTGATAAAAGTGCCTCAAGTAAATGGTGTTCATTTTCCCCGTCTCTTATGATAGAAAGCCAAGAAAATCTGTGGT